>NC_091952.1:21056044-22256044 GCF_031021105.1 Erythrolamprus reginae | reverse complement strand
TGGATGGACAGATGGAATTGTCCTTGGGAGGCAAAACCCACAGCCACTCCATCTTATCAGGGTTGAGTTTGAGTCTGTTGACACCAATCCAGACCCCAACAGCCTCCAGGCACCGGCACATCAGGCTAGTGAGCATGCACAGAAATGAAAACATGTATAACATCATGATGCAAACTGGTAGCGAATGTAAGTGCAACTTATCCCTCTCCTCATCCCCTTGATTGTATGAATGGGTCCAAAATGTACGGCCCATATATTAAACTTTAATAGCTGAACTATGGATGAAGGCAAATGCCACGGACTGCTGTGAAACTTAAAATGCATTTTCATCTGGCAAGGATGATAATTAATCCAAAAGACAAAATCTAAAGTGTATGGAGGAAGGAAGAAAGAGGAACTTCTCCAGTGCTGATTTCACCATTTAATAATTTTGAAAAAAAAATTGAGCACTGCAAGAAAACTCTTGAAGTGGATAAATGCTACTCTCTTAAATAGCAGATTAACTGTGTTAATATTGTAAATATCACTAGTCATTAGTGTGAAATAGGCCTAAATCAAATTCTCAATCCAAATTTTATTTTGTTGGCTTATAGTTTGATACAGAGGAGAGAAGAGAGCCATGCATTTTGCCATCCCAAGAATTTGGCGTGAACCGACTGATCCCTCAACAAATTGCTACTTCTGCATGGTTGACCCTTCCAAATGTCACAATGGCAAAAATGCACCGCCTGTAAAGTATCCTGACATTCCTTCATCTATTGCCCCAGTACCACACTGCCCGAAACTTTCTGAACCAACACCTCAAGACAGAGCTACACCACCTTCAAAAGAAAGCAACAGGTCACACACCATGGAAGACGTTGAAGATCACAATTTCTTCTCTAAATATGCCCATGTTACTCCAACACTCCGCAGTCTGCTTTGGTTGCCGATCAGTTTCCGGTCACAATTCAAAGTGTTGGTTATGACCTATAAAGCCCTTCATGGCATCGGGCCAGAATATCTCCAGGACCACCTTCTGCTGCACGAATCCCAGCGACCGGTTAGGTCCCACAGAGTTGGCCTTCTCTGGGCCTCGTCGACTAAACAATGTCGTCTGGCGGGACCCAGGGGAAGAGCCTTCTCTGTGGTGGCTCCGACCCTCTGGAACCAGCTCCCCCCAGAGATTAGGATTGCCCCCACCCTCCTTGCCTTTCGGAAACTCCTTAAAACCCACCTCTGCCGTCAGGCATGGGGGAATTGAAACATCTCCCCCTTGCCCATGTAGTTTCTGTGTATGATTTGACTGTGTGCTTGTTTTTTATATATTGGGGTTCTTTTGCATTTTTTAACTTAAAACTGTAATTTAGATTGCTAAATATTAGATTTGTTACTATGTATTGTTTACCATTGTTGTGAGCCACCCCGAGTCTATGGAAAGGGGCGGCATATAAATCCAATAAATCTAATCTAATCTAATCTTTCTCTTCATATGCAGATGAGGAGCGGAAGCCATACTACCTTAACCAAAAAGACCTCAACGATCTGATCAAAGACCTTGGTCTCACCAAGTCCAACGCTGAGCTTCTGACATCAAGGCTCAAGCAATGGAACTTATTAGATGAAAGCGTCCAAGTCACAGATCAGAGGAAGATGAAAACCATGTACAACTGGTTCAGACTCTGATAAAGAACTATGCTGCAATGGATTGCAGGTTGTCACTCAAAATCCATATCCTTGATGCTCATCTTGATAAGTTCAAAGAGAACACGGGAGCTTATTCAGAGGAGCAAGGCAAGCGCTTTCACCAGGATATTATGAACTTTGAATGCTGCTACCAAGGACAATATAACGAAAACATGATGGGTGACTATATTTGGCGATTGATTCGTGAAACTGATTTGCAGTATAGTCGTAAATCTTGGAAAACCGCACACTTCTGAACAGTTTTTGGTAATCTGTGTAAATTTGCAATGCATATAGTGTTTTTAGTCTGACTATATAAATGAGAATATGCAAAATCATCTGTTTCTATAGTAAAAATGCATAATTTTCGTTGCCGTGGTCACAAAAGCGAAGTTTATGATGAATGTAAGCAATTTTTTTTATTTGTTTTAGACACAAGCAATTGGAATATAACATTTAAAAGCTGGGAACAAAATTTGTGGTACATAGTCAGAGCTGTAGTTGGTGACTGATCTCTTTCCCCCCCCCTCCTTTAATCTTCCAAATTCTTCTCCAAATGGCAGCTCCAAGCCGAAGACAAACTTCCTGTCAGTTGAGTAGATAATAGACCCGTTTGAGGCCATAGGGGCTCTTTCCACAAAGCAGGACTATTTTTACTAAGCCACCAGAGAGTAAATCAGTCATTTATAAACATAAACCCCAGGAGAAATTCTTCAGCCTCTCTTATATTGGCGATTGACAGCAGTGGTGAAACATTTAGAAATTGTATGCTAGCAACCTTCACCCAGAAAAGGTAATAATTAATTCCAGAAAATGGAAATAATCATGCAATGTATCTATAGTATGAATCGTGTATCATCTGCAGGGAAGGGTGGAGGGGAGGAGAATGCCAATATTCAAGAACCAGAGAAAAATTCTGCTTTAACCACACATGGCTTAAAGTTAACAATCATTTATTTTATGAGATAGTCTCACCTCTTGATGGTAGCCGGGTCTCAAACCAACCCACCCTGGAGAAGTACTGTCAAGGAGGATTCCCAAATGTAACAATATGCAACCTACTATTAGGAAGCAAATACAACAGAATGTCATGGTTCTAAATTTCAACAGGATGAAGAAGACATTTTTTTAAAAAAATCATAGTGAATGGCATGGTGAAAGACTAAATTGTTCATTTTGGTGGTTGTCTGCAGAGGTGGGTTTCAGCAAATTCATGCCACACCCACAGAACCTGTAGTAAAAAAAATTGAATCCCACCATTGGTTGCCTGTTCTAATTGGTAGAGTTGTTCAGTTCCAGCTTTGACTTAAAGCTCAAGAATGCTATTTTGAGAAAACACACTGACTCATACTCTTTTGGACTCTTTTTTTAAAAACTTTATTGATGGATATTTATTCTGCATAAATCAGATTTCATTTTCAGGCCTTAATATCATAATCTAAGAAGAATATCTAGGATAGCAGGGAAGGTAAAGACTAAATTGTTAATTACCGTATTTTTTGGAGTATAAAAGAGACTGATAATCCTATACTCTGAATGTAGCTTCCCCCCCCCCCCCCCACCTAAGTAGCTGCTAACCATCTTCCCAGCTCTTACCTTCCAGGCTGTTTCATTGTTTCTCTCTGCAAATAACGTTTTACAAGCCCTAAGTCTTTGCAGGGTTTTTTCCATTGTTCTATTGGATCTGAATGTTTCTATCCAAGTGCTAATGATGTTCCCAGCTCTTACTGGCTTGCAAGCTCTTTCATGGTTACTCTCTCCAAATAAAGGTTTTTTAAATCCCTAATCATGGGATAAAAATAATGCACTGGCTAAGGATACTAGCCAGATGACTACCTGGTAAGCAGATTCTTATACTCTGAAAAGTACAGCATTTTTTTTTTTTGCAGAAGCAAAAAAACCTCACTGAAACACACATGCACGTGCATCCCCATGTGAGATTTTGCTACCTGCACAGGTGCAGGAAGCTAAATTTCACTCGAACGTGCACTCACGCGCCAGAGCCACGGAGCTGCACACAATTAGCCATACTGGCAGGCTTTAGAGTCTTCGGAGATGGGCGGCATACAAATAAATAAATAAATAAATAAGTAAGTAAGTAAGTAAGTAAGTAAGTAAGTAAGTAAGTAAGTAAGTAAGTAAGTAAGTAAATAAATAAATAAATAAACAAACAAACAAACAAACAAACAAACAAACAAACAAACACACTACTGATGTACATGTGCATATGTGCACACTCTTCCCTCATATAAACCTTATCCGTGCATACTTAAATCCTGCATAAGCACAGAGCGTCAAAAACGCAACATGATTACATCCAGTTGGGAGGGTGGGGTCACCTACAGTCAGCACTACTGGTTCACTCAATCCAGACAGAACCAGCTGAATGCCATCACTGACTCTGGTTTATATTTCCCTCCAAATTAGAAGTCATTCTTGTCTTTTTTAGAATGGCATTGTGAGCTCTTCTATGAAGGAAGGTAACTAACAAGAATAATGCTTTCTTTTTTAATGACTTCTTTTTCATAAAACATTTGAGAACTAAAGTCTGAGATCTCCCATGGTTTTGCTTTAGATCTTGCTTGACAACACCCAAATCCTCATATATTGGGACTATTTTTTTAAAAGAATAGGTTTTTTGGGGGGGGGCAAGGGGGAAAGGGAGGTGACCTGGTTCCCACTGGGTTGGTTCCTGATCTTTGCTCTGAAGCCACTCTTCAAAATATATTTACTTCCCCTTTCAATCAGGAAATATGGTTTCAACTATACGCTCATTGCATTAAAATTCTGTGAAACAAAATAATAAATACTGGGAACTAGGGGATAAAATGGAATTTGCCCTTTGCTGAACTTGGGTGTTATATATATTTACTTCTAAACTGGAGTGCCTTTTGTATCCTTTTCAGATCCATCAAATTTCTCACCTTCAGCAAACTAAATAGAATAACTGTGCATTTGTTCTGTCCGGCTCTCTGGTACACTCCTCCCAAAAATTCACAGGTACAAATTTCAGACACACACACGTTTGAAAATTCAAAACAATGTTCTTTATAATGAAAATTCACTTAAACTAAGCCCTCTTTTGGTATAGCAAAGAGCACTGGTCTCCAAACAAACTGGTTATTTGTACAAGTCCCTTATCAGTTCTGTGATACTTAGCTTGCAGCTGTGAGGCAATTCACAGTCCTTCTTTCACAAAGTGAAACACACTTTGCTCTGGTTTAGATTCAAAGCGGGGAAAAATCAGCACACAAAAGGTCAGTCAGTAAAGCAGTCACGAAACACAAGGATCAGATAATCCTCCACAATGGCCAAACCCACAGGCTGCTATTTATAGCAGCCTCACTAATTACCACAGCCCCACCCAACCACAGGTGGCCTCATTTTCTTTGATAATAATCTCTCAGTTGTTGTTGCCTATGCATCGCTCTCCGCATGCGTGGCTGTATCATTAACTCTTGTTCTGAATCCAAGGAGGAGCTAGATAATTGATCTCCTTCTGAGCTGTCTGCCACACTCTCCTCCTCCCTGTCACTCATGTCTTCTTGGTCAGAGGAGCCTTCAGCAGCAGATTCCAGGGGGGGGGGGCAAAACAGGCCTGCAGCATGTGGATGTCTCCCCTACATCCACAGTCCTTGGGGCAGGAGCTGGGCGAGAGCTAACCACAACAGCATTTAAGTTGCCAAAGGCTACTGTGATTCACCTGCTTGAGTTATTTAAAATGCCCCAAAAGTGTGATAGCTTTCTTCTGAAAGTGTGTGTGTGTGTGTGTGTGTGTGTGTGTGTGTAAATTAGAGCTGTAAGATAAAACAGAAATATAACAACTAAACAAGGATATGAAGACTGCCTATATGTTTAGGAATGTTCAAGAGGGGGAAACTACAAATAGTTATTGACTTAAGACCACAACTGAACCCAAAATTTCTTTTGCTAAGAGAAAGATAGTTTTTAAGTTTTGTCCCCATTTTATGACCTGTCTTGACACAGTTGTTATGCAAATTGCTGCAGCTGTTCAGTTAGTAACATGTTTATTAAATTAAATTTGCTTGTTAGATGGTCGCAAAGAGGATCACTTGACCCAAGGACACTACAACCGTCATAAATATGAACCAGTGGCCAAGCCTCCCAATTTTTTATAACATGACTATGGGGTCATAAGTGTGAAAAATAGTCATCAGTAACTTTTTTCAGGGTTGTTGTAACTTTAAACAGCCACTAAATCAATGGTAGTAAGTTGAGGATTGCCTTTAATGCACAAGGAGAAGAAATCAAACAGAAGATAAACTGGTTTGGTCTGTGCTGTGTTTGATAAAAATAAATAAAAGAAGAAGATTTGTCAGGCCACACAGAATTAAACTATGCTAGTTTAATTTGATGAACAAAAATTAGCTTTTCTCTCTCTCCCCAAAGGAGAACAAAATAATCAGTGAAATGGAATTCTAATGCTTCCTAATTTGCATACACACTCCTGACCATTCAAATAATGTATATCTAAAGTTTCACATTCGTACCATTACTGTAGGCTGAGAAAAAAAAGGGGGGTGCATTACTTTCTGGGTGACCCTTTTAGATAGATAGATAGATAGATAGATAGATAGATAGATAGATAGATAGATAGATAGATAGATAGATAGATAGATAGATGATAGATATATGATAGATAGATGATAAATAGATAAATAGATAAATAGATAGATAGATAGATAGATAGATAGATGATAGATAGATAGATAGATATATGATAGATATATGATAGATAGATGATAAATAGATAAATAGATAGATAGATAGATAGATGATAGATAGATAGATAGATGATAGATAGATAGATAGATAGATAGATAGATAGATAGATAGATGATAGATAGATAGATAGATAGATGATAGATAGATAGATAGATAGATAGATAGATGATAGATAGATAGATAGATGATAGATAGATAGATAGATAGATAGATAGATGATAGATAGATGATAGATAGATAGATAGATAGATAGATAGATGATAGATAGATAGATAGATGATTGATAGATAGATAGATAGATAGATAGATGATAGATAGATAGATAGATAGATAGATAGATAGATAGATAGATAGATAGATAGATAAACTATTTTAAATGAAGGGAATTACCTCAGAAAGTACAATATGGTGCCCTCTGCTGGTTATAGCAGATTAAAATCTCAGCAAGGGAGTTTAGCAGTAACAGGGTTGAGAATGTATGAAGCAGAAAACAGAGCACGGAAGTGAAATTAAGCAACAGTCAACTTTGTCAATAAAACTGGGCAAGGCTTGAAAATTGTAATCGCATACCAGGGAGGACTATCTCATTCTTAGCAGACCTTGCACTAACTGTCAGCTGTGTACATGTAACCAGTTCAAGATGTTGAAACAGAAGCTGTTGGGAGGGAAGAAAAAACAAACAGGAACTGAGGCTTTTCCAAGTTGTTTGATTTCCTCACCACAAGGAAAAAGAGGTTCTTAATAGTTTTGCATAGATGGGCAAGTCGAAAACCCTCCCTCTCCATATTCCATGACAACCAAAAAGAAGAAAGGGCAATGTAAAAAGTCTCAAATGTTTGATAGTTTTGATACTGAACATTCTGAAATTTAGAGGGCCAAAAGAAGGAAGGAAGGAAGGAAGGAAGGAAGGAAAAGAAAATGGAGGAAAGAGAAAGAAAAAGACAAAGAGAAAGAAAGAAAACAGAAAGAAAATAAAAGAAAGAGAAAGAAAATAAAAAAGAGAAAGAAAAAAGAAAAAGAAAGAAAAAAGAAAGAAAAAGCAAAAAGAAAGAAAGAAAGAAAAAGAAAGAAAATAAATGAAAAAGGAAAGAAAAAGAAAATTAAAGGAAGAGAAAGAAAGAAAGAAAAAAGAAAGAAAGGGAAAAAAAGAAAGAAAATAAATGAAAAAGGAAAGAAAAAGAAAAAGTAAATTAAAGAAGAGAAAGAAAGAAAGAAAGAAAGAAAGAAAGAGTATTCAAGAGGACCATGGTCTGTACTTCCCACCTATATTTTTTGCTGATCATGGCTCAGTTGCTTCAAAAGCTTTGATAATGAGGGGATGGCAAAAGCATAATTGTTAGGGCTGTGCTGAGCACACTTTTAAAATGATCAGAAAGGAAGAATTTGGAGTTTGTACAACCTAGTGATGAAAGCAGCTCATCTTTCCCCCAGCTTCTATGCCAGCTACAAACAGTTAACTCATTAAAGGTAGTGCATCTGCAATGTTTTCTCAATTGAAGATTGACAAAGGATGTGTCTGAACAGACTGTAATCCAGCCGTTTCCTGTGTGTATATGAGAAAGAATGAGTAGGTGAATGTCAGCCTACCAAATGCAATGTGGTGTTATATTATTTAAACAAAACTTTGTTTTGTATGTATGTGAGAGTGGGACTTTTGTTAGGTTGAGTGGCTGTATTTATATATATATATTTGTCCCTTTCCCTTTTTTATTATTTTATTTTGTGTATTTTTTTCTTTTTCCTTTCTATAACACTAGAAAGAAATAAAAATGTAAAAGGAAAAGGAAAAGGAAAAAAAAATCTTAAAAAGTCATCCAACTTAACAAAAGAACCTCCACCCTCACACAAACACATAATTACCAGAAAAGGGGAAAGCTATATATCTCACAGATTAATCAAATTGCAAAGAATTTTTAAAATTTATTTTAAGGGAAAATAATTAAAATGAATGTTTCTCTAACATTACAAAATATTACAAAAATGGCACAAAATTATATTGAGTGATTTTGTTTAGTGGATAGAATTGCCTTTTTCTCAAAGAGAGGTTACTTATCTCTGAAATTTAATCCTTAACATCAAGAATAGTACTATTTTCCCAATTTTTCAAAATAATTATCTTAGCCATATCCAAAGCCATAAAACTATCCATCCTCAAAAATGACCACAATGTAAAGTTTTGGGGCATAATTTAACATAATTCTAATATCTTTAACGTTTAAATCTTTCCTATAAATCTAGTTAGTTATTTGAAAATATTAGTCCAAAAAGATGCCAGTACAGTAAACCAAAAGATCAAATCACAATACTTAACAACTCCGGACTGTAATGTTTTTGTCCCAAACAAGTTTTGTGATGGCAGCCTAGCCATTTTTCTACAAGTGTGACATCACACACATGTATGAAGAATAGATCTAGTGGCACAACACCATGAAAAAAACAAGAAGATCCTGAAAATACAACACTTTTTATCTGTCAACACTGGAAAAAAAACCATCAACATATAATTGCTTAAGAGATTTTAAAAGAATATACTGGTAGAAGGAACAAAAACCAAGCCAAATGTTCTGAGATTTTGTAGAAGAAAGCAACTCCACCTATGCTTGGGGCAAGCTTATTCTAGCATATACATGATCTTAGATATTGCTTAACCAGCAGTGTCTGTCTTAGTCTCCCAAAATATATTTGGAGTTTAACATTATCAAGCAATAAAAGCAATTGTTCAAGCTTTTATCCAAAAGAGTAAGGGTGGGAGGAAATCCACAGGATTTATAGATGCTAATGTAAGTGAATAGTTGGGGTATAGGGGTAGATAATTGACATAGAATTCTTTTAGAGAACTGGATGAAAATCCCTTATCTGAGAGTAAATGAATTTGAGGCATTATCCTATGAGTTATCCAAAGATGGTTGGTTTGTTTGTTTACATTTTTTCCTGTTTAAGAAAGTGTGCTTACATTTCAACACTGGGTATGGAAGGAATCATTACTCAACTCAAAGTCAACTCAGACAAGACGGAGTGGCTGTGGGTTTTGCCTCCCAAGGACAATTCAATCTGTCCGTCCATCACCCTGGAGGGGGAATTACTGACCCCCTCAGAGAGGGTTCGCAACTTGGGCGTCCTCCTCGATCCACAGCTGACATTGGAACATCATCTTTCGGCTGTGGCGAGGAGGGCATTTGCCCAGGTTCGCCTCGTGCACCAGTTGCGGCCCTATTTGGACAGGGAGTCATTGCTCACGGTCGCTCATGCCCTCATCACCTCGAGGTTCGATTACTGCAACGCTCTCTACATGGGGCTACCTTTGAAAAGTGTTCAAAAACTTCAAATCATGCAGAATGCGGCAGCAAGAGCCATTGTGAGGCTTTCTAGATTCGCCCATGTTTCTACAACACTCCGTGGTCTGCACTGGCTGCCGATCAGTTTCCGGTCACAATTCAAAGCCCCCACCCTCCTTGTCTTTCACAAATCACTCAAGACCCACCTATATCGCCAGGCATGTGGGAACTGAGACACCTCCCCCAGGCTTCTATATTTTATGTTTGGTATGTATGTGTTGTATGGTTTTAATTGTTGCGGTTTTATATACTTTTCTTATATATCTAATATTAGATTTGTTTACTGTTATATTGTTTTCATTATTGTTGTGAGCCGCCCTGAGTCTTCGGAGAGGGGCGGCATACAAATCTAATAAATTGAATTGAATATTATCTGGGGGGGGGGAAATATCACATAATAATATGTGGCATTTCTGCATTTGTTACTCTTAGTGGAGATGTTTGGTAGAACTTGGCACCAAGCATCAATTTCTTCAGATTTGTTTTAGGAGGAAAACTTGGAGATCTTTCAAATGCAATGAAGAAAGATTGGGATGAACAGCCTTGACTAAGCTGCATGTAACTGGAACACCACTTCCTTGTGAATCAAAACGTGGGTGAGCCAGAAATATATATATATTAATGATTCACTGGGAAATCAGTTTTGGGGAAATAGGTTTATCTGAGAGTTTTAGCAATTACAGTACATTTGTTCTTTTGGTTTCTAGTTCCTCAGCATGGTGTAGTTCAAATTATGGGAACATAATTCCCCCCAAAATTTAAATGGTGGTCACAATAATTCTAGATCCAACCTTGGCAACTTTAAGACTTCAACTTTTAGAATTCCCCAGCCAGTCATGTCTTAAAATTGCCAAGATTAGACATTCCTGATCTAGAGGGTGTCATAAGAGCTGTGGTTGTGCACTGGTTAGAATGTAGAATTCTAGGCTAACTCTACCCACTGCTAGGAGTTTGATCCTGGTTGGCTCAAGATTGACTCACTCTTCCATCCTTTCAAGATCAGTAAAATGACTCAGATTGTTGGGGACAATGTGCTGATTCTGTAAACTACTGAAAGAGCTCAGTAAAGCACTACAAAGTGGTATATACAGTGATCCCTCGATTATCACGAGGGTTCCGTTCCAAGACCCCTCGCGATAATCGATTTTTCGCGATGTAGGGTTGCGGAAGTAAAAACACCATCTGCGCATGCGCGCCCCTTTTTTCCATGGCCGCGCATGCGCAGATGGTGGAGTTTGCGTGGGCGGTGGGGAAACCCCGATCTTCGTCTGCTCGCTGCTGCTGCGGCCGCCCAGCAGCTGATCTGCTCGGCGGCAGCAGCGAGGAGCCGAATCGGGCTTTCCCCTTTGCGTGGGCGGCGGGGAAACCCCGATCTTCGTCTGCTCGCTGCTGCTGCGGCCGCCCAGCAGCTGATCTGCTCGGCGGCAGCAGCGAGGAGCCGAATCGGGCTTTCCCCTTTGCGTGGGCGGCGGGGAAACCCCGATCTTCGTCTGCTCGCTGCTGCTGTGGCCGCCCAGCAGCTGATCTGCTCGGCAGCGCAGCAGCAGTGAGCAGACGAAGATCGGGGTTTCCCCGCCGCCCACGCAAAGGGGAAACCCCAGCTCCTCGCTGATGCCCCCGCTCGCCCGCCTGCCGCCCGCCAGCAAGAGGGGGAGAGATAGAGAAAGAGAGAGAAGGAAAGAAAGAGATGAGAGAGGGAGGAAGAGAGTGTGAGAGAGGAAGAAGCAAGATAGAGAAAGAGAGAGAGAAACAAAGATGAGAAAGGAAGGAAGAGAGTGACGTCATCGGGTGGGAAAAATCGCGATATAGCGTTTCGCGAAGATCAAGATCGCGAAAATCGAGGGATCACTGTACTGTATTTTTCAGACTATAAGATGCACTGGTGTATAAGATGCACCAATTATGGCTGTGGGTTCTGCCTCACAAGGACACTTCCATCCGTCCATCCATTACTCGGGGGGGGCACTTGTGACTTCCTCAGAGAGGGTCCGCAACTTGGGCATCCTCCTCGATCCACAGCTGACTTTGGACCATCATCTTTCAGCTGTGGTGAGGGGGTTGTTTGCCCAGGTTTCCCTGGTGCACCAGTTTTGGCCCTATTTGGACAGGGAGTCTCTACTCACATTTGCTCATGTCCTTATCACCTTGAGATTCGACTACTGCAATGCTCCCTACATGGGGCTACCTCTGAAGAGTGTTCGGAAACTACAAATTGTGCAAAATGCAGCCGTGCAAGCAGTCGTGGGCCTTCTCAGGTATGGCCTTGTTTCTCCAACACTCTGCAGACTGCATTGGCTGTTGATTAGTTTCCAGACACAATTCAAAGTGTTGGTAATGACTTATAAAGACCTACATGGGATCGGGCCAGAGTACTTGCGGGACCACCTTCTGCCGTATGAGTCCCAGAGACCAGTTAGATCCGACAGAGTCAGCCTTCTGCAAGTCCTGTCAACTAAACAATGTTGTTTAGCGGGGCCTAGGGGAAGAATCTTCTCTGTGGGGGCACCAGCCCTCTGGAATCGGCTCCCCCTGGAGATTCGCACTGCCCCAGTGATGGGCTACCAAACCTTATGCATTTTGTTTCAATATCTTTCAGTGCAAATTGGGTTCTCTGGGGTGGAGCTCCAAATTTTGCTACTGGAACTGCGTTCCTGACCGTACCCGTAGGAGCCCATCACTGCACTGCCCCCACCCTCCTTGCCTTCTGCAAGAGTCTTAAGACTCATTTATGCCACCATAAATGTTTGTATAGTTGTTGTCTGAATGGGTATGATTGATTTTTAATGTACCTGGGGATTTTAGATTGTTTAGTTTTAATTAAATTAATTTAGCTGTTACATTCTGTTGTTTCTTTTTTCTTTTTTAAATAGTTTTTATTAATTATTTACACTAAAACAAAGACAGGACAAATATAATGCAGAGAAGAAGAAAAAACCAATACTGTACAACAATACACACACAATAGAAAAGGAAAAAGAAAAAAAAGGCAAAAACAAAGATAAAACAATGCCAACTTGCAGGCTGGCAAATATATGTTTGTTTTATCTGTTGTTTCTTTTTATATGTTGTAAGCCGCCCCGAGTCCTCAGAGAGGGGCGGCATATAAATCCAATGAATCTATTAATTAATTAATTAATTAATTAATTAATTAATTGATTAGATTTTAAAGAGGCAAGTAAGAAAAAAAGTTGTCCTTCCCAGCCTCTGCAAGCCTCTTAAACCCTCTGTGCACCCTGTTTTTTGCAAAAATGGACCCATTTTCACCCACTCTTTGGAAGAGAGAGAGAAAGAGAGAGAGAGAGAGAGAGAGAAAGAGAGGGAGAGTGTGTGTGTGTTACCATACCTGGGCTACATATTTATGAGTCATATAAGACTTTTCCTAATATTTGTTCCTAGTTTGTGCATTTTCTCTCACAGATCTGGTACTTACTTAAGAGAGGTGGTGCAGGATTTCCTGTTTCTTGCCCTTAAGCTGAGTAGTCTGTAAAGAGCTTGTAGTCACTAAAGGAGACACCATGGAAAGGGTGGAGTTGTAGTTTTCCCCAATTCTCTGCTTAAATGTTTTCTTTACAAATGGAGAGAAAATAAACTATGGCATTTGCAATGCATTTTCTAGAAAAAGCAGGTGCAGATACGGGTGTGTTGGGGATGGCTAAGATCCTGTACTTCTAAGCCATGATTTAGAAATCAGAGGAGCTAAGTTCATGCTACATGAGGTACAACAGCCACTTTATTTTATTTTATTTTATTTTATTTTATTTTATTTTATTTTATTTTATTTTATTTTATTTTATTTTATTTTATTTTATTTTATTTTATTTTATTTTATTTTATTTTATTTTATTTTATTTTATTATTTTATTTATTTTATTTTATTTTATTTTATTTTATTTTATTTTATTTTATTTTATTTTATTTTATTTTATTTTATTTTATTTTATTTTATTTTATTTTATTTTATTTTATTATTTTATTTTATTTTATTTTATTTTATTTTATTTTATTTATTTTATTTTATTTTATTTTATTTTATTTTATTTTATTTTATTTTATTTTATTTTATTTTATTTTATTTTATTTTATTTTATTTTATTTTATTTATTTTATTTTATTTATTTATTTTAATTTTATTTATTTTTTTAGTAAATAAATATTTATTTATTTATTTATTGTGAAATGTGTGAAGAGAAAGAGACATTTCCAAGTCAGACCTTCACTTAACCTGCTTTTCTTCTTCTTTCCTAATTATACATTCAAGTACACAAATGTGCACATACACTCAAAGGATTTGATTGCAAAAATCCCTGGAAATGACCCAGCCTCAATGTAGACTGAAACAGCTTACTGAAAGCCATAAACTGAGCTATCTAGAATAGTTTTATAAGCAACATAAAGCTGTATGCTGGAGAGCTGCGGTAAAGTAGCAAAAATAAACGGTGTGTTTTCATAATATTAATCTTTAGCCTAAACTTTTAGAACTCAAGTATTAATTAATTTTTTATTTTATTTATTTTATTTTATTTATTTTATTTATTGTTAGAGTTGAAAGGGACCATGCAGGTCATCAAGTCCAACCCCCTGCCTGAGCAGGAATCCTAAAGCACCCCAGCCAAATGGCAGTCCAATCTCCTCTTGAAAGTGTCCAGAGTTGGGGAGTTCACAACCTCCGCACACAGGTTGTTCCATTTATTCAAGCAGTGGTGCTAGGCAGAGGTGGGCTTCACATAATTTAACAACAGGTTCACCCAGAATGAAAAATATGAGAGTGCGTGCATGCTTGCTTTGCTCGCTTGTGCACCTTGCGCACATGTGCACAGCATAAAAAAATCAAAGCAACTCACTCATATGCCCCGCCTATGCATGCATGTGCTGTCATAAACATAGCAATTTATCGATTACATCACTTCAGCACACATGAAGCAGAACCAACTGTAGCTCGTTCCCGCAGTTTTCATCTAATTAAAGAATGAATTATTTCCTCCACTCCTTTGCCCAGGTCACCTTGTCCAAATAGGTGTTCTGATATTTCTATGGCAACTCATTTAAGCCTTTGCCAAATATCTGTTGAGATGACCTTGGTTCCCATAGGACTTTTATTGTTCTTATTGAGGCTAGCATTCCCAACCTCCCCTTCCCCTGCCACCCATAGTCTGTGGCAAAGATGGCTTAGATAGTAGGACAAGTTTCAAAGTTGACACCTAGATCTTTTAACTATCTTTTAATCTTTTAATGTGTAGTGGCAGCCAACATAATCTTGAGCTGCATCAACAGAGGGATACAATCTAGGACTAAGGAGGTACTAATACCACTCTATAATACCCTAGTCAGACCATACCTAGAGTACTGCATTCAATTTTGGGCTCCACACTACAAAAAAGACATTGAGACTCTGGAAAGTGTTCTGTTGGGCTTTCTGGTAGAATCCTCCGGAAAATTCACAGGTACAAATGTCAGACACACACACGTTTGAAAATTCAAAACAATGTTCTTTATAACGAAAATTCACTTAAACTAAGCCCTCTTTTTGTATAGCAAAAGCACTCGTCTCCAAACAAACTGGTAATTTGGTACAAGTCCCTTATCAGTTCTGAGATACTTAGCTTGCAGCTGTGAGGCAATTCACAGTCCTTCTTCTTTAACAAAGTGAAACACACTTTGCTCTGGTTTAGTTTCAAAGCGGGGAAAAATCAGCACACAAAGGTCAAAGTCAGCATGGCAGGCACGAAACACAACGATCAGATAATCCTACACAATGGCCAAACCCACACGCTGCTATTTATAGCAGCCTCACTAATTACCACGGCCCCACCCAACTACAGGTGGCCTCATTTTCTTTGATAATAATCTCTCAGTTGTTGCTGCCTATGCATCGCTCTCCACATGCGTGGCTGTATCATTAACTCTTGTTCCGAATCCAAGGAGGAGAGAGATAATTGATCTCCTTCTGAGCTGTCTGCCACACTCTCCTCCTCCCTGTCACTCATGTCTTCTTGGTCAGAGGAGCCTTCATCAGCAGATTCCACCGGGAGCAAAACAGGCCTGCAGCATGTGGATGTCTCCCCCACATCCACAGTACTTGGGGCAGGAGCTGGGCCAGAGCTAACCACAACAGAAAGAGTACAGAAGAGAGCAACCGGAATGTTAAAGAGACCAGAAACCAAATACACAAGGAAAGGTTGCAGGAACTAGGCATGGATAATCCACTGAACAAGAGGCCCAGGGGGGACATGATAGCAGTCTTCAAATACTTAAAGGGCTGCCACAGTGAGGAGGGGGTTACACTGTTTTCCAAAGCACCAGAGGGCCAGAGTAGGAGCAATGGATGGAGAGATTCAACCTGGAAATAAGGAAGAACTTTGTGACAGTGAGAGCAATCAACCGGTGGAATGGCCTGCCTGCAGAGGTTGCGAACACCCCAACACTGGAGACCTTCAAGAAAAGACTGGACTGCCATATGTCTGGGATGGAATAGGGCAATGATGGTGAACCTTTTTTTCTCAGGTGCTGAAAGACTGCACATGCACTATTGCATATGCATGAGTACCCACAACCATAATTCAATGCTTGGGGAGGGTGAAAACAGCTTCTCTGCCCCCCCCCCCCCGGAGGCCCGTTGGAGGCCGGAAATGGCCTGTTTTCCAATTTCTGGTGGGCCCAGTAGGCTTGTGTTTTGCCCTCCCCAGGCTCCAAAGGCTTCCCGGGAGCCGGGGGAGGGTAAAAATCTCCTCCCCCATCTACCTGGAGCTCTCTGGAAGCCAAAAAAGCCCTCCCAGAGCCTCTGTGCGAGCCAAAAATCAGCTGGCCGGCACACACACACGTTGGAGCTGAGCTAGAGCAACGGGGTCAGACTAGATGGCCAGTGAGGTCGCTCCCCTCTCTATCATTCTGTAAGTCTCCTGAATGAGAAGGGAGTCAGAGTAGATGGCCAGTGAGGTCCCTCCCCTCTCTATCATTCTGTAAGTCTCCTGAATGAGAAGGGAGTCAGAGTAGATGGCTACTGAGGTCACTTCCCTCTCTATCATTCTGTAAGTCTCCTGAATGAGAAGGGGGGTCAGATTAGATGGCCAGTGAGGTCCCTCCCCTCTCTATCATTCTGTAAGTCTCCTGAATGAGAAGAGGGGTCAGACTAGATGGCCACTGAGTTCCCTTTCCTCTCTACCATTCTGTAAGTCTCCTGAATGAGAAGGGGGATCAGACTAGATGGCCACTGAGTTCCCTTTCCTCTCTATCATTCTGTAAGCTAGGGGCCTTTGGGCGAGGGAGTGAAGGCAGTGGCTGATCAGCTGGTGCGGAGGAAAGAGCTTCATCCAACTGGCAGAGGCTAAATGTCCTAAACCCACGGCTGACCCGTGCCATAGTTTTGCCATCACTGATATAGGGTCTCCTGCATCAGCAGGAGGTTGGACTAGAAGATCCACAGTGTCCCTTCCAACACAAACTATAAATAAATAAAAATAAAAACTATTCCTTTGTTTCCAACCTTTTCACCATCTTGGTAACTTTCCTGAGCATGCTTCAATTTATTTACTTTTCCCTTTGAGTGCTGGCACCCCAAAATTTCCCTTCTCCTTAATGAAAGATTCAGAAATCTGAACTAGGCCAACTTGATAGTCTGAACACGAGCGTCAATATATTGCTGAATATTAGATTTCCAATGAGGTTTAAATATATAAAAGATGAATTCCTGTACTACTTGAAACCTAAGATATGATATGTAATATAACATGGATTTATAGCAGTCTTCCCCAATTGAGCGGCCACCCAAGAGAGAGAGAGAGAAAGAAAGAAAGAAAGATGCACACCCACACACAATCACCTATCAATCATTTGGCTGGAGAAATGTAGGTGACAGTTTTATGTGTTCATATGTGTCATTTTGTCATCAAAAATTCAGTGAATGTCAAAGTGTCCTTGGGTGTCAAACATCTGATGTGGACTTTGATAGATCCTAAATATATTTCTGAAAACAGTAAAAAAGCATCAGTATATAGTACCCACATTTTGCAAAATTGGGGTCACAGCCATTGCGAATTAATAAAAAACCTTTAATTAAGCGATTAAAAGCAAATACTTTTTCTTAAATAATGTTTATTGAATCAGAAGGAAATCAAAATATACAAGTATTTAAAATTCAGGTGCTAGTTTAAATTATAACATTAGTCTTACTGTTCCTTACTTTTACAATAATGAATAGAATCTGTTTGTATGTGTAGCACAGATGTGCTATGAAAAGCTCCTACCACAGAATGTTTGTAAATCAGTTACAATTTGCATTTGTTCTTCTAATCCATTTTTAAAAAATCATATAATGTATAAACTAAAAATCTGATCTTCCCCTGCAGTACACAATACACAAATTATATTAATAACACAGAAGTAAATATGTCCTTTAGGTTAGTGATAAAAGGGCCTCCATATTGCCCCCTTGTGTTGGATTCTGGTTAACACTTTAATTACTTTTGAGAAAAAAAATGCTTGCATTTAATTACATGAAGATAGAAATAGATGAGAATTAGTGAGAAATCCTGTAAATTTCAGCTTTTTCAATAGACTAACAACTGTTGTTTGATAACCCTTTGCAGTTAGAATGATGGTGAAAAACATGGACTTTTAACCAGTTCTTGTACTTAAGGCCATCATGTGACAATGCAGTCACATTATCAAAATCCAGACAATGAGCAACTGGTATATAATCACAATGGTTGCAGTGTCCCAGAATCACATGCAACCTTATGACAAAGTCAAAGGGGGAAAGCCGTATTTGATTAAAATACTATGGCAAGAAAAGGTCATAAAATTGGGCATGAGACTCACTTAACAACCAGCTCACTTAGTAACAGGAATTCTGTCCCAGCTGTAGTTGTAACTTTGAGAACTGCCTGAAATCACTTGAAAACCAATTTTAAAAATGACTTTAAAAATTATACACTGCTCGAAAAAAATAAAGGGAACACTTGAACAACACAACTCTAAGTAAATCAAACTTCTGTGAAATCAAACTGTCCACTTAGGAAGCAATACTGATTGACAATCGATTTCACATGCTGTTGTACACATTCAACTTTGTACAGGACAAAGTATTCAATGAGAACATTTCATTCATTCAGATCTAGGATGTGTTATTTGAGTGATCCCTTTAATTTTTTGAGCAGTATAAATTTTGGTGTTTATAATCAACATTGGGGCGCTGGTTTGATTGTGTGATTTGAAAATAGTTTAGATCAGGGGTCTCCAAATTTGGCAACTTTAATACTTGTGAACTTCAATTCCTAGAATTCCTCAGCCAGCTTTGCTTCTGATAGCATATTTTCTGAATAATCAGTTTTATGGAAAGATATAAACTTTCACCAGCTACAGTCACATTCTTGAAAGTTTACATATTTTGATAAAATCTGTTATTTGCAAAAGTTCGACCAGATTTCATATGCTGTTCTCACCTAACAAGGTTCTGAAGTGCTAAAACAAGGACACTTGAAGAAAATTGGGATGGAGATTACATTTCATGGAGTTTGGGTAGGCGTGGAAGAGAAATACTTTTTCTTCCATTTTAAAAATACAAACATACGGTATGCAGATCACGTTTTGTGAATTTAGAGTTGTTACTTCTGCATCACAATCCACACCTGTTTATTTATTTTATTTATTACTTAGATTTGTATGCCGCCCCTCTCCGAAGACTAATTTCATATAATGTAGCAAAGTACAGTGGTACCTCTTTAAGAATGCCTCTACTTAAGATCTTTTCTAGATAAGAACCGGGTGTTCAAGATTTTTTTGCCTCTTCTTAAGAATCCTTTTCTACTTAAGAACCCGAGCCCAGAAAAATTTCCCAGGAAATGTAAGAATGGCACGAAGGCCCGGCCAGTTTCCTGCCATTCCACCTAGATTTATCTCTCTGGCACAGTGTATGGGAGGCAGCCTCGTGACCAGTGTATGGGAGATGCGTGCTCCTCCTCACCGCCTCAGAGTCCCTCTTTTTTTTTTTAAGCCTTAAAGTTTTGTATTTTTTTATTCCCCTTACCTCACCTTCTTCTTTCAGCAGCGACTGTCCTCCTCCTCTTCTTCCTCCTCCTCCCACCCAAATTCGGAGCTTTTATTTCTTTCCTAATGGGTTTGCATGCATTATTTGCTTTTACATTGATTCCCATGGGAAAAATTGCTTCTACTTACAAACTTTTCTACTTAAGAACCTGGTGGTGGAATGAATTAAATTCTTAAGTAGAGGTACCAATGTATAGGATATATCAGTGTCTAAATGGAGCTCATTAGGAACTCAGTACAGAAACATATATATATATTATAAATGCATAATGCATATAAATTTGTAGGCAGGCAAAGTTTTTCTCTATTTTTTTTGGGGGGGGGAGAGGGGGATTTAGAAAAAAGAATGAAACAAATCTTAACCCATTCCTCCATACTGGTAATGTCTATCTGCTTTTGGGGTTTGATGAATCTACCAGATGTCCTGGATGCTGAACTCCTTTAAATCTTAGTGCCCTTGTAAGCTTTTGTTATTTTCTTGAACTTTTAATAGAATATGTTCCACAATGGGTAGTCTCTCAAAGCATATATTAGCCCAGTAGATACATTCAGGGCAGAAAGAAGGTTTGATAGTGTTTCATTGGGATCTTAGCCCAGCCTGCAACCCCCACCACTCCATTTTATTGCTATGCAATAAAGAAATACCAGGCAGCTAAACCAATCAGATGCTGCCTTTTTGAGTGCATGACCAATGAGGACACTATAAATACACCTGCTGGTTATCCCATGGAAGATATTGTGATCATGGCAGCAGAAGAAAAGATATACGTGGTGATTCAGCAGACTGAACTGCAGTGAGGGTGGGCAACGCAGTGAGAGCAGCAGTGGGTAGATGGTAGTGGAAACAGACAACTCACAAAACATTTTACTTGGAATGACTTTGGATTTGTATATCAGCCTCTAGGAGAGTGATGGCGAACCTTTTCCCCCCTAGGTGCCAAAAGAGCATGCACGAATGCCCACTCCAATAATTCAATGCCTGGGGAGGGCAAAAACAGCTTTCCGCCCACCTCCCGGAGGCCCTCTGGAAATAGCCTGTTTCCCAATTTTTGGTGGGCCCAGTAGGCTTGTGTTTCACCCTCCCCATGCTCCAAAGGCTTCCCTGGAGCCAGGGGAAGGGTAAAAATGCCATCCCCATGCCCCCAGAAGTTCTCTGGAAGCCCAGAGCCTCCGTGCAAGCGAAAAATTAGCAGGCTGGCACACACATGCACGTTGGAGCTGAGCTAGGGCAAGGGCTTCTGTGCCAGCAGATATGGCTCTGCATGCCACCTGTGGCACCCATGCCATAGGTTCGCCATCACTGCTCTAAGACTTAGTTTATTACAGCCGGGAAAAGAAGGGAAGGAGTGATGGAGGTGGGGCAAGATAAACAATACCAATCATTTTGTTTCTCTTTTTGTCCTGAAAGGAGGGAAAGTAACGGTGATCCAGTGATTCTTCAAAGACTTCCACCTGTTAATTATTTGGGTTTCACGATAGACACAATAGACACAGGATCCGTTTGCACCCCGGCATCTGACATCCGTTTGGGGCTCTGGAGAAAAGGGAGAGAAATGTGTAAACAATGCTGAAGAGGCTCAAGAAATTATGTTTTTATTTATTGCTCTCTTTAGTGGGCTGTTTTCCTCATAGAAACATAGAAACATAGAAGACTGACGGCAGAAAATGACCTCATGGTCCATCTAGTCTGCCCTTATACTATTTCCTGTATTTTATCTTAGGATGGATGGATGTTTATCCCAGGCATGTTTAAATTCAGTTACTGGGGATTTACCAACCACGTCTGCTGGAAGTTTGTTCCCAGCATCTACTACTCTTTCAGTAACATAATATTTTCTCACATTGCTTTTGATCTTTCCCCCAACTAACTTCAGATTGTGTCCCCTTGTTCTTGTGTTCACTTTCCTATTAAAAACATTTCCCTCTTAAAACTTATTTAACCCTTTGACATATTTAAATGTTTTGATCATGTCCCCCCTTTTCCTTCTGTCCTCCAGACTATACAGATTGAGTTCATTAAGTCTTTCCTGATACGTTTTATGCTTAAGACCTTCCACCATTCTTGTAGTCCGTCTTTGGACCCGTTCAATTTTGTCAATATCTTTTTGTAGGTGAGGTCTCCAAAACTGAACCCAGTATTCCAAATGTGGTCTCACCAGCACTCTATATAGCGGGATCATAATCTCCCTCTTCCTGCTTGTTATACCTCTAGCTATGCAACCAAGCATCCTACTTGTTTTCCCTACAGCCTGACTGCACTGTTCACCCATTTTGAGATTGTCAGAAATCACTATTTCTGGATGATGGAAGAGTCTGCATCCAGGATGATTGTGTGAACATTTTACTGTACAAGCAAACAAACTTACTGCCAAGATGAGTCAAATTCCATATGAGAAAAAGCTGCAAAATGTAACATATGTATATTGGCATCATGAGGGACACATTTGCATGACATTGTACTGTAATTTATTTTGTTCGGAGAAGGAACATAGACTATGAAGCTCATCATTTAGACCAGTTAAACCTTTTGAGGTGTTGATCATGGTCAGAAGCAAGTCAAGATAGCAAACACTATTATACAATCAAAGATCCACAGTTGTTTTTTAATGTGCATAACTACTCCCCCAATTTCATTTAAAATCTTTGGATTGTTGAGAGTTGGCTTTAATTCAATATGTATAAATATTGAGTGATTTCATGATGATGTCACCGAACTGGACCAGTCGTGCCGGTCCATGGGCACTGCCACCTTTTTTTGGATTTTTTTAAAAAAATGTTTTTCTTCTGAGCATGCCCAGAAGGTGTCTATAACAGAAGCTGTCTTAAAGCTGTCAATTTTGAAGTTTGTAAAAAGAGTACATGGTTGTAAGAAGTATTCTGCTACACTGGTATTATATTAAATAATATATTACTACACCATTTGGTTCAGAATACTTTTTTCCTTGTTTTCCTCCTCTAAAATCTAGGTGCAACTTATACTCTGGTGCATCTTATACTCTGAAAAATATGGTCCATATGAAAAGAGGAGCAGATAAAAATAAGACAAAAGTGTTGAACCTACGTTCTACAATGTGCAATTGAATCACAACTCAGGGAATGTTACAGCATAAATTCCAGGAATATTTTTTTAAAAATCATATTTTTCTTCTGGACTCAGTTGATGTGTACAATGCAACACATTTAACTGATTACTTGCAATCTGTTTTTGGGAGTTAACCCATATATATTGAAATCCAAACAAATTAGACACAAATATTGAGCACAGAAAGGATGGAACAAACTAGAATTAGCATTTTGGTGGGGGTAAATCTGCTAGCAGCATCTTTAAGGCATAGATAAAATATTTTTATCAGAAGATAATATTTTCCCCTAACAAACTCAATCAGGCAATATGGGAATGTGTGTGTGTGTGAGTGTGTATACATTTATATATTGTATATACATATACAGTCATACCTCGTCTTACAAACCTAATTGGTTCCAGGGGGAGGTTCGTAAGACGAAAGGTTCGTAAGATGAAACATTGTTTCCCATAGGAAACAATGTAAAGTCAATTAATCCATGCAACCCCCCAAAAACCCCCACAAAAAAACCGCTGCCGCCCGGCTGTGACCTTTTAAAACAGCCGCGCGGCTTCCCAGCCGTCTCCCGAAGCCGAGCGCCAAACCCAAACTTCCATGTTTGGCGTTCAGAGGCTGCTGGAAAGCCGCGCGGGTTTTTTAAAAGGTCACAGCCAGGCTGGGGGGCTTTCCAGCTGCCTCCGAACGCCAAACGCGGAAGTTTGGGTTTGGTGTTTGGCTTCGGGAGACGGATGGGAAGCCACACGGCTGTTTTAAAAGGTCACAGCCGGGCTGGGGGGGTTGCTGGGCCCGGCTGTGACCTTTTAAAACAGCCGCATGGCTTCCCAGCCGTCTCCCGAAGCCGAGCGCCAAACCCAAACTTCCGCGTTTGGCGTTCGGAGGCAGCTGGAAAGCCCCCCAGCCCAGCTGTGACCTTTTAAAACAGCTGCGTGGCTTCCCAGTCATCTCCCGAAGCCAAACGCCAAACCCAAACTTCCGCGTTTGGCGTTCGGAGGCTGCTGGAAAGCCGCACGGCTGTTTTAAAAGGTGACAGCCAGCCTGGGGGGCTTTCCAGCAGCCTCCGAACGCCAAACGCGGAAGTTTGGGTTTGGTGTTTGGCTTCGGGAGACGGATGGGAAGCCACACGGCTGTTTTAAAAGGTCACAGCCGGGCTGGGGGGGTTGCTGGGCCCGGCTGTGACCTTTTAAAACAGCCGCACGGCTTCCCAGCCGTCTCCCGAAGCCGAGCGCCAAACCCAAACTTCCGCGTTTGGCGTTCGGAGGCTGCTGGAAAGCCACACGGCTGTTTTAAAAGGTGACAGCCGGGCTGGGGCCCCCCAGCCCGGCTGTGACCTTTTAAAACAGCCGTGTGGCTTCCCAGCCATCTCCCGAAGCCAAACGCCAAACCCAAACTTCCGCGTTTGGCGTTCAGAGGCTGCTGGAAAGCCGCACGGCTGTTTTAAAAGATGACAGCCAGTCTGGGGGGCTTTCCAGCAGCCTCCGAACGCCAAACGCGGAAGTTTGGGTTTGGCGTTTGGCTTCGGGAGACGGCTAGGAAGCCGGCTGTTTTAAAAGGTCACAGCCGGGCTGGGGGGCTTCCCAGCAACCCCCCCAGCTCGGCTGTGACCTTTTAAAACAGCTGTGCGGCTTCCCAGCAGCCTCTGAACGGTTCAGAAAAAAATTGCCTCTTCTTACGAACTTTTTTCGTGATACGAACGCCAAACCCGAACTTCCACCTACTACTGAGTTAGTTCCAATAGAATTAGAGGGCACCAGGCTGGCCTGGGATTCCACTTCATCTGAGTCCCAAAACAATCCAGAGTGAGGAATTTGGTAGTCATTTGCTCTTATAACTCTCCCTTTGGTAATCTCGGCAAGGCCAGATGTCCCTCAAGCTTGGTGGCCCTTCCTTTCAAATCAGTGAAGGGCCCCGTTTCCGTTTCCTACCAGATCAGTCCAGGAGGCCGGCGTGGGCAAGATTTTGTCGATTTTTGTCGATTTCTTAGCTTTCACAAATGCGCAGAAGCAAAGAAAGGCCAAAAATCCCGAGTCTACAGAGAGGGGCGACATACAAATCTAATAAATAAATAAATAAATTAAATAAATAAAAATCACCGAAATCTCACACAGGCAAACGTCCTTGTATGAGATTTTGGCAATTTATGGTGATTCCTTTGCTTCTGTGCATGCGCCGAAGCAAAATCTCATGTGGGGTATGCAGGGGTGTGCAGGGGCACATGGGGACATGCATGCACATGGTGAGGATGCACAGATGTGCACACATCATCATTCCTGCTACCAGAATGGCTATTCCAGGTGTGCCGTGGGTAGCCCGCCACTGCTTCAAATCATTACGCTCCCATTCATGCTTGGGAAAAAGAATGAAGGCGCAGGAGCTATTCTCCTCCACTCCTAAAGGTTTCTTCAAGGAAGAGCTGGCTAAGCAGGGATTGTAAGGGGAGATGAAGGTAACCTACAAGGCCCTTGAAAAACCCTCCGAAGGGCTGTCGCTTCTCCATTCGCTTGAGAGGGCTTTGTTGTGCTGCATCTTCTCCATTCTGAAGGGAGTCTATCTCGGCGGCTTCTTCTTGTCTGGACTCTTGTGGAACTTTGGTTTTCTGGGGGATCTCTTGTGACTTGTTCAGGTTGTCCGTTGAATTCTTGCGGCTCCCTTTGCTTGCAGAGTCTTGAGTTTCATCCTGGGTCAAAGGTCTGTCGGTGAAGTCCAGGGTCTAGAGCAGTTTCAAACAGGGTTACTTGGTCGGTAGGTTTAAAAGAAGAAATGGGCAGCTTGCTTTGCAAAGTGAAAGCCCAAATGGGGAACAATCTCTTTGCTTAGCAGACCATGGGGTGAAAATGTACACCCCATATGCAGCACTAAATGCCAGCAGTGGGCTTGGTGCAGAGGTGTCCATAGAGAATGTTCAAAAAAGTCTATGTGTAGGACAATTTAAGCAAGTACAGTAGTACTTCTAGATACGAGCTGCTCTACATGCGAGTATTTCAAGACACGAGCCACGAGGGGAGAGACATTTCTGTTCCAGTCCTGAGCTCAAATTCGGGATACGAGCCGAGCATCCACTAGGTGGCGCAAGAATCCTTGCTTTCGGTTATCTCGGAGGGGAAAAACAACGTCTAAAGTTATTTGTTCCAGATACGGGTTGCCTCAACATACAAGCTCCCTTCTGGAACGAATTATGCTCGTATCTAGGGGTACTACTGTATATGTTAAGAAATACTGTAAATCAGGTGGAGCACAAAGAATGGAGAAATCAGAGAACTGAGAAATACCTATCTATATTATTTTGGTCCTCCCTCCCTCTTTCCTTCTTTCCTCCTGTCTTAAAAAGTAGTGGTGGTTTTGGCTGTTGAGCTTTAACATCTGCTCTGGCTGTCAGTATTATTGTATATGATTACATGTTCTTTTTACTGGGTTTTTAGTTCAGTTTATAATTGGGTTTGGAATTAATTTTGTATTTCTTCTATACATTGTGAGCCGCCTTGAGTCTTTGGAGAAGGGTGGGATATAAGTCCAATAAATAACTTCCCCAAATTTATACTTTTTTTCTTCAGAGAGGTGCGGCAAAGAAATCTAATTAATAATAATAATAATAATAATAACAATAATAATAATAATAATAATAATAATAATAATAATAATAATAATAATGCTGCCACCAGGGTAATCATCTTGACATTTTTTTAAAAAAACATAGCCTGATGAGACTTCTGGCATAGGGAAGACCCCTAGTATAGCAAGTATAATCTGTCTCCTAAGTGATCTTTGGTAATCTTGTATTTATCCATTTTGCTCATGTCTGTATATCATTGGAGAGCTGATCACAAAGGGAGTGTGAGGCTCCGCCCACCAACCCGCCCACCGCTGTTTGGGTTCTTTTACCCTCTGCATATGCATAATGTGTTCTGTGCATGCGCAGGAGGTAAAGGAACTCAATTGGTGGTGTTTGGGTGGATGGGTGGAGCCTCATGCTCCCTTTGCGACCGGCTCTCCAACAACCTGCAGGCACTTCACAGCATTTCACCCTTAGTTTATGTGAATAAAACAGCATCACTAGGTTTCTGCAATATCTTTCCCTTCCCCTATTTCTAGGTTTTTATACACTGCTCAAAAAAAATAAAGGGAACACTTAAACAACAGAATATAAACTTCTATGAAATCAAAGTGTCCACATAGGAAGCAACACTGATTGACAATCAATTTCCCATGCTGTTGTGCACATTCAACTTTGTACAGAATAAAGTATTCAATGAGAATATTTCATTCATTCAGATCTAGGAAGTGTTCTTCGCGTGTTCCCTTTATTTTTTGAGCAGTATATTTATTTTCTTTAGGGATTAAAGAAAAGGGGGGGATGTTTGTCCCAGAATTAGGAGCATATAACTCTTCTGGCACCATGTCAGCATTCCTCCCTACTTGCCAAAATCTATCACACTTTACAGAAGTGGTTGTCAACCTTTCTAATGCCGCGACCCCTTATGTTGTGGTGGTTCCCAACCATAAGTCTAGCACCAATTCTCCCAGCAGAGCTTTAAACTGATTGGCAGGAAGGTCAGAGGGACAGCCCCATTGTAAAAGCCTGATCGGTTGGATTGTTCCAAGGTGCCAGAATAGAAGCTTTAGTTCCTAACACCATGGGAAATTTATCTTTCCCCATGGTATTAGGCAATCCCAAAGAGGTCCCGATTCCCAGGTTGAGAACCACTACTTACAAGAAGGGTAGGCCAGCAAATTAATGCCTGCCAGACATTAGGATGTTAACATACACGAGAAAGTGTATCTAGAGTATCCAAAGATTATTATTTATAATATGGTGGGGTTGGTATTTACTGTATCTCTGTGATTTCAAAAGTCAACACAAGGTGTGATAATATAAAATATATCAAAATCGTAAGGTATACAGTGGTCCCCCGATTATCGCGAGGGTTCCGTTCCAGGACCCCTCGCGATGATCGGTTTTTCACGAAGTAGCGGTGCGGAAGTAAAAACACCATCTGCGCATGCGCAGATGGTGTTTTTACTTCTGCCGCAGCAGCGAGGAGCCGAAGATTGGGGTTTCCCCGCCGCCCACGCAAACTCCTCGTTGCTGCCGCGCCCGCCGCTTGTCTTGTCCGCCCGCCGCTTGTCCGCCGCCTGCCTGCTCGCTCGCCCGCCGCTCGCCCGCCCTTCGCCCGCCCACGCCGTTCGCTCGCGCCGCTTCCCAGCTGAGTCCTGAAGCCAGAAGGCAAAGGCGAACTTCCGCGTTTGGCTTCGGGACTCAGCTGGGAAGCGGCGCTGGGGTTTCCCCACCACCCACGCAAACTCCTCGCTGCCGCTCGCCCGCCCTTCGCCCACCCACGCCGTTCACTCGCGCCGCTTCCCAGCTGAGTCCTGAAGCGAACTTCCGCGTTTGGCTTCAGGACTCAGCTGGGAAGCGGTGCGAGCGAACGGCGTGGGCGGGCGAAGGGTGGGCGAGCGGCAGCGAGGAGTTTGCGTGGGCGGTGGGGAAACCCCAGCACCGCTTCCCAGCTGAGTCCCGAAGCCAAACGCGGAAGTTCGCCTTTGCCTTCTGGCTTCAGGACTCAGCTGGGAAGCGGTGCGAGCGAACGGCGTGGGCGGGCGAAGGGCGGGCGAGCGGCAGGCGCGCGGGCAGGCAGGCGGCGGACAAGCGGCGGGCGGACAAGACAAGCGGCAGGCGCGGCAGCAGCGAGGAGTTTGCGTGGGCAGTGGGGAAACTCCTCGCTGATGCCCGCCGCTCGCCCTCCCGCCAGCAAGAGGGGGAAGACCCAGGGAAGCCGCCCAGCAGCTGATCTGCCCGGCGCCATCTACGCATGCGTGGCCATAGAAAAAAGGGCGCGCATGCGCAGATGGTGTTTTGACTTCCGGGTTGAAAAATCGCGATATAGCCTTTCGCAATGATCGGGATCGCGAAACGCGGGGGATCACTGTAGAGGAATTCAGAGCTGATCTTTGGAAAGATACATGAGACACTGAAGGAAGGAAGAAAGAGTTAGCCATGTAGGAAAGATCGAGAAAAGAGACCACACAGTCCAAAAGTGGAAATAAATTTGAGGTGGGGGGAATCAAAATAACTCTGTCTTGATTTTATAATTATTATTGTTATACACAGAAATATATATTCCTTTATTTTCCCACCCCATAATTTATTATATTTGGGGAAAGGATTTAAAGATATTTTTTTTTGCCTGGAAGAGCTAAGAACTGTCACTTTGGGAGAACCAAAGAGGTAAAGCTAGAAATGTTGTGTCTGCCTACATTGTACAAGGAGTTATTCCTAATTTTAGTCAAATAAACCTGTAAAATTCTGCATGGAAACACAAATGGAGAAAATATGATTTTGTTTCATTTACTTTATTGTTTTTGCAAAGGCAGCACAAGTACAAGAGAACAGTTTCAGACAAAGAAAGGGGGGGGAAGAGCAGGATACAGCACAGATAAAGAACAACACACAAAATGGCACTGTTGATATTTCTGCAGTTTCAAATTACGAAGTACAAAGAATTTAATATTCATCATCACCTTTTGTAGTTGGAAGTCTGGAATAAGGAACTGAGTAAACACTCAAAACAACACATTCTTTTAAACTGGCTCATTGGGGGAAAGTAGGGTAATAACTAGGCATGTGCTAAAGACTGCAAAACAAAAATGATGCAAGGGCATCAAATGACAACTTTGTTTTTAAAGATTTAATTAACTTAGGCTCTGCTCTGCAATCTCTGTTTTTTCAAAATGGTTGGAATTGCAGAGCCAATTTCTGAAGCTGAAAGAAGTATTAAATCTGTCTGAAATAAATTGGTCTAAAATTATCATATTCTATGTTTTATCTGGAAAAAAAGAACTGAAAAGAATCAGTTTTCCCATGTCTGTTTCTGCAATGCTGCAACCACTTTATATTATGCTACTTACAGCCAGCTGTTTCACCAAAGTATTCTCTGGAGTTTATATCTATAGTTCAGAGGTCTTCAAACTTGGCAACTTTAAGACTTGTGGACTTCAACTCCCAGAATTCTCCAGTCAGCATACTCTGGGAGTTGAAGTCCACAAGTCTTAAAGTTGCCAAGTTTGGAGACTCCTGATATAGTTCATGGAGTTAGATGTTAATTGGAACACTGACATATTACTGAATAGTTCTTAAATTTTTGTAAGGCTGAAACTTAAAATAGCCAAGATTGTGAAACATTGCCCTAAATCTTTTCTATTATGTACACTGAGAGCATATGCACCAAAGAAAAATTCCTTGTGTGTCCAATCATACTTGGCCAATAAAGAATTCTATTCTATTTGAAACTGTTTAGCTATTGTATTAAACAGAAATGTTCTGGCAATTGATCCAGCATTTGAGAACTGTATTATAACAATGCCATTTTTCTTCATTTTAGCTTCTGTTTTGAATTGAATTGGATGGTTCATAAAAGAATTTAAACCAACAGTGCCACTTTTAGTACACAAAGTATTGGGAAACAAGGCAGGAGGGAATACATAAAGTTGTATATCAAGTATAGAAAGGATTGCGTATGTTCTCTTTAAATCCCAGAAGAAGAGTTAAGTTGAACCATCACCATAGGAATACTGAATAATTCATCCACTTACTTGGTGATTAGGTGCTGGCCCATTTATTTCAGGAGGAGTTACCCCTATGTCACTCTTGACTGACTAAAATAACAAAGGATTATATGAATTTCTTCCTACAGTGAGTATAAATGATTGCACATAGGAGTCTCCCTGTCTCACGACTTAGGAACACAATGGCAAAAAAAAGCATGCTATTTCTTTTCTGATAAGAATGTCCTCCAGGGAACTTTTAGCCAAACTTGGGAGTGTCCTGTGAATGTCCATTTAGAATAAATATATGGTCTACCAAACCCTTTGACATAGCTTTTTATGACAAATGGTGTAGTAGACCAGTATTTCCCAACCTTGGCAACTTGAAGATATTTGGACTTCAACTCCCAGAATTCCCCAGCCAGCAAATGCTGGCTGGGGAATTCTGGGAGTTGAAGTCCAGATATCTTCAAATTGCCAAGGTTGGGAAACACTGTAGTAGACCATATATTTTTTTTCTAAATTGACTGGTAGACCATTTTTTTTCCCTTATATGGTCTATCAATTATTCTCTCAGAAAGGAATTGTTTCCGTGTCAGGTTTTAGACTAGGACTTGTTTAGTAAACCACAGATCTCCTGACACTTCACTCTTAGTTGACTTCTCAACTTGAGTTGGCAGGAAAGTCTCAGAGGTGACATGGTTAGATTAGAATCTTTATTATATATGAAACAATTCATGTGGTAAATGCTTGTCCATATAGTGAAAAAAAAATGCCAGGGACTTTTATATGTTCTCAAAGGTTTACATTTGAGGGGTTTTCCCCCCTACTTTTGAATAAATAGTTGCTTGGTCTGATGCTTGATGGACTTTTCCCCAGATAATTGTGGTATATTTAGATGATAGCCATTGTTAGTATATGAACTGTTGATTCCCACTTTCTACCTGAACCCTTTCGTAGCATGAAGGTTGAACTCATGAGGAGTGGAATTCAATAGGAGAAAGTTATTTACTCAAGAGCATATCTCTAGCTGCTATAGAGTCATAAAAAATTCTGCCTATGATCAAATGTTATAGATGAACTATACAGATATAATATGAGATGAACCTATAGGCAACTGTTAACATTCTTTTTATATTCTTTACTAGCCATTTTGTGGAATGGAGGCCCAAAATTGGGTTCATTGTTGTTCTGGTAAAAACGATCATCCACCCACCCATCCATCCATCCATCCATCCATCCATCCATCCATCCATCCTTCCATCCTTCCATCCATCCATCCATCCATCTTGATGAACCCAACCCAATAAATAGGGCTGTTACAAAACTTTTTAATTAGCTGTCCCACCATATTTACTATTAATTGAACTTTATGCTGTCCGACTGCTCAATGATTGTAAGACAGCTGACATACAAATCTAGGAATATCGGTCTTACCAGTTTAAAGAATTTTCTCAAATTTGTTTTGGAAGGTTTCTCCTCTGCTTTGGACTTGGTTTCTGCAACTTCCTGGCTCCTTCTTTGATCTTTCACTGGGACTTCTGGAGATGCTTCAATTCTCTCAGTGTTTACCACCTCTATGTCATCTGTGGGAGTCTGCAATGGTTCCAAAGAAGTGTTATCAAGGATGTGTGAATTCATCCAAGACATTTAGATCAGTCAAAATAAGATTCAGAAGATCTTCTCTCAGTGAGGCTGAAAAAAGTCTGAAGAAGCATGCTAGGTATTCTGCTTCAAGAGGAAGCAAATTAATTGATTTCAAGACTCACACCTCTCAAAACTCAAAGTTACTAATTTCAGAGTCCCTCATCCAATCAGACACTTGGGACTTAATGAAGAAAGTAAAATAGATACATCTTATTTATTTATTTATTTATTCATTCATTCATTCATTCATTCATTCATTCATTCATTCATTCATTCATTCACTCACTCACTCACTCACTCACTCACTCACTCACTCACTCACTCACTCACTCATTTATTTAATTAATTTGTATGCCGCCCCTCTCCGTAGATTCGGGGCAGCTCACAGCAATAATAGAACACAATGTAAAATACAAATCTAATTTAAAAACCAAAAACCCCATAATTAAAAAACATACACACAACATACCATACCCAAATTATATAGGCCAGGGGAAGATGTCTCAATTCCCCCATGCCTGATGGCAGAGGTGGGTCTTAAGAAGTTTACGAAAGGCAAGGAGGGTGGGGGCAATCCTAATCTCCAGGGGCAGCTGGTTCCAGAGGGTCAGGGCCACCATAGAGAAGGCTCTTCTCCTTGGTCTCGCCAGCTGACATTGTTTAGTCGACGGGACCCGGAGAAGGCCAACTCTGTGGGACCTAACTGGTCACTGGGATTCGTGCGGCACAATTTATACTAATTGACAGTGGGCAGAAACATTTTCTTTGGCACTAAGAAGTGCACGGCTTGTGCACTTCTTCTGCACATTATTTTGCCTGCAAGCCATACATGATACTAGTAAGAGAGAAACATTAGGACATCAGATGGAAAGCACGCTGGTGTACTTATGCACGCCCCTTACTGATCTCTTAGGAATCAGGTGAGGTCAACAGGGTAAGTTTTGGGGTTAGGTGATGATACTACAAAATCAGATAGTTAGTTCCATGCATTAGTAAAGTTGTACAGTACTGTATTTCCCCTGCCCACCTGGAGGCCCTCTGGAAACAGAAAATGCCCTCCCAGAGCCTCCGCATGAGCTGAAAATTAGCTGGCTGGAGCACATATGCACACTGGAGCTAAGTTAGGGCAATGGCTTGTGTGCCGGCAGATTTGCCACCACAAGTGGCACGCATGCCATATGTTTTCCATCACTGCTCTAGGCTATGTTATATTGTGCAATCTATATTAGGAATTAATTTAGGTACCTGTGAGTTGTGTGTATGAGTTAATGGAGTTACCAATAAAGGAAAATATTCATAGCTCAGGATTGAAATGTGGGGTCTTTGATGCTTTCTGAGCTTGACTCTTTCCTTGCATTCCCCAAACTAAATAATGTCATCAGTGCTAGATTCTATGATGTTCTTCCACTTTTCATTTAAGAGTTATCAGCAGTAATTTAGCTGGTAATTTTGTTAATTTAAAAAGAATAGAAATAGTCCTAATTAAACTGGTTGAGAAAAGTGATAGCTAATAGAAGCAGAGTTAATTTAATTAAAATTAAGTAAATTAGGAATTTTAAAGAAAATGAACAGTTATCACTCATTATAATTAAGTCACGATAATTATCACATTATGTTATCATTGTGTCTGTTACTAAAGTTTGTTTTTATTATTTTATATGCAGTGCACTGTAATAATCCTGTAATGCCATCTGATGACAGAAGAAACCACAATGTCAAATATAATCCAAGATTTTATCAAATGCTTATACAAGGCTAATAACGAAAACATATTAGCACATCATATGATCCCACTGAAAGCAAACCTTTATTATTATTTTTTTAAAAAATAACCAGCTACTCTCTCACAGCAGCTATATTTTTAATATTTCTCACAGTGATTCCATTTAAAAATGGAATCACAGTGATTCCATTTAAAAATTTTATTCCCCCACCCAAAGCTGAACACATGCTCTATTAAGTGGAAAGCTTATGTCACAATTTACTTTTAAAAACAAAATAGAGCATGGAATTCCCTTGAGAATATTGTATTTATTTTTTCCTGTCTTGTAATGTTCACTCAGCGGGTTTAATGTTACTAGTGATACAGCTATATCCTGGGAGGGACCTATGTGATCAAAGAAAATGAGAGATATTCAGGAAATGATTTACTTTAAGTTCATGCATGACTTGAAATCCATTCAATGTGAGCTATGCCACTTGCAGGATGGGGCACAAATCAAGGGTTGGTCCCCACCGCTGCCACTTCAGTCCCTCGCTGCCCTCGGCCGTTATAATTGCAGCAGCGATTCCTCCCCTCCGCCCCGCCACCATGAGAGAAGGGGCCTTCCTTGATGGGTGCTGCACTGGCGGATTTGCTATGGCCAGTTCTACACACTGCCACTTTAATGCAGACGTCCAGAGTTTCATCTGATGACTCCCAAAGTGTGTGCTATGGTGCTGCCCTGCATTGGCGGCTCCACCATGCATAACTCCACCCACCACCACTTTCTTTCAGACGGCTAGAGAGAGCAGCGGGGGGCAGTACCTGGCATGTTCATCTGCCATTCACCCTTCCTTTCCTTTGGGAGCTGGCAGATGAATGTGCTGAGTGATACCGCCTTGGCCATCTGAAGGAAAGTGGTGGTGGGCACCGTTCCCCATAAGCTGTGCACGTGAGCACGTGTGCCCCCCAAAATGCCCTTCCGTGCACCCTTTTCCATGGGCGCGCACTCCCCATCCCCCTGCCAGTCCGCGGGGGGTGGGGGCGGAGAGGAGCCAGCAGTAGAAGGAAAGGGAGCCGCGGCTGCCCCTGCCTCCCTACCGTGCCTCCGGCCCCCTCGTGTCCCTGGCCTCTCGGCGCTGCCTCTGCCCACCCGATCCGCCCCCTCTCCTCCTCTTCCGCCAAAAGAAAAGCATGGAGGCTGCCTGCTTGAGCCTCCCGACGCCGCTTCACCCTGCCTGTCTTCATTGTGTTTTTTGGGGGGGAGCGGCGGGAAAGCCCTGTGCCGGCCAGGAAAGCCGGCTTTCCGGGAAAGCAGCATGCCTTTTAAACATGCTGCTTTCCTGCACTTCTTTCCTGGGAGGGGAAGTGGCCTCCCCCCCGCCCAGGAAAGAGTTGCAGGAAAGCAGCACATTTGAAAAGCGCACTGCTTTGCCGGAAAGCCGGCTTTCCTGGCCGGCACAGGGCTTTCCTGCCACTCCCCCCCCCCGAAAACACAATGGAGACAGGCAGGGCGAAGTGGCATGGAGCAACGGGAGGCTAAAGCTGGTGGCGGCAGACCTCCGTTGTGTTTTCGGCTGGGGGGGAGCAGGAGGACCTTCCTGGCTTTCCCGGGCAGCTGGCTTGAGCCTTGTGCCGGTCATCAAAGCTGGCTGCCCACCGGAGACGTGGAGAGAAAGAAGGGAAAGAGAGGGAGGGAAAGAGGAGAGGAAAGAAGGAGGGAGGGAGGGAAGGAACGGAGAGAAAAGTGAACGAGAGGAAGAGAGAAAGGGAGGAAGAGAGGAAGGAAGGAAGAGATAAATATAAAGGGAGAGAGGGAGAAAGAGAGGGAGAAAGAGAGGGAGAGGGAGGGGAAGAGGGGAAGGAAGGAAAAGAGAGAGAGAAAGAGAAAAAAGTGGAAAGAAGAGAGAAGGAAAGAAAGGAAGGGAGAGACAGAAAGAGAGAGAGAGAGAGAAGATAGGAAGGAAGAAAGAGAGTGAGAGAGAGCAAGAAAGAAAGAAAGAGTGAGAGTGGAGAAAGGAAGGAAGAGAGTGAGAGAGAGTGAGAGAGAGGAAGAAAGCAAGAGAGAGAGGAGTGGAAGGAAGAGAGAGTGAGAGAGACATGATAAAAAAGGGGAGAAAAAAAGAAAAATGAGAAAACGATTGAGGCAGAGAATGACAGGAAAGAGAGAGAAACAGAGAGAGAAGTGACTCTTGATTTAAAGCATATGGTAAAAGCACTTAAATAATAACAGAGAAACCCCCCCCAGCCCTCACCTGTTTTTATTAATAGTTATGTTTTTGGATTTGCTGGTTGTTTTAGTTTTAATAGTAATAGAGTTTGGTTTTGTTTTATTATTAATTTCTTTTAATAAAAAAGAAGGGATTTATTTATTTATTTATTTATTTATTTACTTACTTACTTACTTACTTACTTACTTACTTACTTACTTATTTATTTATTTATAAGCCGCCCAGTCCCAAGGGGACTGCCATTCAGACACTATACTTTTCGGCCCACCCCGAAAAAAAATTAGAGGGAACATTGGTGGTGGGTGGAATTATGTATGGCAGAGCTGCCAGTGCAGGGCAGCATTGGGGTGCACACTTTAGGAGCCGGCAGATGAATGTGCAGCTCCTGGCATGCCCAATTGCCTGCTCTCAAGGTAGTGTCCCTGTCTCCTTGCCCTGCCAAGACCCCGCCCCAGAGGCTGAGGACAGTGGAACTATGTGAAATCCAGCATTTCCTCAGAGAGGGGTGGCATACAAATCCAATAAATAAACAAATAAATAAATGAATGAATGAATGAATAAATAAATAAATAAATAAATAAATAATTATCCTCATTATCCATCACTCCATCACTCTGAACCACAGTGGGAATAATACATGATCAGCCTGCTTAGGTAATTTCTAGAGATGTGATGGCTTTCTGGCTGGACTACATAATGTTCTGCCAGGCTCTATGGTATGAGTCTCCCGAAAATTCAAGGGTACAAATTCCAGACACACACACACTTGAAAGTTCAAAATCAATGATCTTTATCACAAAAATTCAAAAGAAACAAAGCACCCTTTTTGTATTGCAAAGAGCACTCATCCCAAAACAACCTGGTAGTCTGTACAATCCCCTTAATCAGTCCTTAAGTACTTAGCTAGCAGCTGTGAAGGAACGTCACAGCCCTCCTTCATCCACAAAGTGAAACACACATACACTTTGCTCTGCTTTGGTTTCAAAGTCGTGAAAAATCAACAAACAAAGTCCGGAAACAGCAAGGCACGGTCCTGAAGAAACAACGATCAGATAATCTTCCACAACGGCCAAGCCAGCACGCTGCTATTTATATCAGCAGCTCTAATTACTGGAGCCCCACCCAAACACAGGTGGCTTCTCTTATCTCCTGTAATATTTCTTCAATTGGTCTCTTCAATGCATAATTCTGCTCATGTGTGCGTCTAACACTTCCTCATCCGAATCGACCGAAGATAATGGAGATTGGCTTCCTGGGCTGTGTGCCAAGCCCCCCTCTTCCAAGTCACCCCCCACCTTCTTCGTCCGAGGAAACTGCACTACCTGACTCTGTTGGCAATAAAACAGGCCTATGACATGTTGATATTTCCCCTGCATCCACCTCCACATTCCTTGGGGCAGGAGCTGGGCCAGAGCCAACCACAACACATAAAAAGCATTAATTATCTTTCATGAAAATGTACCTTTGTTTAAACAACCATGTAGTCAGAAAAAATATTCCCATCAATTCATGGAAACTAACCAAACATCAACTGACAAATTAAATAAGAATGCTACTACAACAACAAAACTACTAATCAATTTAACTGTTCTTATATCATCTTATTTACAAACTCTGTCACAGAATTTTGTTTTCAAACAATGCCAGCAGCGCATTTGGTTGAAATATTCCATGTAAAGCAGGGGTGGGCCACCAATTTCAGCCCTACCGGAACGCGCCGGGAATGCGTCCCTGCACGTGCGCCCATGCCCGGCACATGATTTGGTTTCTGTGCATGCTCAGAAGCCAAATCTTGTGCGAAGATGCATGCACATGCAATTTCCAGGGCTTTTTTTTGCTTCCGCACATGCACCCCTTCCTGGCTGCTAGCTCCCATCCACCCACATATACGAACTTTGCCAAAAATCTATGGTTATAAATAAATGCACTACCAATAATAATAACAACTTCCAAGTGAGTGACTCTATAATCCAAACATACCTTTTTCCAAAAGAATTTACTTAGGGGAATGGGAGTAGAAGAAGATCTTTCCTTGGTCATCTCCTTGGAGGGTTCATTGGTGTAAACCACAACTACTGGGGCTGGTGGTTGTACTGGAGCTTCTGGAGGTTTTACGATTGGACTCACTGCTGGACTCTCCTGAACTGGAGGCACGTTTGTTTCTGGTTTTGCAACAGAGACAATCGGGACAGGCTGTTCGGTTGGCTAGAAACAAAATAAATTTTAAAAATTGTCCTGGAGAAGATGAAGCTCTAAGATCATCAATTGGCTACAGTAGAAGACAAATAAGGTCAGAAAAACATGGTATACTGGCATCTTTCATTCCAGCACCCTCATACATTGATCCTTATCTAGTAGAGCAGTGGTTCTCAACCTTTCTAATGCTGCGACCCCTTAATACAGTTCCTCATGTTGTGGTGACCTCCAACCATAAGTCTAGCGCCAATTCTTCCAACAGAGCTTTAAGCTGATTGGCAGGAAGATCAGAGGGACACCTCCACTGTAAACGCCTGATTGGTCGGATTGTAAAAATATGTTCCAAGCTGCCAGAATAGAAGCTTTAGTTCCTAACACTATGGGAAATTTGTCTTTTCCCATGGTCTTATGTGACCCCTGTGAAATGGTCGTTCAACCCCCAAAGAGGTCCTGACCCCCAGGTTGAGAACCATTGTATTAGAGCAGTGTTTCCCAACCTTGGCAACTTGAAGATATTTGGACTTCAACTCCCAAAATTCCCCAGCCAGCATTTGCTGGCTGGGGAATTCTGGGAGTTGAAGTCCAAATATCTTCAAGTTTCCATGGTTGGGAAACACTGTATTAGATGAGACATGTTATGAATATAATGTAGACATCAATATAGGCTATCAAAAACTAGAGAAATACTGTATACAAATGGAAAAGAAAGTTGTCTGTATAACTACTCACCTTGGTATTTGCTGTCTGTGCAACATCTTTTTTTGCCTAAAACAATGTAAAACACACAAACACAGAGAGAAATCATGTGGGCATTTTCATTCTCTATGAACAGAAGTGATTGTAAATCATGTTTAAGGATGGGGAGAAATCCAGGCACTGGACAGGGTTGACATGGTGAAGCCATTACAAAGAAGAGTTTGCTGGGTATATTTTCAGCATTTCTCTGGCCTTCTGAAATGTTGAGCTGTGTCTACTAAAATGTCACTGGGAATGAACTAGAGTATAAAACTGAAAATATGATGTAGCTAAACTAAAATCATCTCAGAATGAAGGATGGAGAAAGTTCCTAAGGAGTTGAGATTGAGATTGATTTTGAGATTGAGATAAGAGGGCAGTACTGCAAGCTACTTCTGCTGATCACCAGCTGCCAGCAGTTTGGCAGATCGAATCTCAGTAGGCTCAAGTTTGACTCAGCCTTCCATCCTTTCAAGGTCGGTAAAATGAGGACCCAGATTGTTGGGTGCAATACGCTGACTCTCTGTAAACTGCTTAGAGAGGGCTGTAAAGCACTGTGAAGCGGTATATAAGTCTAAATGCTAATGCTAGATTGAAAAGACAAGTCAGAAAAATGGAAGGACTTCATATAGCGAATCCTTTCCCAGTCTGGATGGCCAGCAGACAGGTACATCCTACAATCTCCAGAACTGTCTATGGAGATTCTCAGTCATCCAGGTTATGGTTGTCCCAAAGGTGCTTGGTTTTTTTTTTCAAGAGGCAACTGGACTTTCTTATTTTTCTTTGAAGACATTTCGCTTCTTACTCAAGAAGCTTCTTCAGCTCTGACTGAACTGATCTCCAGAATTCCAGCTTAGCCAGGCTATTGCTCAGAGCAGTGTTTCCCAACCTTGGCAAGTTAAAGATATTTGGACTTCAACTCCCAGAATTTCCCAGCCAGCAAATGCTGGCTGGGGAATTCTGGGAATTGAAGTCCAGCTATCTTCAACTTGCCAAGGTTGGGAAACACTGGCTTAGAGTTTTGCTAGCCCGTATCCAGATGGGTTTAATTGGGATAGGCTAAGACAATTAAACTGTGCAATTTGGTATCACAAAGAGGGATTATAAATGTCAAATGGGAAAGCTCCAAAAAAGGAGGAATTTGGGAACAATACGGCAATTCGTGTCTTGTTATCCTGATGATTTAAATGCCTCCAATTGCAGAGACAGTATGGCTGTCATTACCAGCAGGAGGCGTTGAATGGGATATTATGCTCAGCCAGTTGAGTCTTTGTTCTTCTGAATCTGCGTGATCTGAACTTGCAATGATTTCACCATATCAGCAATCAAAAGGAAACACATAGCAATAGTATTAGTATCTGATATTAGGCCATGTCACTGCTTTGGGGTTGAAATTAGTTTTATGATATAATCCTGAAAAAAATATCTTAGGAGGAGATGGGAGTATCTGAAGCAAATCTGTATGCATTATTTTCAGGTCAAGCAGTATCTTTGATGAAGAGAATGCATCAATTCAAGTACTTCTTTAATTAAAATGGTGTAAAGTACCTGAAATGCATCAGTTCAGGTACTCTATACCAATGAGTAGAGATGGCCTTGTGCTAACTATATGGATACTGTCGTATGAAGCTAATAGGAGTTTGTTGGTTTTGCAGCTCCTCTTGGCAACCATACAAAACCGGTGCTTCCATTCTCCCTTCCCAAGGGGGGAACCCCAATAACATGTTTTACATGTGCATTATAGCCTGTTGTCTTGGGTTTTTTAATGGTGTCCCATTCAAGGACCAAATAGCTCCAACTGTGCTTGCTTTTGAGTCCAGAGAAACTCATCAGTGCCGAGCATGGAAAACTCATTTCCCAGCAAAAAAGAATCTATTTCAAGGCAATACTTAATGTTTTTGTCTTATAAAGAAGCCTTCCTGATATTTATGCCATGATGATGCTGGAATTCAAGTAGTTGTGCTTACAACACGTTAAATGTTGCTCGATTAGGGCACGTTTGTGTTAAAATTTCCTAAAATCAGTGCTTGTTCTACGATCAGTGTAGCTCCTTTTATATGGAGTTTGAATTTACTGGGCCTAACAAATTTTTCATATGGAAGGAATTTAGCCAGTTTCCTTTTCTTCAATCCAGGTTTAAGACGATTGAGAAACAAAGGTACTTGAGCCTTCCTTCCTTCCTTCCTTCCTTCCTTCCTTCCTTCCTTCCTCCCTCCCTCCCTCCCTCCCTCCCTCCCTCCCTTCCTTTCTTCTTTTCTCCCTCCCTCCTTTCTGCCTTCTTCCCTCCCTCTCCTGTGATGACGGGTGAAAAGGGGGGTAGTTATTGCATGATTGACAAGTTTGGGGGGAGAACTGAATTTCCTGCTTTGTTTCAACATTTCAAAGAGAAAGAAAGACAGTCACACAGTTCAGCTTCAAATTGCCTAGTGGAGTGAAAGTAGTGGCAGTATGGAACCTGGTTAGGGTGACACAGTTTTTATTAGTGAGAAAGACTCAATAACAAGACACAGAAAATAGAAATGAATATACGGTCAGTGGGTTCAGTTCCTTCCCCTAATCCCTGAATTCACAGATATTAATGGAGAGATAAATGTTCAGAATTATCATGATATTTCCCTGCTGGCAGATTATATCTTTGTCAAAGCCAGCAACAATTCTAAACAATTTCCAACTCACGCTTTGCTTTTCAGTAATGTTAGCTGCTGCATGCTTGCATTCAAGATAAGAAGATTTAAAAGTTATCTTGTTATTCAGAGCTCTAGATTTCCATGTTAGTCTCCCATACCAACCTTATGTCTAAACAGTTTGCTAAATGTACTATGTCCTAATCGGGGGCTGTCTGGTTTCTTTTTCTTGGTGCTTTTGACAGGGGAGTCCGTCGCCGTCTTCTCAGCAAGCTGCCCACCATGGCCTGTTTGTGATCCCTTTGTGTGACATCAATCAAAGTTGAATTTTCATTGCATGCTCTATTTTCCTTTTGCTCGTAAAAGGCATCAGCAATCGTTTATGCACAATGTCTTTATAAAACTCAATACTCAAATCTCACTTCACTGGAGATAATTCTATATTTAGGTACTATATAAATTGATAGAAATAAGAAAGAAATAGGTATAAAAAAGCAAAATCTTACACCTAGGTAAGAATAACCTAAGACACACATACAAGTTGGGAGAATGCCGCCGGCGACTTACCAGCCGGCGCGGGGTTGCGGCGTGGGACCGGGAAAGGAGGCCGCCATGTTGGGGCGGAGCCTGCGGCCCCTCGTCATCCCAGGGGGCCGCAGTGACGAAGTTTGGTGGCGCGGGCCACCCATTGGCTGGGCGAGGGTGAGGCAGCCCTATAAAAGGGGCTGCCTCGTGGCGCAGTTACCCTCGCCCGGCAGTTTGGAGACACCCGCCCACCCTCCCTCTGCTACAGGGTACATATGATGGGTCGCCCACGGTGGGGCCGAGTAGGAATTTTTTGCAACCACAGCAAATTGGCCCAGCTCTGGTTGTTTTTTCGCCTGCTCTACTCTGTACGTTGGAGTTGTGGTTAGGGGGTGGTCTCACCGACTAGTGCCCCCCCCCTCAAGGTCACTAGGGGGGGGGGTTGGCCGATAGGGGGCGGAAATGGGCGTAAGCAGCAACGGTGATCTCCTTTAGGGGCACCTCTACTGAGGTGAAGGGGGGATCTTCCTCTCGGATCACAGGGCTCGACCGGCCTGGGTTCGTTGAGGGGGGTTTCTCCTGTGGCTTGCTGCATGGATATTATCAGTGACCAGTGGCGAGCCATCCCACACGCCAAGGGGGCGTAGCCAGGGGCAGGGCGCAGGTGTAATTTTACCATGACCCTGCACCCAGGCATGGAGCTTTCGCCCAGAGTTGCTCAGTTGAGTTTGTGTTGAAGTTAACTCCGCCCCCATTTGAGTTTATGCACCACTGCAGGTCACGTGGGCTTATTTGGTTAATTAGTTAATTAAGTTGAGTTAATAAAAGTGACCCTATTTATACCCATTACTGTTGTCCGACTGTTACTCCGCCTGCGCCGCAAACCAAACATAACAGCAGTGCTATGAGAGAGATCTCAGAGTCTTGGTGGATAACCAACTAAATATGAGCCAGCAATGTGCAGCAGTGGCCAAAAAAGTCAACACAATCTTATCTATCTATCTATCTATCTATCTATCTATCTATCTATCTATCTATCTATCTATCTATCTATTTATATTTATTTATTTTGTCGAATACACAATGAGGGTTTTAGTGGGTATATATCTATATACACATAGCAAAATACATGATGAAGGTTATAGAGGAGATACTCATAGTAAAATATATCTAAGTAATAATAGAAAAGAAGATATAGGAATAGAATATATCAATGAAAGAATAGAAGAAGAAATATAGGAATAGAAGAAAGGTATAGAAGATATAGGAGAGCAATAGGACAGGGGACGGAAGGCACTCTAGTGCACTTGTACTCGCCCCTTACTGACCTCTTAGGAATCTGGATAGGTCAACCGTAGATAATCTAAGGGTAAAGTGTTGGGGGTTTGGGGATGACACTATGGAGTCCGGTAATGAGTTCCACGCTTCGACAACTCGGTTACTGAAGTCATATTTTTTACAGTCAAGTTTGGAGCACTTAATATTAAGTTTAAATCTGTTGTGTGCTCTTGTGTTGTTGTGGTTGAAGCTGAAGTAGTCACCGACAGGCAGAACGTTGCAGCATATGATCTTGTGGGCAATACTTAGATCTTGTTTAAGGCGTCTTAGTTCTAAACTTTCTAGGCCCAGGATTGAAAGTCTAGTCTCGTAGGGTATTCTATTTCGAGTGGAGGAGTGAAGGGCTCTTCTGGTGAAGTATCTTTGGACATTTTCAAGGGTGTTAATGTCTGAGATGTGATATGGGTTCCAAACAGATGAACTGTAATCGAGTATGGGTCTGGCAAAAGTTTTGTAAGCTCTGGTAAGTAGTGTGAGATTGCCAGAGCAGAAGCTATGTAGGATTAGGTTTACAACTCTTGAAGCCTTCTTGGCTATATTGTTGCAGTGGGCTTTGGCACTTAAATCTTTTGTTATTAGTATACCAAGGTCTTTAACCGAGTGGCGATTATCTGTGATAATTTGATTATTCAGTTCGTATTTGGAGTTCAGATTCTTCTTCCCAATGTGTAGGACAGAGCATTGCATCAACACTGCATCAACAGGGAGATACGCTCCAAGGGTAAGGAGATACTAATACCACTCTATAATGCTCTAGTCAGACCACACCCGGAGTACTGCATTCAATTTTGGTCACCCCACTACAAGGAGGACATTGAAACTCTAGAGAAAGTTCAGAAAAGAGCAACCAGAATGATAAGGGGACTGGAAACCAAGACATACGAAGAGAGGTTGCTGGAACTGGTCATGAATAGTCTAGCAAAAAGGAAGGGCAGAGGGGACATGATAAGGGTGTAGAGATATTTGAGGGGTTGTCACTGAGAGGAGGGGGGGGTTCACACTATTTTCCAGGGCACCAGAGAGCCAGACCAGGAGCAATGGATGGAAACTGATCAAGGAGAGATTCAACCTGGAAATAAGGAAGAACTTTCTGATGGTGAGAGCAATCAACCAGTGAAATGGCCTGCCAGCGGAGGTTGTGAATGCCTCGTCACTTGACATATTCAAAAGGACATTGGACTGCCATCTGGTTGGGGTGGTGTAGGGTTTCCTGCTTGAGCAGGGGGCTGGACTTGATGACCTGCAAGGTCCCTTTCAACTCTGATAATAAATTTTAAAAAACTGCATTTTTTAAAATATTACAGGTCACCCTCAACCTAACAACCACAAGTGAACTCACTATTGTTAAGTGAGAACTTTGTTCAGTGAATTTTGCCTCATTTTTAGACAATTCTTGCCCACAGTCATTAAATTAATTACCACAGTTGATAAGTAGTAACACAGTTGTTAAGTAAAGCTGGCTTCCCCATTGATTTTGCTTGTCAAAAAGGTTGCAAAACTTGACTTTGGGACACAGCAATAGCCATAAGAGTCAGCTTGCAAAAATTTTTTATCACATGATCAATGATCACAGGGATACTACAAAGGTTGTAACTGTGAAAAAGCAGTTATAAGTCACTTTTTTCAGTGCCATTGTAAGGTTCGCTAAATGAACTGCTGTAATTAGTGGTCTACCTATATTTGCAACAATATATTGTGTGGGATTCAATTTTTTTAAGTGGCTTGGTGAATGTGGCATCTTTTCCCCAGAAACTCACAACTTACACACTACCCTGTTCTTCCATTTAATTTTTATTACAATATTGAGGGATACGAAAGGGAGTGGTGCAGTGGCCTAGAGGTGGAGCGCTTGCCTCATAATCAGGAGGCTGTGAGTTTGATCCCAGAGAGAAGCAGATATTTCTCTCTCTGGGCACAATGAGAATATATATCTGCTGCGAACTCTGCATTTGCGACAGGAAGGTTATTTGGCCAATGAACGCTCATCTCCATTCATTTGCCCCAACTCCACCCTGATGCAAGGGATTATGGGATTATTAAAAGACAAAAAAAAAAGAGAGAGAGCTATAGCAAAGGCTGAGATAGTGGGTAGGGAAAGGAGGCCTCCAATTTGGGAGCAAGTTTGACTTTCAGACTAATTGCCCCATCCTGTTGTACCCTTAGCCTCAATGTTCTGATGGTTGATGCCAGATGAATCTGTAGAGCAGTATTGGGTTCCTACTGGAAAGGGGGGGGGGGCACTGCACCAGTAGCAGAAATTGGGCTGTGTGCACATCTTTGGGTAGCCTGCAGGTGTGCATGTACATCAGAGTGATTATTTGGCTTCTGCGCATGCGTAGGAAGCAAAGTCTCATGAGAAGATGCACATACATGTGAGATTTTGGTGATTTTCGACAATTTTATGCTTCCACGCATGCGCGGAAACAAAAAATTACCAAAATCTTGCCCACTTTCCCGCAAGATTTGCTTCCTGTGCATTGGCCAGACACCTGGAGCTGTGTGCGTATCAACAACAGTAGTGGGGGTAAGTTGGAACCCCTGCCTACTATAGAGCCATCATCTTCATGCACAATCTGGTATTGAATTAGCAACTTGTGTCCTGTTGGGTCATTGTTTCAGAGATATTTCCTTATATAAATAGAAAAACAGGATGACCATTGGCCAAAAAGCAGCGGGAGGGATTCCTGACTTCCTGCCATCTTCCCCAATTACTTGCCTTGCAGGAAGCAGGCAGGTAATGTTGTAAATTTCAGTCATGGCACCATAGTTGACAACAGCAATGTGGTGGTATTGATAACACTGAAGTAGGCACAACTTTGCCAACTTTCAATCCCATAGGTTCTTGGGGTTTGGATTAAGACACATACTGTTAATTAGGCCCTTGGAGCTACATTGGTTGAAAATAGTTGCCCTATGGGTTTTGTCATATTGGAGGTTACAGATAATAAAAAAGACACAAGAGTTTTTAGTAGATGAAGACATAGCCTTATCAAAAAACTCTCTGGGTATAGAAATCAACCACAAAAGACTCTGTCCTTACAACAACGGAAACCAAAATGAAACAGATGAGTGAACCTAGCCATCATGAGCATCATGCTTCATGAGAATTGAACTCAGATCCTTATCTGACATAATTTACAATAGCTTTCCACAAATTAGCAGCTTCCACTTGCCCAATATAGCTCCAAGAATAATAAGGCAATTCTGAAGGCAAAATAAATGAGGATCATATATGCGGTTCTGAACATGGTTGGTAAATTCACAGTAACTGAATTTAAACATGCCTGGGATAAACATATAAGACACTGAAACTCTGGAGAAGGTGCAGAAAAGAGCAACCAAAATGATCAGGGGTCTAGAAACCAAGACTTATGAAGAGAGACTGGGCATGGATAGCCTAGAGAAAAGGAGGGCCAGAGCGGACATGATAGCAGTCTACAGGTATACGAGGGGCTGCCACAGAGAGGAGGGAATCACTTTATTCTCCAGGGCACCGGAGGGCCGGATGAGGAACAACGGCTGAAAGCTGACCAAGGAGAGATTCAAATTTCCTGACGGTCAGAACGATCAACCAGTGGAACAACCTACCAGCGGACGTTGTAAACTCCAATACTCTGGATATTTTAAAGAGGAAATTGGACTGCCATTTGGCTAGGATGCTATAGGGTTCCTGCTTAGGCAGGGGTTTGGACTTGATGACTCGCATGGTCCCTTCCAACTCTAACAATAAATAAAAATAAAATAAAAAAATAAATATCCATCCTAGGATAAAATACAAGAAATAGTATAAGGGCAGACTAGATGGACCATGAGGTCTTTTTCTGCCGTCAATCTTCTATGTTTCTAACATCATCAGAGTAGATCCAATAAGTGAAATAAAATAAGTAAAACAATGCAAAATAAACCACACACAAATTTTTAAACCACCCAACTTCATATCAGATGCAGTGCTTTCTCATTTAGGATGGGTTGTGTGTATAAATCAATTCTGGAATTCCCAAGTAGGTAACAGCTCCCCCCCCCCAAAGAAACCCCTTTTCCAAAGAGAAAGATACTCACCTTATCCTCAGTGTCACCTTTGGAATCAGCTTTGCTTGGTGAAACCTTTCAAGAGAAAAATCATTATTGAAATGCACAGTTTTTTAAAAAAAAAATTCCAAATTTTGTCATTGTCTTTGATTGAAAAGCAAAGGGAATTGGGAGGACCCAATTTTAAAATTTTAAATTTATCTATTCTATTCTATTCTATATGTAATCCCAGCTATTATCTTCTGGCTAACCACTAATGGAAAACATATTACCAATCTTGATCAAATTTTGGTTCCTTCCAGCAGTTATTTCATTTTCTTATATTCTGTTACCAAACTATTTAATGCATATTCAAAAGGGAACACCTCCACCAAACAAGAAGCTTGTCTAAATTCATATGATTTTTAACATTAATCTTAAGTGTCAGTCTTCATGCCATTTAGACGTTCTGTACAAACTGAATTTCGTGAGCATTGTTTTTGAACAAAAATCTTACTGCAGATTTTTTTTAATTCAATCGTAGACAGTGCAATTTTTCATTGTGTTTATCAAAAATCCTGCTCTTGAGAAATACATTGATTTATTTAACACATTTTAATGGCTGGATGGTCTCCCAATTTCTAGCCTGGTGCCAATTTACACAGTCTGGGTGGCTTACAACATAAAGATTTCCCAATGTAAAAACTCTTAAATTTTCATCAGAATATATCTGATAGTTTTGACTGGATCTTCCAAATTAATGAATAAAAACCACAATCTTTCAAACTCAATTGACTTAAGTTCTTCTATAATAGCTTTCCTCAGTTTCACACTGTAACTCCAAAGATTTCTGGTTAAGATAACCTTTTCTGAAAGCTAGGAAATTCCATAACTGTTGGGTGCCAGTCTGGGGGAAATCATTCTACAAGTTCATTACTTCTTCGAACACTGCTTTTCACATTGTCTAGCAAGTACAGCCAGCCACACACTATTCTCATCTGCAATACATGATTTCATTTTCAATCTTTGTGACAGTCACTTTTCTGCGGCTGCCATTGCCCCTTTTAAATTTGGGAAGAAGGAAGGAAGGAAGGAAAGATGGAAGGAAGGAAGGAAGGAAGGAAGCAAGCAAGGAACGAAGGAAGCAAGGAAGGAACGAAGGAAGGAAGAAAGCAAGGAAGCAAGGAAGGAAGGAAGCAAGCAAGGAACGAAGGAAGCAAGGAAGGAAACAATGAAGGAAGGAAGGAAGCAAGGAAGGAAGGAAAGAAGGAAGGAAGGAAGGAAGGAAGGAAAAGATTGATAGCAAATTTGTGTAACAATCCATCTCAGTTAGATAGGGAAAATCAAAATGACAGCATCTTACCAGTGTTTTGAAGAAGCTCATGATGTTATTATCTGTCCTAGTTGCTGTATTAGTGTTCTCTGTTTTTCTCTCTTCTAGGACAAGATCCTCAGAAGTCAAGCAATTCGAAACTGCTATATCCTGTTGCAGAGTGATTTGGTTGGGTTCATCCACTAAATCCTGCATCAAAAGAAAGCATGTTTCTTTCAGATCCTAACTTATTGAATGCCAAACAGATTTGTAAAAGTAATCTGTTTGCCACTTGTATCATGTTGCTCTACAAAAGAGAGTCATAATTCCATCCATATTTCTTCAGCCTACATATCCAGAACAATTGGTCATTTATGTAGTCAATGCTGAAAATATGCACGTTTGCCGTTCAAGTTGGAGGGACATTGTTCAGAATCACAGAGAACAACAAATGCAAGAAACAGGGTTGCATATGACTAAACACGGATCCTCATTCCAAGCAACTGAATATTAAATACTAAACTCCACATGATTTGCAGCTTTGAACTCTGAATTCTGAGGGTGGATTTTGAAAAGCTCAGTTTATAAAATTTGATTTGCTTAGTATTTGCTTAAACCTAGCTAGAACTTTAACATTGATGGAAATGTTCTTATGTACATTTAAATAATAATTTCTGCATCTGTAAGGATTTTTGAAAAAAACCCCAGTTCAAACCTTTTAGTTTGAATTAAATGGGAAAAACCAGAAAAGTGCCTTAAACAGTGAACACCAATAATAGTCTCTGGGATAACTAAGAGACTAAAGAGAAAAATAAATTCAAAACCATGAAAAATGGGCTTAAATATATAGAATATAGAAGAGAAGTGTGAAGTTTCCAAAAAATGCTTTATTTTTTCTTTTTCTTTTCATGCCTTCAAGTCAGTGTTGGTCACTGTTGGCAACTGCCTGGACTAATTCTCGTCATTTTCTTGGTAAGATTTCAAAATTGATTTTCCCTTACCTCTTTCATAAGGCTGAGATAGAATGGTTGGCCCAGCTGACTTGGTGTCTAAAGTGGGATTGAAACTGATGGTCTCCCAATTTCTAGCCTGGTGCCTTTAACTGGATTGGTTAAGCAATGGACTGTGGATTTGGACTGTATTTATTTTTATTTTATTTATTCTTTGTCCAATATACAATACATATGAAAGAGAATAGACATTAAGTGATATATAAAAGATAGGAAGTAAAGAGGAAGAGAAGTAGGTGGGAAGGAAAGAATATATATGATAAAAGGGAAAGGAAAGACAATTGGACAGGGGACGAAAGGCACATCAGTGCACTTATGTCCGCCCCTTACTGGCCTCTTAGGAACCTGGAGAGGTCAATCGTGGAGAGTCTGAGGGAGAAATGTTGGGGGTTGGGGGTTGACACTATTGAGTCCGGTAATGAGTTCCACGCTTCGATGACTCGATTGTTAAAGTCATATTTTTTACAGTCAAGTTTGGAGCGATTAACATTGAGTTTGAAGCTGTTGCATGCTCTTGTGTTGTTGCGGTTGAAGCTGAAGTAGTCGTTGGCCGGAAGGACATTACAGCGAATGATTTTGTGGGCAATACTTAAATCGTGTTTTAGGCGCCGCAGTTCTAAGCTTTCGAGATCCAGGATGGTTAGTCTGTTTTCGTATGGTATTCTGTTTCGGGTGGAGGAGTGGAGGGCTCTTCTGGTGAAATATCTTTGGACGTTTTCGAGAGTGTTGATGTATACAGGAGGCATACTAGGTGTTGTGGTTAGCTTTGGCCCAGCTCCTGCCCCAAGGACTGAGGAGGTGGATGCGGGGGAAACATCAACATGTCATAGGCCTGTTTTGCTGGCGACAGAGTCAGATGGTGAATTGTCCTGGGCAGAAGGAAGTGACGGTGAGATGGAGGAGGGGGGCTTGGAAGACAGCCCAGGAAGAAGTCAATCATCCTTATCTTCCTTAGATTCAGATGAGAAAATAATGATAGACCCACACATGCATAGAGCTATGCATAGGAGTGAACAGCTTCAAAAGTATTATAGGAGATAATTGAGTCCACCTGTGGTTGGGTGGGGTTCAAGTAATTAGGGCTGCTGTTAAATTGGCAGCGTGCTGGCCTCGCAGTGTGGAGATTTTCTTATCGTACTGGTTTGGACCATGACTTGCTGTTGATTTTTCAAGACTTTGAAACCAAGGCAGAGCAAAGTGTGTATGTTTCAACTCGTGGAAGAAGGAGGGCTGTGACGTTTCTTCACAGCTGCTAGGTAAGTACTTAAGGACTGTTTAAGGGGTTTTTACAGCCTACAAGTTTGTTTTGGGAAGAGTGTTCCTTGCAATACAAAAAGGGTGCTTTGGTTTTTTTTAATTTTGTGATAAAAAACATTGTTTTTGAATTTTCAAGTGTGTGTGTGTGTGTGTGTGTGAATTTTTTACTCTTGAATTTTCAGGAGGCTCATACCATAGAGCCCGGCTGAACACTAGGCAATTGAACTACTTTCACATGACCTGGTTATGTAGAATCCTGAGGATCCGGTGGCAGGATAAGGTGCCTGACACTGAGGTCCTCTCCAGAGCAGGCCTGCCATCAATTCCCACCCTGCTGATGAAAGTCCAGATATGCTGGGTGGGCCATGTTGCTAGGGTGCCAGACCATCACATCCCTAAACAGGTCCTCTATAGGGAACTGTCTAAAGGAAAGCGATTGCATGGGGGACAAAGGAAGCATTACAAAGACACGTTGAAAGCCTCCTTCAAGTCCCTCAATATTGACACCACCTCCTGTGAAACCCTGGCACCAGATCGACCAACGTGGTGCATGCTGATCCACCAAGGCTGCCAGACATCTGAGGCCAGAAGTATATTCAGACCAGTAGAGAAAGGAGCACTCCGCAAAGCCAGGGCTGCAGATGCAAATGTTGTGACAATGGTGCCCACACATGTCTGCCCAACATGTGGCAGAACATTTCGTGCCCATATAGGCCTTCCCAGCCACCTGCGGACACATCATGTACAGCCTACAACCCATTAGATGTCAAGGTCCTCCTCAAACACAATAGATGAACAATAACACTGGATTGGTTCAGCAGAGAACCTACTGGACTTGGAATAGGACATGTGAAAAGATTTTGGAACTGCAGCTGAATATGAGTCAGTTATATGACATGGCTGAAAACAGACATGAAAGACCAGATCTGCATGTAAAGTGCAATTAAGCAGATTTCTTGCTACAAACCAATGCACGGTAATCTTCTCAAAACCTTGTTAGATAAGGGCTAACAGCACTCAAGGTCACGTTTGTGGCTGGCTACGTAGGGATTCTAGGCCATTCCTTCTTTTAATTCCTCCCCCAGGTCCTGGTTCTTCTCCTACAGCAAGTGCCATTTCAAGCAAGATCAATGAAAGTATAGCTTCACATACCAAAATTGCTCAACTCTATTCTAGCTCTGTCAAGATCCCAATTTGAGTAGAGGTTTACAGAAAGATAATTATGGTATGAGGTTTCTAATTAGTCAATGTATTTTTCTGTCTGGTATAGTAATCTTCCTCTCTCAGGAAATTGAATGTACTACAGTAACTATATGTTAACAAGAGTATGCATGTTTGCATGTATGTATGCATGTATTAATGCATGTTTGAATATCTCTTTTCATCTTTCTCTTTTACTCCAACATACTTTTCAACAATGCCAGATATACTGATGTTTGAAGCAAATAAACATGTCTTCCTCTACTTTGTACAGATGAACAAAGTAAAATACACTCAGAAATGGACACTCACAAAAGTTCAGTTCTGACAGCTGTTCTCTGCCCACCTACTTTCTTCTCTTTTGTTGCGTACAAGCTCAACAATTCCTAATTAATTTCATACTTGCCAACATTTTACAAATGATGAAAGCAGCAGCATTGTCTAGTTATAACCTCTCTGTCATACACATGCATACACATAGACAGAGAAAGAGAGAAAAGTACAGGATTTACACAGTTCTGTTGTGCTAATTTACTGTAGAAAAGTTTCTAAAAGTTTAAAAAACTGGATAGATTCAGAACAAATTCTTTAGATGGACAGGCCCTAGGCTGTTTAGGTTTTAGCAAGTACACGTCCTACTTTCTTTGGTTAAAAATAATCAATAAAACTAGTAAAGAAGATGAATTACAATATGCAGAGATAATATTTCTTAACTTATCTTTTCTTTTATGTACACTGAGAACATAGGCACCAAGACAAATTCTTTGTGTGTCCAATGACACCTGGCCAATAAAATTCTATTCTATTCTATTCTATTCTATTCCATTCCATTCCATTCCATCTTAAAGATACAATGAAAGTATGTTTTACCCTCTTCCATCTTAAAGATACAATGAAAGTATGTTTTCCCCTCCTCCAGACTATACAGATTGAGTTCATTAAGTCTTTCCTGATAAGTTTTATGCTTAAGACTTTCCACCATTTTTGTAGCCCGTCTTTGGACCCATTCAATTTTATCAATATCTTTTTGTAGATGAGGTCTCCAGAACTGAACACAGTATTCCAAATGTGGTCTCACCAGCGGGATCACAATCTCCCTCTTCCTGCTTGTTATACCTCTAGCTATGCAGCCAACCATTCTACTTGTTTTCCCTACTGCCTGACTGCACTGTTCACCCATTTTGAGACTGTCAGAAATCACTACCCCTAAATCCTTCTCTTCTGAAGCTTTTGCTAACATGGAACTGCCAATACAATACTCAGATTGAGGATTCCTTTTGCCCAAGTGCATTATGTTATATTTGGAAACATTAAACTGCAGTTTCCATTGCTTTGACCACTTATCTAGTAAAGCTAAATCATTTGCCATATTACAGACACCTCCAGGAATATTAATCCTATTGCACACTTTCTGCAGCCGGTGCCTTCCCAGATCTCTGGATATTCCACCCCAGCACTGTTTGGGCACAGAAGGCTTTTCCTTCCTCCCAGCTCCATTTGGGGAAGGGAGCCCCCCCCCCCAGCCCTTTTTTGGGGAAAGAGGCTTTCTTCCCCTCACAGCTCTGTTTGGGGAAAGAAGGCTTTCCCCCACTCACAGCTCCATTTTGGGGAAAGAGGTTCCCCCTCTCACAGCTCTGTTTGGAAATAGGAGGTCCCCCCAAGCTCCATTTGGAGATGAGAGGCTTCCCACTCCCACAGCTCTGTTTGGGGAAAGGAGGCTTTCCTCCCCTCACAGTTCCATTTGGGGAAAGGAGGCTCCCCCCCTCACAACTCTGCTTGGGGAAAGAAGTCTTTCCTCCCCTCACAGCTCCATTTGGGGATGGGAGGTTTCCCCCCTCACAGCTCTGTTTGGGGAAAGGAGGCTTTCCTCCCCTCACAGCTCCATTTGGGGAAAGGAGGCTCCCCCCCTCACAACTCTGCTTGGGGAAAGAAGTCTTTCCTCCCCTCACAGCTCCATTTGGGGATGGGAGGTTTCCCCCCTCACAGCTCTGTTTGGGGAAAGGAGGCTTTCCTCCCCTCACAGCTCCATTTGGGGAAAGGAGGCTCCCCCCCTCACAACTCTGCTTGGGGAAAGAAGTCTTTCCTCCCCTCACAGCTCCATTTGGGGATGGGAGGTTTCACCCCTCACAGCTCTGTTTGGGGAAAGGAGGCTTTCCTCCCCTCACAGCTCCATTTGGGGATGGGAGGCTTCCCACTCCCACAGCTCTGTTTGGGGATGGGACGCTTCCCCCCCTCCCAACTTTGGATATGGGATGCTTCCCCCCCCCTTACTGCTGTTTTGGGATGTGAGGCACAGGGGTCATGCGTGCCTGTGTAGGGGGTGGGCCATGCAAGAGGGCTATTGCATTATGGGTCTGTGCAAAAAAGGTTCGCCATCCCTGGCTTAAGGCATTAAGGCTTAACCCCTACACCAAACTGGTTCTCATCATAAGAGTACAACTAATTGCTAAATTCATGTTCGTTAAACAAAGGGCGAATAGAAGTTAAACAGATACAACCACAAAAATAGAAAAAAACAAAGACAAAGAAATCAATCAATCAATCCAAGTTCTCATCTCTAACAATCAAAAGTCCTTCTTTAAAAAGCTACAGTGCTAGAAAAGAGCCATGAAATTTCCCTTGGTAAACTTCCAAGCTAATTTCATTGGAAAGTAGAATGAGGCCAAACCCTTGTTTGATGTGCCTCAGGTAGACAGATGGAGAAAGAAGATGATAGAAATGTCATCAGCTCAAACTAGGGAATGGAGTGGTCCAGAGTTCACCAAAATGGTTTTTTTTAAAAAAAAAGATTGAAGTAGATGAAAATGAAAAAGTTATTTTCCCCCCATTTCTCTTCTTGTTTTTTAATTAAAACTGAAGCAAGAAATACTCAACATTTAAACATCGAATGGATGGTCTTATTTGTAATCTATTGGCATAGCTCAAACACCAACATGTTGTCACTTTGATGATAGACAACAGACATCGTAATTGTCCATAACCTATTGTTCAAAATGATACGTGAATTCCATATTATTCCTTACTTGACTGTGAACATATGAACGAAATATTGACAATCATACTGTATATATATATTAAATTCTAGAACTGTGATGGCACAATGGTTAGAATGCAGTACTGCCGACTACTTCTGCTGATTGCTGGATATCTGCAATTTGGCAGTTCAAATCTCACCAGGCTCAAGGTTGACTCAGTCTTCCATCCTTCACAGGTCAGTAAAATAAGGACCCAAATTGTTGGGGGCAACATGCTGACTCTTTAAACTGCTTAGAGAGCACAGTAAAGCATTATGAAGTGGTATTTATACCCCGTCCCCTGTCTTATTGTCTCTCCTGTATCTCATATGTTGTACCTACTATTCTTCTATTCTATCCTTCTCATACTTTTCTACAATATTCTTCTGTTCTGTTATTGATATATTTTATTCCCATATTTTCACTTCTACTCTTTCTCTAATATATCTTACTCGAGTATATCCTCTATATAACCTTCATTGTTATGAAGGTTATATAGAGGATATACCGCCTGCTACCGCACGAATCCCAGAGACCGATAAGGTCCCACAGAGTGGCCTTCTCCAGGTTCCATCGACTAAACAATGTCGTTTGGTGGGCCCAGTGGAAGAGCCTTCTCTGTGGCGGCCCCAGCCCTCTGGAACCAACTCCCCCCCGGAGATTAGAATTGCCCCCACCCTCCCTGTCTTTCGTAAACTACTCAAGACTAATTTATACTGCCAGGCATGGGGGGAGTTGAGATATTCCTTCCCCATAGGCCATTACAAGTTATGCATGGTATGTTTGTGTGTATGTTTGGTTTTTATAAATAAGGGTTTTTAGCTGTTTTATTATTGGATTGTCACATGCTGTTTTTATCATTGTTGTTAGCCACCCCGAGTCTAAGGAGAGGGGCAGCATACAAATCCAATAAATTATTATTATTATTATTATTATTATTATTATTATTATTATTATTGTACATTATTGTACAAAAATAAATAAATATAAGTCTAAGTGCTATTGCTATTATGTTTATAGAGGAATAACCCACAAAGGCATGTGAAGGGCCTATGACACATACTGTGGCTCTGGACAGGAATGTCCTCCAGCAAGACTTGATAAGCCCTGTCCCCTTTTATTTTGCATTCTTGCATCATGACTTGACTGCAGATTGATGCTTGCAAAATGAAATCACTGTGCCTGCTGAAAGCAGATTTTGCTTGCTGTCAAAAAAAAACACAGGCCAGCCAGTGCAGCTGGTTTTATTACTGCTGTCAATTTTCACTGACTGACTAAGAGCAGGTCAGATACTACTGGCCTATTTTTTGAGGGCAATGACATTTTAAAACAATGGCATTGTTAAAAAAAAGGCCTGGGAATCAAGTAATGTCAAAAAATGTCACTGGTGCAATAGTGCAATCTGCTTCATAAATTATCAACAGCAGTAACATTGAGACTTATATACTGCCCCTGGATGGTGCTTTGTGGCGCACTCTGTGTGGTTTACAACATTAGCATATTGATCCTAACTATCTATTTAGGGTTGCCACAATGTAAAAAACCCCCCCAATAATCTAGTTTTGGTCTCCATGAAGTAAAAAAGACGTTGAGATTCTAGAAAGAGTGCAGAGAAGTGCAACAAAGATGATTAGGGGCCTGGAGGCTAAAATATATGAAGAACGGTTGCAGGAACTGGGTATGTCTAGTTTAATGAAAAGAAGGACTAGGGGAGACATGATAACAGTGTTCCAATATCTCAGGGGGTTCCACAAAGAAGAGGGGGGGGCAAAATATTCTCCAACCATCTGAAGACAGGATAAGAAGCAATATGTGGAATTTAATCAAGGAAAGAGGCAACGAGAGGGAGAAATTTCCTGACAGAACAATTAATCACTAGTGTTGGGCGAACTAAACTCGCACAATTCGGGTCCGTACCAAATTTTGTGGTGTTCGGCATGCCAGACCCGAACCTGATTTTTTTTAAAAAAATTGTGCTTTGGTTTGGCGTTTGTGCCGAACACCGCGAAAGCCACCACCCAGCTGTCCTCTGCTGAGAAAAGGAGGAGGAGCCAGGCGCTGGTGGCGGCAGAGGAAGGTGAAAACCAGGGAGCTGTTGCCCAGTTGGGAGGCTGGGAGGGAGGCACAAAAGGAGCTGGGGAATCCCTCCCACGAAGAGATTCCGGGGGCGGAGCTTTGACATCATGTATACTGGCAGGTTGCTAAGGATGCCAAGGTGATCACTTCCTGGATTCCATGTAAAAAAAAATATATTTTTACGAAAAAGGATGCCGCAGCGGTGCTGCAAGCAAAGGGAGGTCTTTGCTTGCGGTGCCGCTGCGGCGTTCTTTTTCATAAAAGTAAAAATAAATAAATTTTTTTAAAAAATTTAAGTAAAAAATGATGGGATTCCGGGGGTGGAGCTTTGATGCCACGGACTGTTCGGGTTCGGGTTCGGCCGAACTTTGCGTGAAGTTCATCCGAACTTGCCGAACTTGAACACTGTTGGGTTTTCCCCATCACTATTAATCAGCTTATCTCCAGTAGTTGTGAATGCTCCAATACTGGAGGTTTTTAAGAAGAGATTGGATAACCATTTGTCTGAAATGGTATAGGGTTTCCTGTCTACACAGGGGGTTGGTCTAGAAGACCTCCGGGGTCCCTTCCAACTCTGTTATTCTATTTTATTTTATCCCCTCAGAAGGATGGAAGTTTGAGTCAACCTTGAGCCCCCAGGCTATGGGCAGAGTTAGCCTATAGTACTGGATTCTAAACACTGCACCACTTAGGCTTATAATGGAAAATATTACATAGAATTCCTGGATAATACTTTGGAAATTTGGAAGAAATTAGGAAGCAATATCCTTAAAGAAGAAAAAAATTGTACTCCCTCAGTCTAAAATGTGAGCCCATGGCTATTCTTAAAAACACAGATGTTATCTCAGGGTCTTCCATATAAGCATTTAGCTTTCAATCCTTCTATAATTCATATTAGTGCTTGTTGAAGTATCTACTAGGAGTCACTTTATAAATGCATTGACATATGTGGTAGCTATTTTTTGGGTAGTAGAGTGCACATGTCTTGCAACTTTCTTTTTCAATAGCACTTGACGTTGTGTTTTTTTTAATGATGGCTTTCAAAAATCTTATTATTTATGGATTATTCGATGTTTGCATTTTTCACTCATACAATACAATTCTTTATGCGATACTTAATTCTTTATGCTGGGTGGGAGTGACCTCATAAAACCAAAGCAACAGGAATTTATTCAAAAATATATATTCAGAATTGCATTGTGTAGCTTATTCTATTCCATGGAGATCCTTTCCTCCACGTCTTTCCTTTAAGATAAAGAATGGGTCACATACCATTACAAAGGGAACATACAATTCAGTGGGATGAAAGTGGGATGTGGACAGAGATTCCTATTATATGTAAAATGTTACATGCATGGAATTATGGTGTAACAAACGTCCTTTAACTTCATGGGGAAAAAAGGAAGATACTGTATAGGATTTCTTTTTAGGTGAGTATGCAAGGAGTTAACTGCTTCTATAAGAGTTAGTCAGTCAGTGTTTCTCTCCTCTCTCCCTTTCCCCCCCTCTCACAATCAGAAAATTAGTATAAATCAGTCCTTCTCAAATAGTGCCCCCCCTGGGGGGGGGATGACACAGAGCGATGTCAGAGGGGGCACGTGTGAACCCAAGGAACATGCTTGGTCCCTCTCAATTGACTCCCCTGGTCGGGGAGTGCATTTCAGTTGCACGCTCCTCCGAGCCCAGAAGAGAAAGTGGCCAGGCGGGGTGGCTGTGTGGGTTCTCGTTGTTCTCAGTGGGTGCCATAGTAGCCATGAATGGTGTGGCAAACCTGTTGCTGGACAAGGAGGAACATCTTCTGCAGTTGGGCGAAAGCTTCAAATGGCACCCTAAACAGCCTGGCCCATAAGTGCTGCCTCCTTCTACACCATTCGCTGTGCATGTACAGCAGAGGCAGTACTTATAAATGCTGCTTCTGCTGAACAAGCTTAGGGTGCCAGCAATCCCAAAACATCAGCTTGATTAAGCTGGCCTGGCTCCGTATCAATAGAGGGCCCTAATCATGGTAGCCTATGCCTTCCCAATCAAAAATAGGCTCCACTGAGTTCATTCTGACTTAATCCCAGGTAAATAGGTAGAGCAGCCTTCCCCCAGCCAATAGTTTGCTTGCAGTTTATAATGTAATATAATATTGTTGTGGTTAGCTCTGCCCCAGCTGCTGCCCCAAGGAATGTGCAGGTGGATGTGGGGCAAACATCCACATGCCGCAGGCCTATTTTGCTCCCGATGGAATCTGCCGACGAAGCCTCCTCTGACCAAGGAAGCGTGAATGACAGGGAAGAGGGGAGTTTGGCAGACAGCCCAGGAGGAGATCAATCATCTGTATCATCCCTGGATTCTGAACAAGAATTAATGACACATCCACATGTGTAGAATGATGCATAGGAGACAACAACTGAAGGATTATTAGAAGAGAAAATGAGGCCACCTGTGGTTGGGTGGGGCTGCTGTAATTAGTGCTACAGATAAAAGTGCAGCCTGGTGTTTTAGCCTCATGGCAGTTTATCTGATTCATTGTTTAGTCAAGATCGTGGTTTTTGTGCTGTTCAAGATTGTGTGTGGACTCTCTGGACTTTAGAATTGGACTCAATTTCCCAGTTATTGGGTGAGCAATTGGATTGCATTTAACCTGTGCCTTGTGTGTACCAGAAAATCCCTTTGACATTTAAAAAGGGAGCTGTTTCTGTTTTTCTGTTTATAAAAACTTTTGGGTTTTCCTTTTATCATGTGGTGTGTGCCTTCCTGGACTAATTACCCTGTAATTACGGGCGGTTGAAACACACTGGCAGAACAAATATAATAAATATTAACATTAAAATTCCACTGGGGCCCAGATTGGAGAGTTGGGGGGGGGGAGATCAGTGGCAGGTTGCAGCCGGTATGGCCCAATACAGCGTCCCAGTAGCGAAAATGGAGCAGCATGTGCAGAAGCAAAAATATTGGCGAAAATCACCCAAATCTCACTTGCACACTCATCCTCATGCAAGATTTTGCTTCCGGTGCATGTGCAGGAGCCAAATCTCATGCTGACATGAGCCCACCCACTGGACACGCCCACCTGCCTGCCGGACACATGCATAACCACCCCGGATGTATGTGCGACCATGCTGGAACCCCCACCTAGGGGGCATGAAATGTTTATTTCTTCCTAGGGTGGTGGTGGGGTTTAACAAAAAATAATTGAGAAGCATTGGCATAAATCAAGGATACTTTCCAAGAAAAGTCGAGTTGTTAGCTACAACTTTACAATTTAAACCCAGCGTTTTTCCTTTAAAAAAAAAAATGAACACATGCGCAAAAGGGCAAGGTTTTGATAATGCCCTTCCACCTGTCATTCTGACTAATAGTAATAATAATAATAATAATAATAATAATAATAATAATAATAATAATCAGCTAGAGAAATTAGTGAAATATGAAGATCTACAAATCGAGCCGCAACGACTCTGGCATAAGCCAGTGAAAGTGATCCCAGTGGTACTTGGCACGCTGGGCACAGTACCAAAGGATCTCAGCGGACATTTGAAAACCATCGGAATTGACAGGATCTCCATCTGTCAATTGCCAAAGGCTGCTTTACTGGGATCGGCAAACATAATTTGCCGCTACATCACGCAGTCCTATGTGCTTGGGAAGCGCCCGACAGGTGATGAAATACGTAATCCAGCATAGTGATCTCGTTTGCTGTGTTGTATTGACATAATGATCATAATCATAATCATAATCCCAAAAAAGTGGTAGAAAATGTGCAAGCAAAACTACTGTGGGACTTCCGACTTCCGACTGACCAAATTCTGAAGCATAACACACCAGACATTGTGATCGTGGAGAAAAAGAAAATATGGATCATCGACATCGCAATCCCAGGGGACAGCAGAATTGAGGAGAAGCAGCTAGAGAAATTAGTGAAATACGAAGATCTAAAAATCGAGCTGCAACGACTCTGGCATAAGCCAGTGAAAGTGATCCCAGTGGTACTTGGCACGCTGGGCGCAGTGCCAAAGGATGTCAGCGGACATTTGAAAACCATTGGAATTGACAGGATCTCCATCTGTCAATTGCCAAAGGCCGCTTTACTGGGATCGGCAAACATAATTTGCCGCTACATCACGCAGTCCTAGGTGCTTGGGAAGCGCCCGACTGGTGATGAAATATGAAATCCAGCATAGTGATCTCGTTTGCTGTGTTGTATTGACATAATAATCATAATCATAATCATAATCCCAAAAAAGTGGTAGAAAATGAGCAAGCAAAACTACTGTGGGACTTCCGACTTCCGACTGACCAAATTCTGAAGCATAACACACCAGACATTGTGATCGTGGAGAAAAAGAAAATATGGATCATCGACATCGCAATCCCAGGGGACAGCAGAATTGAGGAGAAGCAGCTAGAGAAATTAGTGAAATACGAAGATCTAAAAATCGAGCTGCAACGACTCTGGCATAAGCCAGTGAAAGTGATCCCAGTGGTACTTGGCACGCTGGGCGCAGTACCACAGGATCTCAGCGGACATTTGAAAACCATTGGAATTGACAAAATCTCCATCTGTCAATTGCAAAAGGCCGCTTTACTGGGATCGGCAAACATAATTCGCCGCTACATCACGCAGTCCTAGGTGCTTGGGAAGCGCCCGACTGGTGATGAAATACGAAATCCAGGGTAGTAATCTCATTTGCTGTGTTGCATTGACATAATAATAATAATAATAATAATAATAATAATAATAATAATAATAATAATAATTTATTAGATTTGTATGCTGCACCTCTCTGAGGACTTGGAGCGGCTCACAACAGATATACTCTCCTGTCGCCTGCATACACCCTGGTACAAATCCTAGCCTCCTAAAAGATAGACCAGGGGATTTATGAAAATGATCCTTTCTGCCAAGACTACATTCACATTCATATTAGCTGTGGCTAATAGTCCAAGCAATCTATTTACCTTGGCCTGAATAGAAACTGCTCTATCCAGGCTGTGAATCCTGCCCTTGTTTGAATTGTGCAGCTTCCTGAATGTAGTTTTGTGATGCTTGAAAAGAAAGCCGTGTTTCAGACAAACACAGAATGTCTGTCTATCTTCAGGACACTGCCCTAAAATGGGAACATCTCCCTCCTTTCCTCTTTCCAGTGGTGCTGCTTGTTTGTTGGCATGTGAAAAAAAATAAAAAAGCTTTGATGTGATTGATATAATTAATTAATTTTCTCCTCTGAAGCTATAAGCCTTGGCTTACTTATAGAGGGATTGGTGCCCTGAGCAAAATCCAGACCATTACAATTCTATCTAATATTTTGACTTTCTGTACAAATACGCAGTCTACAAAACTGGGACTTCTTGCCAGTAGCTCAGCCGAAGGAGTCCCTGACATTATATGATGTGTGGCTTTCCATCAGATTTCTTCCAGCTGGATATAAAGCCCAACAAAACACAGGCAGGAAGGCTATTAAAATGATGATGATGATGATGATGATGATGATGATAATGATAATGATAATGATGATGATGATACTAACAACAACAATAATAACAACAATAGAGTTGGAAAGGACCTTGGAGGTCTTCTAGTCCAACCCCGTTTAGGCAGGAAACCCTATCACTACCACTACCACTACCACCACCACCTCCCTTTCGCCTTTGCCTTTGCCTTCCCCTTCTCCTCCTCAACTTCCTCCTCTTCTTCTCCATCTCCTTCTACCTCTCCCCCCCTCACCTCCTACCCTCAAAACATTGCTCTAGAGTACCGCACACCAAAACAACTAGACACAAGAACAGTTTTTCCCCAAACTCCATCACTCTGCTAAACAAATAACTCCCTTAACACTGTCAAACTATTTGCTAAATCTGCACAGAACTACTACTGGTTTTTTCTCATCATTCCTATCACCATCTCCTTCCACTTATGACTCTATGACTGTTAACTTGTTGCTTGTATCCTTAAGATTTTTATTAATATTGTTTCCTGATTTCTTATTTGACCTCTATGATAATTATTAAGCTTTGTACCTCATGATTCTTGACAAATGTATGTTTTCTTTTATGTACGCTGAGAGCATATGCACCAAAAACAAATTCCTTGTGTTTCTAATCAAACTTGGCCAATAAAGAATTCTATTCTATTCTTTAACCACAAATGCAGCCATTTCAGATGAGGAATAGTTAATAAACAGGATAATCATTATTTATACAACATTGTTTATGCTGTGGTGGGGCATATTTAACGATATTACTTTAAAAAAATCCACCTCTCTTCATAATTCACTTATTGAAGCAGCTACATACTGGTATATATATTTAAGTTACTGAACTAATCACTCTGCCTAATGACAGAGCTGGTCTTATTTATTTCTCTGCCCCAAGCATTATTCCTCCCCACTAATCTGAAATTATCTTGTTTTCCCTAAGAAGTTTTCAGAAATGTAGTCAGAAACAAAACAGATATTCAGTGTGTGATTGTAGGAAAGAGGTCATATCTGTGAATAACTGGTTCCACTGTTGCATTATTGTAAGGATTTTTTAAAAAATATATATATAATTATAATTGAAAACTATTTTCACCAAACAGAAGTCCCTTATTTGACAATTCTGAACATATTTTGACTTTCTGTAGGTAGACATCCTTTCAAGAGTTTAAAAGACGCTGCTGTGACTCCCTTGGCCTTCTGTTCTAAAGGCTGAATAATCTCAGTTCCTTCAATGAGGATAATAATAATAATAATAATAATAATAATAATAATAATAATAATAATTATTATTATTATTATTATTATTATTATTATTTCTCTGGCATAAGCCAGTGAAAGTGGTCCCAGTGGTACTTGGCACGCTGGGCGCAGTGCCAAAGGATCTCAGAGGACATTTGAAAACCATCGGAATTGACAAAATCTCCATCTGTCAATTGCAAAAGGCCGCTTTACTGGGCTCGGCAAACATAATTCGCTACTACATCATGCAGTCCTAGGTGCTTGGGAAGAGCCCGACTGGTGATGAAATACGAAATCCAGCATAGTGATCTCGTTTGCTGTGTTGTACTGACATAATAATAATAATAATAATAATAATAATAATAATAATAATAATAATAATAATAATCATCATCATCATCATCATCATTTAAAAAAAAACTGTTTTGCTGAATCCCTAAACTGCACTGAACTGAACTAGGCTCAGTACTAAAACAAAACAAAGCAAAACTTTGAAGTATTATTTTCTGTTATTTTCAAATTACCCTTCACTTGATGTAGTTTAAAACAGCCCTTGTTTTTACTGTGTCTATATTATACAAATGTTAGCATCCAGTTTGTAATCAACTACAATCCCAAGATCTTTTTCACATTTTTTAAAAACCAAGCCAGGTATCCGTTTCCTCCCACATCCATCTTGGACTTGGGGAGGTATTTTTCTGTTAATTGAAGAAAGAATTTTGCATTGGTCTCTATTTCTTTTTTCTTTTCTTTTCTATTTTAGCTGTTTTAAGATCAATTCTCTAAACTGTTAGGATATCTCTCAATTCTACTTAATTATCCCACCCACTTCCAATTTCTATACTTACCTTTCCCTGCGATTCATGATCTGAGGTGTCCTTTGATCCTGCAGGTTCTTCCGAAGAGATACCAACACCTGGACAGCTGTCAGTCACCTCCTGTTGATTTTGCTCCTGTCGTCTGCTCTTAGGTCTTCCTTTTTCCAAATTGAAGAGCCTGTCCAAAAAGGTTAACTCTTTGGACTTTGGTAAAGGGACATCCTCCTCTTTCGCTGGTGCCGAGAGTTCGATTTCACTATGAGATGCTTCACTTAGGTTTTTATCAGAAGCTTTCTCTGTGGCAGCTGCGACCGAAAGCTCCTCGTTTTCACTCGACGCTTTGTTTCCTTGAGCCGCCTCTGAGCTGACATCAAGTTGAGCTGATCCAAGGGATGAATTTGTTGCCTGCGCTTCAGTACGTCCTGGTACAGACCGTGAAAATGAAAAGGCAAAACGAGATTTGGCAGCTGGTGGAATAGGCTTGGCTTCTTTCCCGAGATTATTTCCACTGGCCTGGGAGTTGGAGCTTATCTCCATTGTTTTCTGGGAAGAAACAGCTGCATTGTCCAGGCCAACACTCACTCTTGCATCCACTACAAGTGCAAACAAGAAAACAGCAATTCTCCATCACAACAGGAAAGATGCACTATTAATCGTAGCTGCCTGCATCTTTAATGGACTGACTGTAAACTGAAAGGTCAAAATGAACACAGTGCCCATGTTTCATTCTCTTACCAAGTATGATGTTTGGCCTAGCAAAGAATCTGAATCACCCAAATCTACCATATGGTCCCTGATCCATTTATAAGGCCTGCCTTTCTAATGACATAGAGCTGTTGGATAAAATGAAAATGAAATTAGCAAATAATTGACAGCCTTCTCTATTTGACTTTAACTTGTTGCTTATATCCTAAGATTTTTATTAATATTGCTTCTTCATTGCTTATTTGACCCCTATGACAATCATTAAGTGTTGTACCACATGATTCTTGACAAATGTATATTTTATTTTATGTACGCTGAGAGCATATGCACCAAGACAAATTCTTTGTGTGTCCAATCACACTTGGCCAATAAAAATTCTATTCTATTCTATTCTATTTCAAAACTATCCTGCAAAAGTGAGGTTGCTATTACTACATTTTTACTATTAGTACTTTTTCAAAATGATAAATGTGTGATTATAGTCCTTTGTCTGATCTTTGGAAGTTGTCATGACATGACAAATAGAAAACTGGAAAACTCATCAAAAAGGCAGAACTTGGTTTGAATGCCAGATTGCCATTTAATATTTGGGAACACAGACTGTTTTGAGGACTGACAGGGTTCCTTTTCTACAGAGTGCTCAATTTATAGCCATTCATTTTATGACCATTCAAAGTTACGAAAAAAGTGACTTATAACTGGTCTCCGTATTTACAAACTATTGTAGAAATTCTATAGTCCCATGATCAGAGTTCAGGTGCTTGGCAACTAGTATGTATTTACGATGTTTGAAGCATAGTGGAATCATGGGATGGCCATTGGTGACCTTCCAGGGGGATTCTGACAAGCAAAGTCAATGGGGGGAACTTAGGTTCACTTAATAACCATGACAAAAAAGGTTGTAAAATTGGGTGTGACTCAATTAATGACCATATTCCTCAGTGATGGTTTTAAGGAGTCTGCAGAGTTATCTCTGAGTGGTCAAAGATACACATACACAGAGGAAACATGGAGGTCTTGCAGATATTCAGCTGACAGCCCAGAGATACAGGTAATAATTCAGTAATTTAATCCAGATACATTAAGTGTATAAAATATTATTTACTTTGCCAAATATCTTAGTCAAGAACAGTCCTAATCATACATGGTTAAATCAGTCAATGCATTCCAATAAATATACAATACTATAAGCTTACCTTTCCAGTTTACAAATACATAAATCATTTGAACACACAGTTCTTACTACAGCATAGTCACAGAGACAAACCAGAAATAGCAAAGAATAGCGGAGACAGTCAGGCTTCTGGATCCCTCTTATGGCAATCTGTAACACTACCTCTTAAAGCAATAGTGTTCTAATACATTATTATTCTTATTATTCTTATTCTTATTTATTAGATTTGTAATAGATGTAAGCCCTGCCTTAGAACAATGGCAATGATCAGTAAAATAAATTTTATAGAACTTTATAGAACTGTTACTTATTGAATTCCTTAGAACAAAAGTGTCAAACTCATATCACCATGGAGGCATCATGTGATGTATCGGGACTTTTTCCTCCTTTCCTAAATTGGGTGTGGGCATGGCCAGCATGTGAAGCATCCTGCTTGTGGGCCGTGAATTTGATAGCCCTGCCATAGAGTCTACCAGAGATTATGAAAAGTCCAAATGTACTTGACAATTTCTGAATGTTTTTTGTTTAGTGAACTTCAATGAGTTTTTGGGATGAAGAGTCATTTTGAACTACATCAGAAGTTGAAACTAAGGTGGTAAGTGTTGAAAACTACACATGCACGCTCCAAAGATTTGGAAAAACCAAGGAAGATTTTAACCCTGCATTAATTTGCAATTAACTGGATTGTTTAGCTACAAAATAGGATATTCAACAGTGCAGAATGCCAAGGAGATCAGTGTAACTCCAATAATAAAAATCAAAAGAATATGGTAATTCTGCAGGTTGAAACTTTACTGGGTCACACCAATGCGTTTGACAAGACTCATTTGGATTAGCCTCTGTTATTTTAAGAAGATTGTCAATTTTACCACTCCCCTTGACTAAATATGCTTCGGCTGAATACACAACATCAACTAGCATATAGTTGAAGCTAGTAGTATGTAGTTATTAATATTGGTCTTTCTCACATCTGATGCATAAAGTTATTAATACTGGTCTTTCTCACATCCTTCATTGTGTTGTACTTCCCTATTTGGCCCTTCTTTCTCATCAGAATGGAAAATCAGAGAAAAATCTTTTTCTGACACTGAACTGAAACAGGAAAAAAAAAAGGCAGAAAAACAACTTTTGGAGTTGAGCAACTTGATTGGAACCCGGGTAGCAAGTTATAGGTGCTAACACACAACTTGTGTGGCCTGTTACAAAATACCCATTTATCAGAAGGTAAAACTGCTTCTTCTAAATTTCCCAGGCTAGCTCTGACTTTTTCTGAGTTAGCTTTGGCTTTTTTCCCTGGGGAAGAGGTCCTATTTCCAAATAAAGTTTTAAACTACAATAATATCACACCTTATTTATTTTCTTGTCCTGATAATACAGGCTGCAACAACAGTTTTGAAAATAGGTATGATTCTAAAGACTGGTGCTTTGCAGTATTTCTGTTAAAAAAAATGGGAAAGCCAGATTCACTTAAGTAGTGATGGGCGAACCCAATGGTGTTCGGGTTCGGCAAGTTCGGATGAACTTTACGCAAAATTCGGCCAAACCCGAACCGAACCCGAACTCGAACCCGAACGGGGAATCCCTCCCACGAAGAGATTCCGGGGGCGGAGCTTTGATGTCACCAGCAGGTTGCTAAGAACGCCAAGGTGAGCACTTCCTGGATTCCTTGAAATCCAGGAAGTGATCACCTTGGCATCCTTAGCAACCTGCCGGTGACGTCAAAGCTCCGCCTCCAGAATCTCTTCGTGGGAGGGATTCCCCAGTTCCTTCAAAGGCAGGTCTTCACGTAAAAATAAACATTGTTATTTTTCTGAAAAAGGATATTGCAGCAGCGCTGCAAGCAAAGGGCAGTCCTTTCATGTTTATTTTTACGTGAAAAGACAGCCCTTTGCTTGCAGCGCTGCTGCGGTGTCCTTTTTCGTATGGAATCCAGGAAGTGATCACCTTGGCGTCCTTAGCAACCTGCCGGTGACGTCAAATCTCCAAACGCCGAACACGACCCTGAACTTTGCCCAAAGTTTGAAAAACAATTGTGTTCATGTTCAGCATACCGAACACCGCAAAATTCGGTATGGACCCAAATTGTGCGGGTTAGGTTTGCCCATTACTACACTTAAGTTTTAGGCAGGATGTGAAGCCTAGACTAGTCCAAAGTCAATGTCCACAGATTTAGTTATACAGGTAGCCCTCGATTTATGACCACAATTGAACACGGTTATTAAGGGAATCATTGCAGTTGTATTAGTAACACAGCTTTTAAGTGAATCTGGCTTTCCCATTGACTTTGCTTGTCAGAAGTTTGCAAAAGGTGATCACATGACCCAGGACACTACAACTATTGTAAGAATGAAACAGTTGCCAAACATCAGAATTTTGATCTTGTGACCTATCAAAGGACTACAACAGTCCAAACAGCAGTGGATTGTTCCCAGTTTGGCCGGTTCTGCCAACCGGTAACAGTGGCAGCGGCAGGAGGCTCTGCCCAACCGCCCTACTTCACCTTCAACCGCAACAACACACGAGCACCTAATAGATTCAAACTGAAATGCATTACCTGACTCTGTGGTTTCTTCCCCCAAATCTTCAATCTCAGATTGTCTACAGTTGACCACTCTCCTTTTTTAAGAAGTTTGTAAGGGGTGTGCCTAACCTCACCATTGTGCTTACTGTCCTTGTCCTACTGTCCTATTGTCTTCTTTTATCATTACTTACTACTTATGTTATGCTTATACAAAATACCAGTGATACTTATGTGCAGAAGCATTGTGCAAACCCATAGCAATGCGTTTTAAAACCCACTACTGAGTTGTAAGTGTGAAAACGAGTCATAAATCACTTTTTTCAGTGGTAATTTGAACGGTCACGAAATGAACTGTTGTGAGTCGAGGGTTACCTCTACCTTCACAGTCATAGACACTTTCCTTTTTTTCACTTGCATTCCCCTGCACAGATTTCTTTTATAACTATGCAATTAACTTCATAGCATAATGTGGTATTTCCTGAAATTCAAGATGTGGGACATTTTAGACGAGCTTGCAAATCATGTGAGCTTTCCTACACTGTTATATGAATGCTAGTGGCAGAATGTTTAAAAGCATTTGAAAGTGTTGCTCACCTTGGCTTTTAGAGTCATGTCTCAAATTAGGCTTCAAACATACCTGTGCATTTAGCCATGACAGCATCTTAAGAGGCATCCAAAGAAAACGTAGGGCTGGTTGGTTCATAATCTACTTAGCTACATTAGCCAACAAATGCACAATCAGAAGAGCTGAAGGACCAGGTTAGGCACTGATCATCATCATGGAGAACATCAATCACCTGTCAAACTAGCGACCTGTGGGCCAGATGGGTCACGTGCAGGCCACACCCACCCCAGCTCTGCAAAGGCAAAAAAAGTCCTGATACGTCACCACTATTGGGTTCCAATCCGGTACGTACCACACTGCGCACCATTAGCAAAAATAGAGCTGCACATCTCCGGGGCGCGAGTGCACCCCAGCAAGATTTTGCTTCTGCGCATGCGCAGAAAGTAAAATCTTGCAAGTGTATGTGAACGCGTGTGATATTTTGGCAATTTTTTGCTTCTGCGCATGCACAGAAGCAAAAAAAAATGCTGAAATCTCATGCGTGCATGCATCCTGTCACAAGATTTTGTTTCCTGCACATGTGCAGAAGTAAAATCTTACTGGGACATGTGCAGTAATGGGCAGCCAAATTTTTTACTGCCACACTGCGGCTGTGAGTTATTTTGTGGGTGTGGGTTAATGGTCATGTTACTGGGTAGGACTGGCTTGCCGGCCATGTGACCAGGTGGGAGTGGCTTGAATGATAATCATTTCTCAAGTGAACTGTTAAGTCCTTGACTTACAACCTTACCAGTGTCGCTCGCTGGGATGACAATTTGCTTCGCGTTTCCTGCGCTCTCCTTCCTGGGTTGCTTCCCTGCCTCAGGCTGGATAGCTAGGCAAATGGGTGCTGCCAGAAGCATAAATGCTGCCAGAGCAACTTCCACCCATGCCTTCTGCTTGCATCTGAGGTGGGAGGTGGCCGCGTGAGGCTGGAGGGGAGCCATGCAGGAGAGAAGGAAGCTTGTCCAAGGCCAGGAAGGAGGAAAGAGGAAAAGAGCAAGGAGTGCAGGCGCAACAGCAGCAGCAGGGTGAAAAAAGGAGAGCCCAGCTGAGAACAGTAATCCAAGAAGTGACAGCCGCTGATCAGCTGGAGCTGTGTACGCATCTTCATTTCCACCAGTGGAACTGTGTTCCACCCCGTCCTGCCTGCTGCCCATCCCTGGACGTGCGCATGTGTATGCTGGCGACAAAAAGTTGCGCACACATCACACCAGTAGCGCCAGTGAGTACCAACCCCCGCCTGTACGTCACAATACTTAATATAATGAGATTGAGTTTGAAACCCATGACTATGTAGTCACTAAGAGCTGTTAGCAACTTGTTGGCATATAATCAATCAACTCCCCTTCCAAAAGGATGGATACCCAGTGCAAAATCAATGCCACCTATATTTTACAAAAATGAAAGTCAAGCTAAAATGTGATTCTCGCCAAGCCAAACTTATTGTTTAGTTTAGTTTAGTTTAATCAGATTTGTATGCCGCCCCTCTCCGCAGACTCGGGGCGGCTCACAGCAACAACAACACAATGTAAAACAAATCTAATATTTAAGCTAATTTAAAAAACACCACAAATTAAAACCAATCATACACACTAGCGTACCATGCATAAATTTTATAAGCCTAGGGGGAGGGGGAACATGTCAATTCCCCCATGCCTGACGACAGAGGTGGGTTTTAAGGAGCTTACAAAAGGCTAGGAGGGTGGGGGCAACTCTGATATCTGGGGGGAGTTGGTTCCAAAGGGTCGGGGCCGCCACAGAGAAGGCTCTTCCCCTGGGTCCCGCCAAATGACATTGTTTAGTTGACGGGACCCGGAGAAGGCCAACTCTGTGGGACCTAACTGGTCGCTGGGATTCGTGCGGCAGAAGGCGGTCCCGAAAATCAGGACTTGATTCCTCCTATAAAAAATACTAGAGGGGGTAAAATGGTCAATCTAATTTAAAGATCAAAAAGGGATTTATTTATTTATATTTATTTATTTATTTATTTATTGATTGATTGATTGATTGATTGATTGATTGATTGTATTTGTATGCCGCCCCTCTCTGGAGACTCGGAGCGGCTAACAGCGACAATAAAACAGTGTACAATAGTAATCCAATACTAAAACGATTAAAAACCCATTAATATAAAAACCAAACATACATACATACATACCATGCATAGAATTGTAAAGGCCTAGGGGGAAAGAGGATCTCAATTCCCCCATGCCTGATGGCAGAGGTGGGTTTTAAGTAGCTTACGAAAGGCAAGGAGGGTGGGGGCAATTCTAATCTCTGTGGGGAGTTGGTTCCAGAGGGCCGGGGCCACCACAGAGAATGCTCTTCCCCTGGGTCCCGCCAAGCGGCATTGTTTAGTTGACGTTTATATGAGTTATCAATTACACAATTCCTTTTCTTTTCCCATTTTGACTGCTGCCTGATATTGGAACACAAGGCAGGACAAAGAAAAACACAGATAAAAGAAGTAATTATGGAGTGAAATGTACTCACACATAAACACACCACTTTATGTTCCTTTCTCTAAAACCCTGCAGGATTGATACAAACCAGGATTAGGTCACCCACATCTGTTGCTATTACTTCTAATTTAACCTTTGCCTTAAAATCCATTTTTCACTTTATTATTCAAACACCTGCTTCCGCAAACTTTTTCCACCACAGAAGCAAATATTTAGCAAAGTAACGAGATGGTGTCTCTTGATAACAACCAGCCTTGTCTTCTTTGGCAGTTTTTACAAACATGAAATTATTTGAAGTGCCAGGTTGCTGTAAAAACTCTCCCCTCTGAAAGTCATTAGTAGAAATGTTCAGGAGAAAGACTTTAATACTGTTGGGTGTGAACAAGCAATGTGTTATGTTGTAGAACAGGGGCCCCCAAACTTGGCAACTTTAAGACTTGAGCTATGCTTTAAACTATGCTGCCTGGAGAATTCCGGAAGTTGAAGTCTTAAAGTTGCCAAGTTTGAAGATCTCTATGGTAGAACAAAGGCAGAAAGTGATCAAAAGCAGCTTCTGATTTCACAGATGAATAAAAATGTCTCCATTTTCTGAGCAAATAAACAGGGGAGCAAAATTCCTTGCGGAGGAATTTGACAGGGAGATTGTAAAGGAAGCTTCCCGGTAATCTGCAAATTATGGCCAATGCTTGTTCTGCTTGAAGAGGTGCCTGAAAACACCTGTTGGAGGTTATGTTCTTGTAACAGGAAACAAGCTTGAGAAGAAAGTAACTAACTTGAACACACCATAAAATGTGGAAAGTTCCTTTCCACAACAGGCAAAACGTTTGAAAAACCTATTAAAAACTCTCCTTTTCTAATGATTCATGTGGTTGAAAATGAATTGGAACACTAATTCATATAGTTTGAACTTGTCAGATTGCTATATTTTGGTCTGAAAGTCATAGAATTATTAACAGGCAGAATAACAGAACAATACAATAATAACAAATTTGGAAGGGACCTTGGAAGTCTTCCAATCCTGCACAAGATGGAAATCCTATATTAATCCAGAAAAATGGTTGTCCAACCTTTTCTTAAAAACCTTTAGCGTTGAAGCATTCACAACTTGTTCTACTGATTAATTTATTCTAATTGTTACAAAATTTCTCCTTTATTCTAGATTGGTTCTTTCCTTGATTAGTTTCCATCCATTGCTTCTTGACCTGCCTTCACCTGCTTTGGTGAATATGTTGACCTCCCTCTTTTGGTGGCAGTCCCTTAGATGTCAAAACACTGCTATTATGTCAGCCCTAAACTTCTTTTTAAGGACTTTGGATTATCTTCTATCTGTCAAGCATTTCTTTATTTTCTGTAGCCGAAGGCCAATTTTAGCAATTTTACTAAGGCATCAAGAACTGTGGACACTTCATAAACTAAAGATAGACAAACTAATTAATAATTGTGGCAGATTGTTTACATATTGTTCTTTGTCAATGGATTAGTGCAACATGGAGAGAAGGACAAGAAGGAAAATGTTCAGATGTTTTTGCTCCTAAATTTTAATTCCTTTATATATGCTATAGAATATAGAATAACACAGTTGGAAGGGACCTTGGAGGTCTTTTAGTCCACCCCATGCTCAATCTCTTCTTAAAAACTTCCAGTGTTTTCTTCTTAAAACTCCGTGTCCAATCTCTTCTTAAGAACTTCCAGCTTTGGAGCATTCTCAATTCCTGCAGACAAGTTGTTCCACAGATTAATTGATCTAAGTGTTAGGAAATTTCTTCTTAGTTCTAGGTTTCTAGACACCTATTTCCCCTTTTCTTAAAAAATTGCTGTTTAGTAAAGTCTAGATCTTATTAAGATTTAATATGCACTGGGCACTGAAAAAGAATTCCTGCTTGTCTTTCTAATCATGAGACAGTTCAGTAAACATGCTAACAGTTTTAGAAAAACTGTTTGCAAACTGTTAGACATGTGATGGTCTGTACGGTTGCATGCAGGTTAAGCAACTTGAGCTTGTGCTACCTGTCAGAGACTGTCAATTACTTGACATGTTTTACAATTTTCCCACAGCTCCAACAGATAAGAAAGACCTAGAAAGTAATGGAATGCCCTAGGTATGATAGGTCTTGCTCAGCTTGATGTATTCGAAGTTGAATAGACGAGGATAAAGTTCATTATCTATCAAGATCAGCAGTGGTTTCTTCCCGGTTCAAACTAGTTTACCCAAAACGACAGCAAACTGCTGGTCAGTTATTTCTTCTTCAGCTTTTTGGGGAGGGGGATTTTCTCGGCACTGCACATGCACACCTATGGGGCACAGCCACACAGTGCAGGAGGAAGTGAACTGGCAGCGAGGTACAGAGGTGGGTTGCTAAGGTGGAACGGTGACGGTTGCTCACCCCTGTGGCTCTGAGTGCTAGCGGAGTCTGGCACAATTCTGCTACTGCAGCTGTGCAGGAACCCAGGTTTTGTTGGGGATTTTTGCTTCCCTGTGCACACGGAAGCAAAAAAATGTGCCAAAACAGGGCTGCACCTGCGTCTCTGTGCGCGATTCTGCTACCTGCACAGCTGCAGTAGCAGAATTGTGCTGGACTTTGCTAGCACTCAGAGCCATGGGGGGCGAGCACACATTACTGTTCCATCTTAGCAGCGCACCTCTGGCGAGGTAAGTTAGAACCCCTGATCAAGATGGGATTGAACATTAAAAATTAGCAGGACCATTCATTGTTTCCTCTTGATGTATGGTAGCAGCAAATGAGAACTCCAGCCAAATGAAGGACCATCATCACCAGTGAAGGGCTCCACTTACCTTTTCCTACAGGTACGGGATCCCAAGGCCGGCATGGGCACACACATGCCTGAAAAGTGTGCATGCACTCCCACATGAAATTTTGTTTATGCGCATGTATCCGAAGCAAAATATCACATGTGGATGCTCATGCAGGTGAGATTTCAGTGATTTTTTGCCCATGGGGTGAGATCATCCAAGGGCATGGGGTGAGGTATCATCAATATGTCGATGATACCCAATTATACATCTCCACCCCATGTCCAGTCAACTAAACAGTGGAAGTGATGTGCTGGTGCCTGGAGGCTGTTGGGGCCTGGATGGGTGTCAACAAACTCAAACTCAACCCAGACAAGATGGAGTGGCTGTGGGTCTTGCCTCCCAAGGACAATTCCATCTGTCCATCAATTACCCTGTGGGGGGAACTACTGATCCCCTCAGAGAGGGTTCGCAACTTGGGCATCCTCCTCGATCCACAGCTGATATTGGAACATCATCTTTTGGCTAAGGCGAGGAGGGCATTTGCCCAGGTTCGCCTGGTGCAGCAGTTATGGCCCTATTTGGGCAGGGAGTCACTACTCACAGTCACTTATGCCCTCATCACCTCGAGGTTCAATTACTGCAACGCTGTCTACATGGGACTACCTTTGAAAAGTGTTCGGAAACTTCAGATTGTGCAGAACGCAGCCGCAAGAGCCATCATGGGGCTTCCAAGATTCGCCCATGTTTCTTCAGCACTCTGTGGCTTGCATTGGCTGCCGATCAGTTTCCGGTCACAATTCAAATGTTGGTCATGACCTTTAATGCCCTACATGGCAATGGACCAGACTACCTCCGGAACTGCCTGCTACCACACGAATTCCAGCAACCGATAAGGTCCCACAGAGTTGGCCTTCTCCGGGTCCCGTCGACTAAACAATGTCGTTTGGCGGGCCCCGGGGGAAGAGCCTTCTCTGTGGCGGCCCCGGCCCTCTGGAACCAACTCCCCCCGGAGATTAGAATTGCCCCCACCCTCCCTGTCTTTCGTAAACTACTCAAGACTCATTTATACCCCCAGGCATGGGGGAGTTGAGATATTCCTTCCCCCTAGGCCATTACAAGTTATGCATGGCATGTTTGTGTGTATGTCTGGTTTTATAATAAGGGTTTTTAGTTGTTTTATTATTGGATTGTCACATGCTGTTTTTATCATTGTTGTTAGCCATCCTGAGTCTACGGAGAGGGGTGGCATACAAATCCAATAAATTATTATTATTATTATTATTATTATTATTATTATTATTATTTACTTGTTTCTACACAAAAAGGTGAAAAATTGCTGAAATCTCACCCGCGTGAGCATTCTCACCCAAGATTTCATTTGTGCAGAAGCAAAATCTCATGCGGGGGCGCACACACATGTGTCAGGCATGCACAAGGCTGGCCTGGCCTCCAAAAACCAGTAAAAAGTCCTACCGGATCGCCCGATCCCATTCATACCAGGTGGGGCCCGTTACTGATCATTATCAAAGACAATAAACTAAGTTATCCCCCAAGCCTTTCTTTTTATCTCCAGCAGTTAAAATACAAAGCATTAAACTCCAGGATTTAAAAACAAACAAACAAACAAACCATCGCATAAAGTAGCCATGACTCTTCATTTGTAGGATTAACCTTGCCCTGGTGTGAATGGGAATGGAAGACTATTTTTGCAGCTACGTGTATCTTTTCGGCGTGTATCTTGCAATGTCACATGAAAAAGAGGTGAGCCTAATCCAAGTGAGTCAATGAAGTCAAACACTATTGATTAATTCAAGCTAACACCCACAATGTAAATTTGCTATTGACCGATCAGCCTTTTGTACTCAAAACTGCACCTTCATTGTTCACAGAAAATAGACAAGTGATAATGCAGGACACACCCCAAAAAATGTGCAAGAATTTTTAAGACCTACCGGACACATTTAGTGTAACAGTGGTAGGCTTTGCAAAACAATTCCAGAAAGAGCTGTTTGTGGCAATAATTCATGTTGGTGAGTGGAATCTTTTCCCTCAGTCTTCTAGTGAAGATGGCCATAACTACTCTACTTGAAACCCGAAAAAGATTTCCTGGCCTTGCATTCTTCACAACATCAAAGGGTGCCATCTGCTCTTTAAATAATTCACAATGTTTAGAGGCTTGGAGCAATATTAGATTGAGGACATTCTGAGGAATTTCCCAAAAGATCTGTGTCATCCTGGAAATCATTCAGCTACAGAAACAATGTCGTTTGGCGGGCCCCAGGGGAAGAGCCTTCTCTGTGGCGGCCCCGGCCCTCTGGAACCAACTCCCCCCGGAGATTAGAATTGCCCCCACCCTCCCTGTCTTTTGTAAACTACTCAAGACTCATTTATACCGCCAGACATGGGAGAGTTGAGATATTCCTTCCCCCTAGGCCATTACAAGTTATGCATGGCATGTTTGTGTGTATGTTTGGTTTTATAATAAGGGTTTTTAGTTGTTTTATTATTGGATTGTCACATGCTGTTTTTATCATTGTTGTCAGCCGCCCCGAGTCTACGGAGAGAGGCGGCATACAAATCCAATTAATAATAATAATAATAATAATAATAATAATAATAATAAGCAAGTTGGGAGCACAGATCAAAATACAGCTTGTTGAGAAACCCAAGATCTGGCAGCTGCCCAAGGTAATCAGCCTTATGTCTTAGCCAGATGTGAGACGTTGCTCAGAATTTACAGAGAAGAGCCTAATGAAATGTACTCTTCTAAAAATATGGTACAAAATTAAAAAGAAAAATTATCTGAAAATTCCTAGATGGCTCTCAGTCATGGAAGCCAAGATCTATCTAAACTTAATAGATACAACCAAAATGTTAAAGTATAGTGATATACTAGACCCATCAGGAAAATTAAAAAGTAGAGAACAATTGGCAGAACAAAATGTAAAAATTGATTGGTGGCCCTACTTACAAATAAAATCAAGATACAAAAAGGATATTGAAGGAACGGGTATGGACACTGATATACAGCAATTAGATAAATTCTGTTAGGCCCAAGCAAAAAATAATATCAAAATTATATAAATATCTACTAGAATTTGATAAAATGGAAGAAATCGTCAACAATCTTATGGTAGCCTCGGTGAAAAATGTAGGACATAACATACATCTAACTGAGTGGGAGAGGACCTAGAATACAAACTGCAAAATAACAAAATCTCTAGCATATAAAGAAAATTATTATAAATGTTTTATAGATGGCACTTAACTCTGTCAAAATTGGCTATAATCTATGTAAACGGGTGTGGATCTGTGTTAAAATATTGCAATGTTTAAAAATGAAAAACAATAAAATAAAAAAGAAATGTACTCAAATTCCCTTAGTTTAGTCTTTTGCTCTAAGGCAGGGGTATCAAACTCGGAAAGACATGTTTTTGTCACTTGTCATATCGCAACCTTTCCCCCATTTGCAAAACTGGGGGTGGGGGTGGCGAGCACGTGATGCATCTGATGCTAAAGGTGAAAGTGTTCCTCTATCCCAGGGCTGTCAAGCTCACGTCCGCAGGCCAGATGTGTCATGTACTGGGCACACCCACATCAGGTTTAGCAAAAGAGGGAAAAGTCATGATATATCATGTGACAATGCCCTGACAATGTGAGTTTGACACCCCTGCTGTATCCATTCAATTCTGACTCTAGAGGGTAGTGTTCATCTCTGTTTCTTAGCCAAGGGAGTCACCGTTGTCTGAAGACCAGCACGACTATACACTGAGATATCCTAACTTGTAAAAGTGGTACCTATTTATCTGCTTGCATTTGCATGCTTTGAACTGCTACCATGTCTCCCCCAAAATAAGACACTTTTGAACTGCTACCATGTCTCCCCCAAAATAAGACACTGTCTTATATTAATTTTTGCTTCAAAAGTTATGCTACGTCGGGGGGTGCCTTATATTTCTCAAATAAGACAAATTCACAGGCAGAAAAGCTGACACCCCCAAAGAAAGTGTACCGTACGGTACACTGATTACGGTACGGTACCTGTCAGTATGGCACCCACACACACAAACGACGGCACTTATATGGTACAACAGTATACTCCCGCTATTGCAGCTTCCGGCCACCAGAGGAACTACAGTCTATGCACTGTAGTGGAGACTGTAATGGCAGTGAGACAGCAGCAGACTGTGTCTGCTGTACTGGACGGTACAAAGCGATGGAAGGGGCCAGCAGGGGACGCCACATTATTACGGTACCGCTATGAACAGCTTTGAATGGTACCGTATGTTTTTCCACCATACCATATGTAAACTTATATTAGCAAATTCTGCAAAACCTCTGACATGTCTTACTTTCGGGGTATGTCTTATTTTCGGGGAAACAGGATAGGAGGACAAGAGCTGGGGTAAATAACAGGAGCTCATCCCATCATGTGGCCCTCTTTGAACCCAGACTGTCAGCTTTTCAGCTGAAAAGCTCAGCATCTTTAACTACTGAGCCATCACGCCCTCCAAAGTTTCCATGAATTCCCCTAAACTTTGCATTCTATAAAATAACTCACTACACCTGCATTAACAAGGCTCGGTTATAAATATATATATTATTGATCATGCTAATGGATTTTTATAGCCTGTCCAAACAACCATCACCTATAATAATGTGTCGGTCAAACCTGCAAGCTTTTTATACTTCAGAAATAAACACTGACTCCGACTTCTATGTTTGCTTAAGTTGCTCTCCATCTGGTGCTTTCCATCCAGATCTGTTGGCAATATTGGTAGGGAAAGATTGGAGCTGTAATCCCACCTCGGAGGTACCAAACTGATGATTTTTGAAACAGAGGTAAAGCTTCTTTTTTTTGCCCCATAGAGTTGAATTTGTAATTCACAACTTACAGCCACAATTGAGCTCAAAATTTCTGCTGCTAAATGAATTTGTTAAATTAATTTTGCCCCATTGTACAACCTTTCTTGGCACAGTTAAGTCCCTGCAAATTCACTGTAGTGGTTAATAACATGGTTGTTAAGTGAATCTCGCTTTCCCCATTGATTTTTGCTTGTCAGAAAGTCACCAAAGGGGGTCAGATGTCCCCGGCATACTGCAACCATCTTAAATACACACCAGTTGTCAAGTAGCTGAATTTTTGATCACACGATCATGGGGTTGTTGCAATAGTCATAAGCAGGGGTGGGCGGTTGCCCGGATGGAGGGTATGGGACGCAGTGGGGTAGCGAAAATGGAGCTCCACCCCAGAGCACCTAATTTGCACTGAAAGATGTTGAAAACCAGGCCCACAGTGTGAGTAGCCCTTCACTGATCATAACTATGAAAAACTGTTGTAAGTCACTTTTTCAATGCTGTTGTAACTTTGAATGGTCAATAAATGAATGGCTGTAAGACAAGGATTACAGTGGTACCTCTACTTAAGAATGCCTCTACTTATGAATTTTTCTAGATAAGAACCGGGTGTTCAAATTTTTTTTGCCTCTTCTCAAGAACCATTTTCCACTTACAAACCCGAGCCTTGGAAACTGTAACTGGAAAAGGCAGGGAGAAGCCTCCATGGGGCCTCTCTAGGAATCTCCTGGAAGGAAACAGGGCCAGAAAAGGTGGGGAGAAGCCTCCATGGGGCCTCTCTAGGAATCTCCTGGGAGGAAACAGGGTCTCCACCCTCTCTGTGGTTTCCCCAATCGCACATATTATTTGCTTTTACATTGATTCCTATGGGAAAAAATGGCTTCTTCTTACAAACTTTTCTACTTATGAATCTGGTCACGGAACGAATTAAGTTTGTAAGTAGAAGTAGCCCTCCCCCTGCAATGCATGCACACAACCCCAGCACTGCCCCCCAGGCATGCGCACAGGCTTCACTGAAGAGTCTGGACTTCCAATAGGCCAGTTGGGCTGTTTTTCACCATCATCAAAGAACAGCCCAATATCCCAACTGGAAATTTGTTTCCAAACTTGCGTTTGGTCCATTGGGCCATTTTTCATGATCTTTAAGCCTGGGGAGAGCGAAAGCAGCCAAAAAGAAGCCAGAAAATCAGCTGGCCAGTGGGCACATGCATGCTGGAGTTGACACAGGGCAACGCATCGCATGCTCTCAGATATGGCTCCATGTGCCACCTGTGCCACGCTTGTCATAAATTTGCCATCACTGATCTATACTGCCCTGGAGATTGCAGAGGTTACGATTTATGACATCAGGATACCACAAGGAAGAGAGGTAAATAATTCCATCCTACAATACTCTTGTGTTTGGAGGTCCTTGGAAGTTTTCTCAGGGCATAAGTGATATCCTAAATGTGGCCAAGATCTGCATTAGCTGTTTTATTTCTGTACAGCTCCACTCAAAGTGAAAAAAAGAATTGTAAGCAGAGGACAATTGGTAGTTTTTAAGGGGCACAGTCACTTCCAGACTAAAGGCATCCATTTTGCTGCTTAGAATATCCTAACTTGTAAAATAAAGGTTTGAAAATTAATTCCTGCCTATTCTGAGAAACTCTATTCTGTGCGGATAATATGGTTTCAAAGTTCAAATTTATTATTACAGTTATAGACCAAAACCAATAAAAACACTCAGTGAATACACAATCAAATGTTGTAGGATAAAATGATAAATAACAGATAAAATCCAGTCTATCAACTATGCACTGTCAATACTACTAAAATTACAATCCGTAAGCTGTGAGGTCTATATTCAGTTTGATATTATTAGGGATCAAGGTTGCTACATTTGTTGTATAAATTAGTTAAGGTGTATTAGGCAGTTATAAGCTGGCCACAAATGGCATATAAATGGTTTATTGGGTCATGGAAAGCTTATCCTTGATTATGTGATGCACTCTTCCTTTCTCTATCTCCTACTCACCCAATGAAGTAATGCCATTCAGCTGTTTGTCTTTTCAGTTCCCAGTCTGGTCCCAATTATATAACACAGAGATATGCTAAGCTTCCTATCCAGAACATACCTGTGTCACCGTTTGCAGAAAGCTTCGTCTGTACTGGTTGGATGAGAACAGGTCCATTCGTAAGGTTTTCAGGAGGTTCAGAGGAAACCTGCAGGGCAAGACTAAAGTTTGGTCATCAGAACTAATAATTCATCCTGAAAATTTGTAGTGTTTTATGCACCATAGCAATCAACAAAAGTTTAGTTTTAACCAGGTCTAGGGAAAAAAATTGTGACCTGATTAAAAAATGAATAAAACAGACTCAATTGATTGGAGGCAAAATATTGTAGATTTGTGAAAGGATCACTTCTTTGGATTGCTTGGGAGTAAATCCAGGCAATTCAGCTGGATTTACTTCTGATTGGATTTGTATAGGAATACAACATTAATCTCTCATTCTTATTCTCCTACGTAGGTGTCGGGGGATTTTTGGCAAAATAACCCCATTGTAAATAAGAAATATCAAATGATTTTGTGTTAAAATAGGATGCATGGAATGATAGACAGACAACAGACAGGCAGTAGATGATGGATAATTGATCAATTCTATATCTATCTGATGATTGATTATTGATTGATCGAAGATAGATAGATAGATAGATAGATAGATAGATAGATAGATAGATAGATAGATAGATACATACATACATACATACATACATACATACATAAATACTCTTTAGGAGTATTTGAAACATTGACACAAATCTTCAAAATGTTTGAACAAAGCAAAATTGGCTCATGTTTATATATAATGGAGTCTCCACCACTTACTCTCCTTTTTTAATATTGTCTATCTTGCCTACAGTAGAGTGAGCTCTAGAAAAGCAGCCCACTTATCAGTCTGAATTTTTTCCCCAGGAAATAATACACTACAATTTGCTATGGTAGCTTGAAAAGAAGACACCATTTTGAATTTTCAACTTAAAAAAAAAAAGAATTTGGATGAACATGTAGTTTTTATATACTGCTTGGAAGGGTCCAAGCCAGTTGTTGAGCTAGGAAACATATATAACCTGCATTTGCCCCCAAAATCAAGACTTACCAGATGCAGGGAAATATGTGAAAGAGTGAAATATATCAATGTATTGGACATGAAGGGCAAATAACTGTCAATAAAAGCACCGGAAAAATCCAAAATAAAAATCTGAAAAAGATGGCAACGCCCATGGACTGGCACAGACCAATCAGGTTCAGTGACATCATTGTGACATCATCAGCAGTTTGCTACCAGTTCTGGCAAACCAGTCTGAATTGGGGAGAAACCCACCTCTGAGTGGAACCCACCCCTGCATGGAACACTGTTACCTTCACACCAAAAGGGGTCCCTATTTTTCTACTTGCATTTTTTACGTGCTTTCAAATGGCTAGGTTGGCAGAAGCTGGGACAAGTAAGTAGAAGAAGAAGGAGTAAAAGTAGGTAAGTAGAAAAGTTAGGTCCATGTTATTTGTATGTCAAAATATTGAGAGTGCTGTGCATATTTTAATACTATTTAAAAACTGTATGAGTCAAACTTATCCAAGACCTTTTGAGAAATATTGTAAATCAAAGACTAGGTCTGCTGGGAATTCTGGGAGCTGAGATCCATAACAATCTAGAGGACAGTACATTGGATAAGGCTAAGGTACATAATGGTTTACTCTAAAATTTACCTGTGAATATGCTGTTTCAGTATCAGGATCTTGGTCTTCAGGGTCTCTTGGAATGGATTGTATATTTCCCATAACAGTGGCTGTATTGGAAGACAATGAAACAATCTATCAAAATTCACCTCCTTTCCAGTATCTCCCTCATGTTCACTCCAAAATGAGAATAATGACTCTTGAATGCAAGTAAAATATGTGTGTCACAGTGCTTTCAGTTAATCTGAAGTAAACTATCAGGACCAAAATAGATGTTAACTCAGTGGTGGGATTCAATTTTTTTACTACCTGTTCTGTGGCTTGGTGGGTGTGGCAGGGGAAGGATACTGCAAAATCCCCATTCCCTCTCCACTCCTGGGAAAGCTTATTTGTTTTTCTGAGTTCTGGATGAATTTGAGGCAGGTTTAATAGCATCACATTTCTTTGCAGGAGTGTCTACAGAATAAAAAACTGTCCAGAATCATTTTTTCAGAATGAGATGAGCAGTTAAAAAAATAAAAGTTTAAAGACTCAAGGTGGGAGTTTCAATTGTGCAATCATAATCGTCTTAACTGTCCTTTGGCACTCCTATTTCTTTGTGACACCCCTGCAATATGTTAGTGTCAAATGAAGCAAAGAGGACTGAAGGATGGCTTCCTTGGGAGGAGTTTGGTTGTAGAAATGTGCCATTGTGGAAAGACCTTTGAAAAGTGTTCGGAAACTTCAGATCATGCAGAATGCAGCTGCGAGAGCAATCATGGGCTTTCCCAAATATGCCCATGTTACACCAACACTCCGTAGTCTGCATTGGTTGCCGATCAGTTTCCGGTCACAATTCAAAGTGTTGGTTATGACCTATAAAGCCCTTCATGGCACCAGACCAGATTATCTCAGGGACCGTCTTCTGCTGCACGAATCCCAGCGACCAGTTAGGTCCCACAGAGTGGGTATTCTCCGGGTCCCGTCAACTAAACAATGCCGCTTGGCGGGACCCAGGGGAAGAGCCTTCTCTATGGCGGCCCCGGCCCTCTAGAACCAACTCCCCCCAGAGATTAGAATTGCCCCCACCCTCCTTGCCTTTCGTAAGCTACTTAAAACCCACCTCTGCCGCCAGGCATGGGGGAATTGAGATTCCCTTTCCCCCTAGGCCTTTACAATTTTATGCATGGTATGTCTGCATGTATGTTTGTTTTTTTATATTAATGGGTTTTTAATCGTTTTTAGTATTGGATTATTATTGTACGCTGTTTTATGATTGCTGTTAGCCACCCAGAGTCTTCAGAGAGGGGCGGCATATAAATCCCATAAATAAATAAATAAAATAAATAATGTGATCTATTTAAATTTATTATGATTGCCCATTTCAAAAATTCTGGCCAATTTGCAATGTCCAAATATACAAATAAAACACTTAAGAAAGGGAAACAAAATGTAGGGAACTGGATTAAAAACAATCGTAACAATACAAAAAATAACAGAGGCTCTACAGACATATTAACTCAGGCTGGGAAATGTCAAAGGAAATTTTAGTACTATGAAGCCTACCATATTTATGATGGCTTTGTTTATTTCAGGCTGCAGCAGCTTCATTAATTTATACCAAAATAAATCTGTTAGTCCTTATGGTATCTTTTTATTGCTTGTATAGTAAGGAGCAAGATGTCACTACCTTCGAGCCATAAGGGCTGGAATATAAGTCTGAAACTAGAAATTATTGATGCATGTCCAAGTTTAGCTGTGACAAAGGGCAAAATGAGAAAAAAAAATGTTGGGTGTGATTGCCTGCTAAGTAAATATCCGGTTAGGAAGCCAAGTAAATCATTTGGCTCAGATGGCATTGGCATACTCACAAAATGGAAAAGAATAACAGAGTTGGAAGGGATCTTGGAGGTCTAGTCCAACTCCCCTGCTTAGGCAGGAAACCCTTTACCACTTCAGGCAAATAGTTATCCAACATCTTCTTAAAGATGTTGGAGCATTCACAACTTCTGGAGGCAAGCTGTTCCATGGATTAATTGTTCTAACTGACAGGAAATTTCTCCTTAGCTCTAAATTGCTTCTCTCCTTGTTTAGTTTCCACCCATTGCTTCTACCCTCAGATGCTTTGGAGAATAGTTTGACTCCCTCTTTTTTGTGGCAATCCCTAAGATATTGGAACACTGCTGTCATGTCTCCTCTAGTCCTTCTTTCCCTGTTAAACTAGACACACCCAATTCCTGCAACCATTCCTCATATGTTTTAGTCTCCAGTCCCCTAATCATCTTTGTTGCTCTTCTCTGCACTCTTTCTAGTGTCTCAACATCTTTTTTACATTGTGCTGACCAAAACTGAATAGAGTATTCCAGGTGTGCCCTTACCAAGACATTATAAAGTAGCATTAACACTTCGCGTGATCTTAATTCTGTCCCTCTGTTTATATAGCCTAGAATGGAACAATTGGCAATGGCTTTTAATAAGGTCATACGTGCTAATCCTAGCGATCTAAGGGAAAGCATGAGAGGAACAATAGAGACCAGCTATTGGGAAGGTAATGTTTTTTAATCTATTCCCCTTCACATGAAGTCATTAGTCTGCTTTGTCGAAATAGGCAGTAAAGGGAAGGGCTTGGTATTAGTCATTTGGAGAGTAAATAAGAACCACCCAAGAACAATTCAAACAAGTTTGCAGCACAGCATACTCTGCATTTCAAGACCTTATAACCTTTCTCTCTTAGCCTCAGAGAAAAGCATTCAACTTTTCCATGCACCTCACAACACTAATTTGCACATGATTGTCATAAAGACCCCTGAGATTTCAGGAAGAGAAATGTGGATTTGCAGAAAGCTGGCATAGCAAATGGTTGGAATGAAATACTCCTTCTCCATCTGTCCACTCCTCAGTCAAAATTGTTCCCTCCTAAACATCTTGGAGAAAAAAATACATATGAAAGGAGAAGTGGTGGGCTCCTACCAGAACGGCTAATTGTGTGCAGCTCCGCGGCTGTGGCGCATGAGTGCAGGATCGAATGTAATTTTGCTTCCTGCACCTGTGCAGGATGTATAATCTCAGATGGGGGAGCACATTTTGGTGAGGTTTTGCGGGGAAACAAACCTTGCCAAAACATGCACGCATCTACATCCTCGTGCGAGATTTTGCTACCTGCACAGGTGTGGGAAGCAAAATTGCACTCAATCCCACACTCCTGTGCCAGAGCTGCGGAGCTGTGCACAATTAGTTGTTCCGGTAGGAGCCCACCACTGGAAAAGAGTCACCAAAAGACATTGTCCCAGAACAGTGTAGAAAATTAAAGCCACTGCCTGCTTGTTGGCACATATCACCAGACCTAAGAGACATTATCAACAGACTCTTGCAAAATCCTTGAAATCCTGAAACCTGCAAAAAGCAAACATTTTTGTCTCCCTTTCTTTATGAAATTATTCCTGGTTTGTACTTCTGAGCATTTAATTCCTCCATAACCATTTTCCCTTTATGTTTTCTATTTTAAAAAACCAGGTTTCTCCCAGTTTAAAGTCAATTTCAGATGATTTCACAGACATGTCAATGTAATTTTCTTGGCCGCAGATTGAACAGATTTGTCACTGTTTTTTCCAGGATGTCTTCTGACCTCCCTGTCTAGAGTCAGAAATCTTTGGTGTGGATGGCACATCATCAGAAAGTCTCCAAGTTGTAGTCTGGATTAAGAAATCAATAAAACCAAAATGTGTGTGTGCGCGCATGTGTAACCAAACTTTATGTTGCTGCCCAAAAAAACAATATTGACATGCCCACGAGTTCAGCAAGCCTTTACTTTTTACACAACCTAACAACTAACACCTTTACCAAAAAAAGGAAGATGCAAAAGCAGGATGTCCAACCTTGGCTGCTTTAAGACTTATGGACTTCAATTCCCAGAATGTCTCAGCCAGCCATGCTGGTTAGGGAATTCTGGGCATTAAAGTCCATAAGTCTTAAAGTTGTCAAGATTGAACAGTCCTGAGCTAAAGCGTTGCTAGAAATTACATGGAAACAGCACAGCTTCCCCTCGTCTATTATCACATTATTGTAAGTTGGGTAACTTTAATCAGGGCTTTCTAACATACCCATATTTAGCAAGGATCAAATATTTTTATTAGTAGTCAAATTATAGGTTGAAGTCCATGCATTATAGGTTGGCTTATTAGAAGATGAGACATTTGAGTTATGAAGTATAATAGCAATAGCATTTAGACTTATATACTGCTTTACAATGCTCTACAGCCCTCTCTAAGCGGTTTACAGAATCAGCATATTACCCCCAACAATCTGGGTCCTCATTTTACCCACCTCAGAAGGATGGAAGGCTGAGTCAACCTTGAGCCGGTGGTGAGATTTGAACTGCTGAATTAAAGCTAGCAGTTAGCTGAAGTAGCCTGCAGTGCTGAACTCTAACCACTGCACCATAACTCAAAGATGAGCATAACTTGTTATCTGTGAGCAACTTTAAAGGAAAATGGAGATACTGACCAAGAGAGGCCTCTCTGTCACTAGGACAGTGCTTCTCAAATAATGGGGTGGGCCCCCTGGGGAGGGGCACGGAGTGATGCCAGGGGAGCTCAAGTGACCCTCTTGATCATTTCCTCTAGACAGGGAGTGTTTTCTCAGTTGCACACTGCTCTGAACCTGGAAGAGAAGGTGGCCAGATGGGGTGGGGCAGCTACATGGGTTCTTCATGTTCTCAGTGGGCACTGCGGTAGCCATGAACGGCGTGGCGAACCTGCTTCTGGACCATGAGGAGCATCCTCTGCAGCTGGGTGAAAGCTTCAAATGGCACCCTGAAGCCTCCTTCCACACCATTTGCTATGAGTACCCAGCAGAGGCAGCACATGGGCTAGGCCAGGGAACACAAAACATCAGCCTGATTAAGCTGGCCTGGCTCCATGTCAAAAGAGGGCCATAACCAGTGATGGGCTCCTACAGGTACGATCAGGTACGCAGTACTGGTAGCAAAATTTTGGTCAGATACATAGTACTGGTAGCAAAATTTTCATTTTTTTCTTTTTTTCCCTTCTGTGCTCTAGGTATGTTTTTCCTATCTCAGTAAATGAGGTTGAATGTGTGTAATTTTAGAAGAGCTGTGAGCGTGTGTGTGTACATACACTTTATATAGTGGATAATCAGGGGTGGGCTATTGCCCGGACGCGGGGGGACGGACGACACGCAGTGGGGTATCGAAAATAGAACTCCACCCCAGAGCATTCAATTTGCACTGAAAGATGTTGACACAAAATGCAGAAGCCAAGCCCACAGTGTGGTAGTAAAAAATTTGGTATTAAAAATTAAATAAGTAAGAATTTATAATTATTTGAAGATTTATAAGATAGAGTGAAATAGCTTAAAAACAATATACCGTAAACATAGAATTTTTGTTCTTCTTTTTTCTTCTTTTTTCTTTATAGTATGATAAAGTTGGAAGTGTTATCTTTTCTTGCATTTTTTATATTTTATCCTTTTGAATAAGTATATGATATCTTATAGATAAAGAAATTTAATTAACATAATTAACATAAAGAATATAGAGTTAAATTTAACAAGAATGTAATGTGCACGTGTGACATTTCTGTATTGATCTGACGATAGTTAGGGTTTTATATTTCTGTATTAGCTAGACTTCTACGACAAGCGGAGCAATGGTAGCTCCTTAAATGTTTAATGTTGCTTGTCTTTGTTTGTCTTTTTTGAAAAATAAAAAAAAATATTTAAAAAATAATTGGTAGCCCATCACTGGATGTAACCATGGTAACCTTTGCCTGCCTAACGGAAAACAGGCTCCACTGAGTTCAGTGTCACTTATTCTCGGATAAATGGGTAGAGCAGCCTTCCCCCAGCGAGTAGCTTGCTGGCAGCTTATAATAAGTAAAATAATAAATATTAACACCAAAATTCCAGTAGGGCCCAGATCGGAGAGTTGGGGGTGCATGAAATGTTCACTTCTTCCTGGGGACAGGGGTGAACAGAAAATAATCAAGAAGCACTGAACTAGGGAAGCACCTTCAAAAGTCAGGAGAAAATATGGAAAATACCCTAGGCCGACTTACCGGCTGGGGCTGTTGCGGCGATCGGCGGGGGAAGGAGGCCGCCATGTTGGGGGCGGAGCCACGGCCCCCACGTCATCAGGGGGCCGCGGAGATGTCATCTGTGCGCGGGGCACAGATTGGCCGGGGCGAGAGGGAGGCAGCCCTATAAAAGGGGCTGCCTCGTGGCGCAGTTCCTCTCGCTCCGGTGATCGTCGTGGGACACCTGCCCGCCCTCCCTCTGTTACAGGGTGCATATGATGGGTCGCCCTTAGGGGGCCGAGTAGGAATTTTTTGCAGTCACAGCAGATTGGCCAGCTGTGATTGTTTTTTCGCCTACTCCACTCTGTGCGCGGGAGTTGCGGTTAGGGGGTGGACTCACCAACTAGTGCCCCCCCCTCAAGGTCACTGGGGGGGGGTAGGCCGATAGGGGGCGGAAAATGGAGTAAGCAGCAACTGGTGATATCCTTTTTGGGGGCACCTCTAGCGAGGTGAGGGGTGAGCTCCTTCTCGGATTACAGGGCTCGACCAGCTTGGGTCCGGGGAGGGGGTCGCTCCTGTGGCTCGCTGGCTGGGGGAGTAACATAGACCAGTAGCGAGCCATCCCACACGCCAAGGTGGGCGTTGTGGGGTGCAGGGGGCAGGCATAATTTTACCATGACCCTGCGCCCATTCTAGGAGTTTTCGCCCGAGAGTTGCTCTTTTGTGTTCGCTGGAGAAGTTGATTCCGCCCCCATTTGATTATGCACCCTGCAGGTATTAGTTAAATAAGTTAAGTTGAGTTTGGTTGAATAAAAGTGACCCCATTATACCCATACCTTGTGTCCGACTGTTACTCCGCCTGCGCCGCAAAAAGCAGGCTTCTCCTCATTTTTCTGCTGTTATTTATATTTTGAAATGAGAAGGGCTTGCATGTATGTGTGCACACCTTCCAATCAGTGTTGACTCTTGCTGACTGCCTGGGTTAATCCCTGCACTTTTATTGGCAAAGTTTTCCTTGTACTTTCCGCCTTCCTTTCTTCCTAAGCCTGAGAAAAAGGAACTGGCCCCGTTCCTCTGAAATCACCCAGCTGGCTTCATCCTTTAGGGTGGAATTAGAACTCGCAGTGTCCTGCTTTCTAGCCCACATCAAACTGGTTTTCAAAAAATGGCTGATTATCACACTATCGTGCATTTTATCTGTAAGTCAACAAAACTCTAAGAAAACAAAACCCCACCCCTACAATAAATTACTTTTAAATATTATCCGTCCACTTCCTTGGGACTCCAGAGCAGCATAGTCTAACTAACAGTTCATTGTGTTGGCATAAAATGTCCCATTACTTTGCTAGCCAGGATGACCTTCTTCTTGGGGAGAGGAAATGTGAACTGGGTTCTCCCCAGTTCTTAATTTCATCTGCTGCTTCCCAGAGAGAACTGTAAACACGAAGCTAGCAAGAGGAGCCCTGATTTTTTCAGCTCGGTACACTACACTGTCTCATTTCTCCAGCTATGGCCTCCATGAATTGGTTCCATGTTGTAAGCTTTGGGCAAGAAGGAATAGCAGATATGCTAGGCGTATGGGTGAGTCTTGAAGACCCTGCAGCGTAGGAAGCTGCCAAAATCTCTGAGAAACACTCTTCCTCTCACTGCACAAGGCAATAAAAAAGAAAGGGAGAAGAAAGGAGGAAAAAAAAGCCAACGGATGTGCAGTGTGTAGTTTTTATGTTTTAGTTCTGAGCTTATAAGTAAGATTAAAATATACATCTTTGATTAAACTAGCCAGGATGCTAATAAATGCTATTTAAACACCGGTAGATACTTTAACATTAAATAATACACATACATACATACATATTGTATCTTACCTGTGTTTGGAGAACTAAGTCTGACTCTGTTGTACAGCTGATCCCTTCTGGAGCTGTTCAGCCACAGGTGCTGCAGTGTTTAAAAGTCTCTCCCAACAGGTATCTTGCTTTGCCTTGAGCAATATTCAGAGTGGGTAAACATTAGGTTCAGCCACATGGATAGGGTGGAGTTTTGGACACCCAGTGGCTGTACTCAGCTTTTTTTCCCCTTCCTGCCTCCAGGGCAATTCTAGTCTGCTTTGTTACTAGTATGCTTTCCACTGTGAATAGTGCCTGCAGAATGTGTAGGACTTTAAAACAACAACAACATCAACAAACAAACAACAAATACCATGAGGTTTACAGTTATGTATTTTTTTCCCTTGGACAAAAATAAAAATAACAGTGTGATCTTAAGTGTGCTTATGCAGAAAGAAGGCTCAAGAGTTACCTAGGGAATATAGGATTGCAAGAATGTGGCATATCCACATGAACAGGATTTGGAGCAGCTGATGGTTTGCAAGGAGCAAAGGGCACAGGTTTTTGAAGAAAAAGGCTGCTTTAATTTGGATTCTATATAAACTCAACAAGGACTTGTTTGTTCCGTTGCTTTGAATTCTTTTCATTTTGTAAATATGGGGGAATAGCATGGAGACTACCCCCTGCATATTGGGATCTTCACCCATCATAGAGGATTAGATCAGCTGGAATAGCACTAAAGTGTCTCTTTGTAGATAAGATGTATCCCACCCTAATATTTATAGGATCTTGGATGGGGAAACCCATCCCTTGATCTGGGAAATCCATTTGTAGGCAGATTGCATTTTGTTTCTAGAAAAAAAGTGATCAGTAAAAGAGTGGCCTTGCAATTTTAGAGATATCTGGATGATATTGAATATCTGATCCCATTTCAATTCAAGTTTCAGCTAAGATATATCGTATTTTTCAGAGTATAAGATGCACCTATATTTTAGAGGAGAAAAACAAGGGAAAAAAGTATTCTGAACCAAATGGTGTAGTAATATATTATTTAAGAAAATACCAGTGTAGCAGAATACTTTCTATAACCATGTATACTTTTTACAACCATGTACACTTTTTACCAGCTTCAAACTTGGCAAGTTTAAGACTTGTGGACTTAAACTCCCAGAATTCCTCCTCCAATTAAGTTGAAGTCCGCAAGTTTTAAACTAGCCAAGTTTGAAGACCCTTGCACCTCTAATCCCTAATCCAGGGGTTCTCAAACTTAACAGCTTTAAGACTAGTGGACTTCAACTCCCAGAATTCCTCCTTCAGTCATGCTAGATGGGCTAATTAGAAGGCAAAATCTCTCCCATTTTTGTAAAAAACGGACCATTTTTCAGCCACTTTTAAAAATGTGGTGGGCAAAGAGTCTGAAAAAATTGTTTTTTGCCCAGTCCTCAGAAGTTCTCTGCAGGCTTCCCAGACCCTCTGTCCACCCCATTTTTCACAAAAATGGGATACAGGGACAGGGCTTTGGGAGGCCAAAAATGGCTGTATTTGGTGTATAAGATGCACCGACACTTCCACCCTATTTTGGGTGGGGGGTAGGTTCATCTTGTACTCCAAAAAATATGGCAACTATTTTAGTTACACATTGATTTATATCCAATGTAGAAAGTGGCTGGGAAATAGTACAACTCAGCTACCCTGTTTTCCCAAAAATAAGACATCCCCTGATAATAAGCCCAATCAGGCTTTTGAGTGCATGGCAATAAGGCCAAGCATTTATTTCAGGGTTCCAAAAAAAATGAGACAGAGTCTTATTTTTGGGAAAATTATTTTTGGGTAGATCTTTTTCATTGACCCTGACATTGGCAAATAAAGCCTTCATTTAGAAATAGTTTGGGCCTTTCCTTTAAGGCCATGTCCACTGTCCAGTTAACATAATCCATCCATCAATCAGAAGAAAGCCAGAAAGGAGTTTGGAGGTCTTCCAGTCTAATCCCCTGCTCAAGAAGGGGACCCTATACCATTTCAGATAAGTGACAGTTCATTCTTTTCTTAAAAACTGCCAGTGAAAACCACCCACAAGTTCTGAAGGCAAGTTGTTCCATTGGTTAATTGTCCTTGCTGTTAGGAAATTTCTCCTTTATTTCAGGTTACTTATCTGTCCTTGATTAGGTAATGAGGAAATTACATTTCAACCTGAAGAAATGGAGATCTCTCCTCTGACAAGTGCTAAATTATTTTGCATCACTTGTGTGATGACCAATCTACATGAAATTACAGCAAGAGATAAATCAGATTTTGGATTGGAGTGACATCAGTATGCTGATGTTATTCACTACTACTGCTCCTCCTTATCTAACTCAAGGAACAATTGACATCCTTATATGTTGAAATTTAATAGTGGCATCAAGGAAATAACCAGGTATCATTTCATCATAGATCAGTGCATCAGAGAAAACAAAATGAAAGGATGGAGATGCTGTTTAAAGTATCTGCACCAAACAGACTATGGAAAATGCCTCTGTTCCCAACAGAGGACATCTACTGTCAACTATTCTTAAGTTTTTAAGTTAAGTTTTAAAGAAGAGATTGGACAGGGTTTTGTCTCAAATGGTAAAATGAGACAGGTCCTTCTCTCCAAGGTCCCTTCCAACTTTCTGTTATTTTGTTTTTCTATTATTCTGTTGTTATTCTATGATTCTTCCTAAGATAAGCCTTTAATCTTAAAGTTGGTCCATTCCACTTCTAAATTTTTTTGAGATTCTTTAAACTCATACTAAACAATTGTGCATACTGTAAACCTATGCCTATTTCACTTAACATGCATTTCGTTTTCTCTAATACTTTATATCAATATATTTTGTAAACAATTTCCTCTAATGTGAACATTCTTTTAACAAATTCATGGATTTTTCATAGATTGGTTCCTATATTCTTTCAAAAATATTGTCAAGAACATTATAAAATTCCAAGAAGTGCATATTTTGGTGGTGAACTGAGGCTTCCTACCATTTGGCATTTGAAAGGCAAAAAAGTGTTTTTGCATTGATATACAAAATAAATAAAATTTATCTTCCTGTCTAGCCAATAGATGACTGAAGGACAAATTTAGAATACCTAATTGTTAGTATGTTAGAAATACTTCAAGGTCCACTGGTGTATATAAAAACAGAAGGAAAAAAAATGGAACTTTGGGGAAAATGACTCCAGCAGATAACCCCTTTAAAGCAAGATTGTTAACAGAAGCTAGTTTTCACCATAAGAACTGGGATTTTTCCCCTTTACAAATCATCTTGGGATAATAAATCTAGACTATCCAGTTAAATAAATTTACATGTCCCAATCTGACATCTTACTTTGAATATAAAAATATCAATAACATTTAGACTTATATACTGTTTCATAGTGCTTTTACAGGCCTCTCTAAGTTTACATAATCAGCATATTGTCCCCAACAATCTGGGTCCTCATTTAACTCACCTCGGAAAGATGTAAGACTGAGTCATCCTTGAGCCGGTGGTGAGATTTGAACAGCTGAACTATAGCTAGCAGTTAGCTGAAGTAGCATGCAGTGCTGCACTCTACCCATTGTGCCACCCTGGCTCAATATGATGGGTCTTAGCATTCTCCAAGCTTTAACAGATCAACTGGATTGGAAGGGACCTTGTAGATCATCTAGACCAGGGGTAGGCAAAGTTGGCTCTTGTATGACATGTGGACTTCAACTTCCAGAATTCCTGGGCTAGCATGATTGGCCTAGGAATTCTGGGAATTGAAATCCACGAGTCATAGAAGAGCCAACTTTGCCTATCCCTGATCTAGATCAACCCACTTCCCAAGCAGGAGACTCTATATCTGCATTATCAGTCCTTTATTTTGCTGACTTGGCTGCCTTTTCATTCTACCATTCCCAGGACCAACTCCGCGGGTGCCCGCCCCCTTCGCCCACACTTCCCTCCCGGTGCCTCTTGGGAGTTATAGTCTTTTCGAGGAGGCGGGCTCAGCCGCTCTGCCTAGTAAAAATCACAATTTCTTTCGTTGCTTTTTTTTTCTTTCTCTATTTCTCTCTTGCTCTTTCATTCTTTTTTCTTTATCTTGATTTCTTTATCTTGCTTTCTCTCCTTCCTTACCGCTTTCCATTTCTTTCATTCCCCCTCTCTTTTTATTTCTCTTTCATTCTCTTTCTTTCCTCTTTCTTTCTTTCGTTTCTTTTTCTTTCTTTCTCTCTTGCTCTCTTGCTCTTTCATTCTTTTTTCTTTCTCTTGCTTTCTTTCTTCCTCTTTCTTTCTCTCCTTCCTTCCCTCCTTCCATTTCTTTCATTCCCCCTCTCTCTTTTTATTTCTCTTTCATTCTCTTTCTTTCTTTCTCTTTCTTGCTCTTTTTCTTTCTCTCTTTTACCTTCCCTTTGTCTATTTCTTCTTTTGTTTCTCCTTCCTACCTTCTTCCCTCCCTCCCTTCCTTCAGTCCTTCCTCTCTTACTCTCCCCTTTCATAAGTTTCCTTCCTTCCTTCCTCTGCTCCTGTCCCTTCCCCCTTTCTTTCTTTCTTTCTTTCTTTCTTTCTTTCTTTCTTTCCCTCCCTCCATTTCTTGCTTTCCTTCTCCTTCCTCCCTTCTTTCCTCCCTCACTCCCTTCTTTCACTCCTTCCTCTCTTACTCTCCCCTTTCACACCTTTCCTTGCTTCCTTTGCACCCTTCCTCTGTTCCTGTCCCTTCCCTCTTTCCTTCCTTCCTTCCCACCCTCTGTCCATTCATTCACCCATTCCTCTCTTGATCGCCCCTTTTACCATTCCTTCCTTCCTTCCTTCTTTCCTTCCTTCCTTCCACCCTCCCTCCTTCCTTCATAGCTCGCCCTCGCCTTTCTTCCCTTCCTTCCAGATGGGAGTGCCCCCTCAAGACACCCGCCCGACTGCTGGTACCCTGCTTTTTCTCTCCCCTCGTCCTTTCCAGCTCCTCGCCGGTGGCTGCCAGGTGTGGGATCCCCCTCCCCCTCCCCTCGCTAGAAAGCACATGGTTTTGTCAACAAGAAGGGAGAAGTGCCAAGGAGCCGTAAATAAGCCTTGCTCTGCCTGATGCCAGGAGGATCTTTCTTTCCCTTGTCACTCCTGCTTCTTTCTTTCTCCTGGACGAGTCCACACAATTGGCTTAACCCAGTTCCTGAAATAGCCTATGGCAGTGATTCCCAACCTTGACAACTTGAAGATATCTGGACTTCAACTCCCAGAATTCCGCAGCCAGCATTTGCTGGCTGGGGAATTCTGGGAGTTAAAGTCCAGATATCTTCAAGTTGCCAAAGTTGGGAAACACTGGCCTATGGGACCGCCTCGCTTGGCGTGAAACGGGAAATGATCCCCGGGGGATGGAGTGGCTTGGCGACTTAAAATAGTTTTAAAATGGCGGGGGGGGCAGACACTTAGGCTGTATGGGGCCCCAAAATTCCTGATGGTGGCCCTGTTCACCCCCAAACTCATTAACCTGGGGGTGGACGGGAGGGCCCTTTTTCAAGCAGCGGAAGAGGAGAAGGCATCCAAACATGGAAAAAATTGCCAAAAATTCCCCAAAAAAGATGGCGGCACCCATGGATCAGCACCAACCGAACTGGATCTGTGACCCCCATCATCACATCACCAGTCAGCTGCTAGTGGTTTGGGCAATCTGGTCTGAATCGGGAGGAACCCACCCATGAATTCAATTTATGATAACCCTATTTAAAGAATGATATGTTCATGTATTGTATATTCAATGGAATATGTTCATGTATATTCAATTGAAACATCAAGAAGTGGCTAAAAGAATGTGCATGATGCTCACCGTATATTTACCAAAAAACATGCTCCTTGAGGGATCCACGATAAACAAATGAAAGATAGTTGAGCTTTCATCTATAGTTCTCTCATTTATTTATCAAAGAATCCATCATATGAAATTCCTGGTTTTGTTTTTATTATGAGAATCTATGACTTGAAAGTGAGTCAGAATTGCCAGCAAGGTCATGGATTCTTAACCCAATGTACACAAATGACAAGGTAAACAAGATTGCTTCATGCCCATATCCTGAAAATATATTTTAGGCAGAGGTGGGTTTCACATAATTTAACAACTGATTCACCCAGAATTGAAAATGGGAGTGTGCTTGCTCATTTTTTCCAGGATAATTCAGTATTAATCCAGTTTAATTACTATAATGTAACAAAGCCATGCAGTATTTTTCATCTAAATAACTTCTGTCCCTTTAAATCTTCTGGATATCTCACCCCCTTCCCCCCACCCTCTTTCCCAATGTACAAATTAATATTTGAGTTGGACACTAAAAATGGCTGGTTGAAGAACTGACACTGTGGCATTGGAATAAGTTATTGCATATACCATGAACAGCAAGAGTAACTAACAGAGAGGTGTTAAATTGTACATATCCAGATCCATCACTGGAAGCTAAAATCATAAGATTATCTCAGACTTACTTGGGTCATGTTATGGGGCTACCTTTGAAAAGTGTTCGGAAACTTCAGATCATGCAGAATGCGGTTGCAAGAGCAATCATGGGCCTTCCCAGATAAGTCAACACTCCGTGGCCTGCACTAGTTGTCGATCAATTTCCAGTCGCAATTCAAAGTGTTGGTTATGACCTATAAAGCCCTACGTGGCATCAGACCAGAATATCTCTGGGACCGTCTTCTGCCGCATGAATCCCAGGGGCCGATTAGGTCCCACAGAGTTGGCCTTCTCCAGGTCCCGTCGACTAAACAATGTCGTCTGGCGGGACCCAGGGGAAGAGCCTTCTCTGTGGGGGGCCCCGGCCCTCTGGAATCAACTCCCCCAGGAGATTCAAACTGCTCCCATCCTCCTCACCTTTCGTAAGTCATTGAAAACTCACCTTTGTCACCAGGCATGGGGAAATTGATATATCCCCCAACTGTCAAGGTTTGTGTATGGTTTGATTGGATTGTGTGATCATTTTACTATAAGGGTTTTAAAATTGTTTTTAAATTGGATTTGTACACTGTTTATTTTGTTGTGAGCCGCCCCGAGTCTTCGGAGAGGGGCGGCATACAAATCTAATAAATTATTATTATTATTATTATTATTATTATTATTATTATTATTATTATTTGTGCAAATTCATAGTAGAAGGCAGCGATGTCAGGAATGGTTAGTGGACAAAGAAGAAGAGGTGAACAAAGAACAACGGGCTTGATAACATCAAATCTGATGCAAAGCTGAACATACAACTATTAACAGTCTGGAAGGAGTTGGGCAACCTATAAGTTAAATGAATGAATGAATGAATAAAACAAAGCAAGCAAGCAAATTGTACTTGACAGAATAGCATTTAACCAAATGGTTAAAAACAAGAACACCAACATTTAATTTATGGTCTATTTATTTATTTTATTTTTTGGCTGTGGCGAGGCGGGCGTTTGCCCAGGTTCGACATTTCTGAATTTCTGGTAAGCCCGTTGGGTCCATTTTTTACCATCCACATGCTCCAGAGGCTTTCCTGAAGCCTGGGGAAGGCAAAAACAACCTTCCCCAGCTCTACGGAAGATTGAAAATCAGCTCGTCAGCCACACATGTGCACTGGAGCTGACGTAGGGCAATGCCCTGTGTGCCCTCAGATATAGCTCTGTGTGCCACCTGTGGCATGCGTGCCATAGGTTCGCCACCACAGGAATAGGGTTTTCAGTTCGGGCAGGGAGTTGGACTAGAAAACTTCCAAAGTCCCTTCCAACTCTGTAGTTCTGTATTCTAAGGGTAGAGAAAGAGCTGGTGGACTGTTTTCATCGAGCTGTTATAAAGAGATTGCAGTGTTGCTGCAGGGAGATTTATAATGTGCCACGATCCTACTTCTACAGTCAAAACTAATGGGTTGTCTGCACTAATGCTAATTAACTAGATCCTTGGAGAGACAAATCCTTGATTTATCATCAATTATCAGGATGTTTTCAGTCAGGCTCTGCCCTGTGATATTTGTTCTGCACAATATTCTGTTTATTTGCCGGGTGTAGGGGATTATTGTCCTACACTGCCTCTAGAGTTTGGTGCTACCTAAGCTTTACTGCGTCACCTGATGTGCCTTGATCTTGGCTTACTTCCCACATTTTAGTTATAAATACTTCCTTAATTTCTGCCTTCTTGAAGATAACATCAGCATGCAAAAGAGAGAGCTCATTGAATACCAATGCCAAAGGACAAAAAATAGCTTCCACCCGTTACGAAATGCTGCTTTCTAGGCAAACAATTCAGGAAACAGAAGTGTTTGTGTTTGTGTTCTGTGTAGTCTTTGTTGTCCTGTTTCTTCTCTCCCTGAACCTCCCACTCTCTCTTTCTCTCTGATTTGCCATAGAGTTATTGTTTCTGAGTTGCAAAACCCACAACCACCACAAAATGGGAGCAGACAATTTGCTGTCACCTTGTGATCATCTGGATTATTACAGCCTCAGATCTACAAAAACTCATCCATTTACTTTCCATCTTGAACAATATTTTATAAGCATGATCAAGATTAGACGTTATTTAGGGAGGATTAAAGAATAAAATCCTCAGCTTGAATATATCTAAGAACAAAGGGATTTGCCCTCAAGATGAATTGTGATGTTTGATTTTGAGTTATTGGTGTAACTGTAAGAGTTTGGGGATATTTACTTTTGGCAGATGATTTTATTTGTTTGTTTGTTTATTTGTTTTTTGTTAATATTTTTTAATAAAAATTATTAATAAAATCATAAAAAGTCCCCATATACAATCATTCCCTTTTATTCAATTCAATCATTCACATCAGCCAGAGACAATCTCGTCTCTTGCAGCCCCCATGCTTGCTGGCAGAGGTAGGTCTTCAGAGCTATATGAAAGACCAGGAGGGAAGGGGCGGTACGCATCTCCGGGGGGAGTTCATTCCAGAGGACGGGGGCCACCACAGAGAAGGCTCTTTCCCTAGGCCCCACCAGACGACATTGTCTGGCCGACGGGACCTGGAGAAGGCTAACCCGGTGGGACCTAACCGGTCGCTGGGGTGCATGATGGTCCCGTAGGTAATATTATATTAATATTCCAAGTTAGCGGAAATGATGGAAAACTGCTACAGTACAGATTGTTGCTGAATCACTGTTGATTATAAACTATGAACAATTAAAGCGGAGCTCAAATTAGGAGATTCTGAATATGAAAATTTAAATTGTCTGTAGACACGTTCATACCAGAATTTAGTGAAGGAACAAATTGTTTCGAAGTGGCAGGAGCAGTGGTGAGTTGATCCCGGTTCAGCCTGGTTCCGTGAAAAGGTAACACTGGTGAAAAAGGTCCCCCCACCAGGATGTTTCTGCACATGTGCAGAGCATTGTAAGTGTGCGTGTGAATAGGTAGCAAAGGGTTTTAGAACCCACTGCAGGGACAGATGATTTTGTTCAGTTTATTACAAAGTACTGGTAGTCCTCAACTTGTGACTTTTCATTTAATGATAGTTCAAAATTAAAATGGCCTTGGAAACAGTGATTAACAGCCTGTCCTCAGAATTATGACTGTCAAACCATCCCCATAGTCATATGATCACAATTTATATGAGAAGATGAAGGAGGAGAAGGAGGAGGGAGAGGAGGAGCAAGAGGAGGGAGAGGAGGAAGTGGAAGAGGAAGAAGGAGGAGGAGGAGGAAGAGAAGGAGATGGAGATGGAGAAGGAGAAGGAGGAGCAGGAGAAGAAGAAGAACAACAAGAACAAGAAGAAGAATTTTAAAATTATTATTAAATTTTATTTTTTTAAATAAATGTCAGATGACCCAGGATAGTTGACCCATAGCCATGGATATTATGTTCCTTATCTTTAAACTATGCTAATTCCCAGGTCAAACAGCATCAAACAAACCCTTAGCCCCTCTAATTTGCTTGTCAGAAGGACAATAAGACTGTCCTTCACAATGGAAATTTTGCCTAAAGTGATAAGAATGAAAGAAACTAAAGTATTTGGAATGGGGGATAGCTTTGAAAGAATGTTCAAGTTGGGAACAATTATTTCTTCATGTGGGAGCTCCACAAAGAGTCAGGGATACTGTGTCACCAACCCAAACTGAAACAGGAACACATTGTGAGAATGCTGGAGTGGTGGGTGGGGCAGGCATTTCGGGAACACAGTTGTTCTACTGTCTGAACTGTTTCGCTATCCCATTAAATATGCCCCTCCGATTGCAATGCTATGCCAAATATTTCACCCAGGGAGTCCAAGTTGCTATATAGGGTGACACCAACACCCCCGTATATCTAAGCAGTTGTGGTTTCCAATGACATTATTTCTTCTGACATTCACATACATCCAGTGAAGGGCTGCAACTTTTTTTACTACTACACTGTGGGTGTGGCTTATTTTGTGGGTGTGGCTTGCTGGCCATGTGACCAGGTGAGAGTGGCTTGATGATCATGTGACCGCAGGGTGGCTTAAAGGTCATATGATTGGCTTAAAGGTGGCCAACTTGACATCACTCACATAAAGGGTTTGGGTTAGGGTTAGGTTGCCTGGCTTCTCCTCGCCTCAAAGAGATATAATTTCCCCATCTATTTACTATTACTGAACATCCAAAATATACTATTTAATTCTATGTATATTTGCCATGTGTGTACATACATATTACACACAGGCACACAAAAATATACATTATCTATTATATAAACTGTATGTGTATGTACATAAACACACACAGCTCTTCTAAAATTATACACATTCAACCTCGTTTACTATGATAGGAAAAACATATCCAGAGTCCAAAGGGGAATTTTTTTTTTCAAAATTTGTCTACCGGTTCTGGTTACTTGACTGTACCCATAGGAGCCCATCACTGCATACATCTATACCAGTGGTGAAATCCATTTTTTTTTCCTACCAGTTCTGTGGATGTGGCTTGGTGGGTGTGGCAGGGGAAGGATACTGACAAAATCTCCATTCCCACCCCATCCTGTGGTCAGCTAGATGTGATATTTGCTGGTTCTCCGAACTACTCAAAAATTCTGCTACCGGTTGTTCTGTCGGGCTGTCTGGTAGAATCCTCCCAAAAATTCACAGGTACAAATTTCAGACACACACACGTTTGAAAATTCAAAACAATGTTCTTTATAACGAAAATTCACTTAAACTAAGCCCTCTTTTGGTATAGCAAAGAGCACTCGTCTCCAAACAAACTGGTAATTGGTACAAGTCCCTTATCAGTTCTGAGATACTTAGTTTGCAGCTGTGAGGCAATTCACAGTCCTTCTTCTTTCACAAAATGAAACACTCTTTGCTCCGCTTTAGTTTCAAAGCGGGAAAAAGCAACACACCAAGGTCGAAGTCAACAAGGCAGGCACGAAACACAATGATCCTCCACAATGGCCAAACCCACATGCTGCTCTTTATAGCAGCCTCACTAATTACCACAGCCCCACCCAACCACAGGTGGCCTCATTTTCTTTGATAATACTCTCTCAGTTGTTGCTGCCTATGCATCGCTCTCTGCATGCGTGGCTGTATCATTAACTCTTGTTCCGAATCCAAGGAGGAGCTAGATAATTGATCTCCTTCTGAGCTGTCTGCCACACTCTCCTCCTCCCTGTCACTCATGTCTTCTTGGTCAGAGGAGCCATCATCAGCAGATTCCACCAGGAGCAAAACAGGCCTGCAGCATGTGGATGTCTCCCCCATATCCACAGTCCTTGGGGCAGGAGCTGGGCCAGAGCTAACCACAACACCGGTTCTCTAGAACCATACAGAACCTGCTGGATTTCATCCATACATACAACCTGCCATGTTTTTCCATCTTGCGTTGAATCATCTGAAATCTTCACATCCCTGTAATGGGCAGATAACCAAAGGCATTCTGTTATCCACCTTGATTAGTCAAAAAACAGAACACTTTTTAAAAACTCCAACTGTAATGGTGAGATTGCTTGATTTATTTTTACACAGATTTAATCTTTAGAATAAGTCTAAACTTTAATTAGATTTAGAGTTGTATCACGCTATTCTTTCAGGAGTTCAAGGCAGTGCACATATACTTCAGTTCTCCCTCAATAGAAGAATACTGTACCATAAGTTGGGCTGAGAAAGAGATAGCCCAAAGAGACCTAAAGCCTCAAGCAATAAATGGGCAGCGCCGGACTTACCCGGCTGGCAGGCTTTTCTGGAGGGACCGGGAGACACGGTCCCTCATGGCGGCCGCCATCTTGGATCCCGGGCGAAGTCTCACGATGCGAGACTTCGCTCGGGAGATCAGGACCTGATTGGCCAGGTCCCTGATTGGTCCGGGCGGGGCCTGCTTGCCCTATATAAGGGCGAGCAGGCCCGGGGCTCTCCCTTTTCGCCCGGACTGCATTACAAGAGCAGACGTTCGTTCGTCTGCTCCGGTGGCCATTTTGTTTGGCGACCTCGTGCGAGGTGCCATTTTGTGGCCTGCAGACCAGCGGGAAGCCCTTTATCATAGCGGAGCCAGCATCGGCTGGGCTCCGCTCCGGTTTGGAGCCACAGTACCATCGTTGGTGGTGGGGTGGTGTGCTGCCCTTGGGGTGTCCTCGCGGGCCCGCGGGGGTCCTCCTTGGGGCTTGAGGCCTTCTTATAAAAGGCCTGGGTGGGGCCTTCCTTGCCACAGTTTGGGAGGGGTTGGTGTCTGGGCCTCCTTGGAGGTGTGCGCTGCAAGGCCTGCGGGTAGGGTAGGCCTTGTCTGGGTGTCGGGCCTTCGGGGGGGGTTTTTTGGCACGCCCTTCTTCTATTCTTATTATACATAGGTTATTAATTAGGGTCATGGCCCCTAAAAAGCGTCCAGCTCAGGGCCATCGGCCTCCACCAGTGGTGCGGCCCAGGAGGGCTGCCAGGCCGTCTGCCCGGGCTCGGGTGGCGGCAGAGGGGCCCCTGGGTGGGATCCCGGTAGAGGGGGTGGTGGGATTCACCCCCACTGTCCCTCACCCCGAGGTTTCCCCTTCTCTCTCCTGGGCCAGGGTCTTGGAGCGTCTTGCTGATTTGGAGAGGTGGCGGTCGGGGGCGGGCCCGGAGGGGCTTCCTTCGACTGCCACAGCAGCATGGGGCACCGACCCCGAAGTGGAGTCAACCCCAGAGGGGCAAGGGGCCCACAACCCGCAGACGGGACACACCGGGCAGAGGGCCCAGTCGGGGCAGTGGTCATCGTTCCAGGGCCCAACAAGAATGGGCCCAACGTGGATGGCTTCTACCCCTTACGGGGCAGGTGAGGTTGCACCACACGTAGGCACATCACCGCTCCTTCCCGTGCAGGGTCCCGGGTTCATCCCACCCACAGTGGGGGGTGGCAACAGCTTTATGGGAGCTGCTGCAGGCACTTGTGGACAGGTTTGGTCCCCGCCGGCTCCGCTTGCAGGGGCGCCGGGGGTACCTGTCCCAACCGGGGCGGGGGTGGGGGGTTGGATCCCTCCTCCACCGGCCATTATGCCACCGGTTCCTTTTATGTATCCACCGGGGCTTGGGGTGCTGGGCTCGGGGGCCACCACGGTGTGGGACCCGTTCGCCAGCATCAAGCCTGGGGCCATCCCTTGTGGGTTGCCCGCGACGCCTTTGGGGTACCATCTTCACCCGTCAGTAAAGGAGGCAATATGGCGGGGGGAGTACGTCGATCTTTTCTCCATTTTAAACAGGGAGGTCCCTAAACAGGACAAGGAGGTGGTCCCTGGGGAGAAGGTAAAGAAAACAAAGGTCACAAAGTGCTTCAGCTCATGGCTGTACGCCTTTCTGACCTTTGCGTCGGTGGTAATTCAGAGGCAGCCGGGTAGGGCCGCTGCCTTGCTGAAGTACGTCGACCTTATAGCAAGGGCGCATTTTGAATATGGGGGCACCATATGGAGGCATTACGACAAGGGGTTCAGGATGCGTATTGCCCATGACCCCTACTTGCCTTGGGATATGGTGGTTCCGGACCTGTGGTTCCAGGCCATGCATATGTCAGGGAAGGAGGGCTGTGATAGGACCGATAGCGGTCACTTTATGGAAGAGGAGCCCGCGACGCCCGCGCCGGCCAAGGCCGTGGCGGGTGCCGTTGGAAAAGGGGCCTCTTTGGTGTGTCACGAGTTCGCTGCAAAGGGGGCGTGTTTCCGTCCCTTTTGCAGGTTTTGTCACGCCTGCGGAAGTTGTGGGGGAAACCATTCCGCAGCCGTGTGCCCCCGCCCCAAGAAGGGGATTGAAAAGAAAGGCTCGGGTCTCCCAAAGCCTCCCCCACCTGCTGGGGGAAAAGGGGCCCAGCCCAATTAATTTAATGGTGCTTGAGGGTTGGTTGGGTGACTACCACCCTCGCTCGAGAGCGGCCGCTCTCTTGCTAGGTTTTTCAGAGGGATTTAGGATCCCTTACCTGGGTGTTAGGAAGGCCTTCATGTCTGACAACCTTAGGTCGGTTGTTGGTCATGAAGACATTGTTAGGGAGAAGATTGGGAAGGAGGTGGCCGAGGGCAGGGTCCTTGGGCCCTTCTCGGAGCCGCCCTTCCCGAATCTTCGGGTGTCTCCCTTAGGTGTGGTCCCCAAAAAGGCGAGTGGTGAATTTAGGTTGATTCACCATTTGTCTTTTCCAAAAGGGGAGTCAGTGAATGATTTCATTCGTGACGAGCTGTGTTCAGTCCGGTATGCGTCCTTTGATGCAGCCGTGACTATGGTTAGGAAGTGTGGGGTGGGAGCCCTTATGGGTAAATGCGACATTAAGTCGGCATTCCGGCTCCTCCCCATACACCCAGACGACTTTGAGCTGTTGGGCTTCCATTTTGAGGGGGGTTATTACGTGGACAGAGCTTTGCCCATGGGGTGCTCTGTCTCGTGCTCGCTTTTCGAGAGTTTTAGCACCTTCTTGGAGTGGGCGCTCAGGAGGCAAAGTGGTCTGGGTACGGTCGTTCACTACCTTGATGATTTCCTGTTGGCGGGGCCTGCGCATTCAGAGCAATGTTTTGCTTTGATGCGGGACTTCGAAGCCCTTTGTGCTCAGTTAGGGGTGCCTTTAGCATCTGAGAAGACCGAAGGCCCCGCCACCAGGATTACCTTTCTGGGTATTGAATTGGACTCAGAGGAGCAATCTTCTAGATTGCCCCTAGAGAAGTTGGTAAAGATTAAGCGGAAGCTTGACGAGGTCCTGAGCTGCCGGAAGGTGACCCTACGGCAGCTTCAGGAATTGGCAGGCATTCTTAATTTTGCCTGTCGGGTAGTTGTTCCTGGTAGGGCTTTTTCCAGGAGGTTGTATGATGCGATGAAGGGGCTCCGTTTGCCCCATCATCGTACCCGCCTTTGCGCTGGGGTCAGGGCTGACCTCGGCGTGTGGCGGGATTTTTTGGTCAGGTTTAATGGTTTGTCTTTCTGGAGGCACGAGCTTCTCTTGGAAGCTGAGTTGCAGCTCTGCTCTGACACCGCGGGGACTTGTGGTTTCGGGGTGGTGTTAGGTGACCAGTGGTGCTGGTCGTCATGGCCTCCGGAATGGAGTGCCTCTTCGTTGGTTAAGGACCTGACGTTCCTGGAGCTCTTCCCCTTAATAGTGGCCTTAGAGCTTTGGGGGGAGCAGTTTAGGGACAAGACCGTGCACTTTTGGTGTGACAACCTAGCGGTTGTCCATGTGGTGAATGCCCTGTCCTCGAAGAGCGACAGGATCATGCGGCTTGTCCGCCATTTTGTGCACAGGTCCTTGTCTCTAAACGCATTGTTTTTGGCTAAGCATGTCCCCGGGTTAGATAACGGGGTTGCTGACGCCTTGTCCCGTGGTCAGTTGTCCAGGTTTCGGACCCTGGCCCCGTGGGCCCGAGAGTTGCCAGAAGCGTTCCCCGGCCACCTCTGGAGTCTGGGAGGGATCCAGAGTGGTGGAGAGACGGGGCATCCCGGGCAATCCCCTTGTCTGTAGCGCCCGGCACCCTTGGGGCATACCAGCATGCGGGCAAGGAGTTTGGGGATTTCAGGCAGGGCAGGGGTTACCAGCTTAGCTGACCCGTCCCTGTATAGCACCTGGCCGGGTTCTGCGTCCAGCTTGGGCAGCATGGCCTGTCAGTTAGGACGATCCGGTCCTGGTTAGCCGGCCTCGCCTTTCTGTCCAAGGCGGGGGGGTTTGCAGCTTTTTCGGGTGACTTTGCATCCGGCAGGTGCTGGATGGCTGTGTGAGGGAGCGAGCGGGGGCCCCTGGTGACACTCGTCAGGCTCTGACGGTGGAGCAGCTGTCTTTAATCAACGTGGTTTTGGCAGTCTGTGTTCCTCATTGTAAGAGGCCCGTCTTTTTTTGGGGGGCAGCGACTTGTGTCATGCTTGTGGGGCCCTTGGGGTCAGTGAGGCCTGGCCTCATCTCAGGCTGGCAATTCGCTCCGTGCCTTCCAGCACGCTGATCTGGCCTTTAGACAAGGGGGGGGTCCCTTGTGGTAAGGCGGTCCAAGTCAGATCAGCTACGCAGAGGGGTTACCATCTAACTTAGTGCGGCCGCCGACCAATCGGTGTGTACGGTGGCCGCCCTACAGCTTTGTTGTTTTCTGCGGGGGTCAGGTCCGGGGTACCTGTCTAGGCATTGGGACGGTACCCCTTCTGACCCGTTTACAATTTTGTGCGTTAGTACCCAGGGCAAGGGCCCAGGTGGGCACGGATCCCGCCGGTTATGGAACGCGTCGTTCCGTATCGGCGCCGCCACTAGCACGGCACTTTCTGGTTTCCCGGCCCACTGGATTCGGGTGATCGGCCGCTGGCGGTCAGCGGCATATTTGGGTTATGTTAGGCCCGCTGAGGATCCTAGGCAGGGCTTAGGCTGGGTGACCTCTCTGCGTGTGTTTCCTCTTGCAGGTCCCCAGGCTGACGTGACACCGACGGCGCTGCTGTGTGGCCACAGCATGATTTGCTGGGCCGGCCGCCTGGCGGCCAGGAGCGCAGTCGGGACCCAGCCGTCCCTGGGGCGGTGGGTCAGGGTTGCCTGGATGGGCCGGAGAGGTATGCGGTGGGAGGGTCTCCTACCGGCGTGGCTGGGCGGTCAGCATTTTGTGGCTGCGCCCGGCAATATGGGGGGCGGCTCCTGGAGTCGTGCCCAAGTGGGTTTGGGTGGGCAGTGTCCTGTGGCCGCACCCAGGTGGCTGGTATTGCACTTAGGTGGCAATGACCTGTGCATACTGGGAGGCCTGGCGCTGATCATCCAGGCACGTGAAGACCTGCGAAGGCTTCGTGAGGTCTGGCCCACCACGCAAGTGGTGTGGTCAGCACTATTACCTAGGCTTGTTTGGAGGGACGCCTCTCCCCTTAGGGCCATTCACCGGGCTAGGCGACGGGTGAATAGGGCTATGGGTAAAACGGTTAGGGAATTGGGTGGAGTGGTAGTACCCCATCCCCTTATCTCAATAGGCCGGCCATGGCTTTACCAAGATGATGGTGTTCACCTGTCTGAGCGGGGGAACGCCATTTTCTTACAGGACCTGCAGCGGTCTCTGCGTGAGCTGGCGCAGCTAGAGGGGGGAGTCGGGGGGCCAAGATAGAGATCTGACCCCCGCTCCTGTGGCAGGTTAGGGGCGGAAAACTGGGTGGTTTAGCAACCGCGCGTTCTCCCTTGGGCATCTTTGGGGATGATTGACAGGTTCTCCGCAAGCTCATGGAGGGAGTTTCTGCCTGAGCAGCTGGGGGGAACCTGTCTTTGGGTCCTGCACCTTTAATTCCCCGATTCGGGTTAGCCGGTGGGACCCCCCTCATGCACAGCATGGCAGAAAAAGGTCACAGGTGATGGCCTGGCCCTCACCTGGACCTTGCATCGAGATACGCCCATGAGTTGCCCAGGAATGTTTGTTGGCATAACGTCATTTCCGCCCCGGAAGTATTTGTTTGACCCTGCAGGTCCATTTCCGGGTCATAGTTGTTTATGCTAATTTATGCAAAGTATTTGAATAAATTATGCAAATTTATGTTAATAAAAATGACCCAATTTTAAATCCAGCTCTGGTGTCCGTGTCGTTACTCCGTCTCTCCAGCAAAAATATTTGGTTGCAAAAGCATATGAGGAGACAGAGAAATTTGAAAATCAACATTCAGATGGAACCAGATTTTTTCTCATTAGGACTTGTGGATAGAAAAAGCAACAGACAATTATTTTCATATGTTGTAACAACAGCACAGTTATATATAGGCACGAAGATGGAAGAATGCAGAAACACCCACCACAAGTGGACTGTGAAGATGGTAGATATGGCTAAACCGACTTGTTTGATGTGGGAGAGGGAATAACAATCTCTTCAATTAAAACCTGGAAATCCTTTATGGAATTTTTGCTGAAGATTGATAAAAATGTGGTTTCTGGTTATTGATGTAAAATGGTTGCCAATGGGGAGAAGGGAACTATGTTATGTAGTTTTGAAGAGTGGGGAAATGCTAATAAATATGTCCGTAACAGCTATAAATAAGATTGAAAGTTGCTTCTTTAAACATTTTCCCTTTTCTTATATTTATTTATTTATTTCCTCCCCAAATCATTATTTTGTTAATTTCAGCATCACTTTTTTAAAAAAAAAAATATTTCCTCCTTTCTTCTTTTTCTTTTATATATATTTATATATTTTTTTAAAAAATATTTCCTCCTTCCTTCTTTTTTTATATATATATAAACTGCACAGACTGGAATATTTTTAAAGACACCTCTGCAGATCTAGATGAACTAACAGATATTGTAACATCACATGTCAGCTTCTGTGAAGACCTATGTGTACCAACCAGGAACTTGAAAATATACAGTAACAATAAACCTTGGTTCACAGCCAAACTCAAGCAGTTACGTCATTCCAAAGAGGAAGCCTACAGAAAAGGTGATAGAATGCTGTACAATCAGACCAGAAATATATTAACAAGGGAGATCAGAGCAGCAAAAAGGATCTACTCTGAAAAGCTAAAGAATCAATTCTCAACAAATGAACCAGCAAACATGTGGAAAACTCTCAAAAACATCACCTGTTACAGCAAACCACCTTCCCAAGCTGAAGGAGATCAGCAATTGGCAGATGACCTGAATGTGTTCTACTGCAGGTTTGAAAAGAAACCTCAACCACTTATGTGCACAACCTCCATCCCAGACACACCAACAACAGCTAAATCTTCTACAATTGAACCCATCCCATTGTGTTTACAACCCCTAGTGATCACAGAAAAGGAAGTGAAAGATCTATTTCTCAGACAGAAGCCTGGAAAAGCACCAGGCCCAGACAAGATAACTCCTTCTTGCTTAAAAGTCTGTGCTGACCAATTGGCCCCCATCTTCACCCAAATCTTCAACAAATCACTAGAGTTGTGCTATGTTCCTTCCTGCTTCAAACGCTCGACTATCATCCCAGTGCCAAAGAAGCCCTCCATCAAGGAACTGAATGACTACAGACCAGTTGCTCTAACATCTGTAGTTATGAAAACCTTTGAAAGGCTAGTGATGTTCCATTTGAAAGCCATCATGGATCCACTGTTAGACCCCCTGCAATTTGCATACCGAGCAAATAGATCAACAGATGATGCTGTTAATATGGCTCTACACTACATCCTTCAACATCTTGAATCTCCAATGACCTATGCCAGGGTCCTCTTTGTGGACTTCAGTTCAGCATTCAATACCATCGTACCGGACATTCTCTTAACCAAACTAAATCAGCTAGCGGTACCTGAACACACTTGTAAGTGGATCACAAGCTTCCTAACAGACAGGAAGCAGCAGGTGAAGCTAGGAAAAATCACATCAGATATATGTACAATTAGCACAGGTGCCCCCCAAGGCTGTGTACTCTCACCACTTCTCTTCTACTCTATACACTAATGACTGCATCTCATACGATCCATCTGTTAAACTACTGAAGTTTGCAGATGATACAACAGTGATCGGACTCATTCGAGACAATGATGAATCTGCATACAGACGGGAAGTTGAACAACTATCCTTGTGGTGTGACCAGAACAATCTAGAACTGAACACACTCAAAACCGTAGAAATGGTGGTAGACTTTAAGAGAAACCCTTCCACCCTTCCACCTCTCACAATACCAGACAACACAGTATCAACAGTAGAGACCTTCAAATTTCTAGGTTCTATCATATCTCAAGACCTAAAATGGTCACCTAACATCAAAAACATCATCAAAAAAGCACAACAAAGAATGTTCTTTCTGCGCCAGCTCAGGAAGCTCAAACTGCCCAAGGAGCTGCTGATTCAGTTCTATAGAGGAATCATTGAGTCTGTCATCTGCACCTCTATAACTGTCTGGTTTGGTGCTGCAACCCAACAGGACCGACACAGACTTCAGAGGATAATCAGAATTGCAGAAAAAACAATTGCTGCCAATCTGCCTTCCATTGAGGACCTGTATACTGCACGAGTCAAAAAGAGGGCGGGTAAAATATTTACTGACCCCTCACATCCTGGACACAAATTGTTTCAACTCCTACCCTCAAAACGTCGCTACAGAGCACTGCACACCAAGACAACTAGTCACAAGAACAGTTTTTTCCCGAACGCCATTACTCTACTAAACAAATAATTCCCTCAACACTGTCAGACTTTCTACTAAATCTGCACTTCTATTCTACTAGTTTTTCTCACCATTCCTATCACCCATTTCCTCCCATGTTGACTGTATGACTATAACTTGTTGCGTATATCCTAAGATTTTTATTAATATTGCTTCTTCATTGCTTATTTGACCCCTATGACAATCATTAAGTGTTGTATCACATGATTCTTGACAAATGTATATTTTATTTTATGTACGTTGAGAGCATATGCACCAAGACAAATTCCTTGTGTGTCCAATCACACTTGGCCAATAAAATTCTATTCTATTCTATATTTTATTTTTATCTTTTAACATTGTAAATTTTTTCTTTGATAAATAAATAAATTATTTGTTTTGTTATAAAATGTAGTTTTAAGAAGTGTTTTTAAGAAGATGGTGGGAGAACATAGGCAAGTAGGACTACAATAATGAACAGCAGGTGGCAGCCTTTAATTATTTTAAGGACAGGCTTTGGGATCCAATGCTGCTTCAGAAATTTCAATCTTGGAAGAAGCAGATTCTTTCAGCTTTTTGGTTTGTGCGTGCGTGTGTGTGTGTGTTGCACCTAACAATGGCACAGGAAACACATTTTTCTACTATTTGCTCATGATGTTACCTTCGTGTAGACCACACGAAGCCCGTAAGAGAGGTAGGGTCAGATTATTCTTATCAGTATTAAGGTAACATTTGCCCCTTAATCTTTAAAAAAACAAACAAATTGAAACAAAAATCAGGAAAGAGCAAGAAGGAGAAAGTGCAAAGGTAAAGAAAAAAAAAGGTAAAAAGTAGCGACTTCCGACTGAATTGGTGCAGAAGAATATAAGGAAAATTGTAAAAATTCAAACCTTTTGCTTCTTGTTAGTACAAACCCTTTCTACAACAACAATGTTAATCTAACCATTGAAATCTAAAAATCAAAATTTCATCCTCCCCCCCATTTTGAAGTCCATAAAACATATAAAAATAATTTAAAAAACCCAGAAGTTGTTTTCAGGTGGAAACAAAACTATGGTAAATAACTTTTTGTGTTATTATAGTCAATTTTGCTATATCTGCCAACTCCAACTTCCCTCCTTTTGGGAATTGATGTGTCTTTTCATGCATATCTAAAGCTGTCCGGGAACTTATGAAAGGACAGTGTCACATGTACTACAGATCTGCTAGATGGCAATTTAGAATAGGATATCTCTGAGTTGTTCCCACTATTTAATACCCTCTTTGGAAATTCCTCTTTATTTCCAGGTATGTCTCCCTCTGCCAAGCTTCCACCCGTAGTGTTTTTCTCTATCCTCAGGTGATATGGAAAATAAATTGATACCCTCCTTTCTGTAGTAGCATCAATACTAGGACCATGTAGGTAGGGGTGGATTCCCATTACTGCTGCTACTGGTGCGCTGCAGCGCAGCTTCAGTTATCTTGCATGCAGGCACCTGCATTCCCACGTGTTTTTGCTTTTGCACATGTGCAGGAAGCAAAACGTCACGAGGGGACATGTGCAGGCACAAGATTTTGGTGATTTTTTTGCTTCTGTGCATGCGCAGAAGCAAAAAACCCCACCAAAATCTCTCTTTTGCGCATGACCCCTTGTGAGATCTTGCTTCCTGTGCAAACACATGCTTGGATATGTGTGCATGCATGCAAGAGACTAAAAGCTGCGCACACAGTGCAGTGATCGCTGTCAGAAAATTTGTCCTTACTTGTAGGTTGAGTCTGTCAAATTTAAATATGTCAAAGGGTTAAATAAGGTTCAGGAGGGAAGTGTTTTTAATAGGAAAGTGAACACAAGAACAAGGGGACACAAGCTGAAGTTAGTTGGGGGAAAGATCAAAAGCAACGTGAGGAAATATTATTTTACTGAAAGAGTAGTAGATGCTTGGAACAAACTTCCAGCAGACGTGGTTGGTAAATCCACAGTAACTGAATTTAAACATGCCTGGGATAAACATAGATCCATCCTAAGATAAAATACAAAAAATAGTATAAGGGCAGACTAGATGGACCATGAGGTCTTTTTCTGCCATCAGTCTTCTATGTTTCTATGTTTCTAATCTCTCCTCGGTCAGTTTCCATCCATTATTCATTGTCTGATCTTCAGGAGACATAGATTAGCCATGCCCAATTCTTGCAACCATTCTTTGTATGTCTTAGCATCCAGTCCCTTAATCATCTTGGTTGTTCTTCTCTCCACTTTTTCTCGAGTCTCAACAGTGAAGGGCTGCAAAAATTTTTTTACTACCACACTGTGGGTATGGCGTATTTTGTGGGTGTAGTTTGCTAGACATGTGACCAGGTAGGAGTGGCTTGACGATCATGTGACGGGATGGCTTAAAGGTCATGTGACTAGCTTAAAGGTGGCCAACTTGACATCAGTCACATCAAGGGTTTGGGTTAGGGTTAGGGTGCGTGGCCTCTCCTCACCTCAAAGCCTGTTGCCCCCACAATCTGGGTCCTCATTTTACCCACCTCAGAAAGATGAAAGGCTGAGTCAACCCTGAGCCAGTGATGAGATTTGAACCGCTGACCTGCAGATCTACAGTGAGCTTTAGTGGCCTGCAATACTTCACTCTACCTGCTGCACCACCTCGGCTCTATGACATATGTATACATACATATTACATATATATGCTATATGTATACATACATATTACACACAGGCACACAAAAATATACATTATCTACTATACAAACTATATGTATGTACACACAGCGAGAGAGACACACAGACACACACAGTTCTTCTAAAATTATAGACATTCAATCTCATTTAGGTCCCACAGAGTTGGCCTTCTCCGGGTCCCGTCAACTAAACAATGTTGTTTGGCGGGACCCAGAGGAAGAGCCTTCTCTGTGGTGGCTCCGACCCTTTGGAACCAACTCCCCCCAGATATCAGAGTTGCCCCCACCCTCCTTGCCTTTCGTAAAGTTCTTAAGACCCATCTCTGTCGTCAGGCATGGGGGAACTGACACATCTCCCCCGGCCCTATACAGTTTATACATGGAATGTTTGTGTGTGTGTTTGCTTTTAATAATGGGGTTTTTAGTGTTTTTTAAATTATTAGATTTGTTTTTTACATTGTTCTTGTTATTGTTGTGAGCTGCCCCGAGTCTACGGAGAGGGGCGGCATACAAATCTAATAAATAAATAAATAGATAGATAGATAGATAGATAGATAGATAGATAGATAGATAGATGGATAAATAAATAATAATAATAATTTACTGTGATAGGAAAAACATACGCAGAGTCCAGAAGGGGAGGGGGGATCAAACATTTCCTACTGTTTCCACGTACCTGACCAAAATTTTTCTACCGGTTCTGCATAGAAGTCATAGGACCCATAGGAGTCCAACATTATCTTAACACCTTTTTTTTAATAGTGCGGTGACCAAAACTGGTTTCAGTACTCTAGGTGTGGTATAGTTTCAGTTTCAGTTTAATCAGATTTGTATGCCGCCCCTCTCCGCAGACTCGGGGCGGCTCACAGCAACAGCAATACAAAACAAATCCAATATTAAATTAATTTTAAGAACGCCACAAGTTAAAAACCAGTCATACACACTAGCATACCATACATAAATTTTATAAGCCTAGGGGGAAGGAACATGTCAATTCCCCCATGTATATGTATGTGTACATGTAATAATATCTTTATCTGGCTTTAATATTTTTGTTACATAAGCCTTTCTTCCTAAACTGTGCCCAATTTAACTTCCTAAAAATGGTATTCCACTTGCAGGTTTAATGGTTTCTCGTTTCCAAAATCAAAGTGCCAAATAAATTTATATGCTGTACAGTGTTCCCTCGATTTTCGCGGGTTCAAACTTCATGAATAGCCTATACCACGGTTTTTCAAAAAATATTAATTAAAAAATACTTCACGGGTTTTTTTCCTATACCACGGTTTTTCCCATCCAGTGACTTCATAAGTCATCGCCAAACTAATAATGTTTGCAAATAAATAACAAAAAAAATAATTATTGTTAATAAATAATTATGTTTATAAATATCAGGATCACTAAGTGCCTTATTCAATGGTGAGTACCAGTAATAATGGTGAGTAAATGGTTGTTAAGGGAATGGGAAATGGTAATTTAGGGGTATAAAGTGTTAAGGGATGGCTTGTGATACTGTCCATAGCCAAAAATGGCGTATTTACTTCTGCATCTCTACTTCGCGGAAATTCAAATTTCGCGGATGGTCTCGGAATGCATTCCCCATGGAAATCGAGGGAACACTGTACTTCTAAAACTCTCATTGTTGTGACCTTTTACTGGATGAAACGGTGTATTGTAGGCAGGTGGATGTTCCACTTACCGGCTGCTACCGGTATGCTTTCTGAGAGTGTCGCAGGCATGCATATGTCCAATGGGTGCGAGTGCACCGGTTGGTGCAAGATTTACTTTCTGGCAGTGATTTTTTGCTTCTGTGCATGCGCAGAAACAAAAAACACCAAAAATCGGCAAAATCTCACAAGCAAGAGTGTCCTTGTGTGAGATTTCATTTCCTGCGCAAGTGCAGAACCCTAATCTTGTGTGTGTGTGTGTGTTTGTAAACGCATCGGGGGCATAGGAGATGCATGCACACGTCAATTTCCGCTACCGGAACCCCAATCCCAGCCATACCGGCTACAACCCATAACTGATAGTAGGGCAACAAGGAAGGTTTCTGATGCTCCTGCCAGCTTCCCATAAGGAAACTGAACTGAACTCTCACTGCTGTTTTGTCTACCCTTGGTCCCTCTGCTTCTCTGTTTGAGGAGGAAAAGCCTTTGAATTAATGATCCAGTGCATTCTCTAGAATTATGTAAGTGTAAAAATTGCAAGAACAATTCTTGGATCAATTCCCACTTTTATTTTCACTTCTGGGAAATAAGCTACTTCAGTGGAAATGTTATTTTTAACTTGCCAGATCTTTTGCTAATCTTTAGCCTTGGGAAATCCACAAATGCAAAAGAGGATATTCCAGGGCTGAAATGCTACCAGTTTGGCCTGGTTCTGGCGTACTGGTAGTGATGGTCACCAGTGGTTTGGAGAACTGGTAATGGCCATGCAAGGCTCCGTCCACCTGCCTGGACGTTGCCATTTTCTTTTTTTTAACCCATTGCGCATGCGCAAAGCCTTCTGCGCATGTGTAGTGTGAAGCCGCTGCAGAAGTTGGTGGTAAATTAACGGCTTGCCACACTATAGAAGATATATATGTGTGTATTATGTGTGTATATATGTATATGTGTGTATATGTATGTACAGTATGTATGCATGTATGTATGTATGTTTGTATGTATGTATGTATGTACAGTATGTATGTATGTACAGTATGTATGTATGTACAGTATGTATGTATGTATGTATGTATGTACGTATGTATGTACGTATGTATGTATACCATTTATGGTCAGCTTTTAAGTGCTTAATACATATTAGCTAATTTATAGGACAAATGTGGCAACCTTGTTTATTCCTTTCCCTAATAGTATCAAACTGAATATAGACTTCATAGCTTATGGATTGTGATTTTAGTAGTATTGGAAGTGCATAATTGATAATTAATTAATTAATTTTATTATGGATTTTATCTGTTTTTTTATCATTTTATCCTACAACTTTTGATTGTGTATTCACTGAGTGTTTTTATTTGTTTTGGTCTATGACTGTAATAATAAATTTGAACTTTAAACAAACTTGATATTTGTGGGAACCTGGGAAGGGTGAGTGTTAGGAGGGAACAGATGCAGCTACAAAACATTATTTTGAATGGTTCAAGGACATGCCCACCCACCAGGGCGGAAGTGAAGAAAAGACTGGCCATGCTGGCACAATGAGATGGAAATGCAGTCAACCTTAATTAATATCATTCTCAAAGTTATTGTTAATCTCCCCGCCCCCAGTATGTATGTATGTGTGTGTGTGTGTGTGTGTTTGTTTGTTTGTTTATTTATTTATTTAATTTGACTTCTATGCCTTATAACAATGTAAAATTTCCATATAAAGTTACAAATAACAATATTGTGACACGCTTGTGAGTGGGGAACAAGGGATGTGAACTTTCAACTGAGTGAGAAACTCAGATCCAGGTTCCCCTGCCTAGGTGCCAGGATGGCTCTGGAAATAAATGGGAACTCTGAGGAATGCTCTGACTCAGATTTTGACTTAGTTCACATATTATCTGGAACCTTGACACACAGAGGTTTACAAATCACACACAATGTGTGCTTCCAACTGTTAGGGGGGGTAAGTAGATTTCACTGCAGGGATATTTCCAGTCATGGGATTCCCCCCCCCCGCCCCACATAGGGGAATGCCATCTGGCCAGTAGAAATGACCCTGGAATGGCATGACTGATAAATTTCGGCCCAGGAATGGCACGAAGGACAGACTTCCAGCTAAAATTGACAGTATTTTTGCTTCTGCACATGTAGCAAAAGTCCCGCCGAAAATAGCTGAAATCCCACTTGCACTCATGAGATTTTGGCTATTTTTCCTGTATTTTGTTTCTGCACATGCGTGGAAGCAAAAATATCGCCAAAAATAGCTGAACTATCATACAGGGCTCATGTGCACACATTTTGGAAGCAGCTGCGCCCACTGCCGAGAACAGTTCAGATAGCGCGGTACGTGGCTGCCCAATACTGGATATTTCCTTTCATTTGTAAAGAAATCGTGCAGATTTATGTTCCATAATGATTAAAGCATTCATCAGCTACTTAGTAGTATCAGAAACCAGACATCAGGCTGGGAGGGCTAAGCAAAGGCTATTAATCTTTGTAAATTAAGTCAGGCAATCTTTTGAGGCTGCTGGAATACAAACCTTCTGACACAGAGAGGTTGTTCCCATCCCAGTTTTAAAGTGAGTGTTTTCTATGACCAATACCTTCATTGCTTCCGCCAGGTTTATATTCACCTGTTTTTCTGGGGCGATGGATCTACTTCCAAATAAAGCATTGAGTATTGATGCCTTCCATTTTCATTTCTGAAGATGTGGCAGAAGGGGACTGCTGCCAAGAAATTAAAAGGCATTTGCTCCTAGGGAGGAAAGCTATGGCAAATCTAGACAGCATACTAAAAAGTAGAGACATCACCCTGCCAACAAAGTGTGTATAGTCAAGGCTATGGTTTTTCCAGTTGCCATGTATGGCTGTGAAAGGTGGATCATAAGAAAAGCTGAGTACCAAAAAATCGAGGCCTTTGAACTAAGATCCTGGAGAAGACTCCTGCAGGACCTTTGGACTGCAAGGCGATCCAACCTGTCACTCCTAGAGAAGATCAACCCTGAATGCTCTTTAGAAGGTCACATCCTGAAGATGAAACTCAAATACTTTGACCACCAAATGAGAAGGAAGGACTCACTGGAGAAGAGCCTAATGCTTGGAAAGATTGAGGACAAAAGAAGAAGGGGACAACAGAGAATGAGCAGGCTGGATGGAGTCAATGAAGCAGACAGCATGAGCTTAAATGGACTCCAGGGATGGAGGACAGGAAGATCTGGAGGAATGTTGTCCATGAGGTCACGATGAGTCGGATACAACTTCGCAACTAAGAACAACAACAACAATGAAGTTCAAAAGCATTCTTGTAAACAAGGCAACATAGTTCCTCCATTTTGTGTGTCCCTTTATAATAATTTGTGCATATTAATTTAAAGATTTCATTGATTGATTGATTGATTGATTGATTATCTGCCACAAAATCAGTGTGAACTCACAGCAACCACATAGATAGATTTCTTCCATGTTGATCTGTCTCTAACCTGCTCTTTCAATCTCTCAACCCATCACTACTGCACCTGAGTCCATCCACCTTTTATTTATTTATTTATTTAATTAATTTATTTTGTCCAATACACAATGAGGGTTTTAGTGGGTATATATCTATATACACATAATAAAATACATGATGAAGGTTATAGAGGAGATATTCATAGTAAAATATATCTAAGAAATAATAGAAAAGAAGATATAGTAATAGAACATATCAATGAAAGAATAGAAGAAGAGATATAGGAATAGAAGAAAGGTATAGAAGATATAGGAGAGCAATAGGACAGGGGACAGAAGGCACTCTAGTGCACTTGTACTCGCCTCTTACTGACCTCTTAGAAATCTGGATAGGTCAACCATAGATAAACTAAGGGTAAAGTGTTGGGGGTTTGGGGATGACACTATGGAGTCCGGTAATGAGTTCCACATTTCGACAACTCGGTTACTGCTTGTCATCCTCTTCTTCCTCTTCTTGTCATCCTCTTCTTCCTCTTCCTTCCACCTTTTCCAGCCCTAGAGCCTTTCAAGAACAAATAAATGAAGAAGGAAGGAAGTCTCCAACAGGATCACATTGCATACAGTACTTCTGCATGAATGGAAGGTTCTAATTTGTGTTGGTTGGCCACTAGACACATCTTTGGATTGATCCTGCACGGTTGATTTGATACTTTGCCTTCATTTTATATTTTGCCTCTGTCTTTGAGTTATGAACAGGAAGTTCTTTCAGGGAAGGTTACACAGGGCTGATTTCGTATGCTACAAAGAATTTTGTTTCGGATCTTACATGGGCTTGTTAAAACATATGAGCAACTGAAACTTTACAGCATATTTCTATTCTTTCTCATTGTACTTTGAGGATGACTACATTTGTCAAGTAGAGATGAGCACAGCTGAGAAGCCTATAAGCTTTAAGCTTAGTAAACTTTTACGCCCAGTTTTCTGCATGAGAAAATGAAGTTTTCTATGCCTGGGCATATTCATACAATCAAAGCTTAAAAGTTAGTTAGTTAGTTAGTTAGTTAGTTAGTTAGTTAGTTAGTTAGTTAGTTAGTTAGTTAGTTAGTTAATTTAGATATCTAGTCTGCCCTTCTCCGTAGACTCAGTGGCTTACGAAACAAGAGTAAATATAATATGAAACATGTAAGAAACCCAAACATTAAAACTCATTTAAATCTAGTCCAAAACCCCATTTATTAAAAATAGTAATCCACATTCATTCCATCATGCATTCAGCCAAGTAGGTTCCACGCCTTCTGGCAAAGGTAAATTTTTAAAACCTTACAAAAGGCCAGGAGGTTGGTGGTGGTATGAATCTCTGGAAAGCCAAGAGCTAACACGCCTTAAACAAGAAAGTCTAGAACTAAGATGCCTTAAACAAGATCTAAGTATTGCCCACAAGATCATATGCTGCAACGTCCTGCCTGTCGGCGATTACTTCAGCTTCAATCACAACAACACAAGAGCACACAACAGATTTAAACTTAATATTAACCGCTCCAAACTTGACTGTAAAAAATATGACTTCAGTAACCGAGTTGTCGAAGCGTGGCACTCATTACTGGACTCCATAGTGTCATCCCCAAACCCCCAACACTTTACCCTTAGATTATCTACGGTTGACCTATCCAGATTCCTAAGAGGTCAGTAAGGGGTGAGTACAAGTGCACTAGAGTGCCTTCCGTCCCCTGTCCTATTGCTCTCCTACATCTCCTATACCTTTCTTCTATTCCTATATCTCTTCTTCTATTCTTTCATTGATATGTTCTATTACTATACCTTCTTTTCTATTATTCCTTAGATATATTTTACTATGAGTATCTCCTCTATAACATTCATCATGTATTTTACTATGTGTATATAGATATATACCCACTAAAACCCTCATTGTGTATTGGACAAAACAAACAAACAAACAAACAAACAAACAAACAAACAAACAAACAAACAAATAAATAGATTCCAAAAGGCCAGAGCCACCACAGAGAAGGGTCTACCCATAGGTCCCGCCAGACGGCATATCTTAGCTGATAGGACCTAGAGAAGGTCAACTCTGTGGGACCTGACCAGCCACTGATTCATGAGGCAGCCCCATAGGTAACCTGGTCTTAAACTATGTATGGCTTTATATGACCAGTTTAAATATTTTTGGAGACCAATCAGTAGCCAATGCAGTTCATATTTCAGCAGAGTGATGCTGAAATATGGGTATACCTTGGAAGGCAAATAAAGGCTCACATGACTGTTTTTTGCACTAGCTGCATTCTCTGAATGTCCTTTAAAGGTAGCCCCATGTAGAGGGAATTGCAGTAGTTGAACCTCAAGGTGATGAGGACATGAGTGACTGTAAGAAAAGACTCCCTGTCCCAATAGGGCCGCAACTGGTGCACCAGGTGGACCTGTGCAAACGCCCCCCTCGCCATAGCTGAGAGATGGTGTTCTAAACTCATTGTGAATCAAGGAGGATTCCCAAGTTGTGGACCCTCTCTGAGGGGGTCAAAAATCCCTCCAGGGTGGACAGATGGATTTGTCCTTGGGGGCAAAACCCACAGCCACTCCGTCTTGTTGGGGTTGAGCCTGTTGACATCTATCCAAACCCTAACAGCCTCTAGAAACCAGCACATCACCTTCACTGCTTCACTGAGTTGACCATATTCTGGCATTGCATCTTGTATTTTCTATTTAAAGATAAGGATTCTATTTAAAGGTAAGTATAAGGTGGTCTTCCATTTACACCAGTTCCCTCTCTGTCTGCAAGCTCCTTATCACATCAATTTGCAAGGGCCTCCATTCCTGTGAGGCATGATCAGGAACAGTAGTAGAAAAGCCTCAGTACGAACATTAAAAAAGCACTGCTGAATTAAATCAAAGTAAGTTTCCCATACTTTAATTAATATTATCTTATTATTACAAATACATTCCTGTTAAAACATTCCCTGCCTGCTTCTTAGGAAGTCAGTAAGAAGTCATTAGCATAAAGCACATGCAAATTTTACTCTAAATGTAACCTTTTCAGAAAGTCACAATCATTCCGTAGTTTTGCTTCTGCATTCTAAATTTATATCTTACAATACCTATCACTGCTAAAATAACTTCTTAGTTGTTTATAATCAACTGGTCTTCCGAGTAGATGAAATACAGAAGATAATTCCTGTCTGCCATAGTTGAGATACAGTACTTTGCTATAGAATGTTGTGGTTAGCTCTGGCCCAGCTCCTGCCCCAAGGACTGTGGATGTGGGGGAGACATCCACATGCTGCAGGCCTGTTTTGCCCCCCCGGTGGAATCTGCTGATGAAGGCTCCTCTGACCAAGAAGACATGAGTGACAGGGAGGAGGAGAGTGTGGCAGACAGCTCAGAAGGAGATCAATTATCTAGCTCCTCCTTGGATTCAGAACAAGAGTTAATGATACAGCCACGCATGTGGAGAGCGATGCATAGGCATCAACAACTGAGAGATTATTATCAAAGAAAATGAGGCCACCTGTGGTTGGGTGGGGCTGTGGTAATTAGTGAGGCTGCTATAAATAGCAGCCTGTGGTTTGGCCATTGTGGAGGATTATCTGATCCTTGTGTTTCGTGACTGCTTTACTGACTTTGACTTTTTGTGTGCTGATTTTTCCCCGCTTTGAAACTAAACCAGAGCAAAGTGTGTTTCACTTTGGGAAAGAAGAAGGACTGTGAATCACCTCACAGCTGCAAGCTAAGTATCTCAGAACTGATAAGGGACTTGTACAAATTACCAGTTTGTTTGGAGACGAGTGCTCTTTGCTATACCAAAAGAGGGCTTAGTTTAAGTTAATTTTCATTATAAAGAACATTGTTTTGAATTTTCAAACGTGTGTGTGTCTGAAATTTGTACCTGTGAATTTTGGGGAGGAGTCTACCAGAGAGCCCAACAGAACATAGAAAAAGAGTCAACACCCATCGTCCTTAGGTTTTTATGACTATTTGGTCAATGACCATTCAAAGATACGACAGCGCTGAATGAGTGCTACTTAGGACGAGTCTTTGGAGTTCTCTTCATGGTGACCCAGGAGTTTTGCACCAAGCTTACAATTACGACATTGTTGCAAGCTGAAATAATGTGGTTGTGATTTCTGAGGTTCCCAAATGATTTTCCACAAGCAAAGTCAATGGGGGAAGCTGGCAGGATATCTGAAATTATAATCATGTTAATTCTTTGCTTAACGACCCACATGGTCCTTGCTTTAACAACAGCAACAGGAACTTCTAGAATTACAGTTGCTAAGGGACAGGGCCACGTGATGTCATGTTTACCACTGCATCACTTCGTGAACCCAATTGCCATCCTAACCTGAGGGCTACCTGTGAGTCAAATGGCAGCAACATTTTAAAATTTGTTGCATGCTTTCCAGAATCACACGTTTGTGACATGGACAAGTGTATAAATTAGTTTAATAAATCAAAAAAAAATATGAATTGATCCTTAAAATAAATTTACACCAGTTTTGTTCAAATTAACTGTCAGGGGTTTCATGTAACACCCCCAATGAAGGAAAATTCTGAAGCTTGAGTTTCCTCAAAATCCCATTTTATTAGAGATGTCATATTGGCACATCTGGGAAACCTGAATCTGAAACCTTCTGGTTTTCAACACCCAAAAGAAAGTTCAAGCCCCTGCCCCAGCACCCAGATGTCCATCACATGGTCCAATCCAGCTGGGGGTTTCTACTTACCGCTGCTACTGGTGCAATCTGTGCGCAAGTCTGGGTGGATGGCACACGCGTCTGAGCAAAGCGAAGGAAGCGAAATCTCATGAGAGGACATGCGGTCGTGTGAGATTTTGGTGTTATTTTTGCTTTTGCGCATGCGCAGAAACAAAAAATCACAAAAAATCACAAAAATCTCACACGTGCATTGGTCTTCTCATGAGATTTCACTTCCTGCATATGCGTGCAAACCAAATCTTGCTCGGATGCATGTGCCTGCCCGCGGGCTCCCGAAGCTGCGCACGCAACTCCATTTTCATTATCAGTATATATTGTGATGCATACCGGCTAGCAACCCATTGCTAGTCCAATCAATGCATGGTCCCAACTGGAGATGCCTCTCAGGAAAAATCTTCTAGGTGCAGGGGAGAGTGACCTTGACTCTCAGATAAAGGAATGTCGTTGTTTTGAGCATATTTCTTCTCAGTTCCATATAAACCTCCTCCCAGTTCCCCATAGCACTAAATGTGACTGGCCTGAAGATCCAATAGCCAAGATTTATTTATTTTATATTTATTTATTCGATTTTTATGCCGCCCTTCTCCTTAGACTCAGGGCGGCTTACAACAGTGATTTTCAACCTTTTTTGAGCCGCGGCACATTTTTTACATTTACAAAACCATGGGGCACATTGAGTGTGTGTGTGGGGGGTGGGCGGCTAAAAAAAGTTTGGACAAAAAAATTCTCTCTCTTTCTCCCTTTTGCTATATTTCTCTCTCCCTCCCTCTTTCTCTCCCTTCATCTTTTTTTCTCTCTCTCTCTCCATCCCTCTTTCTTTCTCTCTTCCTTCTTTCCTCTTTTTTGCTCACTTTCTCTCTCCCTCCCTCCCTCTATGTCTTTCTCTCTCCCACCTTCCCTCCCTCCCTCTCTCTCTCTTTCTTTCTTTCTTGCTCTCTCTCTCTCTTGCTCTCTCTCTTGCTTTCTTTCTCTCTTGTTCTCTTTCTCTCTCTCTTTCTTTCTCTCTCTCTCGTTCTCTTTCTTTTTCTCTCTCTTGCTTTCTTTCTCTCTCTCTCTCTCTTTCTCTCTCTGAGCTTCGCGGCACACCTGACCATGTCTCACGGAACACTAGTGTGCCGCGGCACACTGGTTGAAAAACACTGGCTTACAACATGTTAGCAATAGCACTTTTTTTAACAGAGCTAGGCTATTGCCCCCACAATCCGGGTCCTCATTTTACCCACCTCAGAAGGATGGAAGGCTGAGTCAACCTTGAGCCGGTGATGAGATTTGAACCGCTTACCTTCAGATCTACAAGTTAGCTTCAGTGGCCTGCAGTACAGCACTCTACCTTGCTGTGCCACCCCAGCTCATGAAGATGGTTTGCAGTCCTGACATTAACCTGATTTCACCATCCCTATCCTCAGAGGAGCAAAGTGGTTGAGATTGACTAGAGAATTGAAGCAATTTATCAGAATGACGAATGGACTCTCTGTCATATTTTTTTGCTTGTAAGGTCTATGTTTGGTCCATGTAACCTAGGAAGCAATGATTCTGACTGGCATTTGATTTTATTTTTCTGATCAAGACTATTACTGCTCTTTTGAAACAACCCCAGAATCATCTTGAATTGTATCTGAAAGACAAAGAGTCAGATGTTTTGAACTCAGAAAGTGACTACAGCTACATGAGTTTGCATCTCACATTGTTAGAGAAAAGGCTGGACTCTGCATTTTAATCCCCCCTTTTAAAAAAAAGTCTACCCTATGGACCACATCACAGTCCCAAAATAGCATCTTTTGTACCCATTTTTAGCCTTTTGGCTCGACTGTTTGTAGAAGTTGCTTTTGGAGGTTTCTATTATGGGAAATGGAATATTTGATTTCCCCCCCCCCCCCCATTCAATCTAGCTAACCACTAAGTAAACTCTAAGAGATCTCAGCGGTTTCCTTCTATTTTTTTAATGCTCCCAGCAGTAATAATAGGATTCTAGTACTGCTGACCAATGTGGTTCCAATAAAAAAAATAAAAATCCATGGTATGAATAGCACATTTTTTCCATGCTCACATTGCACGAATGCTTATAAAGTCATAAGAAAACGGTGCCATGTGGGCTTCCCCCCCCCCCCAATACATGGCTTTGACATATCCATCTTAATTGAAGGAATCTTAAATTCTATCCCTGGTAAGGACCTGGAATATGAGGAGTGGGTGTCAAAATACTATATACGAGGGTTGCCCAGAAAGTAATGCAGCACATTTTTTCTTCAACAGGTATTTATTGAACACAATGAAACTTACAAACAAGAAATAATGATGTTTTTTCTACACTCCCTATTTTTCCACGTAACCTCCATCCCATTCTATGGCCTTCCTCCGGCAAGACATAAGGGCATGTATGCCCTGACAGTACCACTCCTTGTTCTGGTCATGAAGCCTTGGAGCTCTGCCGAACCATCTTCTAATGGCCTCACCCTCTGTGCCCAGCGACTAATCATACTTCTGTCGACTGCAGACTCTCCATAAACTGTACACAAACCTTTGTGAATGTTCCCAACAGTTTCTTTCTCCGCAGTGAGAAATTCAATGATGACACACTGCCTGTAATGTACATCATGTAATGTACAGACGCCATTTCGAAACACTGCTGCAGCTACGCCACCTGTCTGAATAAACACAACATTTACACACACATTCCTGACAATTCAAATAATATAGATCTAAAGTTTCATATGCGTACCATTACTGTAGGCTGGAAAAAAAATGTGGTACTTTCCTTTCTGGGTGACCCTCCTATTATCATTACCAAAGTATTACTAAATCTAGGTATCAATATGAAAATAGGAAATTGCTTTAAACCTAGTGCATCCACTGGTTCTCTTTTAACAAAAATATTATCAATTACAGCAGACAGCAGCTCTTCAGAACTTCAACAAAAAATTTGCAGCATGATAGAATAGATCAGTGTTTCCCAACCTTGGCTATTTGAAGATATTTGGACTTCAACTTCCAGAATTCCCCAGCCACCAAATGCAGGCTGGGGAATTCTGGGAGTTGAAGTCCAGATATCTTCAAATTACTGAGGTTGGGAAACACTGGAATAGATTACTAGAGTTGGAAGGGACCTGCAATTTAGGATTGTGTTGGCTTTTTTGGCTGCTGCTGCACACTGCTGGATCATGTTTAGCTGGTTGTCTACTGACTCCAATATCCCTCTCTCAGTCCCTGCTATTGAGTGTGGTTTTGCCCACTTTATATGTATATTTTTGGTTTTTCTTACCTAGGTGTAGGACTTTGCTTTTCTCAGGATTGAATTTCATTTTATTAGTAGTGACTGCGAAAGAGATCTTGGAGTCTTGGTGGACAATCAACTAAACATGAGTCAGCAATGTGCAGCAGCAGCCAAAAAAGCCAACTCAATCCTAAGCTGCATCAACAGAGGAATACGCTCCAAGACCAGGGAAGTACTAATACCACTCTACTATGCCCTGGTCAGACCCCACCTGGAGTACTGCATCCAATTTTGGTCACCTCACTACAAAAAAGACATCGAAACTCTGGAGAAGGTGCAAAAAAGAGCAACCAAAATGATTAGGGGACTCGAAACCAAGACTTACGAAGAGAGATTGAGAGAACTGGGCATGGACAGCCTAGAAAAAAGAAGGTCTAGAGGGGACATGATAGCAGTTTACAGATACTTGAGGGGTTGCCACGGTGAGGAGGGGGTCTCTTTATTCCCCAGGGCACCAGAGGGCCGGACGAGGAACAATGGTTGGAAGCTGACCAAGGAGAGATTCAACCTGGAAATAAGGAAGAACTTCCTGACGGTCAGAGCGATCAACCAATGGAACGGCCTGCCAGGGGAGGTGGTGAACTCCCCAACTCTGGACACCTTCAAGAGGAGATTGGACTTCCATTTGGCTGGGGTGCTGTAGGGTTTCCTGCTCAGGCAGGGGGTTGGACTCGATGACCTAACGGTCCCTTTCAACTCTATTAATAAAATAAAATAAAAAAATAGATAGGGCCCAGGGTTCAAGTCTATCAAGATCTATCTGGACTTTGAGCCTGTCCTCTGGGGTATTAGCTATTCCAGTTTAATATAATTTGCAAATTTGATTAGTTCCCCTCTATTTCCTCATCTAGGTCATTTATAAAGATGTTAAAGAGTACTGGGCAGGGACAGATTTCAAATACTGCTGCTACGGTGTGCTGCATATGCAACTTCACGCAGCTTGCATGCATGTGTACATATCCCAATGTTTTTTGCTTCTCTGCATGTGCAAGAATTAAAATTCTATGAGAGGCTGCATGCGCCACTGTTCCCTCTAAGCTGCACACACCTGTGTGCGCGCACCCCAAAACAACCCCCATGTACCCTTTTCCAAGGGCATGCAAGGAGCCGTGCCCCCCCCCCCACACCTCCGGCCCCCTCACGCTCCTGGCTTCTTCGCCGGCAAAGGTTTTTCTTATTTTGAATGTTCCAGGTGGGCTGGCAGGGGGATGGGGAACGGCCATGCGCCCGACATTGAATATCACCTTCGCCGGCCTCCGCTGTGAGAAGAATGGAGAGAGAACGAGAGAGAGTGAGAGCAACAGCATCTTTTCTGAACCAAATGACCTTTTCTGTTCATTAGGTTACGAACCATTAAATGTTAAGGAACATTTGGAAGGAATTTAGTGTTTTTTATAATTGGGTGAGAGGGGGCAAAAGGCAAATTCCATTTCTTGGAAGATGACCCCTCCCATTTAAAAAATAAATGTCTTTCTTTGGGGGGGTGTTTAAAAATGTCAAGGCATGTTTAACCAAGGAAGTAAATGTAGAGAAGCCATGTGCAATTTGTATTTGCGATGTGAAATTTAAAAAATGAGACGAAGCAGAGAGATAAATGAATGTTATGAATGAGTCCAGCTTTCCAACGACCTGAAGTTTGAGCAGAATAAATAGCCAACAAGAGGCACCTGCCCCAAAGCTGGTTAATTGCAATTTTAAGCCACATTTCTTTGTCTCTAGTGTATGAGAGTGACATGAGTGCAAGGCAAGCAAATCAATGATAGTGTCAGATTTTCTTAGTTTCCACATTGCGTTTGACCTGGTTGACACCAATGGTAGTCACAACTAACAAGGAAAATGAATCCGTCTGTCCTGATTTTATCACCCTAATGAGCACAAACAAAATATGTAGAGAAATGCTTTCCCCCCAAGTTCTCGAGGTGCCTGCTCCCATCCCTCAACCTGTCCTTCCGTGAGCCAAGATGAATGTCAGTTGAAAACAGACAAAGCAAGATAGAGAGAAAGTGAGAAAGAGAGAGAGAGAGAAAGAGGGGGGAAGAGAAAGAGATAGCAAGAGAGAGAGAACAAGAGAGAGAAAGAGTGAGAGAGAGAGAAAGCAAGAGAGAGAGAGAAAGAAAACAAGAGAGAGAAAGTGAGAAAAAGAGAGAGAGAGCAAGAGGGGGAGAGAGAGAAAGAGAGAGAGAGAGATGAGAGAGGAAGGAAGAGAGTGAGAGAGAGGAAGAAAGCAAGAGAGAGAGAGACAGAGAAAGCAAGAGAGAGAAGAGTGGAAGGAAGAGAGAGAGAGAAATGGGAAAAGGGGAGAAAAAAGAGAAATGAGAAAATGATTGAGGCAGAGAATGACAGGAAAGAGAGAGAAACAGAGAGAAACAGAGAGAGAAGTGTCTCTTGATTTAAAGCATATGGTAAAAGCACTTAAATAATAACAGGAAAAAAATTATTCATTCATTCATTCATTCATTCATTCATTCATTCATTCATTCATTCATTTATTTATTTATTTATTTATTTATATGCCACCCAGTCCCAAGGGGACTGCTGCTCAGACACTATACTTTTCCTCCCACACCGAAAAAAAATTAGAGGGCACATTGGCGTGCGCGCCAGAGATTTTGGTGATTTCTTTTTGCTTTTGTGCATGTTCAGAAAGAAAAAAATCACCAAAATCTCTCACATGTGTCCCCTCACAAGATTTTGCTTCCTACTGGTGCACTATCCTTTATTGTACTAGAAGCAACCGACTACTGGTACTGGGCCTAAGACGGAAATTTGTGGTACCCCACTGCTTACTTCTGTCCATGTAGATTTAGACCCATTGAAGTCTACTCATTGAGTATGATTAGTCAGCCAATTGTTAATCCATCTTGTCATGTAGCTGTCTATTCCACTTTTGTCTATCTTACCAAGTAGATTGTGGTCTACTTTGTCAACTGCTTTGTTGAAGTCTAAGTATATCATCTTATATGATCTTATATGATCTTCTGTTATATGATCAGTACAAATCTGTACAATTTGTACAGAATTTGTACTCCACATTACTGGAGGTTTTTAAGAAGAGATTGCATAGCCTATGATACAGGGGTCACCTGCTTCAAAAGGAGGTTGGACTAGAAGACCCCCAAAGCCCTTTCCAATTCTGTTATTCTGTTATATTCTACTAAATACTGTTAGCAAGACCATTGCATGTAGCACAGCTGAGCCATATACTTCTTTTGTGCAATTTCCATTTCTCTTGGCCTCTCCCTAAAACAGGGGCTGGCTCAGGAATTCTGGAGGTTGAAGTCCATAAGTCTTTTTTAAAAAGGCCATTGGTTCCCACCCACGTCCTAAAGCGTATAGTTAAGGTGTATATATATATATATATAAACCCCAAATCTTCTGAAACTATATTTCAGGGAATTCCAGAATGTGATGGGTTATTGCAAGAGATCATAAGAAAATGAGAGAAAGAAAGAAAGAAAGAAAGAAAGATAGATAGATAGATAGAAAGAAAGAAAGAAAGAAAGATAGATAGATAGATAGATAGATAGATAGATAGATAGATAGAAAGAAAGAAAGAAAGATAGGAAGGAAGGAAGGACGGAAGGAAGGGAGGGAGGGAGGGACGGAGGAAGGGAAAGAAAGAAAGGAAGGAAGGAAGGAAGAAAAAGAAAAAGAGAAAAAAGAAAGAAAGAAAGAAATAAAGAACCTGCTGTTCACTTGAACATTGACATTTCAATCCCTATAGCCTTTCCTCTTAATCAAGAGTTCATTTTTTAAAAAACTAAGGTGGCCTGAAAAAGTTGGAAACCTCCTGGTATAAATGACAGTTTCAAAACCATATTATTTTCTCAGAGGTTGCTTTGAATTCAGCGGAGTTTACTCCAGCTGCATGGTTACAGAGAACTGTACATTTCCCAAAATGAATCCGTTTTGCAAAATAAATAAATCCAGGAATGAGCAATGCGGCTAAAGAGGTGCCTTTTATTTAAATATATGCCCAGACCTGACCAGTACACTGCAAAGGAATGTCTCCTGTAAGAGTGACATTTCTCTGTATTTATTTTTGGAAGTGAGTTAAGAATTCATAATCTGAGATGGAATTTCCAAAATAACCTCAGTCAGGTAGAGTCAGCAATGGATTAGAAGTATCGATGTAAAAAAAATCCGGCTTGCAGCAGGAAATGAAAATAATGATTCAATGAAAAGAGGTCTGAACCATTTTTTCCTTATTGTACCCACTTCCATGGTTAGTGGTGGCAAGATTATGCCATTTCTGAGCATTTGTGTAGAGCTTTTACATCTTTTTCTACTGGGTCATGTGCAGTGGTACCTCTACTTACGAACTTAATTTGTTCTGTGACCAGGTTCTTAAGTAGAAAAGTTTGTAAGAAGAAGCAATTTTTTCCCATTGTAAAAGCAATTAATGTGTGCAACTGGGGAAACCACAGAGAGGGTGAAGGCCCTGTTTCTTACATAAATAAAAAAATCAAAATATATAAGGGGGCAAAATGTGGTTGCCCATGCTTTATAAAGTTAGAAAATAATTAGTATTTAGGTGGGAAGCGATAAAAAAATAGCTGATATCTCAGCTAAATTATCTTGGAACAACCCAGATGGCAATTAGATTTACCACACAAAAAAAGAACATTTTCCAAAATTAATTGACAAAGGAGTAGAGAGGTGATAATTACAGAGATCACAATGCACGGGTTCCACCATAGCAATTACATTTACAATATTACTTTTTGTAATAAATTAATTTTTGAAATACAGAAATAAGTAGCACTTGGTAACTCAGTAGCAAAGGGATACTTTTTATGTAACAGGTATCACCTAAAAAATCTTTCTGTTCAAAGTAGTTCAATTTAGAAAATAAAGCTATTGTTATGAACAGACACTTGGAAGAGTTTTATGGCCTTGAGAATTAGCTTAGGAATTGAGATTCCATGCCTTCTACCTCCATTCACAAGGGATCTTTCCTCTCCGCCATTCTATTTCTCCCTCAGAAATAAAACTTGAAATATCAATCAGAATCAGAATAGAGCTGGAGGGGACCTTGGAGGTCTTCTAGTCCAACCCGTTGCTCAAGCAGGAGACCCTATAGCAGTGATGGCAAACCTTTTTTGGTTCATGTACCAAAAGAGATTTTGTGTGTGTGTGTGTGTGTGCTAGCATGTATGCACATGCTCACACCCCTTTCCTCCCCCCCCCCCACATGCACACAACTCCTGCACTGCCCCCTATGCATGCGCACAAGGCTTAATGAAGCCTGGTATGTGAAAAAAATGCCCAAACAGGCAAACCGGAAGTTTGGAAAAACACACTTCCGGTTTAAAGTTGTGTTGTTTTTTGCACTCCAGAGGGTTCAGGGAAGCTTCCTGAAACTCCGCAGTGCAAAAACCAGCACAATGGGCAAACTGGAAGTTTGGAAAGCACACTTCTGGTTTGCCCATTGTGCTGTTTTTTTTTAAACTCTGGGGCTTCAGGAAGCTTCCCTAAAACCCCTGGAGTGCAAAAAACAGAACAGCAAACCAGAAGTGTGTTTTTCTGAACTTCCGTTTGTCCCCTGGATGATATTGTCCACCTGGAGTATTGCATCCAGTTCTGGTCACCACACTTCAAAAAAGATATAGAGACTCTAGAGAGGGTGCAGAAAAGAGCAACTAAAATGATAAAGGGACTAGAGACCAGTCATACGAGGAAAGGTTGCTGGAACTGGGCATGGATAGTCTAGTAAAAAGAAGGGCTAGGGAGGGACATGATAGCTGTATACAGGTACTTAAGAGGTTGCCACAGAGAGGAGGGGGGCACACTGTTTTCTAGGGCACCAGAGGGCCGGACGAGGAACAACGGTTGGAAACTGACCAAGGAAAGATACAAAGAATTTCCTGACAGTGAGAGCGATCAACCAGTGGAATGGCCTGCCAGAGGAGGTTGTGGACTCCCCAACTTTGGACACTTTCAAGAGGAGATTGGACTGCCATTTGGCTGGGGTGATGCAGGATTTCCTGCTCAGGCAGGGGTTGAACTTGATGACCTGTAAGGTCCCTTTCAACTCTAATAATAAATTAAAAAATATATTTTTTTGCCTCGGGGGCTTCAGGGAAGCTTTCCTGAAGCATCCGAAGAGTGAAACGGTCTTTTTCAAGGCTGAAAATCAGCTGACCATCGCGCACATGCGCACTGGAGCTGACACAAGGCAAAGTCTCATGTGCCTTCTGATATGGCTCCACATGCCCCCTGTGGTACGGCTGCCATAGGTTCACCATCACAGCCCTATAGCATTTCATACAAGTGACTATCCAGTCTCTTCTTAAATGTCTCTGGTGATGAAACACCCACAACATCTGAAGGCAAACTGTTCCACTGATTAATTGTTCTCCCTGTTAGGAAGTTTCTCCTTAATTCCAGATTGCATTTCTCCTTGATTAGTTTCCATCCATTGTTTCTAGGCAGTTCCAGTCCAAGCTACCAGCCTTTGTCCTTTGAATACGTTTGCGTGCTGTCCCTGTTTGTGTTCTAATTCTGAGGTCATCAAGTGCATACCAGAGTTCTCCGCAAGGATTAAGCCTGTGTAAAGCCACACCAGGCCCTCTTACCTTCACTTTCAATAATAGATGACTTGGCCTCCTGAGTCACCTAATTAACTTATCAGTTCATTTTAAAGGTATATAGGGTGTGAAGGAAAAGACAAAAGATAAGGATTAAAACAGCACAATATGACTTCATGGTATCTTTCTCAACTGTCCTGTACTTTTTCACCACTACAATTTAACCAGGAAAAAATTTCAAGGAAACCAATATTTCTCAGAAAAGCATTTAAACCTGTTCTACAGCTTCCTGTTGATAACAATGAGAACAGTTTAAAGAGGCCAAAGTAATTGCTAATGTATTAGTCATTAAAGAATAACATTCTATCTGAATAGGGAATTTCATTAAATAGAGAAAAAAATCTGGGTGACTTGTATCCATTTTTTACAATCAGGTGTTTAACAGTTTAAAATCTTGTTCCCCCTTTTTCTCCATTTGGGTTTCCAACAGCCAATGTTTTGGCACAGTTATTTGAAGAATGAGTTAAAGTCAGAAGTTAGGTTTACACATCATGCTAATGATTTAAAAGGATAGTTCACATATTGCACTAATCCACAACCCTACTGCCATATGAACTCTGCTGATTGTCTATGGAAAGTCTCAGCCATCCAAGTCATGGTTGTTCTTTGCTTTTTGCTTGAAGACATTTCTCTTCACATCCAAGAAGGCAACTGTTTAGAACTTCTGGGATGAGAAGTGAAATATCTTCAAGCGAAAAACAAAGTCAACTACCTTTTGAAAAAGCACATTTGGGAGAACTCTTGTTGATTATCTTAGGAAACATATTAATCTCCCCCTGTGTAACATAAGAACTTATTCAGAGAATGGGGAAGGAAAAACTTTTGAGATTTACTGTATTCCAAATCTTCCTTTGAAATCCATTGTGTGGGTAACTGCATTTAAAAATCCACTAGAGATACCCTGTTTCCCTGAAAATAAGACGTACCCTGAAAGTAAGGCATGTCAGAGGTTTTGCAGAATTTGCTAATATAAGGCACCCCCCGAAAATAAGGCATAGTCAAGTTTACATACGGTACAGTGGAAAAACATATGGTACCATTCAAAGCTGTTTATAGCGGTGCCATAATAATGTGGCGTCCCCTGCTGGCCTCTTCCATCGCTTTGTACCGTCCAGTACAACAGACACAGTCTGCTGCTGTCTCACCACCATAACAGTCTCCACCACAGTGGGTAGACTGTAGTTCCTCTGGTGGCCGGAAGCTGCAATAGCGGGAGTATACTGTTGTACCGTATAAGTGCCGTCGTTTGTGTGTGTAGGTGCTGTTATGACCAGAAGGTTCCACAAGATTCTGTAACTGGGTAAAGTTTTAAAGTACAGTAGAAGCCCGACTTACGAGACTAATTGGTTCCGGAAGGAGGCTCGTAAGTCGGAACGCTCGTATGACGAAACATTGTTTCCCATAGGAAACAATGTAAAGTCAATTAATCCGTGCAACAACAACAAAAACCGCTGCCACCGAACGCGGAAGTTAGCGTTTGGCTTCAGGAGACAGCTGCGAAGCGGCGCGGGTGTTTCAAAACGTCGCAGCCGGCCTGGGGGGCTCGGGGGCTTCCCCCCGAGCCCCCCAGGCCGGCTGCGACATTTTAAAACACGCGCGCCACTTCGCAGCTGTCTCCTGAAGCCAAACGCTAACTTCCGCGTGCGGCTTCAGGAGACAGCTGCGAAGCGGCGCGGGTGTTTTAAAACGTCGCAGCCGGCCTGGGGGGCTCGGGGGATTCCCCCCGAGCCCCCCAGGCCAGTTGCGACGTTTTAAAACACGCGCGCCACTTCGCAGCTGTCTCCTGAAGCCAAACGCTAACTTCCGCGTTCGGCTTCAGGCGACAGCTGCGAAGCGGCACGCGTGTTTTAAAAGGTTGCAGCCGGCCTGGGGGGCTTGCCAGCACCCCAGCGAGCCCCCCAGGCCGGCTGCAACCTTTTAAAACACGCGGGATACGAGCGCCAAGGAGCTGTCTCCTGAAGCCGAACGCGGAAGTTAGCGTTTGGCTTCAGGAGACAGCTCCTTGGCGCTCGTATCCCGAATGTGAGCTCGGGAGGCGAACAAAAATGTCGCTCCCCTCCCAGCTCTTATCTCGAGTAGCTCGTAAGTAGAGCTGCTCGTATGTCGAGGTTCCACTGTATAGTTGTTAAGCAGAAATGGCTTTGTTAAAATAGAAGTGTTTACCTCCTTTTCATTGGCTGCTGCTGTTTGGCGCCAATCTTTGTAGAGCTGTCAGGCGTCGCTTGTTGCCGGGCGAAACTGTATAAAAGGAAAGTGCCACCGGGCTTACGCGCTTCTCTCTAGCTCGCGTCTGAGTGAAAGTGTATCCGCGTCTAGTTAGTCTCCTGCTGAGAATAAACATTTAAAGTTAGCAACCATGTTTCTCGGTTATTTCAGGTGCCATACTGACAGGTACCTTACCGTAATCAGTGTACCGTACGGTACACTTTCTTTGGGGGTGTCAGGTTGTTTGCCTATGAATTTGTCTTATTTGAGAAATATAAGGCACCCCCCCCGAAAATAAGACGTAGCACAACGTTTGGAGCAAAAATTAATATAAGACAATGTCTTATTTTCGGGGAAACACGGTATGTCTTCAAAAATTCCCAAGATTGGGTGGGGGTACCATAAGGGCTATTAATTCTGGGAAATAGGCAATTTATGTGTTTAACACTTTCAACCTTTGAAGGTGCAAGCTCCAATTGTTCAGAGTATAGCAAGCCAACCCCCTCTATTTCTGATTGTGGTGAAAGACTTTTCCTGTTTTTGACACCGTAAGATAAATCATTCTGAATTGTCGAACAGTGTTGAATTGTTGAACTTATTATTCCCTCGAGTGTAGTGAGATCTTCCTAATGTCAGCAATGAAATAACTTTCTGCTGAAAGATTTTTTGTTCGTTTGTTTTGTTTCTGGTGTAAATGTATTCCATGCAACCTAACGGTATGAAAAAAAAATGCAGTCATGTAAGAAATTACTCTTACCAAATCCTGCTTTCAACTCACAAGACTCTGTGATTGGACAAGATGCTCAAATAAGTGATTGCTAACCAGCCTCAAGTATTCTCAGATTAAAATGATTGAAATGAAATTTCAATTTGGCTTATAGTTTGATTTATGGTTTAGTGGCTTTCATGGCTATTTTATGACAGTCTTCTTCAATTTTGGTATCTTCCCAATATCTGAAATTCAATTCCCAGAATTTCCACCAATTCCATATTGATTGGGGAATTAATTGGATTAAAGTTCACACAACTGGAGGGGGCTCAGATGGATGGATATACAGTAATATAAAATAGCCTGTACTAAGAAAGTGACAGAAGAAATATCATTATTATTTTTCCTGATTTTTGAGGCTACCAATCAGTGAAGGACTACCAAAACTTTTACTACCACACTGTGGGCGTGGCTTATTTTGTGGGTGTGGCTTGATGATCATGCGACTGGGTAGGAGTAACTTACATTAGGTTTCAAGCATTATTCATTATATTTTCTAGAGCAGGGGTCCCCAAACTTGGAAACTTTTATGACTTGTGAATTTCAATGCCCAGAATGAAGACCTCTGTTCTAGAGAATACTACGGTACAGTGATCCCTCGAGTATCGCGAGGGTTACGTTCCAAGACCCCTCGCGATACTCGATTTTTCGCAATATAGTGGTGCGGAAGTAAAAACACCATCTGCGCATGCGTGCCCTCGCGCATGTGCAGATGGTGTTTTTCACTTCCGCACTTGGGAAGACCCCCGACCAACAGCTGAGGACCCGCCTGCCCGCCGCCGCGCCGCTCGTGCCGGGAACCAAACAGCCTGAGTTGCTCCCGGATTCTCCTCCGACCTGCCCTCAACTTACCTTCCAGCTGATGCTTCGATCCTTGGAAGAGGCCAGAGCGCCTTTCTGCACCACACTCTCCGCTTCGGTTCCTTTCCGGAAGATGGAAGTTTCTCTCCTTCCATCCTTTCTAGCAATACAATACTCGATGGTTTTAACCATCCTTTCTAGCAATACAATACTGTACTCGATGGTTTTAACCATCAAGTATTGTATTGCTAGAAAGGATGGAAGGAGAGAAACTTCCATCTTCCGGAAAGGAACCGAAGCGGAGAGTGTGGTGCAGAAAGGCGCTCTGGCCTCTTCCAAGGATCGAAGCATCAGCTGGAAGGTAAGTTGAGGGCAGGTCGGAGGAGAATCCGGGAGCAACTCAGGCTGTTTGGTTCCCGGCACGAGCGGCGCGGCGGCCGCGTTCCTCATGCCGCCGTTGCTGGCGCGGGCGCCACTTGCGAGGCCGCTGCGTTGCTCCCGTTTGTGCGGCCGCCGCGCCGCCGTTGCTAGCGCGGCCGCCGCTTGTGAGGCCGCCGTGTTGCTCCTGTTTGTGCGGCCGCCGCGCCGCCGTTGCTGGCGTGGCCGCCGCTTGTGAGGCCGCCGCGTTGCTCCCGTTTGTGCGGCCGCCGCGCTGCTGTTGCTGGCGTGGCCGCCGCTTGTGAGGCCGCCGCGTTGCTCCCGTTTGTGCGGCCGCCGCGCTGCTCCCGTTTGTGCGGCCGCCGCGCCGCCATTGCTGGCGCGGCCGCCGCTTGTGAGGCCGCCGCGTTGCTCCCATTTGTGCGGCCGCCGCGCCGCCATTGCTGGCGTGGCCGCCGCTTGTGAGGCCGCCGCGTTGCTCCCGTTTGTGCGGCCGCCGCGCTGCTCCCGTTTGTGCGGCCGCCGCGCCGCCGTTGCTGGCGCGGCCGCCGCTTGTGAGGCCGCCGCGTTGCTCCCATTTGTGCGGCCGCCGCGCCGCCATTGCTGGCGTGGCCGCCGCTTGTGAGGCCGCCGCGTTGCTCCCGTTTGTGCGGCCGCCGCGCCGCTGTTGCTGGCGTGGCCGCCGCTTGTGAGGCCGCCGCGTTGCTCCCATTTGTGCGGCCGCCGCGCCGCCATTGCTGGCGTGGCCGCCGCTTGTGAGGCCGCCGCGTTGCTCCCATTTGTGCGGCCGCCGCGCCGCCATTGCTGGCGTGGCCGCCGCTTGTGAGGCCGCCGCGTTGCTCCCATTTGTGCGGCCGCCGCGCCGCCATTGCTGGCGTGGCCGCCGCTTGTGAGGCCGCCGCGTTGCTCCCGTTTGTGCGGCCGCCGCGCTGCTGTTGCTGGCGTGGCCGCCGCTTGTGAGGCCGCCGCGTTGCTCCCGTTTGTGCGGCCGCCGCGCTGCTCCCGTTTGTGCGGCCGCCGCGCCGCCATTGCTGGCGCGGCCGCCGCTTGTGAGGCCGCCGCGTTGCTCCCATTTGTGCGGCCGCCGCGCCGCCATTGCTGGCGTGGCCGCCGCTTGTGAGGCCGCCGCGTTGCTCCCGTTTGTGCGGCCGCCGCGCTGCTCCCGTTTGTGCGGCCGCCGCGCCGCCGTTGCTGGCGCGGCCGCCGCTTGTGAGGCCGCCGCGTTGCTCCCATTTGTGCGGCCGCCGCGCCGCCATTGCTGGCGTGGCCGCCGCTTGTGAGGCCGCCGCGTTGCTCCCGTTTGTGCGGCCGCCGCGCCGCTGTTGCTGGCGTGGCCGCCGCTTGTGAGGCCGCCGCGTTGCTCCCATTTGTGCGGCCGCCGCGCCGCCATTGCTGGCGTGGCCGCCGCTTGTGAGGCCGCCGCGTTGCTCCCATTTGTGCGGCCGCCGCGCCGCCATTGCTGGCGTGGCCGCCGCTTGTGAGGCCGCCGCGTTGCTCCCATTTGTGCGGCCGCCGCGCCGCCATTGCTGGCGTGGCCGCCGCTTGTGAGGCCGCCGCGTTGCTCCCGTTTGTGCGGCCGCCGCGCCGCTGTTGCTGGCGTGGCCGCCGCTTGTGAGGCCGCCGCGTTGCTCCCATTTGTGCGGCCGCCGCGCCGCCATTGCTGGCGTGGCCGCCGCTTGTGAGGCCGCCGCGTTGCTCCCATTTGTCCGGACGCCGCGCCGCCGTTGCTGGCGCGGCCGCCGCTTGTGAGGCCACCGCGTTGCTCCCCTTTGTCCGGATGCCGCACCGCCGTTGCTGGCGCGGCCGCCGCTTGTGAGGCCGCCGCGTTGTTCCCCTTTGTCCGGACGCCGCGGCGCCGTTGCTGGTGCGGCCGCCGCTTGTGAGGCCGCCGCGTTGCTCCCGTTTGTCCGGCCGCCGCGCCACCGTTGCTGGCGCGGCCGCCGCTTGTGAGGCCGCCGCATTGCTCCCGTTTGTCCGGCCGCCGCTTGTCCGCGCGCCCGCCCTTCGCCTGCCCACGCCGTTGCTCGCGGAAGCAGCGCTGGGGTTTCCCCGCCGCCCACGCAAAGGGGAAACCCCGGCAAGAGGGGGAAGACCCAGGGAAGCCGCCCAGCAGCTGATCTGCCCGGCGGGGAAGCAAACTCCACCATCTACGCATGCGTGGCCATAGGGAAAAAAAAGGGCGCACATGCGCAGATGGTGTTGTTTACTTCCGGGTTGAAAAATCGCGATATAGCGTTTCGCAATAATCGAGATCGCGAAACTCGAGGGATCACTGTATAGCCATTCGGAAAGGAGGGGGAGGCAGAAACCCAGATCCCATAGAATTAATTCCAGATTTTACCTCCTTATACTTTTCCTAGACACTTTTGTTTGTAGGAGAATCATCAGCTTTGGGGTTTTTAAACACTTTCAGGTAGAACGTAGAGGCAAATTGGATGCCCTGGGGTGGAGCTCCATTTTTGCTACCCCACTGTATTCCCCTCTGTCCGGGCAATAGCCCACCCTTGCTACTAATCGTGGAAAACTTTATACTCATTTGAACTGTCTGAATATCCTGATTTCCCCAGACCTTGACAGGTGATGTTCTAGGTGACACACTAGCATTCACCAACACCTGATAACTATTCTCAAAAGCTCACCTATTTCTTACCTGAGGCCATGGAACGAGGCCATGAAAGAACATCCTCCAAAACTGCTTCAAGAATGAATGCTTATGTGATAGACATAAGAGCCTCAGGTAAATGCCTGTAAAGAAAAAGAGAAGTTTGCCTGGATGTAAGCAGCATGTGGCAACTCCTGGAGAGCAGTAGTGGGTTCTCAATTAGTTTGCTACTGCTTTGTGCTCACGCTCATGCGCAACACTTCTGCGCATGCACAGAAGCTGCTGCCCATGCACAGAAGCATCCCGGATGGATGGGCAGAGCCTTCCACTGCTACTGCTAACAGTTCTATGAACCAGTCAAAACCGGGAGCAATACGAGAGTGCTGGGACATGGGGACAATTGCATTATTCACCAAGATGTATGATCTTTGGGGAGAGACACAAGAAAGCAATTGTGAATGGCAGAAGTGACACTAGGGCTGAAGTTGAAGCCTGGACTTCTACTTCAGTCTAACTTTGGCACTGCTGCTATGTGCCACATTTCAGAGTGACCTTTGTATGTGGTGATAGAGAATTGCTTCTCTCTTTTTTTGGGGGGGGGAAGGTTGACATATCAGCTGAGCCAAGTTAGGCCTTTGCAAATTTTTAACATGACAAGCCCCAAAGGCTCACCACCATCACCGCATTATATAATTTTTTAAAAAATTGATGGTGCCCTGCCCAACAATGCCTATGAACAAAAGGTTACTAGGTACCTTTTCTTTCTTTCTTTCTTTCTTTCTTTCTTTCTTTCTTTCTTTATTATTTATTTATTTATTTATTTATTTATTTATTTATTTATTTATTTATTGTATTTGTCAAACGAGTATAGAGTTATAGTTTGTATTAACATAACAAAGTATAAAGAAGTGATAAAAAGGATAATAGGACAGAAGGACAGGGACAATAGTGTGCTTATGTATGCCCCTTACCTCTTAGAAAAGACCTCTTAGAAAAGGGGAGAGGTCAACAGTAGATAATTTAAGGTTGAAGATTTTGGGGTTAGGGGAAGAAACAACAGAGTCAGGTAGTGAGTTCCAGGCATTGATCACTCTGTTGCTGAAGTCATATTTTCTGCAGTCAAGTTTGGAGCAATTTACATTTAGTGTGTATCTATTACGTGCTCTTGTATTGTTATTGTTATTGTTGATGAAGGTGAAGTGGTCACTAACAGAAAGGACATTATGGTGTATGAACTTATGAACAACAGTTAAATCTGTTCGGAGGCAACATAGTTGTAAATTGTCTAGCAATAGTATTTGAAGTCTGGAGGAGTAAGGTAGTTTGTTTCGAGAGGAGGAGTGAAGGACTCTTCTTGTGAAGGATTTCTGGACTCTCTCAATTGTGTCAATGTCAGTTATGCAATGTGGGTTCCATACAGATGAGCTGTATTCAAGTATTGGTCTAACAAATGTTTTGTATGCTCCATTTAGCAGTTTGTTTGGCATCATAGGACATGAGAGGTCCAGTTGGCTGCTTTCCTTCCGAATTTCAATCCAAACCAATTCACTAGCTGTTGCTGTGGAGAACCAGGGATATGTTAGGTTTAGGTTTATTGGATTTATATGCCGCCCCTCTCCGCAAACTCGGGGCGGCTCACAACAATAATAAAAAACAGTACAGTACACAATACCAAATCCAATGCCCACCCATCCAGTTACAATTTAAATTAATAATCTCATAAAAACAGTATATATAAAAAACAGGCACACAGTCAATCAATCAACAAAACAACATGGGCAAGGGGGAGGTGTTTTAGTTCCCCCATGCCTGACGGCAAAGGTGGGTCTTAAGGAGTTTACGAAAGGCAGGGAGGGTGGGGGCAATCCTAATCTCAGGGGGGAGCTGGTTCCAGAGGGTCGGGGCCCCCACAGAGAAGCTCTTCCCCTGGGTCCCGCCAGACGACATTGTTTAGTCGACGGAACCCGGAGAAGGCCAACTCTGTGGGACCTAACCGGTCGCTGGGATTCGTGCGGCAGGAGGCGGTCCCGAAGATATTCTGGTCCGGTGCCATGAAGGGCTTTATAGGTCATAACCAACACTTTGAATTGCTGTTAGCTGTTACTTAAGGATACACTAGTTGAGTTCCTGAAGGAATGGTGGAATATACATTAAGGAGACACACAAAGACTCTGATAGCAGTGAAAATCATGTTTGAAAACAATCTTCTTAAAATTCTGAGTTGCACTTACTTCCTACAAATTTTTATATAATGTATATCTTAACACTGCTCCTATGATGTCCTACAATACTTACTTCCTACAAATGTTTATAACAGTATATATTAATACTGTTTTTTTCTATAATTGTCTATCTGTTTGACAACTGATGTGTGAAATACATGTTTTAACATAGGCTAAAAGTTTTTCAAGGCAGCCTTTGAAAGTTACAGCTGCACTATATTTGAACTTCGAAAAGACATCAGAGAACTATATTTTCCCAGTATATCTTTAACTCAAAGTGCAAACATTCTCTTGGTTTTTAAGTCAAGGCTGAGCAACGTGCAAAATAAGAGAACAAGGCGCTCACTAGACTTTCCATTCCCAAGGGAGGTGGTTAGAAAAAAGACTTGGTCAGATAAAGTGTAGGATTACAGCACTCCCCCCCCCCCCCCCGTTTTGAATCTGAACAATAATAAAGGACATAAAAAGTCCTTCTCCCTACCCAAGGTCGTTTTGTAAAATGAATATCAAGCAAGAGAATATTTGAAAGGCACATTAGAGTTCATAAAAAGGACACTTTTCATAGGAAGAAGAAAGAACCATCTCATTTAAAACTGGCCCTGTGGTTTAGAGCTACTATGTAATCTGTGTCTGTTATTCTACAGGTGTTCGTGAACTCATTGTTGGGTACACTTTGTCAAGTTATTTCCGGCCTCCTGCTTCTGAAGAATTGCAGGCTAAGGCAAAGAAAACACAGTGTCTACTTGTTTGCACACGATGGCTTAGATAGTAACCCTGTAATGCATTTTAAAAAAACAAAAAAACGAGTGCCAATTGTCCCACATTTCCGTTTCATATTTAGAGGAACTGACCTTCAATTGAGTCTTAGATTAATCATTCTTGGCTTGGGAAATAGCCCAAAATGACTGGAACTGATTGTGAATTTCAGAATGCTACTAGAAAAGCAGCTGGAGAGCAAGGAAAGCACAAATAATCCCCAAAGATTTTATCTTAAGTATTTGTAGGTACACGTTGGTTTTGCTTTTTAATATTAAGCTGGTTTTATAAATTGAACTCTAAAAGAGTCGGGTGTGATGTGTGAACAGAGCTGATTTTTAAGATTCTACAAAATTCTCTGAGGGTTAAAGCACCTGAAATACTGACTGAAATTAATCAATAGAAGGGACCTGTACAGAATAAATTTTATGGGCAACTAATCTGTTACCAAACTCATCTCAAAGCACAGGTATGGTCCTTGTCTAGCGACCACAACTGGCAATTTGATAGTTAAGCAAAGCAGTTGCTGTTTTTCTACAGCCCTCCTTAACAAACCTATCCCAGCCATGCAAACTGAAACCAGACTCAAAACAACATAGGCCACTACCACCAATCACCTCCACCAGACCCAAACCCACACCCGCCCTACAGACCAAATACGACCACCACCCAGAAGCCAAACTACAGCAGTGCTCCCAACTTAGCAAGCCCCCTCTGACTTGCACACAAAGCAAACTGACAAACACCATAAACACATGACCAGACCACAAACTCACAGCCAAACAAAAATTGTTACACCCCAGACACACATTACAAAACAGCTAAGTAGCCTGCAAGCTCCAACTACTCAGAATATTGCCCCCAATCCACAAACATCAACTAATCAGCATACATCATTTACATCAACAACCCCAGGTGTTACCCCATTGACTCACCAGGATGTTTCAACACAGCTTGCAGCTGCTGAGCCATCAAACCACACCACCCACCAGTATTTATAGAGGGAAGGCAGCTCAGGTCTCGCTGTGTTTGCCCTAGAACAAGGACAGAAGCACCAGCCTGAAGATGACGAGTGGGACCTCATCGAAACGTCACCAGAAATCTCTGAATCCTACATGGGGAGAAACTCAAATATGCCAAGACCTTCACACCTGTACCCATGAAAATCTTCGAAAACACACACACACACACACACACACACACATATATATGTCACATGTTTTTTTGCTGAATTTGAAAATTAAGGGAGACTAGGATAGATCTATTTTGGCCTTATTCTGGCTTCATCAGCTAGCCATACCCACTGGGACTTGAACCTGCAACCTTTGCCTTGTAAGGCAGAGAATTATCACTCTAGGCTACAGTATCCAATCCCTTCAGCTATATATATATAGTGTGTGTGTACTCACACACCATATACATACACCCACACCTACCATATTTTTCGGATATAAAATACACCTGTTTCCTCCCTGTTTACCTATTTACGTATTTACATATTTACTTACTTACTTACTCACATACTCACTTACTTACTTACTTGTTTGTTTGTTTGTTTGTTTGTTTGTTTGACTTCTATACCACCCTTTTCAACTGACTAGCTAAATTAGTGAATTCAGCTTTGATTTGAATAATGCCGAATACTACTACATCAAAAAGATCAAAAGCAACATGAGAAAATATTATTTTACTGAAAGAGTAGTAGATCCTTGGAACAAACTTCCAGCAGACATGGTAGATAAATCCACAGTAACGGAATTTAAACATGCCTGGGATAAACATATATCCATCCTAAGATAAAATACAGAAAATAGTATAAGGGCAGACTAGATGGACCATGAGGTCTTTTTCTGCCGTCAGACTTTTATGTTTCTATGTTTCTACATCCATATTCAGCATTTGGAACAAGCAGCCTTGTTTCTATTCAAATTAAAGCATGTACTTATTTGTTTGTTTGTTTGTTTGTTTGTTTGTTTGTTTGTTTGTCAAGCTTAACAGATATAAGTATAAACATGATTATGAATACAGGAAATGGACACAAATAAATGGGGACAGTAGGATAGGGATGGTAGGCACATTGGTGCGCTTATGCACGCCATCTCTTAAGAATGAGGTAAAGTCAACAGTAGACAGTCTAAGGTTAACATTATGGTGTTATACAATAAAGTTATACAACTGAAAAAAAAGTGAGGGGATTAATTATGCATCAAATATTTCATTATTTCACAATGTGACTGTTCTGCCCAAGTGTGAAATCTCACATGATCATCTAAAATGACTCTGTCTAGAAAACATAAAAACGATGAGAAGGAAGGCTATTTTCCAGCTTCTTCGTATCACACTGTTCTGTTCCCTGTGGCTGTGTAAGAATGTCACGTTATTTTTGCAGTGACTGTTCCCACTATAGTTTGCAGGAACGCCACCTAAAGACTACTTTGCCACCTCACAGAGTTTTGGGCCAAAGTCTCCTTCTATTAATAGTATACCAGGATCAGAGGGTCAATCATAAGAGGTTTGACCAGGCTGGTTTTCTATGAAAATTAGTTAAAAATAGACAAAAGTTCTATCTTGGTCAAACGTTAATTTGGTGAGATAAAAATAAATGCTGCACCAAGCCTTGCAGGCCAATAAAAATGACTTGGGTCACTGGGTCTTCTGCAGTTGCTAAAACTGTGGAATAAGCATAATCCCTAACAATTTGGTCTTCTTCGGGATATTTGCAAGGAAAGGAATAAAAGCTAAGCAATGTGATAAAAATGTGACTTGATGCACTGGATTTTCTGAAGCTGCTGAAGCGATAAAATGGATATACATTGAAGACACACTTTAATTGTTGCTTTAAACTACTGAGACTTTATTCCAGTTGCGTGCATTCATTCAGCAAGTTTAAAGTTATGATGGCACTGAATGGTGGTGATAAACAGTTTTTAGATTTCCTTTCCTGAACCAGTGCTTCTTCCACTCACTTGTTTTATGATTGCATTATTAAGCAATGGACATTCTGTTCTCAGTTGTCATTGTAAATTGAGGACTATCTGTAGTGTGTCCTCAGTCAAATTAGACCAAACTTTTTCTTCAAGTCCTATACTTTCCCCCCCGCATTGTCTATCAATCTTTCTCTCTTTTTTATCCAAATATACCATTTATTCCAAACATTGTAATAACCTGAGCCTTTTTGTCCTTTTAGTTTTATTTTTAGTTTGTCCATTTCCACACATCTGTGTATTTTCTCAATCAATATGTTTTCCAATGGACTATTTTCATCTTTCCAGTATTGAGCATAAGCAATTCTTGCTTCTGTAATGAAGTGTAGTGATAAGTATTGTATGGTTTTTGTTTTTGTTTTGTTATTTCTAATAAAAAGAATTCAGGAGTGTATTCTATTTTCTTTCCTGTAATAAAGCCCTTCATGGCATCGGACCAGAATATCTCCGAGACTGCCTTCTGCTGCACGAATCCCAGCGACTGATTAGGTCCCACAGAGTGGGCCTTCTCCGGGTCCCGTCAACTAAACAATGTCGGTTGGCGGGCCCCAGGGGAAGAGCCTTCTCTGTGGCAGCCCCGACTCTCTGGAACCAGCTCCCTCCAGAAATTAGAACTGCCCCTACCCTCCTTGCCTTTCGTAAACTCCTTAAAACCCACCTTTGTCGTCAGGCATGGGGGAATTGAGATATCTCCCCCGGGCCTATATAATTTATGTATGGTATGTTTGTAGGTATGTCTGCTTAAAAACGGGTTTTTTAAACTATTTTAAATTTAAAATTGTAAATTATTAGATTTGTCATGAACTGTTTTATTATGTTGTGAGAGGGCCGGCATACAAATCCAATAAATAAATAAATAAATAAATAAATAAATAAATAAATAAATAAATGAATGAATGAATGAATGAATGAATGAATGAATGAATGAATGAATGAATGAATGAATGAATGAATGAATGAATGAATGAATGAACGAACGAACGAACGAACGAACGAACGAACATACATACATACAAACAAACAAACAAACAAACAAACAAACAAATCTGTTGCAACCAGTCATAGATCTTTTTCCAATAACTTTTGTTGTGTATACTCCCATTCAGCCTGAGGATTATTCAGATTTCAAAGTGGAGAGCGATTTTGAATTGGCAGAAGGGCCTGATTTACAGATAGAAAGAGAGGTTAGCTCAGAGGGGGAGGCAAACGACGTAGACATGCATTCAGGATCTAGTGAAGAAGATCTGAGGTGGGTTAACCCTTACTTCAGACGCTTTTAGAAGAGAAGGGAACAAGTGTTAGGGAAGAAATATTAGAAGGTGAGGAACTGATTAATCAGTTACCTCACATCCAGGTCTGAACGGAAGAGAAGCTGATTTCGTTCAATCTTGCAATCCCAAAATGGACACATCCAGGACACGCTTCGAAGCATAAGCTAACAATGTGTGATTTATTACCTACTTTTATGACTCCTGGCTAGCACTGATTAGCCCATAAATTTTAGAATGACTTGTGGAATGTTTTTATGTTACTACCGGGCTAATCTACTTAATTGCTAAAGATAGAAGATGAGGAAAGGAAACACTGCGTGCAAAGTTGGTGTATTAATGAGGTATTAATTAAAGGAGAAATAAAGAAGATGTGTTTTTACAATGAGATGCATTGAGCAATCATTTATTCCAATTATTTTCTGTATGAGCCTGAAACCAGAACAACTTTTAGCTTTGAGGCATAACCACCACATATGAAAGAAGTACCTATGTCTTTTTTGCATTTCTAACAGGTCGAATTTGTATTTGGGTATATTTTGGCCAATCACGATGGTGCTAAATACCATCTATAAAACAATTTATAATAGTTCTCTTTAAATGCTACCAATTTTGTTATTTTACTATATATATCCCATGTTCGCTCCCAGTCAGCCAGGTATATATTATATCTTCCCTTTTCTAATCCCTCAACTATTTTCTCAGATTTTATGAAATTGCCAAGAAAATTAAAATAAGTCTTTTTTGAACCAGATGAAGTAGGAAAGAAGGAATGGAGGATGGAAATCAAATCATGTAAGCCAGGGGATAAGGATTTTACTTTAGGTACTCTCTTCTTTGATTTTGACCATGCCAACATTCTCTTCATCAGATCTAAAACCAAACCAAACCAAACCACAAAGCCTAGAGCTGGAGCTCAATTTGATAATATTTTACTAACCTGACCACACCTGGAGTACTGCATTCAGTTCTGGTCACCACACTTCAAAAGAGACATTGAAACTCTGGAGAAGGTGCAAAAAAGAGCAACCAAGATGATTAAGGGATTGGAAACCAAGACTTACGAAGAGAGACCTAGAGAAAAGGAGGGCCAGAGCGGACATGATAGCAGTCTACAAGTATACGAGGGGACATCACAGAGAGGAGGGGATCACTTTATTCTTCAGGGCACCAGAGGGCCAGACGAGGAACAACGGCTGGAAGCTGACCAAGGAGAGATTCAACATGGAGATAAGGAGGAACTTCCTGATGATCAGAGTGATCAACCAATGGAACAACCTACCAGCAGACGTTGTGAACTCCAACACTCTGGACATTTTTAAGAGAAGATTGAACTGCCAATTGACTGGTGTACTATAGGGTTCCTGCTTGGGCAGGGGGTTGAACCCAATGGCCTTCATGGTCCCTTTCAACTCTAACAATAAATAAACCCATGATCCAGCTCAGTATTTTGGCAGGCTCATTTCTATTATCTGCAATTTGCTTCTTTCACTGGAAATCTGCAATGTTTGACTTCTCTGTGCAATGTAGCTGTTGTGACCATTTATTTTAAAATGACATTCTTATCTTGTTTCCTTGCTCAACAAAACTTAAAATAAGGGAAATAAGAGAATAGGAGCAGTCATAATTGACTCTATTTTATTGTAAGCTGCCAATATGTGAAATGGGAGGCTAAATAAATGAAGATCTCATTCCCCAACCAGACAAGACCTGCTGTGGATTCCTTCCAATTGCATGAAGTCCATCTATTCCAAAACAAATGTATGTCAACCAGAGGGATCTGCAAGATTTTGCCATGCTTTTATACAACATGTCACAGCTAGTATGGGGATTAAAGGTGTGACTCAAGGAGCAGCAGACAGGCAGATCTGTATAGTGTGTGATTCAAAAGGTTACGCCTGTGATGGTGAAGCTATGGCACACATGCCAGAAGTGACACACACTCCATTTTTCCAAGCACATGGAGCTGTCACCCCTTGTTCTTCCAGGTTCTGGTGCACTGGCCAGCTGGTTTTCATATGCATGGGTGCTCCAGAAACCAGAAAAGCAGCTGCCTATTGCACATTACCCTGGGGGGAGAATCATTGACCCCCTCAGAGAGGGTTTGCAACTAGGGCATCCTCCTCGATCCACAGCTCACATTAGAGAAACACCTTTCAGCTATGGCGAGGGGGGCGTTCGCCCAGGTTCTCCTGGTGCACCAGTTGCGACCCTATTTGGACCGGGAGTCACTACTCACAGTCACTCATGCCCTCATCACCTTGAGGCTCGACTACTGTAATGCTCTCTACATGGGGCTACCTTTGAAAAGCGTTCGGAAACTTCAGATCGTGCCAAATGCAGCTGCGAGAGCAATCATGGGCTTTTCCAAATATGCCCATGTTACTCCAATACTCCGCAGTCTGCATTGGTTGCCAATCAGTTTCCGGTCACAATTCAAAGTGTTGGTTATGACCTATAAAGCCCTTCATGGCACCGGGCCAGAATATCTCAGGGACCCCCTTCTGCTGCACGAATCCCAGTGACCAGTTAGGTCCCACAGAGTGGGTCTTCTCCAGGTCCCGTCAACCAAACAATGTCGCTTGGCGGGACCCAGAGGAAGAGCCTTCTCTGTGGCGGCCCCGACCCTCTGGAACCAACTCCCCCCAGAGATTAGAATTGCCCCCACCCTCTTTGCCTTTCGTAAGCTGCTTAAAACCCACCTCTGCCGCCAGGCATGGGGGAACTAAGATACATTTTCCCCCTAGGCCTTCACAATTTTATGTATGGTATTTTTGTATGTATGATTGTTTTTTATATAATGGGTTTTTAACTGATTTTTGGTATTGGATTTTGTTGTACTGTTTTACTGCTGCCGTTAGCCGCCCCGAGTCTGCGGAGAGGGGCGGCATACAAATCCAATTAATAATAATAATAATAATAATAATAATAATAATAATAATAATAATACATGCTCCAGGAAAAGGATCTTTGTTGTGAGTGCTCCTTGTCCACCTCTGGTCATGTCAGATTCTGAGGAAGATGGATACCCTGGGTCAATGGGGCTGCCAGCTGATGCAGAGAGTGAGAGTGAGGGGGAAAGTGACCTGCGCAAACCCGAGGAGCCACCAGGGGGAGCTGATATAACAATATGGGTGTTGTCCCAGTCAGAGGATGAGGAAGACATTAGAGTGGACAATCCGTTATTAGATACCAGATATAGGAGATTTCTGAGAAGGCAAGAGGACTTGCATAGCAAAAGAAAATAAGCTTACAGCTTTACCTCTTTGAGGTGTGATGTCACTTCCATTCAGTAGAAAAGCAAAGGATTTGGTGTAATTGGGTGTGCGGTTTCAACGCCAGTCATGGAAGAGGTGTTGGAGTGTAGAGGGGCCTGAAAAAGACTCCGACAGATGATTCCTGCTTTGCTAAAAGACATTCATTGCCAGATGATGTTTCTCTTAGATTCTGGTGAGCTGTTTCATGCTATTGAATGATAAATTGCTTCTCTTATCACCAAAGAATGCTGTTAGACTGAGTTGGCACTTTTCCCAGACTTTGTTTATATTTCATTTCGGAGAGAGAAATAACTCCTTTCTTCTTACCATTCAATCTGCTTTTTGCTTTGTACTTCTTTTACCAATAAAGAGTGCGATTTTACCATAAAAGAGTGGACTTTGGGGTTGGTGGTTTCGCTCCCAGAGGCCGTGCACAGAACAATCTTCCTTTTTCCAGAATGCACATGTGCACTGGCTAGCTCTTCTGGTTTCTGGTGCTCATGCGAGTGTAAAAAGACACTGAGAGGTGATCCCGGTGGTCACTTCCTAAGGGAACAGAGCAAGAAAAGCCCGTTTCTCTTCCCTCCCTGCCCACAAAGGCTTCTTGAGTGGCCCCAGGCGGTCCAGAGCACTGGTGGACAATTAACCGGTGAAGACGGGATGGTGGTGGTGGGCTTCCTATGCAGATGACCCCCCCACTGGTAGCTGCCGTTACCCACCCACTGGAAGAGCTCTTGCCCCCCCTCCCCACCTTGGCAACTGCAGAAGCTGGTAGCTACCAGGCATGGCTGCATATTTGCAGCTTCTCCAGCTGCCAAGGTGGGGAGGGGTTGATTGTCCACCAGTGCTCTGGACCGCCTGGGGCCACTCAAGAAGCCTTTGTGGGCAGGGAGGGAAGAGAAACTGGCTTTTCTTGCTCTGTTCCCTTAGGAAGTGACCACCGGGATCACCTCTCAGTTTCTTTTCGCACGCATGCCTGTTGTTGGTCTTCACACTCGCATGACCTACTGCCAGCTGGGCGGTGATGGATCTCAGCAGAGAGGATCTCAGGCAAAGTCGCATGTTTGGAGCTTCTCCGTCTGCCAAGGTGGAGGAGTCAGAGAGAGCTGCTGCTAGCTGGGAAATGGTGGATCCTAGCAGGGAGGATTCTAGGCATGCCCATATGTTTGAAGCTTCTCCGGCTGCTTAGGTAGGGGGGGAGGGATAAAGAGAACTGCTGCCAGCCATGAAATGGTGGAATGGTGGATCTGAGCAGAGAGGATACTAGACATGGCAATGCATTTGGAACTTCTCCAGCTGCCAAGGTGAGGGGGCAGAGAGAGCTGCTGCTAGCAGAGAAATGGTGGATCCCACCAGGGAGGATCCTAGCCATACCTGTGCATTCAGAACTTCTCCAGCTGCCAAGGTGGGTGGGTGGGGGACAGAGAGAGTTGCTGTGGCCAAGAAACAGTGGTTCCCAGCAGGGGAGAGTCAAGGCAAGGCCATGCATTTGGAGCTTACCCAGCTGGCAAATAGTGCTTTAGAAGTGGTGGGGATAACAACTTGGGAATGGCTGCTGCTTTGTCACACCAGGGAATGCCCTGATGCCTGGTTGTTCCCCAGTAAGAGGTGCACTAGTCCTCATGGAAGAAGTGGAGGGGGGGCGCATGCATGGGAGTGGAGGCATGCACAGTGAGGGGTTTGCATGTGTGCATGCACAGTGCAGGGCACAGTGCAGAGGGAGTGTGGGAAAGGGTCTGTGTGCACGCACAAATGAGGGTGCACATTGCATTATGGGTGCCAGCATGCATGGGCGCTCATACTCTTGGACTTTTGGCATGCAATCAGTGGTGGGCTATGAGCCAGAATGCTAAATTGTGCTCGCCGCGACAGCTCGTAAGTTCTTGCGAGCCCAGTGCAATTTTGCTGCTGTACCTGTGGAGATAGCAAAATTGTGCATGGAGCCCCAGCCGTGCCCGTGTTTCGGTGAGGTTTTTTTGCTTCTGCACATGCTGAAACATGGGCGCACCTGCAGCTCCATGCATGATTTTGCTGCCTCCACAGGTGCAGCAGCAAAATCACGCTAGTCCCACAAGAACTTACTAGCCGTGGCGGCAAGCGCAGTTTAACGTCCTGGATTGTAGCCCACTGCTGCATGCAATGCCATAAAGGTTTGCCATCACTGGTGTTAATGGCCGGAGTTAACAAGTAACAAGCACACGTGATGCAATTACAATGTAGCAAGAAGAACACGCAAGTGGTGGGGGTTTCCCTTTTTTAAAGGGCTTGCATAGCGTAGGCGCGGCTTTGACAGCCGTTTGGAGTTTCCCGCCCGCTGGTTATCCAATCAGTGGCCGGGTATGCAAATGTAGGGATTCAAACACATATTAGCATATAACTTTGTTCTGCTGGGCTCTCTGGTAGGAGCCTCCCAAAAATTCAAGGGTACAAATTTCAGACACACGCACGTTTGAAAATTCAAAACAATGTTCTTTATCCCAAACTTCAAAATAAACTAAGCACTCTTTTTGTATTGCAAGGAGCACTCATCCCAAAACAACTGGGTAGTCTGTACAATTAACCTTAAGCAGTCATTAAGTACTTAGCTAGCAGTGGTGAAGAAACTTCACACCCCTTCTTCTTCCAATGAAGTGAGACACATACACACACACACACACACACACACACACATTGCTCTGCTTTGTTTTCAAAGGCGTGAAAAATCAACAAAAAGTCCAGAAACCAGCAACATAGGATTCCTGACGAACTGCGATCAGATACTCTTCCACAACAGCCAAACCCACATGCTGCTATTTATAGCAGCAGCCCTAATTACTGGAGCCCCACTCAAACACAGGTGGCCATTCTTATCTCCTGTAATATGTACTTACTTGGTCTCTTCTACGCATAATTCTGCACTTCTGTGGATCCAAAACGTCTTCATCCGAATCAATGGAAGATAACGGAGATTGACTGCTTGGGCTGTGTGCCAAGTCCCCCTCTGCCGAGTCACTCCCACCTTCTTCTTCGTCTGAGGAAACTAAACTCTGAACTGACTCTACACAGGCCTATGACATGTTGAAGTTTTCCCTGCATCCACCTCCACATTTCTTGGGGCAGGAGCTGGGCCAGAGCCAACCACAACAAACTTATTTACATATACCATGTCCATGGGTACATAACAACTGGGTTAGGCCATCTATAGTGTTGAGCACTGACTCAGAGCAAGTACTCCTGATTTCACAACAGCACAGTACTTCCCAACTATTCAGAAAAGCAGCCTAATCCTTTTCAGACTTGCACAAAACCTTGGGGGGGGGAGATTATGTTGCTTTAAGAAATCCACTTATTAGAGCTAATACAATCCTCCCCCTCCCCTCCTCAAGCTAGCCCAAATCCTGAATGAAGTTGACCAACCTTAGGACAACCTTATTTCCTTATTTTTGCTCATTTAGATCAATGTTTTCTCAAATTTGACAGCTTTAAGGTTTATGGACTTCAACTCTCAGAATTCCACATATTTTAAATTTGCCAAGTTTGAACAAACACTGGTTTAGATTAGACCATCCTTCCAAGGAATGCTAGACAATTCATTCCCAGAGCCTCTCTTGGCCAGACATTGAGAAAAACAAAAAAAAAAGGAGTTTAGAAACTTGACTTTGATATTTCTTGTAGCTTTTAAAGCCATCCTGTGGTCCACAATGTCTATTATTTGCTTATTATTTCCATGAGCATTGAGCTACTCAGCTGGTCTTGTGATGGTAAATTTATAACTATCACAGGCTAGAGCTGAGCACTGATGGCTTTTTGGTATTCTTTAACCAAATTTCAGCTGCCTTTTTCAATTAACAAAATGTTGTTTAAAAAGTATAAGCTTCCATGCACTCTGCAACCCACTGCATCAGCTGCATAGAATGGTTAGACCGATGTGGGATTAAACTGTGAAGAAGTGGAGGAAGAAAGGGAGGGGAAGATAGCTTGGTTATGAGGTTTTCCTCCTCTCCAGTTTAAATCCTACATCAATCCAAAAAAAAAAAAATGCCTTTTAATAAAATGCCTTAATCAGAAAAGGTACTCTCAGGCTGTGAGTTTTGTTTTTGGTCACAATAGATTGATATTTATTTATTTATTTATCTATCTATCTATCTATCTATCTATCTATCTATCTATCTATCTATCTATCTATCTACCTACCTACCTACCTACCTACCTACCTACCTACCTACCTACCTTCACCTACCTACCTACCTACCTACCTATTTATTTGTTTGTTTGTTTGTTTGTTTGTTTGTTTGTTTGTTTGTTTGTTTGTTTGTTTGTTTATTTATTTATTTATTTATTTATTTATTTATTTATTTATTTATTTATTTATTTATTTATTTATTTATTTATTTATTTATTTATTTATTTATTTATTTATTTATTTATTTATTTATTTATTTATTTATTTATTTATTTATTTATATATAGAGTTGAAAGGGACCTTACAGGTCATCAAGTTGAACCCCCTGCCTGAGCAGGAAATCCTACATCACCCCAGCCAAATGGCAGTCCAATCTCCTCTTGAAAGTGTCCAAAGTTGGGGAGTTCACAACCTCCTCTGGCAGGTCGTTCCACTGGTTGATCGCTCAGATTGTCAGGAAATTCTTTCTTATCTCCAGGTTGAATCTTTCCTTGGTCAGTTTCCAACCGTTGTTCCTTGTCCGGCCCTCTGGTGCCCTGGAAAACGTGTGTCCCCCTCCTCTCCGTGGCAACCCCTTAAGTACCTGTATGCAGCTATCATGTCCCCCCCTAGCCCTTCTTTTTACTAGACTATCCATGCCCAGTTCCAGCAACCTTTCCTCGTATGACCTGGCCTCTAGTCCCTTTATCATTTTAGTTGCTCTTTTCTGCACCCTCTCTAGAGTCTCTATATCTTTTTTGAAGTGTGGTGACCAGAACTGGATGCAATACTCCAGGTGCGGTCTGACCAGGGCCTTATAGAGTCCTTATAGAGTCCTCCTAAATTGGTAGGTACAGAAACTGGATGGGTTTTCATCTGACTCTTTGGCTATCCTTGTCAGGCCTGTGTGGATTGCTTTTAATTTTAAGGAAACTCCCCCCGCACCCAATTTATGTATGAGTGTGCATTCATGCCTACACATCCTCATAGTCCTGTTGGTTGGCCTCTCAACAACAGGCTCAGTTTCTCATGTGTTCTATGGCAGGAGTCTCCATCCTTGGCAACTTTGTAGATTTCAACTCTCATAATTCCTCAGGCAGCACTGGCTGGGGAATTGAGAGTTGAAGTCCATAAGTCTTAAAGTTGCCAAGGTGGAAGACCCCTGTTCTAAGGCTTAGCCATGAGAGTAACACTGCTGAGTAAAAAGGTTTCAAGGAAGGAATTATTTACTGAGCTCTCTCTCCTCTTGGTATTTAATTGAAACATGGGCAGCATGGTAGAAATATTACAGTCCAAATAAATAGTTAACAGAGGACACTTGGATTTGACCTGCATATAAGAGTTTTAAAGGAATAATAGTACACATAGAGCAAGAAGACACAAATTGTCATTCATTATCAGCCATAGAGGCTGGGTATGTCTTTGGGCCAGTTAACAGAGCAGAATAACAAAGCTGGAGGGTACCTTAGATGTCTTCTAGCCCAACTCCCTGCTCAAGCAGGAAACCCTATACCCGTGATGGCAAACCTATGGCACGTGTGCCACAAGTGGCATGCAGAGTCATATCTGCTGGCACAACAGCCTGTATGCGCCAGCCAGCTGGTTTTTTGCTTGGGTGGAGGCTCTGGGAGGGCATTTTTTGCCCTCACAAGGCACTAGGGAAGCCTCTAGAGCCTGGGCATGGCCAAAAATGGGCCTACCGAGCACATTGGAAATCAGGAAATGGGCTGTTTCTGGTCTCCAGAGGGCCTCAGGAAGGTCTCTGGGATCAGGGAAGGTTGTTTTTGTCTTCCCCACACTCCTGGGAAGCTTCTGGAGCCTGGGTAGGATGAAAAACAGGCCTACCAGGCCCACCCAAAGTCAGGACATGGAGGAACAAGGAGGTCATGTGTGAATGTGCAGGGCATTGAATTATGAGTGTGAGCATGCGCACATGTCTTTGGCTCCTGAGGGGGAAAAAAAGGTTCACCATCACTGCCCTATAATACTTCAGATAAATTGCCGTGCAGTCTCTGCTTCAAAATGTTCAGTGTTGGAGCACCCACAACTTCTCAAGGCAAGCGGTTCTATTGGTTGTCCTAACCGACAGGAAGTTAGTTCTTCTCTCTCACTCCAACCTATGTCAAGATGGGGAAAATTACAATCATGTTAGTGGGACGATGGATAATTAAAACGATTTGGAAGAAATGCAGATACCCCTTGATTTGTACCCATATTATTATTTTATTGTATTTTGTGAGCCGCCCCGAGTCCTTGGAGAAGGGCAGCATACAAGTCTAATAAATAATAATAATAATAATAATAATAATAATAATAATAATAATAATAATAATTCCAATAATAATAATACGAAGATATAAAAATCAAGCTGCAACGACTCTGGCATAAGCCCATGAAAGTGATCCTAGTGGTACTTGGCACTCTGGGCGCAGTGCCAAAGGATCTCAGTGGACATTTGAAAACCATCGGAATTGACAAAATCTCCATCTGTCAATTGCAAAAGGCCGCTTTACTGGGATCGGCAAACATAATTCGCCGCTACATCACGCAGTCCTAGGTGCTTGGGAAGCACCCGACTGGTGATGAAATACGAAATCCAGCATAGTGATCTCGTTTGCTGTGTTGTACTGACATAATAATAATAATAATAATAATAATAATAATAATAATAATAATAATAATAATAACAACAATAATAATAATTTACGACAAATCACTTGGAGACCTTTTGAAATTATGATACCTCTCCAGGGTGTGCTGTTCAGTTCAGAGGTGGGTTGTAACTTACCTCGCTGATGGTTTGCTTCCTCCTGCACTACATTGTTGAATGCTGAAAAATAAATTTTTGAATAGAATAGAATAGAATAGAAGAATAGAATAGAATAGAATAGAATAGAATTTTATTGGCCAAGTGTGTTTGGAGACACAAGGAATTTGTCTTGGTGCAGATGCTCTCAGCGTACATAAAAGAAAAAGATACATTTGTCAAGAATCATGTGGTCCAACACTTAATGATTATCCTAGAGGTCAAGTAAGCAATGAAGAAACAATCAATATTAATAAAAATCTTAGGATACAAGCAACAAGTTACAGCCGTACAGTCCTAAGTGGGAGGAAAAGAATGATAGGAATGATGAGAAAAACTAGTAGAAATAGAAGTGCAGATTGTTTAGTAGAGTGATGGCATTCGGGAAAAAACTGTTCTTGTGTCTAGTTGTCTTGGCGTGCAGTGCTCTGTAGTGACGTTTTGAGGGTAGGAGTTGAAACAGTTTGTGTCCAGAATGCGAGGGGGTCAGTAAATATTTTCACTACCCTCTTTTTGACTTGTGCAGTATACAGGTCCTCAATGGAAGGCAGGTTGGCAGCAATTGTTTTTTTCTGCAGTTCTTTTTTTAAAAAATATTTTTATTAATTTTTTAAAATAAACAAACACACATACAAACATTAAACATAAAGTGGGGGTACATTTCCCCCGCTTATCTTGAAAGTATAAATTCAAATACAGAAAAAGAATACATAGTTAGCTATATATTGAATATTAAAAAAAAAACTAATAAATTTGAGTTAAAGTTTTCCCAATTTTTACTAATATATGTAAATGAAACAAAATTCTTACTATGTTACTTATACATAAACTAATTCTACCATAATCATCAAACGGTATATTTAAACTAATGTTGACATTAATATTACCCATATAAAAACAAATTCAACAAATTAACTAAAAATAGATTTATATGTTCTGATTATCCTCTTAAGTCTGTGTTGGTCTTGTTGGGTTGCAGAACCAAACCAGACAGTTACAGAGGTGCAGATGACAGACTCAATGATTCCTCTGTAGAACAAGATCAGCAGCTCCTTGGGCAGTTTGAGCTTCCTGAGCTGGCGCAGAAAGAACATTCTTTGTTGTGCTTTTTTGATGATGTTTTTGATGTTAGGTGACCATTTTAGGTCTTGAGATATGATAGAACCTAGAAATTTGAATGTCTCTACTGTTGATACTGTGTTGTCTAGTATTGTGAGAGGTGGAAGGATGGAAGGGTTTCTCCTAAAGTCTACCACCATTTCTCCAGTTTTGAGTGTGTTCAGTTCTAGGTTGTTCCGGTCACACCACAAGGATAGTTGTTCAACCTCCTGTCTGTATGCGGATTCATCATTGTCTCGAATGAGTCCGATCACTGTTGTATCGTCTGCAAACTTCAGTAATTTAACAGTAGTTTTAAAAGCCGAAAACAAGAGTCATGTGCGAGATCTATTTTTACAACCGTCATGACTAAGACCGTAATGAACATGGCATGAGATTTCACCAATTTTTGACATTTCTTTGCTTCATGGAGAAAATCAGCAAAATTTCACGCAGGCGAGCATCCTTGTGTGAGATGTGGCTTCCTGTGCATGTGCAGAAGCAAATTCACACATGGGCACACATGCTCTTGTGTCATAAGTGGCTCCATTTCCCTACGCTGTCCCCCACTGTCCCCCCCAGGAACCCAATACTGTATTTTATTTATTTATTTATTTATTTATTTATTTATTTATTTATTTATTTATTTATTTATTTATTTATTTATTTATTTATTTATTTATTCATTCATTTGTTCATTCTTTCATTCATTCAATTGTTTGTTCATTTATTTATTTATTTATTTATTTATTTATTTATTTATTTATTTATTTATTTATTTAATTAATTGGATTTGTATGCCACCCCTCTCTGAGGACTCAGAGTCCAATTAATATATATAAAAACAAACCTTAAAAATCTACTTTAAAAACTTCCATTACATTCATTCAACAATCATACTAAAAACATTTGTTGGTCAGGGGAAAGGTCTAATAACCCCAGGCCTGGCGACAAAGATAAGTTTTTAAGCTCTTTCAAAAGGCGAAGAGGGTGGGGGCAGTGTGAATCTCCAGGGGGAGCTGATTCCAGAGAACTGGGCCCCCCACAGAGAAGGCTCTTCCCCTAGGTCCTGCCTGCCAACATTGTTTGGTCAATGGGAACCTAAGGCGACCCACTCTGTGGGACCTCACCAGTTGCTGGGATTCATGCGGCAGAAGTTGTACATTGAATCTCCATGACTTTTCCCAGGCTTTCATGTGAGGATAAAACAAAGGAATCCCATTTTAACAGCCAAATCAGTCAGCTTTACTAAATCGGTTGCTTAAAACAACTCTGCTTTTCCCCACCAAGTTTTCTGCAAGAAGCCCTGGCTACGTGAATAAAGAGCAAAGAGGTTCTGTGCTTGTGTGAACTCCGAATCACTTTTGAATCATGTTTGAACTATGCACAGCTCTACTGCTTAGATTTTGATCAGTATTTTCATGTCAGCATTTTTTTAAAAATGTGGAGCAACTCCATCACAGTGGTTTGAATGTATATAGTCCCCAGGGCATGTTTTTCAAACTGTAAATGTAAAAAACACCAGAGATTGGAGAATCAACCTTCACACACAATTTTTGATTCAGGAAGTCAGAAGAACCTTACATTAGTTCAATGCTCAAAATAAAATGAAATAAAAACTATCCCAGAGATCATTACAGACTCTGAAGGAAAAATATATATATATATACCGGTACAGGCTACAATCTTAGGATTTCCTCAGAGGTTGTCTAGTTGGCTAAATAATTATTGACAGGCAGAATAATTGATTACATGAGATGTAGCCATGAAGGATGAAACACAAAGCTACTTCTTCACGGGCAGCCAAGAATTACTAACATGGCCATCAAATCTGAGCTTCAGTTGCTGTGATTGTAATTATCTGGCTGAAGCTGGATTACACAGCAAGATTTTTCACTATACAGTGCTACCTCTACTTATGAACTTAATTTGTTCCATGACCAGGTTCTTAAGTAGAAAAGTTTGTAAGAAGAAGCAATTTTTCCCATAGGAATCAATGTAAAAGCAAATAATGCCTGCGATTGGGGAAACCACAGGAAGGGTGGAGGCCCTGTTTCCTCCCAGAAGATTCCTAGAGAGGCTCCAGAGAGGCTTCTCCCTGCCTTTTCCGGCCCTGTTTCCTCCCAGGAGATTCCTAGAGAGGCCCCACGGAGGCTTCTCCCTGCCTTTTCCGGTTACAGTTTCGGAGGTTCGGGTTTGTAAGTGGAAAATGGTTCTTGAGAAGAGGCAAAAAAATCTTGAACACCCGGTTCTTACCTATAAAGTTCATAAGTAGAGGCACTCTTAGGTAAAGGTACCACTGTAAGTGCATTTCCTTAGTTTATAATATTTTTCAGTTTCCAAGGCAACTCCCCCAAAAGTTGTGAAAATTGTGTTTAATGTTTTATAAGAAGGCTTACAATTGAAACAGCAATATTTAATAATAATAATAACAATAGTAATAACAATAATAACAATAATAATAATAATAAACAAACAAACAAACAAATAAATAAATAAATAAATAAATAAATAAATAAAAATAGGTCAGTAATACACATAAGTGATGTCAAAAAGCAGATTCAGCCAAGCATGATCAGTTAAAAAGCAGAAGGGAATAATGTGAAATTACTAGTGTCCCAACACCATTGCTGTATCATGGTTATGTAAGTTGAAATGCAAATTCTGATTTCTGCTAAAAGGCACAGAAAGCATCATTCCCCTTAGCAGAATCCTCATGCCTACCACATATGACTGAAGGATTATTTGGACGTTGAAGACCTTATTTTAATCATACCATCTCATTACAAAGCTGGAAAAGAATGAAGTCTCCCCTCCATCCATTTCTAAAAGAGAAAATAATAGAATAGCAGAATAATAGAGTCAGAAAGGACTTTGGCAGTCTTCTAGTCTAACCATAGGTGAAATGCTACCGATTCAGCCCTGAATGGGTATATTGATTGCGGTGGCTGCCCACGGTTCGGAGAACAGTAGCAGTGGCAGCACGAGGCTCTGCCCACCCAATGGCATGCACAAAGCTTTCTGTGCATGTTCAGAGTGCAAAAAATCACGCATGACAGTGGTGCACACACAGTTCTAAACTATTTGTAAAAATAATAAAGACAGAATATAATAAATATTATATTCACCTACCATGTCATATCTTGAAAGTTATTTCTATAATATTGCACTTGTGTTGCATTTAAAGATCCCTGATTTATTTATTTACATCACTCTGTGCTATGGGGAAAATTATTTAGAAAATCCATATTTTATTTATTTATTTATTTATTTATTTATTTATTCATTCATTCATTCATTCATTCATTCATTCATTCATTCATTCATTCGATTTGATTTGATTTGTATGCCGCCCCTCTCCGCAAACTCGGGGCGGCTAACAACAATAAAAAGACAACGTAAACAAATCTAATATTAAAAAATCTAAAAAACCCAATTTAAGAGATCAGTCATACATACAGTCATACCATACATAAATTTTATAAGCCTAGGGGAAGGGAATATTTCAATTCCCCCATGCCTGACGACAGAGGTGGGTTTTTAAGAGCTTACGAAAGGCAAGGATGGTGGGGGCAACTCTGATATCTGGGGGGAGTTGGTTCCATAGGGTCGGGGCTGCCACAGAGAAGGCTCTTCCTCTGGGTCCCACCAAACGACATTGTTTAGTTGACGGGACCCAGAGAAGGCCAACTCTGTGGGACCTAACTGGTCGCTGGGATTCGTGCGGCAGAAGGCGGTCCTGGAGATATTCTGGTTAACCTTGATGCTGGTCTGATACACTGGAGAAGAGGGATAGGGAGGGGGGAATAAATATATTTGGGGTATTGCAGTCAAAACAAAATATTTTCTCTTAGGAACCAAGGACATTCCTGCAGGTGCAGGGGAGACTGGAGTAACCTAGCAACTGGACAAATTACTGATTGGGCCATGTGACTAATTGTTTTGAGAAAATGACAAACTTTATTTTTAATTAGGTGAAAACTGTGGGAATAATCACAGTCGGTTTTCACCAACCTGTGCCAATATGCCATATCCAATAAACTTATTCTTTAAGGAGATTGCCTGTTTCAAAATTTATTTTTGCTATGAGTTTGTCACTTGAAATCCTTACACCAGACTTGCAGCTACTGAATGTTAACAATGCTATGGTAGATGAATTAAAGTACTGTTCCTTCAAAAGCTGCTTCTAATGTCTTCCTGTGTGGCTAGTTTCATTACAGAATGCTACTGATGGTCATCACATGTTGAAATGTCTATGGAGATTCTCAGTCATCCAGGTCATGGCTGTCCCAAAACCATCTTTGGGATGTGCTGAAATGGTTGAGGATATAGTTGATACAAATATAGCAGACAAGAAACTCACCCAGATGTACTAGTTCTAATTTTAATATAAAATTAAAGTAAAGTTTAAGGTTTCCCATGTTCAACTCTAGGAGATGGTGCTCCTTTGCATTTCTTAGTCGAGAAAGCCAGTGTTGTCCGAAAATGTCCGAGGACATTTTCACAGACATATGCCAAGGCGCATGAAATTTCGTTACCATCCCACTGAAGTGGCACCAATTTATCTACTTGCATTTGCATGCTTTCAAACTGCTACTTATTTATTTATTTTGTCAAGTACGTATTGGTAGCATACAAAGATATAACAATGTTTATATACATGATACTAGTAAGAGAGAAAGGTTAGGGCAGGGGTTGGAAGGCACGCTGGTGCACTTATGCACGCCCCTTATTGACCTCTTAGGAATTGGGTGAGGTCAACAGTGGATAGTTTAAGGGTAAAGTTTTGGGGGTTTGGTGATGATACTACAGAGTCAGGTAGTGAGTTCCATGCATTAACTACTCAGTTACAAAAGTCGTATTTCCTGCGGTCGAGTTTAAAGCAGTTTACTTTAAGTTTGTATCTGTTGTGTGCTCGTGCATTGTTGTGGTTGAAGCTGAATTAGTCATTGACAGGAAGGACATTTTAGCAGATTATTTTATGGGCTATGCTTAGGTCATGTTTAAGGCAACATAGTTCTAAGCTTTCTAAACCTAGGATTATAAGTCTAGTTGCGTAGGGTATTCTGTTCCGAGTGGAGGAGTGGAGGGCTATTATAGTAAAGTATCTCTGGACATTTTCTAGAGTGTTTATGTCCGAATTGTGGTGTGGGTTCCAGACAGATGAGTTGTATTCAAGGATTGGTCTAGCAAATGTTTTGTATGCTCTGGTTAGTAGTGTGAGATTACTGGAGCAGAAGCTACGTAGGATTAGGTTAACAACTCTTGAAGCCTTTTTAGCAATATTGTTGCAATGAGTTTTGGCATTTAGTCATTTGATACAAATATTCCAAGGTCTTTTATAGAATGAGGGTTCTCTGTAAGGTCTTGTTTACTCAGCTTGTATTTGGTGTTCTGATTCTTTTTGCCAATGTGTAGGACAGAGCATTTTTTGATTGAGGTTTGGAGTTGCCAGATGTTTGACCATTCAGACACAAAGTCAAGGTCTTTTTGGAGGGTAGCTGTGGTTTGGAGCTAGGGTAAGTAAGAGGAGCTCATCAGGTCTTGAACTCAAACTGTCAGTTTTATAGCTGACAAGCTCAGCGTCTTAAATTACTGAGCCATTATGCTCTCTAATATAAGGTTACAATTAGCAGAATATTGGAAATCTGAAATTGCATTTTTCCCACTAGTCGTTACCTTTATAATTCTTTTGCATGCTAAACTGCCTCTGATCTGACCATTCCCTCGTCTGTGAGTTTTCATACTGCCATCAAAGGACATTCCCTCTTACCATTATATCTGGCGTGGCTTGTTCAGATATGTTGAGACTAAATATTTTTAAAGAACTTAAACCAGAAGAATTCCTGGAAGTAGTTACCGAAAAAGAACTCCAGCTTTTCCAAAAAGTTGAATACTAACATAGATGGATGGATGTGACCTTATGGAGATTACATTTTTGTATTTTTTGAAAGGTTCCTCATTGAGGTTACTCATTGAGGTTACTCATCAAAGCCTCTTAAGTAAATTTAGTGATCATGGGATAAGAGGCCAGATTTTTTTATGGATTGATAATTGTTTTAAAACAGATAATAAATGAGGAGAGATAAATATACAATGTTCTTTATGGATGGAAGTTAAATCTTCCAAAGAACTGTTTGGATTAATGTCTTATACACAAATTCTTGAACTGATTGTTCTTCCGTTCTATAAATTGTTACTTTAAAGGGCTAGAAGTTGTTATCTTTATAATCGGATGAGGAATAAACAAAAAGTGACTATTCTCCCAAATGTTTAATGTTTCCATGGTGTAGAAAACATGGTCGGAAATAAGGATAGAAGAACCAACTGTTTAATTGTTTATTTCTTTGAATTATAGTCTGCTTCGATCACAATTCAGAGAACATTCCACTTGATTAGCTGTTAACAGAATCCAGGGACATCTGGAAATTGGGTCAATTAAAACTTTTATGGAGAATGTATTAAATGACCTAGAAGGCAGTTTGCTTGTGTAACAGGTCTGTGAAATCCTTCAAAATCCCCCAGATTTTAGTAACTGAGAATATGTTACTAAACATATTTCTCTTGCTCCCAGCAATTATAGTATGAATCATGCAGGCATTGGAAGTAATTTATCCCTCAGCAAGTGGGTAAAATGACAGTGATTAACTCTAATGAGGAAATGTAACATGGGGATTGCTGTTCTTGAGCAGTTATTGATCCAAGAGTGACTTGCATTGACTTGTAACCTGACCTGCTTCAAGTGGTTAAGTGGGAATTGGCCACATACGATAGGCAGGATGCGAGAATTATGTCATAAACATGGGAGATGATCTTTTAAGTATGACTGTTTTGGCTGTTTTATATGGCAAGAGGCTGCTCCACTAAAATAGCAGCACTATAGCATGGTAAATATGCCTGCTCTTTAAACTCTGGTTATATTACATGTCAACAGAACCCTAATTGAATTAAGTAGCACACTTCATTTGCCAAAGATTGGTTTCTTGTTGATATCAGGATGTATTTTCAAAATGGATGAAGGTTGACGATAAATTTCTCCTGTCACCAGACTGAAAACAACAGCAGCAATCACAATTTTAAAAAATATAGTTCTAAATATTAACTATTCTATTGTCACTTTGGCATGATGCTCTATGTTGGCCATAACAGCCTTTGGCAGAGTTGAAGACGACCAAGGTTATAGTTTAAACATTATTGCTTGTCTGTAATATTTGCTCAGATTCTAATCAATATATATCAACCTATATCTCATATATCTTCTCTTCTATCCCTTCTATCTTTTCTATCTCTCCTATCTCTTATATCTTTTCTTCTATTCTCCCTAGTTATATTTTACTCCTATATTTTCTCTTCTATACTCTCTTTGATACATTCTACTCAAATATATCCTCTATAACCTTCATTGTGTATTATTGTGTATTGGACAAAACAAACAAATAAAATAAATAAAATAAGGAACCTTAGAGATCAAATGGGGAGAAATTTCAAGCAAATAATTGGCAGATTAATACCACACACACGTTTCAACCATACCTTGTTTTGTAATCATCAGCTGACTTCAGTGAATTTCTTGTAATCAATTAATTACAACAAATTAAAATTTCCCATTTATTTGCCTGTTGACCATACTGGGATGATGCATCAGGAATCATATTCCAAAAAGTGGACTGAGCCATTCTAAATTCAAATTTTAGATAGATTTGATCTAATGAGTACAAACAAGATTAACAAGGATGATTAGGAGACTGGAGGCTAAAATGTATAAAAAAAGTTGCTGCAATTTTGGTATGTCTTGTCTAATGAAAACAAGGACTAGGGGTGATATGATAGCAGTGCTCCAATATCTAAGGGGCTGCCACAAAGAAGAAGGAATGAACTCAATCTGTATAGTCTGGAGGACAGAAGGAAAAGGGGGGACATGATCGAAACATTTAAATATATTAAAGGGTTAAATAAGGTCCAGGAGGGAAGTGTTTTTAATAGGAAAGTGAACACAAGAACAAGGGGACACAATCTCAAGTTAGTTGGGGGAAAGATCAAAAGCAACATGAGAAAATATTATTTTACTGAAAGAGTAGTAGATCCTTGGAACAAACTTCCAGCAGACGTGGTAGATAAATCCACAGTAACTGAATTTAAACATGCCTGGGATAAACATATATCCATCCTAAGATAAAATACAGAAAATAGTATAAGGGCAGACTAGATGGACCATGAGGTCTTTTTCTGCCGTCAGACTTCTATGTTTCTATGTTTCTAAGGAGTCAAGTTAATCTCCAAAGCACCTGAGGACATGGCAAGCAATACATGGAAACTAATCAAGGAGAGAAGCAACCTAGAACAAAGGAGAAAATTCCCTACAGAACAATTAATCAGTGGAGTGACATACCTCCAGAAATTGTGGGTGCTCCAACACTTGATGCTAACCAGTGAGTAAACGACAATCTTTAGGGAGAATATACCAAACTCATTTTTCATTCAATTAATGCCACAGAAAGAAGAAAAGTTCATAAATAAGCAGAATGAAGAATGAAAGTTAATTCTTTCCTTTAGTATAGGATCTCTTATTCCCCTTAAAACCAAAGTTAGGTTGAAATTGAGAATATTGAATTCAGTGGGTTTACTTCCAAGTAGAGAATATATTAATTTCTGTTGCATGGAGACTTAGCTCTAAGTTAAATAAGTTTTGGAACTGCCCAGATGTAACTCAAGTTTGTTAAATAAATGGTATTTGTTTTACTCTGTTCTTGTACTTTAATGGCCAAAGCCAAACATTCCTGTGCTTTTTACTCACCAGAAAGCAAACAAATAATTTAACATATTGCAATAAATCACGGTCTTCCTTGACTCAGGAATGAATCACAGCATGAAAGTAACATAATCCCAATTTCACTTTTTTCCCCTCCAGAATGAACTCAATGACTTTGTAGTATTTCAATTAAATACTTCAACTGTAAACATTTCAACATTCTGTTTCTTTCTCATTATTCTCTATTGCACTCTGAGTATATTGACATTCCCTTTGAATCAATAGACATAGGCACATTCAATCAATAAAATCTTTAATTCTTAATTTCCTACAGAATACTTGTACACATAGTTCACATTTCCACAGAAATGTTAGCAATTTCTTATGAACCACTTGATGGATTTATAATTTGATTAGCTATTCATCTGAATCCATCTTTCCTTTCTATTTCACCCGAATAAGAACATGTAATATTTCATGATCACACATCAAAGCATTGCTCAGATTCAATCCTAATGTTATAATTTTTATATAAGGACTCTGATGACTCTTTAGTAAATGACTTTTTCATATAGCCAATATTTCACAAGCAGTGCTTAGTGGTAAATTGCTTGAGTTTTTCTAAGATCACTATGCAATTTCTGGTAGAAAATTTGGTGAAACTGTCCCCAGGTTGGTGTCCTCCAAGTGTGACTAGAATAGAATAGAATAGGGTAGGGTAGGGTAGGGTAGGGTAGAGTAGAGTAGAGTAGAGTAGAGTAGAGTAGAGTAGAGTAGAGTAGAGTAGAATAGAACAGAACAGAACAGAACAGAATATAATAGAATAGAATAGAATAGAATTATTTATTAGCCAAGTGTGATTGGACACACAAGGAATTTGTCTTGGTGCATGTTCTGTCTGGGTGCCCCCAGACTTCAACACCAACTGGAAAAAACAGCCAGACATGCTGGTAAAAACAAAGGCACTTTATAGTTTGAAAAATAAGCACAGAGAAAAACCTGTTCTTCCCAACAGGCAGGCTATGAGACTTCACAGCAGAGTCCTGACGGCCAGACAATACAGCAGACTTCTTGCTGGCACACCCACCACTGTAGAGAATAAGACCCACACCTTTCCCCCCCAAGGTTTCAGTATTCAAAGTCACAAACCAGAATTCCAAGACGCCAAAGATCACAGCCAGGTCCCAGGACTCCCAAAGATAATACTCCACAAGCCGGGAAGGGTGGGTCTGCCTTTTCAGCCTTTCCAGAGAGCACCACACCCAAACCCAGCTGTTGCCTCTTTAGTGCTGAAAGTACCTGGCTAATTGTCCCCTTCGTTGTGTTGCTCTTCTCTGCCGGAGATCGATGATTGCTTGTGCATTTTCATCTAAGGAATCCAGGCTGCTCGCTGGGGAGAGCTCCCCCTCGGGGGACTCCGGCTGTCCTCCCTCTCCCTCAGCCAAGATTCCTCCTCCCCGTCTGCCTGAACCTCCTGTTCCTCATCCTCCCCCTCTGAGCAGGAAGCCGGCAGAGGATCAGCCGTTCCCTGAGGGGCCTCAGACGGAATCACAACAGGTGCATATGCTCTCAGTGTACATAAAAGAAAATATAATGTCTCAGATGGTCCAATCATTGACCACACAAGTCAGAAGGACATCCGGGGGATGGCAAGTCTGAGAAGCCAGACCTAAGACTTTTAGAAACTGCAATACTTATAAACAATCTAAGAATAGGCAGGTCATAATCATAATCTAAAAATACACGGCACTTCTTACTCAATGAAACAAGAATTATCTATTGAATGTAGATTAATTTATCATTGCATTATTTTGTGAATCTGATTGTTTACTCCTCTTTTTTAAACTCCCCCATTCATCAATACATTTTGCTTTGCAGAATTGATCAGCTTATATACACTATATTGTTGTATACCCAAATATGGGAGGAAACATACTGCTTCATTTTGCCTTTCAGGGCTTGCGATACAGGTCCTCCATGGAAGGCAGGTTGGTAGCAATTGTTTTTTTCTGAAGTTCTAATTATCCGTTGATGTCTGTGTCTACCTTAATATAGTTGATTTTATACACTTGGAAAATTAGATCCCATTGCTAGTTCCCAAAGAACCTGTGAATGAAAATAAAAATGGATCTTCTTGTTTTTCATCCTTCAAGCTATCCAGGGAATTATATAACATTTGCCAATTGTGCAACATTTTCTTATTGAGCTGGAAAATCTAGCGTGCTTCTTGATTTAGCCCTTAATGATTAAAATGCTCTTTGTGCTGTGCCAACTTCTTGTACATTCATTATGGGTGAGGTTGCTTTTGTCTGCCAACAATTGTTTAATAACAGGCTTAAGGTGACCAATTAGTGGAGAGCAATAAAGCAGCATGATTTTTTAATGAACTGCAAGATAGCTCATGCTTGGCTTTTTGGAGTGCCCTTTTGAAGGTTTATCCTGTTCTTTCAAATTTAGAGAATGGATTCGTATAATAGGTACTATTTAATGCTCCTGTGGGGCATCCAAAGAGAAGGCGGACTGTAGAGGAAAAAGAGGACGGGTTGCAAGAACTGAAGAACTGTGGAATCCAAACAAAAGTTTATCACTTTTTATGTATGTATGTATGTATGTATGTATGTATGTATGTATGTATGTATGTATGTATGTATTCATTCATTCATTCATTCATTCATTCATTCATTCATTCATTCATTCATTCATTCTGCTTGGCTGCATAGCTAGAGGTGAAACAAGCAGGAAGAGGGAGATTCTGATCCCCTTATATAGAGCGCTGGTGAGACCACATTTGGAATACTGTGTTCAGTTCTGGTGACCTCACCTACAAAAAGATATTGACAAAATTGAACGGGTCCAAAGACGGGCTACAAGAATGGTGGAAGGTCTTAAGCATAAAACATATCAGGAAAGACTTAATGAACTCAATCTGTATAGTCTGGAGGACAGAAGGAAAAGGGGGGACATGATCGAAACATTTAAATATGTTAAAGGGTTCAATAAGGTCCAGGAGGGAAGTGTTTTTAATAGGAAAGTGAACACAAGAACAAGGGGACACAATCTGAAGTTAGTTGGAGGAAAGATCAAAAACAACGTGAGAAAATATTATTTCACTGAAAGAGTAGTAGATTCTTGGAACAAACTTCCAGCAGACGTGGTTGGTAAATCCACAGTAACAGAATTTAAACATGCCTGGGATAAACATATATCCATTGTAAGATAAAATACAGGAAATAGTATAAGGGCAGACTAGATGGACCATGAGGTCTTTTTCTGCCATCAGTCTTCTATGTTTCTATTCATTCATTCATTCATTCATTTTTTAATGCCGCCCTTCTCCTTAGACTCAATTCGAATCTCAGGGGGAGTTGATTCAAGAGGGCCGGGGCCGCCACAGAGAAGGCTCTTCCCCTGGGGCCCACCAGACAACATTGTTTAGTCGACGGGACCCAGAGAAGGCCAACTCTGTGGGACCTAATCGGCCGCTGGGATTTGTGCAGCAGAAGGCAGTCCCGTAGGTATTATCTATTTTGCAGATGGAGGCTGCACTTACCGCCCCCTAACGGTATGCTCTCCAGGATTGGCAGGGGTGCATGGGGGCCCAGCTGGTGTGTGCGTGCCCGTTGATGCATGATTTGGCTTCTGTGGCATGCAGAGCAAGTGAAATCTCACACAAGGACATTTTGAGAGATTTTGCCAGTGTTTGGCAATTTCTTTGGTTGCTTCCGTGCTTGCACAGAAGCAAAAAACCACCATGAGAGCATCGCCATGCCAGATTTTGCTTGCTGCACATGCACAGAATCTCATGCTGGCACGTGCGCACACATGTCGGGAGCGCGGAGGTGTGTGCACATCTCAATTTTCTCCACCGGAACCTCGATCCCAGCCATACCGGCTTCAACCCATTACTGCTATTTTGATTGGTGATGGTTCTTCAGTATCTTAAGCAAGAGACTTTCGTGGTCTTCTCGTAACACTGAAACAGAAATCTTTTGCATTGGCTTAAACCTGGTGCATTTAGGTCCTTCGTTATTCATGGCTATAAATTTTGTATACTACTGAATAAAAACAGGAACAGGTTTTAAAAGTTTTTAAAAACTTTTTAAAAAGTTCGGGTTCGGCATGCCGAACACTGCAAAGTTGGGCACGAGCCCAAACTTTGCAAGTTCAGTTCGCCCAACACTAGTTGTGGGTGGTCCACTTGGTTACAGGTCAGCCTTACAATTCCCAAGAGTTTGGGGCAAAATATCTAAAGATGCAACCTGGCAACTTTTTAGACCATAGCGAATTCTTTTCCCAGAAGGATTCATTCAGACTTTGTTTGGCATGAGAAATCATACAATAAAGGAAGGTCGGGATAAAACACCAACATTTCATATATACTGTATTTCAACGATTCATATCTAATGAGAAGAACCAATTCTTTACTGGAGGGCCTATTTAATTGCTTGAGGCAATGATATGCAAGAAGAAAGTTGCATTCTTTGTGCTTTTGTTGTACGCAGATCCTGGAGCAAGGCCGGGAAACCAAATGGTCTTGGCAAGGATGAGGGAAGTAGATGAAGTCAGGACAATGGATAAAATGAATGGATGGGATTTTGGATCTTACTGGAATAGCTCTGGAAAATCAGGATGTTTCCGGGGACTGACTGAAATAGTAGACATTTGTCCACGTGGCCACAAAGAATAGACCCAACTTAATGATAACTCACTAATTATATCAAGACAGACTTAGGCTTAGATATTACATAGTATATTTGTCTGGAAATGTTGACCAACTAGTGAGTCAAAAAAGGATGTTCATCTCTTTATACTTATGATTTATACACTTGCATCTCTGTGCAAGTATATAAATCACAATATACTACCTTTGTGGCAACCACAACTCCAATTTAAAGTGTAGTGAAACTCTTATTTTCACCATTTTGTCTGATTGACATTTCCAGGCTTCTTCTTTTTTAAAAAAATTATTTATATTTTATATAATTTTAAATATTTATTAGAAGGGTCTGAAATGGACTTCTGACAATTTGAGATAGATGATCCATTCATCAATCAGATGCTTGCTTATTTATTTATTTATTTATTTATTTATTTATTTATTCATTCATTCATTCATTCATTCATTCATTCATTCATTCATTCATTCATTCATTTATTTATTGGATTTGTATGCCGCCCCTCTCCGAAGACTCGGGGCAGCTAACAGCAATAATAAGACAGCATATAATAATAATCCAATACTAAAAACAATTAAAAACCCATTATAATAAAAACCAAACAGACATACAGACATACCATGCATAAATTGTAATGGCCTAGCGGGAAAGAGTATCTCAGTTCCCCCATGCCTGGTGGCAGAGGTGAGTTTTAAGTAGCTTACGAAAGGCAAGGAGGGTGGGGGCAATTCTAATCTCTGGGGGGAGTTGGTTCCAGAGGGCCGGGGCCACCACAGAGAAGGCTCTTCCCCTGGGTCCCGCCAAGCGGCATTGTTTAGTTAACGGGACCCGGAGAACACCCACTCTGTAGGACCTAACTGGTCACTGGGATTCGTGCTGCAGAAGGCGGTCCCGGAGATAATCTGGTCCGGTGCCATGATCTAACATACTCCATCTGCTCCATTTTTATCCATGTTACTCTCTTTAATTTAGCAGTTTAATGTCAAGATGTTCCAACTTGTCAGCAGGCATATGTCCAAGAACATAGGTTTTCCAGATAAGAATCCACATTCCTTTCTTTTAATGTTCTGAGTATGTCTTCAAGCAATACTTTTAGATTTAACAAGTGAAACTATTTGTGGTAGAAGTGCTGCGATCGCTAGAGCTGAAAAATGAGAAATGAGTTCTGAAGTTGATCATAGGTTTTCAATCTACCCAGGAATGACCTGTAGGCCAAATATATTTATCATATATTTTTGTATTTATCAGGAGATGAATGGGGGAGGGGAGCAGGAAGTCAATGCATGTGCCATTATATAATCTACTCACTGTACAATGATGTAACAAATTATTTTAACACAATCTTATTTAAAAAACTTGTGGAATGAAGAATGAATGGGTGGCTTGTTTGGTCTTTTTAACCGGAAGATTTCACATTGACACCAACAATGCACAGAGATGCCAGGGCAATATGCATTCTAATAAAAGCTTCGGGTATGCATTTATTCACTGCCTGTCTCTCCATGGTGCTATTCCAGGTGGCTTAAAATAATCAAATTGCAATTTTAATGTGAACAAGAGGAGTATATCTATGTCTATGTCTATGTCTATGTCTATGTCTATGTCTATGTCTATGTCTATGTCTATGTCTATGTCTATGTCTATCCATCTATGCGTCTATGTATTTATCTACCTACCCATCCCTCCCTCCCTCCCTGTATCTATATCTATATCTATATCTATATCTATATCTATATCTATATCTATATCTATATCTATATCTATATCTATATCTATATCTATATCTATATCTATATCTATATCTATATCTATATCTATATCTATATCTATCTATCTATCTATCTATCTATCTATCTATCTATCTATCTATCTATCTATCTATCTCTATCTATCTCTATCTATCTCTATCTATCTCTATCTCTATCTCTATCTCTATCTATATCTATATCTATATCTATATCTCTAATCTATATCTATATCCATCCATCCATCTATAAATTTGTTTGTGTGTGTGTGTGTGTGTGTGTGTGTGTAAGACTGACATCTGCACAATATTTCATTTTTTGTGTGTGGAATGGAGATTAATGTGTATGAAAGACGAGCTACAAGATCTCTAAATATAAATCAATTCAGTTGAATCCTTGCTGTTTCTTTGTGCTGCCCTGCCTATTAAATGCATGCTTTATTTTCTCAAAGGGACATGCTTCTACATTTCAGATTTTCAGATAACTGGGGGGGGGGGGGTTGGGGGGGAGGCAGAATCTTAGTGAATTCTGGGTCAATTTAATTTCTGAGGATGGAACCATTCTTCCAATTGTCAGCTCAGGGAAATAAGGGGAGTGCATGTGTAATCAAAACAAGTTGACACAGATTAGTTACTTATTAATATTCTTTAAACTACCTCTTCCTCCTCCTGGTTCTATTAGTACTCAAGGCTATTAGAAAGTGTTAAAACAACAGTGTCTTCTTTCCTCCTGCATATTAAAAACATATTTACAGGGCAAGGTTCTGCTTTTTATTGCCTGGAGTATTTTACTCCGATGACAAATGATAAACAGCATTATTTGTTGAGGAGGAGCACAGTCACATTTTAAGATTTTGTACTGAACCCACAAAGTTCAGTATGATAACAGATTAGGCAAGTAGCTCAATTTTCTTTAATTGCTATAAAAGTTCAGTTCTAGATAATGATTAAAATGATTAAAGCGTTTATGAGTAAAAACATACCATTTAATTATTTCCTATTTTAAAGTAATTAAGGATCATACTAAGGTACTAGAAAAAGAAGGACAATTAAAAACAATTTTCAATAAATAGTGCATAAACTTACTACCCTCTCTGCATCCTCCCCATGGGGGCAGAAGCCCATTACTGCCCTAAGGTAACCAAAATTAATGCTCAATAGCTCTTCGTACAGTTGGGTATACAAAGCATCATTGGTGTTCTATTAAACCAAGGCTTTTTTAACCCTTCTGTTCTGTTCGGGCCTGTGAGACCCGAAATCAAAGTTTGAGACCCTGTAAAAAAGTTTCCCTGCATATCTGAAATTTGAAATTTCATGACTTTTCATCATCTCAGGGGTTCTCTCTATGAGAATTTTTTTTGGGGGGTGGGGGGTTTCTTTCTTGCTGAAAAGAAAAATAGTCCCTAGAGGTCTGTTCCCAGGTCACCCTGACCCGGACTGAAAATTCTTCATTTGAAGTGCTTATGTTTGGTCAATTTGAAAACTTTTTTCACTTGGAAAGTAGTCTGAACATTTCTGCACACAATGATATGAAAACTAAACTGAAAAGAATTATGCATATTGCTTTATTTTGATTATAAAAGGCAGACCCCCCCCTTTATTTGTGAAGTTTTTTTCAATTTATAGATAGTTTAGCTTGCAAAATTTGTTCAATTTTACTAAAGTTGGTGTGGGATTAGTAGTTTGAACATTTCTGAACATAAGAAAAATATAAATGAACTGAAAGAAATGATGGTTATTGGTTTTTTTAAAATAAGAAATAAGGCCTCCCTCCCCCCCTGGCTGCTTGCAACCATTTTCACTTTATATTTTTTTAGGCTCCAAATCCGAAATATTTTTAATATCTTTGTGTAGTAAAGCAGTGTTTCCCACCCTTGGCAACTTGAAGATATCTGGACTTCAATTCCCAGAATTCCCCAGCCAGCATTCGCTGGCTGGGGAATTCTTGAAGTCCAAATATCTTCAAGTTGCCAAGGTTGGGAAACACTGTAGTAAAGCAGATTCTATTTCTGGAGAGAGGCAGTATTGTACAGTGGTGAAGATGCCGGCCCAGAAACCAGGAGACTGGGCATTCTAGTCCTGCTTAGGTATGAAATGGAGTTTCCGGCACTGCGTGTGTGTCGCCATCTTGGTTTTGGCTTTTTTTGGGGGGGGGGGGGGCGTTATTTTTTAGCACTGTGCATGAGTTGTGGCCACGTGGTGCGAGAGGAAGCAAACTGGCAGCGAGGTGAGTTAAAACCCACCCTGTGTTGGTTATGAGCTATAAAGCCCTACATGGCATAGGACCAGATTATCTCCGAGACCGCCTTCTGTCACACGAATCCCAGCGACCGGTGAAGTTCCACAGAGTTGGTCTCCTTAGGGTCCCGTCGACCAAACAATGTCGGCTGGCGGGACCTAAGGAAAGAGCCTTCTCTGTGGGGGCTCCAGCCCTCTGGAATCAGCTCCCCCCAGAGATTCGTACTGCCCCCACCCTCCTCATCTTCCGAAAAAGTTTAAAAACTCATCTTTGCCACCAGGCCTGGGGTTCCTTGGATCTTCCCCCCGACCAATGAATGCTTTAGTTTGACTGTTGAATGAATTTAAGATTGTTTTTAAGGTATAAATTGGATTGTTATTATTGTTTCCTGTTTTTCTGTACATGCTGTGAGCTGCCCCGAGTCCTCAGAGAGGGGCAGCATACAAATCCAATTAAATCTAAATCTAAATCTTGGTATGAAAACTAGCTGGATGACTTAGAATCAGTTACTCTCTCTTAGCTTACTCCATCTCAGAGAATTGTTTTGGGGAAAACAGGAGGAGGAAAAAGTACAAATTGTCCTCAACTTACAAAAAATTAATTGATCACATGACTGACCTGCTTTATGATTATGGTGGGCAGGTCAAAATTATGATAACTGTGATCATAACTTGAGGACTGCCTGTATTATATACATTTGCTGCATTGAGTTATTTATAAATTTATGAAGGCAAGATAAAAATTTACTAACGAACTAATGAATCAACTAATTGCCGGCAGGCTTGGGGTCATTGAAATTTTGACATCTTGCCCCACCCAATGAATGGATGTTGGATGTGTGATGTGTAAATTTGTTTGTTTAGTTTTAACTGCGGTTTTTTGTATACAGTGTTAGAAACATAGAAACATATGAGTTCCGAGACCTCCAGCGAAAGTCGAATTTCCGCAAAGTAGAGATGCGGAAGTAAATACACTATTTTTGGCTATGAACAGTATCTCAAGCCTTCCCTTAACACTTTAAATCCCTAGATTACAATTTCCCATTCCCTTAGCAACCATTTAGATTATTACTCATCATGTTTATTTATTAAAGTTTATTTAAAAAATATTTATTAAAGGCAGATAAAAGTTTGGTGATGACATATGACGTCATCGGGCAGGAAAAAATGTGGTATAGGTGGGAAAAAACGCGAAGTATTTTTTAATTAATATTTTTGAAAAACCGTGGTATAGACTTTTTGCGAAGTTCAAACCTGCGAAAATCAAGGGAACACTGTACTGTTTTTATGTAGATTTCTAACATATTGTAAGCCGCCATGATTCTTAAGAGAAGGGCGACATAGAAATCGAATGAATAAACTAACTAACTAACTAACTAACTAACTAACTAACTAACTAACTAACTAACTAACACAATTGACAACTGTTGAATTGGCTCCCCTCACTCCATGCATCCACATATCGGATCTTCTATTCAGGTTTAGTAAACCCAAATAAGTTGAAAGTGATTTTGCAATTTATTATATTACTATAATCATGCTAACTATAATCTTGACAGATTTTGCTGAATCATATCTCTGAATGTGATTCTGTGCACTCAATAACCTATTGCAATCTTTGGTATTTTTTTAAAGGAGAGGGAATACGTGTTTTATTATCATCTGTGCCAACTGACACAGAGTTTGAGAATAGCTGGGTTTTCCTCTCTGTTTCTCAGGGGACAGCCTTTGGAAAATAGGAAAAACTTAAAAGGAGTTTGAGTTCAATTTCATGATGGTGTTTGAAAAGGATAACGTCCAAGTCTCATTGTCTGGAATTCATCAGAAAATCATGTATCTGGCTCAAATAAGCCTCCAAAGTCAAACAACACCCCCTCCGCCTCCATCCAAGCATCCTGTTGCAGACCAATGTGAGATATGACCTTTCTGGAAATGGTGTAAATCTATTACAACATTGTTTGGCTAAAATTGTTATAGGGAAGAAGATGAGAGGAGGGATGCCTCGAAGACGCTGACGAAGAGTGGGTTGGCTTGCGATCATTAGTCTTTCATCTCTCAATCCAACTCCTGCAATCAGAACAAATTGCCAAGGTTTTTCTTTGTATGAAAAATGTTGAAGTCCGTTTACTGGAAGGGGAGTGAGTTGCCAAAAGTTTGAGATATGGAGGTTGTGCTATCCAGAGGCGAACAGAACCAACTGTCCTGTGGCAAAAACATCATGAATGCCTTCTCTGAGGATGTATCATTGATTCTCCTAGAGCAATTAAATCAGTCATGAAGAATTAATATCTAAATTGCCTTGTTTCCTTATTCCCTCCCCTTTTTTGTTACATTCACACAGTATGTCTAGCTATTACGGACCTAGTAGCTCCATTTGTACAATGTGCTAAGCTTGGTTCATATTAACCTTGGCTTGATCTTGATATTTTGTGACTTAGTAATTTGTGTGAACTCAGGCTCTTTGGTTCATTTTTGATTCAATGAATTGTACAAATCCAAACTCTCTGGATCATTTGTATGGTAGTACAATAGTACATTTGTACAGTAGTACAGTAGAACTGCAGAAAAAACAGTTGCTGCCAACCTGCCTTCCATGGAGGACCTGTATCAAATCAAAAAGAGGTTGGTGAAAATATTTACTGACTCTCACATCCTGGACACAAACTGTTTCAACTCCTACCCTCGAAATGTCGCTACAGAGCACTGCACACCAAGACAACTAAACACAAGAACAGTTTTTCCCCGAACGCCATCACTCTACTAAACAAATAATTCCCTCCACACTGTCAAACTTTTTACTAAGTCTGCACTTCTATTTCTACTAGTTTTTTCTCATCCTTCCTATCATCCTTTTCCTCCCACTTAGGACTGTATGACTGTAACTTGCTGCTTGTATCCTAAGATTTTTATTAATATTGATTGTTTCTTCATTGCTTATTTGACCCCTTTGATAATCATTAAGTATTGTGCCACATGTTTCTTGACAAATCTATATTTTATTTTATGTATACTGAGAGCATATGCACAAAGACAAATTCCTTGTGTGTCCACACACACTTGGCCAATAAAGAATTCTATTCTATTCTATTCTATTCTATTCTATTCTATGCTATGCTATGCTATGCTGTGCTATCCTATGCTATCCTATGCTATCCTATTCTATTCTAGTGCCAATAAAGGGGAATATTTGTAGCTCTGGGTAGAAATTAGGATCCTTGTTGCTGTCTAACCTTGGTTGTTTTCTTCCAAAAATGGCATTACCCAAGCTAGTTGATGCCGTCAGTGCAAGCAAGCTCCTTAAAACCCATCTCTGTTGTCAGGCATGGGGGAATTGAAAATTTTTTCTCCCTTCCCCCTAGACTTATAGAATTTATACATGGTATGTTTGTTGGTATGATTGGTCTCTTAAATTGGGGTTTTTTAGATTACTTTTTAATATTAGATTTGTTACATTGTTTTTTAGTCTTCGGAGAGGGGCGGCATACAAATCTAACTAAACTAAACTAAACTAAACTAAAACATCCAAGCTCAGAGAGCACCAAGGACTCTTCAGATGGTAGGGTTAACTAGGGTCCATCATGGCCGACTACTCTGAGGAGTAGTGAGTAAATATTTGGTTAAAGATATTCCTAGAAAGTGGATGATTAGAACATGGGGAAATATGACCGCAAAAATTAGTTTGGGGTATTTGGTGCTTTACTCAACAAAATTAGGAAATCAATTTGACCTTTTAATTCAGTGCTTGAGCAATTAATGTCAAAAGGAATTAAGCCAAAATAGAGACATGTTGAATCAAGGATCAACAAGGTTGGTAGAATTACTGCTTTTCCAGAAATTTACTTTTACTTATTACTTACCTACCTTACATACTTATTTTCCCCATTTCTTAACCACCCATATCTCTCAGAGATGCATATGAACACATTGTATGAGTAAAGTGTACTAAAGAAAATTTTGTGATATTTTATTACTTAGGTAGACGGAAAAGAAAAAGAAAATAATAAAATAAAACCAATATACTAAAATAAAACTATACGCTAAAAAGAAAATCTGCATATCTATCTATCTATCTATCTGTCTGTCTGTCTGTCTGTCTGTCTGTCTGTCTGTCTGTCTACCTACCTACCTACCTACCTACCTACCTATCTATCTATCTATCTATCTATCTATCTATCTATCTATCTTGGGGATTCACCTGTTCATGCTTCTATCAGCCCATCTTAGTTCTGTCTCTGCCCCCCCCCCAGCAAATAGGTGCATTTCTTTCTAAGACTTTCAGATGCTCCTAATGTATTCTGAAGAATAAAGATGATACTACATTAAATGGTTGTCAACATTCCTTCTCTCTCATCCTCCCTCACTCCCACCTTCCCTCCCCCCTCTCTCTTTCTCTGATTTCCTTTGCCTTTTTTAATTTTCCAGCTCCTGGGATCTATCATTTCTAGTCCTTATTAGTGTATTGCATTTTAAGGAATAATTGGAAATGTTATTTTCAAATGCAGATGAACAATTTTTTTTTTTAAAAAAAAAATCAAAGTAAGGTATTTCTTACATTGAGATTTTTAATTTAATCATTTTAGCAATAATTATGACAAAGTTTATGGTAAAAAACAAAAGTCAGAGAAGGAAGAGATGATCACATGACATCTGGTTATTATTGATTGATTGATTGATTTCTTCAATTTCTATGCCACCCAACTCCTTAAGCACTCTTGGTGGCTCACAGAGAAATATAAAACATCAATAATAGTACTAAAACTTCTAAAAACAGTTTAAAAGCAATTTTCAATACAACAATTAAACCCCTGCATACTGTTCATGGCCGAATTTTGCTGGATACCACCATAGGATCAACAGCCTCATGCTGCTTTCTGCTTTCCAGAAGATCAATAGGGTGAGAGTAATCCAGATCCCAGGAGGTAACTGGTTCCAGAGAGCCGGAGCAGTCACAGAGAAGGCCCTCCCTCATGGACCCGCCAGCCGACACTGTTTAGCTGATGGGACCTGGAGAAAACCAACTCTGTGCACCCTTACCGGTCGCTGAGAGCTACATGGTAGAAGGCGGTCTCAAAGATAGTCTGGCCCTAAGCCATGTAGGGATTTAAAGGTAATGACCAACACTTAACCTTTAAAGTGTATAAAATCATGCATGGGATAGAAAAGGTGGATAGAGATAAAAATATTTTCTCTATCACACAATACTAGGACAAGGGGGTACTGCCTAAAGCTCATAGGTAAGAAAATGAAGACAAATAAAGGGAAATAATTCTTCATCCAGAAGGTCATTGGTTTATGGAATTCACTTCCAGACGAGGTCATGAGAGCTGTCAGCCTGGATAGCTTCAAGGCAGGATTAGACAGATTCATGGATGCCAAGTGTATCGGTGGTTATTGAAACGGATGTCCAAGTGCTGCCTCTATGTTGGTTGAGGCAGGCAGGATTCCCTTGAGTACCATTTGTTGGGGGTCAAGGGGAAGGGAGGGTCTTGCCTTCTCTTTCTGCTCAAGATTCCCATGTACAATTGGTGGGCCACTGTATGACACAGAATGCTGGACTCGATGGGCTTTGGCCTGATTCAGCATGGCTCTTCTTATGTTCTTATGTTGATGACCACATAGTTAGATTTTCTACATCAAAATCTATCTCTAACCTGATCTATCAACTCTTCCAATATGCACTCTGTTCTGCTCTGGCCTACACAGATTGGAGCAAAGGGAGAATCCACAAGCTGAGATTTCAAATCAAACACTTTTATATGAAAAGCAGGATTTGTACAAGCAAATTCAAGTGTTTCAGTCTCTCTTGGAAGCTTTCCCTGTTAAATTGGCTAAGAGATAAAGGTCCAGGCAGCAGCTGAGAGTCAAAGCTAATGACACATTCCTCAGTGAGATAATGTTTCTTCGGTCACACATACACACTCACAACTCTCCAGGTTCCTCACACAGCTGCATCTGCTCGATGAATTTAGAAGAATAATAGCAGGTTTCCAGTGAGGCATTTCTGGAACCCCGAATCTAGGATTGCTACCATTATGAACGTTGGAACACCACACCCCTTTACCCAGAAATCCTCCTTTATATACTGTCTGGGTGTGGACAACTGTTTCCTAGAGATATAACTGCCTAGACTTTCTTTCACAATGTCACCTTCTGAACTTTTTTCCATAAAGATATTCCTGTCTGCTTCGTGATCTTCTGACCCAGGCATCTAATAGGGGCTCCTGATCTCCCATGTCTCCCTCCTCCTCTGACTCAGACATTACCACCATTGGGGTTTCTACAGTCTCTGGAAGTTCCTCACGTTCCAACTCTCCCTTACTCTCACTATCTGACTCAGTTGTCAAAAACACTGGCCTAGGGGTACCAAGATGGACCCGGTTCATCCTCCTCAGAATCTGTGACTAACTGACCCAGCCATGGACAACTCACAACACACCCATCACCACTGTAACTGAGCAATCCATGCTGCTGCTGTTGCCCTTTTCTATCATTTCCTTCCATCTTTCCCAGCATGAAACCTTTCCCTAGAGAAGTTCTTCACATAATAAATCTGAAGTCGGACAATTTGAGCCTGGTCATTTGTATCTTAAGTGAGAGCACTGGGTCGATTTGCTATATTTTCAGTTTGTTTGTTTTCTTGACAGACTCCTTTATCTTTAGCACCAAAATCTTTTCTTCTCTCACTTCCCCTGCCCATTTGTGATAGCATCTCTCAGAAATGCTATTGGACACGAATCCATAGGAACCTTTATTTGGTATCCATGACTACATGGACACAGTGCATACAGATTTGGGAGTTTAAAGTCCATGTTCTAAGGCTATAAAACTGAGAAATAGTTCCCACTTGAATAATCAGCTAAAGTTGGAGTATTGACAAAATTAAGGCAAGACATAACCATTGAGAAGCAAGAGAGAAATGGAAACATAATCTAGAATTACCAGGAAAATGTTTTAGAAATTAAGCTTTAAGGGCAAAGTTTTCTGCTGATTATGTGCTATCAAGTTGGCATTGACTTTTAGTGATTCCATGGTTAGATACCGGATATTTCTCCATGGTGTTCTGTCCCCTATCTGGTCTTTCAGGTCACAATAACCTCAAATGAATAATAGAATATTGATTATCAGTCACAAAGAATGTCCTGCTTGACTTCTTAGATTCTCCAGTTGTATTGCTCATATAATACTTCAACTGTCCTTTGGCCTGATGGGCTAAGCTACTATAAGGTGTTTTTAAAAACAAGCCATGGCTAGTTTTGCAGGCGATCAGGTGGAAGTGCCAACTATTGCAACAGAAGTGGCCATCTTGCTTGGTAAGTAAAATGTTATAAATAGATCCAAAGGGTATAAAAGGTTCAACTCTGCAGTTTTTGGGGCAGAGGTTCAGTCTTGCTATGAGGATCAAAGGTGAGAAAGTAAGGTGAATATTTAAAATGCTCCAGGTTGTAATTCCATCTAGATACATTCTGACTATTTTAATGAGCCTAGCTCTTTGTGTGTGTGTGTATGGGAGGAGGGGTAGGGGGACAGAGAAAGCCTACATTTTGGAATGATTCCATTCCATTCCATTTTGGAATGATTCTCCAGTAAAAATCTAAGCAGCCTTTAAAAAAATTGATCTTCAAGATTTGGTACAGTATATAGTTAAGTTGCTTGGTAGAAATTTTCTTCTGTGAAGTCATTTAGAAGGCAAGTATTGCACCCAACAAGGATTGGAATAACATGCTAACTATTATTACTGGATAGAGAAAGACTAAGTCTTTTCACAAAAGCTTATGGAAGAGGTAGCCCATATCCTATCTATCTTCTGGACTATTACTATCTGCTTTAAAAATGTCCTTTATTTTAAATAAAAGTAAGTATCAGGGATTTTTACAAGAATGTCTTTGGGGTACACAGAAGTCCCATTAGGATGGAAGAAACATTCTTGGCCACTAGATTGGGATCTGATAAACCTTTGGGGCCTACTCATGACTACTACTACTGCTACTGCTACTGCTGCTGCTGCTGCTGCTGCTACTACTACTACTACTACTACTACTACTACTACTACTACTACTTCTCCTCCTCCTTCTTCCTCCTCGTGCAGGGCCTGCTTTCTGGTCTTGACCATTATGATAGCTATTGTTTTTAGAGACAACCAGGAAGCCATTTTGTGAATACAATCTACCACATCCTCTCAAAAGTCTACAAGTTGTTTGTGTGTGGCTTGTTTTTTCTCTAGTCATACCTTAATCGTCACTCTGAATATTAGGCAAGAATCTACTGCAACATTTCTTAGAATCAGCAACTTAGTAGTAGCCATTAAAGCCATCACATCCAGCCCCCTCAGTATATTATTTATTTTATTATTTTATTATTTGGATTTGTATGCCGCCCCTCTCCGAAGACTCGGGGCGGCTCACAACAAGTGAAAAACAATCCAATACAATCCAATTAATTAAAATATTATGAGTTTAAGAAAATCCCCTATACTAACATACACACATACAGGCATACCATATATAACTTCAACGTGCCCAGGGGAGATGTTTAGTTTCCCCATGCCTGACGGCAAAGGTGGGTTTTGAGGAGTTTACGGAAGGCAGGAAGAGTAGGGGCAGTTCTGATCTCCGGGGGGAGTTGGTTCCAGAGGGCCGGTGCCGCCACAGAGAAGGCTCTCCCCCTGGGGCCTGCCAACCGGCATTGTTTAGTTGACGGGACCCGGAGGAGGCCCACTCTGTGGGACCGAATCGGTCGCTGGGATTCGTGCGGCAGAAGGCGGTCTCGGAGATATTCTGGTCCAGTGCCATGAAGGGCTTTAAAGGTCATAACCAACACTTTGAATTGTGACCGGAAACTGATCGGCAGCCAATGCAGACTGCGGAGTGATGGTGAAACATGGGCATACCTGGGTAAGCCCATGACTGCTCTCGCAGCTGCATTCTGCACGATCTGAAGTTTCCGAACACTTTTCAAAGGTAGCCCCATGTAGAGAGCATTACAGTAGTCGAACCTCGAGGTGATGAGGGCATGAGTGACTCTGAGTAATGAGTCCCGGTCCAGATAGGGCCGCAACTGGTGCACCAGGCGAACCTGGGCAAACGCCCCCCTCGCCACAGCTGAAAGGTGGTTCTCTAATGTGAGCTGTGGATCGAGGAGGACGCCCAAGTTGCGGACCCTCTCTGAGGGGGTCAATGATTCCCCCCCCAGGGTAATGGACGGACAGATGGGATTGTCCTTGGGAGGCAAAACCCACAGCCACTCCGTCTTATCCGGGTTGAGCCTGAGTCTGTTGACACCCATCCAGGCCCCAACAGCCTCCAGGCACCGGCACATCACTTCCACCGCTTCGTTGACTGGGCATGGGGTGGAGATGTAAAGCTGGGTATCATCAGCATATTGATGATACCTCACCCCATGTCCTTGGATGATCTCACCCAGCGGTTTCATGTAGATGTTAAATAGCAAGGGGGAGAGGACCGACCCCTGAGGCACCCCACAAGGGAGAGACCTCGGAGTCGACCTCTGACCCCCCACTAACACCGACTGCGACCGGCCAGAGAGGTAGGAGGAGAACCACTGAAGCACAGTGCCTCCCACCCCCAACCCCTCCAACCGGTGCAGAAGGATACCATGGTCGATGGTATCGAAAGACGCTGAGAGATCGAGGAGCACCAGGACAGAGGATAAACCCCTGTCCCGGGCCCGCCAGAGATCATCCATCAACGCGACCAAAGCGGTTTCCGTGCTGTAACCGGGCCTGAAGCCCGACTGCTGGGGACCTAGATAATCGGCTTCTTCCAAGGACCGCTGGAGCTGGAGTGCCACCACCTTCTCGACAACCTTCCCCATGAAGGGAAGGTTGGAGACTGGACGGTAGTTGTTGAGTACTGCTGGGTCCAGGGAAGGCTTCTTGAGGAGGGGGCGCACAAGCGCTTCTTTATAGAGTGATGGAAAAACTCCCCTCCCCAAGGAAGTGTTGGTAATCTCCTGGGCCCAGCTCCGTGTCACCTCCCTGCTGGCCGAGACCAACCAGGAGGGACACGGATCCAGTAAACAGGTGGCGGAACTCACAGCTCCAATGGCCTTGTCCACTTCATCAGGTGTCACCAGAATTCATATAAGAATTCAAATGAAAACATAATTGATAAATGGCTACCCAGTGTCTGCTCGAATACACTCAGTATGGGGAATTCATCAACCATCTGGAAAATTGGTCCCTCTCCCAAATTATTTTTACTTTCAGAAAGCTTTTTTTAAAAAATCGCCAACATTCGGTGGGAATCTGCTTTCTTGTAATTTATTTATTTTTATTTCATATCTTATACAGTGATCCCCCGGTTATTGCGTCCCCGACCATTGCGAACAGGCTAATTTGCGATTTTTCAACCTGGAAGTCAAAACACCATCTGCGCATGCGTGCCCTTTTTTCTATGGGCACGCATGCGTAGATGGCGCCGGGCAGATCAGCTGCTGGGCGGCTTCCCTGGGTCTTCCCCCTCTTGCTGGCTGGAGGGCGAGCGGCGGGCATCAGCAAGGAGTTTCCCCACCACCCACGCAAACTCCTCGCTGCCGCCCGCCCTTCGCCCGCCCACGCCGTTCATTCTCGCCGCTTCCCAGCTGAGTCCTGAAGTGAATTCACTTCAGGACTCAGCTGGGAAGCGCGAGCGAGCGGCGCCAGCAAACGGCTTGTCTGCCGCCTGCCTGCCCGCTAGCGAGGAGCCGAAGATTGGGGGCGGCGCGGCTGTTTTAAAACATCGCCGCCAGCATGGGGGGCTTGCCAGCACTCCCCGGACCCCCAACCTGGGTTTGGGGGGCTGCTAGGAAGCCCCCCATGCTGGCGGCAATGTTTTAAAACAGCCACGCAGCTTCCCAATGAGTCCCGAAGACAAACGCGGAAGTTCGCCTTTGACGTTTGTCTTCGGGACTCAGTTGGGAAGCCGCGTGGCTGTTTTAAAACATCGCCGCCGGCATGGGGGGCTTCCTAGCAGCCCCCCAAACCCGGGTTGGGGGTCCGGGGGGTGCTGGCAAGCCCCCCATGCCGGCGGCGATGTTTTAAAACAGCCGCGCCGCCCCCAATCTTCGGCTCCTTGCTAGCACTGCGGAAGTAAAAACACCATCTGCGCATGCGCAGATGGTGTTTTTACTTCCGCAGCGCTACTTCGCGAAAACCCGCTCGTTGCGGGGGGTCCTGGAACGGAACCCTCGCAATGATCGGGGGATCACTGTACTCCTATATGTTTGAGCCTATATCCTATATTTTGGTTTTCTTTTTACAACCCTGCAATCTCTTTTATTGGGGTGGATTCAGGGCAATTGGACAGAGCTAAACATGTGATGTGAAACTTTTCAACACCACTGATAACACACACACTCTCCAAAAAGACCTGGACTTTGTCTCAGATTGGTCTAACACCTGGCAACTTCAAATATCAACCAACAAATGCTCTACCCTCCACATCGGCAAAAAGAATCCAAACCGCACATACGAACTGAATAAACAATCACTCACTGCTAACCCACACTCAGTAAAATACCTTGGAATACTAATATCGAATGACCTAAGTGCTAAAGCCCACTGCAACTATATCGCCAAAAAAGCTTCTAGAGTTATTAACCTGATCCTACGCAGCTTCTGCTCAGGCAATCTCACACTACTCACAAGAGCCTACAAAACTTTTGCCAGACCCATCTTAGACTACTGCTCATCTGTCCGGAACCCATACCACATCTCAGACATCAACACCCTTGAAAATGTCCAAAGATATTTCACCAGAAGAGCCCTTCACTCCTCCACTCGAAACAGAATATCCTACGAAAATAGACAAAAAATCCTGGGCCTAGAAAGCCTAGAACTACGGCGCCTAAAACACGATTTGAGTATTGCCCACAAGATCATATGCTGCAATGTCCTACCGGTCAATGACTACTTCAGCTTCAACTGCAACAACACAAGAGCATGCAACAGATTCAAACTTAATACGAACCGCTCCAAACTTGACTGTAAAAAATATGATTTCAACAATCGAGTTATTGAAGCATGGAACTCATTACCGGACTCAATTGTGTCAACCCCTAACCCCCAACACTTCTCCCTTAGACTCTCCATGATTGACCTCTTCAGGTTCCTAAGAGGCCAGAAAGGGGGGGTAAATAAGTGCACTGGAGTGCCTTTCGTCCCCTGTCCAATTGTCTTTCCCCTCTTTCACCTATCATATATATTCTCTTCCTTTCATATATCCTCTCCTCTAAGTCCACTTTTACCCTTATATATATATATAAAAGACACATGTCTTTTTTTTGCTTCCTATGTATTTGTGTATTGGACAAATGAATAAAATAAAAATAAAAAATAAAATGTAGTAGCCTATATGGATTTCACAGCAGATATTTTCTCTTTGCACCTTGATAGAGAAACATCTGTCACTGCCTAGGATTCAACTCTCAATCTTTTGAGTGGGAGGTGAGCAATTTCAACTCTAGACCACTGTGCCATTTGTCCTATATTCCAGAATCAAAGATAATTATTTTCTGTGAAACACACTTTCAGGAATTAGAAAATTGCTATTATATCCCTTGCTTCTTCAACTTCTCTTCCTCTTTGGTTCCTGATCATGTTTGCTGCCTTTTCCAAGTGTTCCAGAAATGTGATGTACAGAAATGGTCAGAGTACTTGAGGTGGAATCTAATCAAAGCTAAGTCAATAGGCAATGTATATAGCTGAAACTCAAAAAAAATTGGGCTGTTGTACAAAAGTTCATTTATTTCAGTAATGCAATTTAAAAGGTGAAACTAATATATGAGAGAGACTCATTACATGCAAAGCAAGATAGTTCAAGCCATGATTTGTCATAATAGTGATGATGATGGGGTACAGCTCATGTAAACCCCAAGTTCACAATCTCAGAAAATTAGAATATTGTGAAAAGGTGTAATATTCCAGGCTCAAAGTGTCCCACTCTAATCATCATGCTCAGTAGCTATTATAATTTGTGGATTACCACCATTATTCCATTCTATGGTTTCCATATACCAGTGATGGAGAAGCGTTTTTTTTTCCTTGGGGGCCGAAAGTGTGTGCACCAGCACCCATAATTCAATACCTTTCACACCCCACTCCGCTGCGCATGAATGTGTGACCTCCCTCTTTTTCTTTCTTTCTTTCTTTCCTTTCCTTTCTTTCTTCCCTTTCTTTCTTCCTTCCTTTCTTCTCTTTCCTTCCTCCCTTTCTCTTTCTTTCTTTCTTTCCTCCCTCCCTCCCTCCCTCCTTTTTTCTTTCTTCCTTTCTGCTTCTCCCTCTCCTCCCTCCCTCCCCTTTCTTTCTTTCCTTCTTTCCTTCCTTTCTTCCTTCCTTTCTTCTCTTTCCTTCCTTCCTTTCTCTTTCTTTCTTTCCTTCCTTCCTTCCTTTCTTCTCTTTCCTTCCTTCCTTTCTCTTTCTTTCTTTCCTCCCTCCCTCCTTTTTTCTTCCTTCCTTTCTTCTTCTCCCTCTCCTTCCTTCCTCCCTCCCTCCCTTCTCTTTCTTTCTTTCTTTTTTTCTTTCTTTCTTAGCACCCCCCAGTAAAGGTGGGTTTCTGTCAGTTTGAACCAGATCGCCCAAACCGGTAGTGACCCGCTGGTGATGTCACAATGGTGTCACGGATCTGGTTCAGTCAGTGTCAGTCCCCACCATCTTTTTAATGGATTTTTTTTCTGAATTTCTTTACTGTTTTGACATTTTTCTCTGCTGCTGCTTGAAAAAGGGCCCTCCTGCCCACCCCTGTGTTTATAATTTTCTTTTTTTTGCCTGAGGCCCAGTTGATCAGCTCCTCAGCTGTGATTCAAGCTGGTTAGGTGAGGTAAAGAAATAGCTTGGATCATCACAAAATTTACAATAGATGCATATTGGATTCAGGACAATCCTAAATCTGAACCCAATTGAACAGATCTGGACAGATTTTTTGGATGTGCTAATTGAAGGAGGATTATTTTAAAACAAATCAAGACTAAACTTCTGATTTTCCAAAACCTCCGAGATTCATAAAGATGCAAAAAGATAGAATGGCATAGAAAGCCTACATTTCTCCTGATTTTTCCAAATGTTCATTAAATGAAAACTCGAGGATGGGGTGCAATTTTATGCCTGAGAACTTTAACTCCTACTCAAAGAATTTTATCTTTGATAGGGTTGTGCTAACAAAGAGTTTTAGGAAGTGCTTGGCTTCTTCTTTTCCCCAACTTTTCCCCACTTCTATCCCCTACTCCAAATTTGGTTATTCTCTTTCTCAAGCATACAATACTAAGAGTATTTTTCTGATTATTTATTTATATATAAAATGTATTGGCCACTCATAGGGTAACTCTGGGCAGCTTCCAGTCATAAATAATTAACTCAAGCAAGCAAGCCAACTGGCACAAAAACGTCTGAGTAGAATAGAATGGAGTGGAGTGGCATGGTATGGCATAGAATGGAATGGAATAGAGTAGAATAGATATACGAAGAGAGGTTGGTGGAACTGGGCATGAATAGTCTAGCAAAAAGGAGGGCCAGAGGGAACATGATAGCAGTATACAGATATTTGAAGGGTTGCCACAGAGAGGAGGGGTCACACTATTTTCCAGGTCACCAGAGGGCCAGACCAGGAAACTGACCAAAGAGAGATTCAACCTGGAAATAAGGAAGAACTTTCTAATGGTGAGAGTAAAGGTTCTGAACCCTCCATCACTCAACACATTCAAAAGGAAATTGGACTGCCATCTGGTTGGGGTGGTGTAGGGTTTCCTGCTTGAGTAGGGGGTTGGACTTGATGACCTATAAGGTCCCTTTAAACTCTAATAATAAAGAATAGAATTCTTTATTGGCCAAGTGTGATTGGGCACACAAGGAATTTGTCATTGGTGCATATGCTTTAGGCACTTGCAAATGGATAGGAAGGTTGGGGCCAACCTCACATCAGTGGACAAAATATTCCAGTGATGCATAATTAATATACAGTATAATGATGTATTATTTCAATTATACAAAGTGGAGAAACAGTTTCAATTTTGGGTGGTGTGTGTGTGTTATGCCGACTAATTGATTTTTGAAATGAGATTTGGATTTGTGAAAGGTGACTGCGTTCCAGTTCAGATTTAGAGAAAACATTTTAAAAAGAAATTGCAACCTCATAATACTGTACAAACCTTGCATTCGGTGCAAAGCCATTTTGAATAGAAGAAAGTAGCACAACTACAAGCAATTTCCATTAAAAATCTTTGTAAAATCTGCTAACTTTAAAAATACTGGATTACATTCAATGCAAATTTTAAAAACAATCATATCCACAAATTCTTTTTATTACAAAATTCTCAGAACAGTGGGTTTAAATATCAACAATGAAATGGATTTTAAAATAAGCTATGAAAAACTCTTTAAAATACAGAGGTCTTAAAAAACACATTTACTTTAAAAACACACACAAATACAATTAAAAACACGTAAAAACAAAATAACAAGGAAACTATATCAAAAGGAATACAAGAATATACCTGGGAACTATAACCCTTATGTTCTATGGAATGCTGTAAGGCTGATGTTCCATTGTGCATAATTGTGACATATTAGTGTAAATTTGGAAACTTAAGTGAAACTTTGCTGGACTGATTGTCTAAACAGAGTAGCATCCTATTTCCAACAGTGGCTGTTCACAGAAATGAAAGTCAGGTGCAAAATGGACCCCAACTTGTTGCTCTCCATACAAATGAACAACCTGTAATGAACTCTTACTACAACATTGTACCCTAGAACTTGTCTACTCTAGTTTTAAAGGCATGGTGATCACAAGATTGATTACTCTTGTTTGAAAAGATCATGGTCATCACATCTGACAAATCCAAGTTTATTTGTGGCAAAAGACAAGATAACAGCTCATCTCCCTCTGCTACCATCCGTACATGAAAGCTGATAAACAGCTTGAAAGGTGCAGGACAGGTTGTATGAGTGTCTATACTGGAGAGACAGGAATACTTAGACTTGTCATTGCTCCCCATAATATCTGCCATTTAAGTTGCATCTAAAGATGGTCTCAATTCTTCAGTTAGCAAGAGGAAAAAGTTACAGGAAAAGTTTGTTGGACTGCTACAAATAATTTAGGAGCTGGCTTTGATTTGTTGGGAAATAAATTGCCCTGGTCTGCTTGTATGATCTTATTTGCATCATAAATGGAGTCATCAAGTTTACAGCTCACTGTGTCCAAGCATAAATTATTTGTTCTGGTCTCCAAAGTATGCATCACCTTGAAGGGCTCATAGCAGCTTGGGTGGTCTGCATTCTGGAGTGTGACTCAATGTTCTGTCTGCCTGAAAGCTTTTTGTGAGTACGTGTGTGTTTGTATGTATGATATGTCTCCGTTTATGGTTGCTGAGTTTGCTCAAGGCGGCAGTAGTTGTAACAATGCAACATCAGGGAGAACCAGATTGACTTTGTTTTTCAAATACAGCCCTTCAGCATTTCTACAAACTCAGCATTCATTCCAGATTGCTTGCCACCGTAGACTAACAGAGCCCTCCAAGTACTTCTAGTACTACCTTCTTTACCTTTATGGACCTCTAACACATTCCACCCCTCTAGAATACTTTCCATCCCTTTGCAATCATGTTCACCCTCCTGCAGATAAAGGTCTTCATTTAAAGTTCCATCAGGACTTGGGGGACAGGCAAAACAAAATATCTCCTCCAGCGTTTCCATCCCGAGGTCAAGAGTGAACCCAGAAACTCAGTCATTCCATCACTTTGCGATTATTGTTTTCCTACAAACATTAACAGCAATGGTTGAGAACTGTACATTTCACAGCAGCAGATGAAGAAGAATGAGCCTTTCTTTCATCCCAGGTTTAGATGAAAAGAACTGCCAACTGTTTAATTCTGCCGTTCTTCCACCGTATACCTTTGGAACGGGCATAGATTTTACAATAATGTGAAGTGACTGCTTAGGTGTGCTCAATACAGCTTGGACTGATTTGCCTTCAAGCTAGCTTTGGATTCCTGCTGTTCGGTCCTTGCTGTTAACACACATTGCTCAAAATATAACTAGATTGCAGGATCTGGGAATCCAAAATTCAAGAATGCTGTCTAACAAAAATGTCAGCTGTTCCTCTAGTAGAATCTATGGGAAAACAAAGAGACAACTTAATAAATTATTCAGTTCAGGAAGGAAAAGGGAAACGGTTATACAGTACTAGTATTTTTGATTACCTGTATATTTATGAAAGGCTTTAGTAGACAAATTTTAAAAATAACCGATGAAAATAGAACTTTAAAATGTCCTGTTGATTTCATTCCTAGCACATGTGTATATGCACAAGGAACCTTCAGACCATATATCACATTTAAGTAATTTAAATATTTTAATTATTCAATTAGTGCACTTGGAGAGCGATTCTGTACGTGACAAAATAGATGTCTATCATGGCCCAAATGTTTATCCGTGTTTGCATAGGCTTTCAAAATGTTGGATATTAACAAATTGCATTGTTTTCCTTCTTTCTTTTCTTTCACCATCTCTCTGAAATCGCCAGGGCTAGAAATTTCCTTTTCAAAAGCATGCAAATAGAATTACTCTTAACAGCTTCCAGCCATCCTCATTTCTAGTGTTGGGCGAACCCAACGAAATCCGGGTTCGGCGGGTTCGTGTGAACTTGGCGGCTGGTTCAGGCAAGTTCGCGGAACCTGAACCCAAACCCGCCGAATCCTTCCAGGGGTGGGGCTTTGATGTCATAGAGACGTCACTTCCTGGCTTTTGGTGTGGAGGCTGGGGGAGTGGGGGCGGGGGATACCCCTCTGCCTGCCACCGCCCCCCTCCCCTTTGATGTCGGAAGGAGGATGGGCGTGCACAGTGTGTATCAGGACCGTTACTCCATTGGGAAAGTAAGACAGTGGAATGTTTCTCGGCGGGGACCACCTCGGCGGCAACTTTAACACACCAAGAAATTTGCCACCATCTTACTTTCCCAATGGAGAAACGCTCCCCACACACACCGTGTGTGCCCATCCTCCTTCCGATGTCAAAGGGAGGGGGGGCAGGCAGAGGGGAATCCTCCACCCCTACTCCCCCAGCCTCCCCATGATGGGATTCTGGGGACGGGGCTTTGACGTCATGGAGACAACACTTCCTGGCCAGCCGAGGCGACCAAATGCCAAACGCAACCCCGAACTTTGCCCAAAGCTTTAAAAAAATTCGTGTTCGTGTTCAGCAGGGACCCGAATTGTGCGAGTTCGGTTCTCCCAACACTACTCATTTCATCTCAGCTATGAAGAGTCTCTATCTTTTGACCTTTAAAGATCACCTTAAACATATAATTAACTCCATAATGGAACACTAATTTTTACCTTAGCGTTGTTTGAACGCAATCGGAAGTTCTCGGTTGGGAATGAGGATTCCTAAGTGAAGAGCTTCTACCGGCTTGTCGTCAGTAGCTACAATCTGATATTTCCGTATAAGCTGTAATACAAAGGGGGGGGGGAGAAATGAAGTTCATCAGAGCCTCCCAAACCTGTAATCAAAATTTATTCTGAGCTGGAGAACCTGTAAGTGCCTGTGTCCAAGTTTAACCCCACAGGCAGTAATGGCAGGAAAATATGATACAGGAAAGTTTGTAAGGCTTTGAAAAGTTCATCCCTTTCAGTAAGAGAAATAAGTTTACATGTATGTATGTGTGTATGCAGTATATATACATACACATACACATATATACATCCAGTACATACATATATAAGAAGAAAGAAAGGGTGTGGGCCTATTACACTTGCAATAATTAAATTGAGTGGCATTACATAAAAGCAAGCATTTCTTTAATGGAGATTTTACACTCTGATGAAGTCAGCAGGGGCTAACAAAAGCTTAGCAGTTTTAAATACATTTTTGAAACGTTCCAGAGATTGTGATGTCTATCACTTCTCTCTCTCTCTCTCTCTCTCTTCTATCTATCTATCTATCTATCTATCTATCTATCTATCTATCTATCTATCTATCTTCTATCTATCTTCTATCTATCTATCATCTATCTATCTATCTATCTATCTATCTATCTATCTATCTATCTATCTATCTATCTATCTATCTTTATCTATCTATCTATCTATCTATCTATCTTCTATCTATCTATCTATCTATCTTCTATCTATCTATCTTCTATCTATCTATCTTTCTATCTATCTATCTATCTATCTATCTATCTTCTATCTATCTATATATCTTCTATCTATCTATCTATCTATCTATCTTCTATCTATCATCTATCTATCTATCTATCTATCTATCTATCTATCTATCTTCTATCTATCTATCTATCTATCTATCTATCTTCTATCTATCTATCTATCTATCTATCTATCTATCTATCTATCTATCTTCTATCTATCTATCTATCTATCTTCTATCTATCTATCTTCTATCTATCTATCTTTCTATCTATCTATCTATCTATCTATCTATCTATCTATCTATCTTCTATCTATCTATATATCTTCTATCTTCTATCTATCTATCTTTCTATCTATCTATCTATCTATCTATCTATCTATCTTCTATCTTCTATCTATCTTCTATCTATCTATCTATCTATCTATCTATCTATCTATCTATCTATCTATCCATCCATCTACTCTCTGTCTGTCTGTCTGTCTGTCTGTCTGTCTGTCTGTCTATCTATCTATCTATCTATCTATCTATCTATCTATCTATCTATCTATCTATCTATCATCCACCCACCCACCCACCTATATGTAAGTGTACATGTATATGTGTATGTATGTATATGTGTGTGTGTGTGCGCACGTGTGTAATCCATTTGAGGGAACTTAAGCCTTGGAGTTTTCTTTCATTGGGGGTGTTACTTGGACCCTGACAGCATCTCTGATAGATGACTATCCAGCCTCTGTTTGAAGATCTTTTGCAAAGAGAATCAACCTCCTGGATTTAATGAAAATTGGAAGTTTATCTTGTCAAAAAGAAAATTCACCCTCCAGTAGTGGGTTTCAATCACCATCTCTTCCAGTTTGCTATTGGAAGCAGGTGCACATGCACACATGGACAGCGCTTCTGGACATGTTCAGAGACATCCTGATATGAAGGCATAAATAACCTATATGGTTGTCAACTCTTCTAGGTAAACCAGATGAGAAATTAACTAGAAGAGTTAATTCCACAGTCATGTAAGACTACTTTAACAGACTACTGCCAGTGTGATAGTACAAACTTCCCTCCATTGCTTTTAATTCATCTTTCTTAATTTTTTCTCTCTCTGACCATTAAGTGACTGTGGGCTCTTTCCTCTCTTGTCTGATCGTTCCCTAGGTAGCATCTCTTTCCCTCATTTTCAAAGATCATCCCTACATTCCATTACAATGGAATACATTTCTTCTGCCATAGAATCAGTAGTGGGTTTCACTTATCTTTGCTACCGGTTTGGAAATGGGAATGCGCAGGAGTGTGTGCACGCACAAAACATGTGTGTGATGCTTCTGCGCATGTGCAGAAACTCCATGATGATTTTTGGCTGGTTGGGTGGAGCCTCCCGCCAGTGCTGCTACCGGTTTGTCTGAACCTGGCGGAACCGGTAGGAACCCCCCACTGCATAGAATGGTTTATCTTTTGTATAGATTAATGCAAACTCCGCAGTCTGCATTGGTTGCTGATCAGTTTCCGGTCACAATTCAAAGTGTTGGTTATGACCTATAAAGCCCTTCATGGCACCGGACCAGATTATCTCAGGGACCGCCTTCTGCTGCACGAATCCCAGGGACCAGTTGGGTCCCACAGAATGGGTCTTCTCCGGGTCCTGTCAACTAAACAATGCCGCTTGGCGGGACCCAGGGGAAGAGCCTTCTTTGTGGCGGCCCTGGCCCTCTGGAACCAATTAATTTTAAAATTAATTTAAATATTGGATTTGTTTACATTGTATGGCAATTGCTGTGAGCCGCCCCGAGTCTGCGGAGAGGGGCGGCATACAAATCTGATTAATAAATAAATAAATAAATAAATAAATAACTCCCCCCAGAGATTAGAATTGCCCCCACCCTCCTTGCCTTTCGTAAACTACTTAAAACCCACCTCTGCCGCCAGGCATGGGGGAATTGAGATACCCTTTCCCCCTAGGCCTTTACAATTTTATGCATGGTATGTATGTCTGTTTGGTTTTTATTATAATGGGTTTTTAATTGTTTTTAATATTGGATTATTATTATATGCTGTCTTATTATTGCTGTTAGCCGCCCCAAGTCTCCGGAGAGGGGCGGCATACAAATCCAATAAATAAATAAATGAATGAATGAACAAACGAACGAACAAACAAACAAACAAACAAACAAACAAACAAACAAACAAACAAACAAACAAACAAACAAACAAACAAACATATATCTAAAATAACAGAATGCTTACCCAACAGAGAGCTAGCTGAATTTGCAGCTCTGCCAGTCGGCGCCCAACGCACATTCTTTTTCCAATGCCAAATGGAGCATGGGAAAATGGATGGATGGTTTTTTGCAACCAACGCTCTGGCTGAAATTCGCTCCAGTTACTGAAATATTCTTCATTGCATCCCAGAGCATAAGTGTTAAGCATCAACACAGTCTGTAAATGCAAACAAAAAAAAGTGTTATTTACCAAGCAGTGAGAAAAATGTCAAATTAATATAACATAGATATATTTTGGTTTGGGGCCAGGGGGAACTCGAGGAAATTGCCTATATCGAAACATTGATGCTGAACCTAGACATGTATACAATCCAAAGGAATTTTCTTACTTAACAACAATTTTCTTACTTAATGACAAGAATTTTCAAAACTTCTTTCAATGAAGCTATATTTCCAGTGAATTATAAAAAAGGCAGAATTTTAATTCTTTGGAGAAATGGCATTCTTAGGGAGAAAAATATTGGGTTATTTCCCCTTTTTAAAGATTAGTTAAATAAGATTTAATTTGACTAGGAATCAGAATTCAAGCATGTTATGTAATGCTACAGAAACCAGATCTTTCCAGACCTCTAAGAGATCAGGACCAGGCCTTATAATTTAAGATAAAAATTTTAAGAAAGCCAATGATGTGAAACTATGTTTTATTATTTAACTGGGCAGTTTGCTGAATTATCGCTGAATTATCAACAAATTATTTTCTTCTGCCCAGTAACTTTACTACATTGGGGTTCAGGGAGGGGCTGGACTGGTTGTATATTATTATTATTTGATTTGTATGCCACCCCTCTCTGTAGACTTGGGGCAGCTCACAGCACAATAAAACAATTCATAACAAATCTAATAATTTACAATTTAAAATATTTTAAAACCCCCATTATTAAGCAAACATACATACAGTCATACCATACATAAATTGTATAGGCCCGGGGGAGATGTTTCAATTCCCCCATGCCTGATCACAAAGGTGGGTTTTGAGGAGTTTACGAAAGGCAAGGAGGGTTCTAATCTCTGGGGGGAGCTGGTTCCAGAGAGTCGGGGCCGCCACAGAGAAGGCTCTTCCCCTGGGGCCCGCCAACCGGCATTGTTTAGTTGACGGGACCCGGAGAAGGCCCACTCTGTGGGACCTAATCGGTCGCTGGGATTCATGCAGCAGAAGGCGGTCTCGGAGATATTCTGGTCCGATGCCATGAAGGGCTTTATAGGTCATAACCAACACTTTGAATTGTGATCATGTTCATATGGGATAATTAATCTGCTTACTGAATTAACTTATTTTTGAATTCATTCAATGTCTTGAATTTAATTAAACAAACCTAGCTTGCGTAAGGTAAAAAATAATTATATTCATCAAGTTAACTCTAACCAGGTAGAATGTTGTTGATAAGTTCTTGAATAAACTAGTTAAGGATATTATGTAAACACAGCCACTATAAAGTAACATGGATATCAAGGCAGCTGGCATTATTCAATTTCCCCCTAAAAAACCACAATGATACATGAATGCTGGCTGAGCAGAATTTAAAATAAATAAAATATCCTGAAGGATATGTCACAGTTTGCTCAGTGGCAAAGTCTTAGTAAAGTCTTTGAAGCCACAAATATGTGATGGAGACAATTTTTGGTTTATGCTGAGTAATGATTATATAATTTTCTCTTTGTTGTTCTATTTCATCTTTTCTATTTTTTAAAAAATGTACTTTTATTATTGTTCATATTGTTAGCCACCCAGAGTCTTCTGCTTGAGATAGGGTGGCCTAATAAATCTAATAAATCAGTGTTTTTCAACCAGTGTACCTTGGCACACTAGTGTGCCGCAAGACATGGTCAGGTGTGCCGCGAAGAAGGAAGCTCAGGTTCTGGTCTCACAACTTTTTGCTGAGAGAGAGAGAGAGAGAAAGCAAGAGAGAGAGAAAGAGAAAGAGAGAGAGAGAGAGAGAGAGAAAGAAAGCAAGAGAGAGAGAAAGAGATAGAAAGCAAGAGAGAGAGAGAGAGGAGAGGCAGGGAGAGAGAGAGAAATGAGCAAAAAGGGGAGGAAAAAAGAGAAATGAGAAAAGGATTGAGGCAGAGAATGAGAGGAAAGAGAGAGAAACAAAAGAGAGAGAGAGAAGTGACTCTTGATTTAAAGCATATGATAAAAAGCACCCAAAAAATAAGAGAGAAAACCCCCCAGCCCTCACCTGTTTTTGGAAATGGTTCAAGAGTATGTATACACACACACACACACACAAGAGGGGGAGGAGACAGGGATGGAAAAAGAGAGGAGAGTGTCTTACAGTGTCGTTTTGTGTCATTTTGGTTGGTGGTGTGCCCCAGGATTTTGTAAATGTAAAAAATGTGCCGCGGTTCAAAAAAGGTTGAAAATCACTGTAATAAATAAATCCATGTCAGAGAAAATTGCTGTTATCTGATCGAAAAAAGCTGAATATTATATATTTTTTGATAGCAAGAAGCCACAGACAATATTTTGAGTAAAATATGAGTAAAGGCTGAAATGGGTAAGACTGGGTGTCATACATATGGACAGAATAAAGAGAATCTTTTCTGCATTTTGGGGAGTGAGGGAGATAAAAGGAAGGGATTTTTCTTCTTTCACTTAATCCATCTTAATCTTACATTATAGTTTGCATGTATTCCTAGATCAGAATGGAAAGCAATCATGTGAGAAAGTGCTACAAGGAAATGTAAAAATGTTTTGGGATATTTAAGGCCTACAACTTTGAGTCACTACCTATGTATCTACGGTAAGAGGTATGTCATTCCACTGTTGAAGTCTGAATCTGAGATGGAAGATGAATAGTTGACAGAGTGGGAGAGTGTCTCCATTGGCTGTAGAGAAAATTGGGGAAGGGCAAAGCAGGGAAGAGGTAGAACAAGGGAGAAAGGGTTCAGGTGAAAACCAAGGCCCAATCTCTCCTCATCCTAAGATGTCCAGGGAAGAACAATGTGGGTTGCATGGCTTATGAGGAAAGAAAGGACCCTGATTCCCTTCACAAGGCACACCTGGGGATGGAATTTAAAGGAGAGGCAGTTGGGTGGGGCGTTTGTTGGGAACAAATGCTGAATTCATATAGTATTAAGAGCTGTGACGTGCATTCCTGACATTCCTTCTGACTGTTTAAATTATTATCATACTTCTGTGTGCTTGTGCTTATCTTGTCTTGCTAGAATTATTGTTGTGAATTCTTGCTCTGCGACTTATTATCTTGCCCTGCTGGAGTAAATGATTGCAGCATTTGCACTGGAGTATCTGCAATCAGAAGCTGGGAGAGCTCTTCTCCAGACCGGAGAGTAAACGGGATGTTGGGGGCAAAGATGATGCCAATAAAGGGACACATACTGGTTCTGTAGCTGTGTTGCCTTTGTGCTACGCCACGGGTCATCACAAGGTGTTTGAGATTTTAAAAGCAATTGCAACACTATGCTTGGCATTTATCAAGACATAAAGAAGATCAAGCATTTTATATGCTAAATTATGCTAAATGATGTGCAAAAGCTCTCCCAACCATTGTCAGGCCAGTCACATTTTATAAAAGTGCTGTTGTTGGTTGAAAAACAGGTTATGCATTCAACCATTTAATCAAAAATAAATGGAGCATTTACAGTATGTGGTGGAAGTCACTTACCCCTTTCGGAAGAGCATAATCCCCAAGGACTGTTTCTTTGTCAAGAGTCCGAGTGGTAAATGGCACAGAAGGTGTTAACCTGCAATAAAATGGAAATGTGCAATTTATTTTGGGGGTGCAAACATATCTATCAATGGGGACACACATCATCGGCTGGACTATAGCACTTGCATAGCAGTTAGACTTGTATACCACTTCACAGTGCTTTAAAGTCCTATCTAAGTGCTTTAGCACGTCAGATTATTGCCCCAACAATTTGGATCCTCATTTTACCAACCTCAGAAGGAAGGAAGGCTGAGTCAACCTTGAGCCGATGAGATTTGAACTGTCAAACTGCTAGCAGCCAGCAGTCAGCAGAAACAGCCTGCAGTATTGCATCCTAACCACTGTACCATCACTATATAAAACATTCAGACGTAACCAAAGTGACTTTCTAAACCTGTTGCTCGGAGCACCATGAATGTTTAGTTTAGTTTAATTGGATTTTTATGCAGCCCCTCTCCGAGGACTTGGGGCGGCTCACAACATATATAAAAGACATAGTAATACAATTGATCCAATTAATATAATTAAAAATCTTAAAAAATTCTAACTTTAAAACATTCATTAACATTCACTCAATAAATCACACTAAAAACACTCGGTGGTCAGGGGAAAAGATCTAATGACCCCGGGCCTGGCAACAAAGATGAGTTTTTAAACTCTTTCGGAAGGCAAGGAGGGTGGGGGCAATGCGAATCTCCAGGGGGAGCTGATTTCAGAGGGATGGGGCCCACACAAAGAAGACTCTTCCCCTAGGTTCCACCAGCCAGCATTGTTTGGTTGCTGGGACCATGAGAAGACTAACTCCATTGGACCAGAATACCTCCAGAACCACCTTCTACCACACGAATCCCAGCGGACGATAAGGTACCACAGAGTTAGACTTCTCCGGGTCCTGTCAACCAAACAATGTTGTTTGGCGGGCCCCAGGGGAAGAGCCTTCTCTGTGGCGGCCCCGGCCCTCTGGAACCAACTCCCCATGGAGATTAGAATGGCCCCCACCCTCCTTGTCTTTCGCAAGTTACTCAAGACCCACCTGTATCGCCAGGCATGGGGGAAGTAAGACATCTCCCCCAGGCTTTTTATATTTCATGTTTGGTATGTATGTGCTGTATGGTTTTTAATTGTTGGGGTTTTTATATAATTTTTATTATTAGATTTGTCCCATTGTTACACTGTTTTTTATTACTGTTGTGAGCCGCCCCGAGTCTTTGGAGAGGGGCGGCATACAAATGTAATAAATAATAATAATAATAATAATAATAATAATAATAATAATAACAACAATAATAATAATAATAATAACAACAACAACAACAACAACAACAACAACAACAACTCCTCTGTGGAACCTCACCGGATGCTGGAATTTGTGCAGCAGAAGGCGATCTCGGATATAATCTGGTCCTATGCCTCATCATACAAAGGTTTGGTATAACCATTTCAAAATTCTTTTTGTTTCTCTCTCTTCACAGCAAAGAAGACCCTTCCCTATCCACCCGTGGGCTATGCTATCTCTTATCTGACCATTCCCTAGACAGCATCTCTTTCCCCTATCTCCCAAGTTCTTCTACACATACCACTACACCCTGCTCTTTGTCCTCAAACAAGAAGAAAAAGGTGGCCCAAGTGAAATTTCAGCCTGCTCTATTTATGTCTTACATCGGTCTTCCTTTGAGCTATTGATATTTACTTGAATTTGGTGCTTTACAGCTGCCAATTCAAGGGAAAGTAATAGTTTTATTCTTAGATGTGTGGATCAGTTTACCTCATTGACTCCTTCAGGCATGCCTTCAAATAGGGCATTTTTTTCAGGTGTTCACAATTTGGGTCTTCTCCAGGTGAAATCACATTCTGTATCTCTTCAAATAGCTTTTCCTGGACATCTGGCTTGCTTGAGATGTTGTACAGAGCCCAAAGTAAACTGTTGGCAGTCTTAAAAAACAACAGAAACCTCTCTGAATTATTATACTTAGTAGAAACCTAAACACATTCTATCCCCCAAAATTGTTTTTGTTCTTTTTAAAATGTGTTTATTAAATTTTTATGTTAAAAACATGTGCATACATATTCATATTTCTCATTTCTGTGACATTGACAATTATTTAGTTATTTCTGTATGTTATTCCATCACATTTATATTATGAGTAATATATTACTCATAATATATATTTATATTTATATAAATATATATTTTTATTTATATTATATTATATTTATATTTATATAAATATAATATAAATATAATATATTTATATTTATAAATATTTATAAATATATATTTATATTTATATTTATATTATATTAATTATTTATATTTATATAAATAATTAATTATTTTTCTTATTTCTAACCAGGTGTAAAACTTTTTCCATATCACATAGTATTCCCCCCCCCCCGCAATTTTGTAATTCTAACATCAATTTCACAATTTCTGCACAATCTATTATTTTTATTATCAAAATTTGAAAAAAAAAAGTTTTTGTTCTATAGGCAACTTTGGAAAGTAAAAAGCCCGAACTTGCTCTTATCCTAGGAATTATTCTGTAAAAAAAAAAAGTGAAGACACTTAAAAATATTAGGCTTCACAATTTGGCGAAACGTCTATGACCCTACAATTTGGAGATTTAGCACCTGATGTAAACGAGAGATGGATAATCTGAAGTCCTGAGGCCAAATGAGCTTCTAAAAGCCTCAAGTATCAAATTATAAATTTGAATTGCAGCAGAAAGAAATATTGATACATGTGTAATTGGATGGTGACCATATTAACTATTTAATTTTAATTAAGAAAGACAATACAATTGCATATTTTTTTTGCCCAGATCCCATGCATTATTGCTTCTGATGTGGTTCTTGACAAACATTCGCTGCAATTTTTCAAAGCTTTGTGTATGCCTAATGTAATGAATTTCATTAATGAAATGCAGAAAATATTGGTTATTATAAGATTGCATCCTACTCATGTAGTCTCCAATGTGGATAAGTAAAGTCTGGTCTCCCTAATGCAATTTCAGAGCATCTGTAGCAAGCAGGCAAAAAGTGAAACACAAGTAAAATACTGTATATCTACTGTTGCCCCATCTCCAGTAAACTGATAAGCTGCTTCCCTTTCAGGTCTCTCAGTTAAGTGACAATGTTCCAATAAAGGCCCAATTCACAACTTTGTTGCTTCAAAACAGGCCGGTAAAAGCTATCTAAGACTTGATCATAGTCACCCGATTTTGGGTGTTTGGCCACTGACTCACTTTTATGGCTGTTTGCAGTACCTCATTCCTAAATGTGATTTTTGATGAGCCTTTTTTTTTTTGTCATTTTCCACCATTTATTTGTAGTTTCCAGCCAAACCCCCCATCCACTAGATAAAATATATTTGCCCTAACAACCACAGGATTTCCTTAATGACTGTGGCCAAAATTGCCAAAAAGGATGCCTTGACTTACAACTCTAACAGTTTACAACCATAATTCTGGCATCAATTTAAGGATTACCTATAGAGTGGTATCTCTACTTATGAACTTAATTCATTCCATGATCAGGTTCTTAAGTAGAAAAGTTTGTAAGAAGAAGCAATCTTTCCCATAGGAATCAATGTAAAAGCAAATAATGCATGTGATTGGAGAAACCACAGGGAGGGTAGAGGCCCTGTTTCCTCCCAGGAGATTCCTAGAAAGGCCCTACAGAGGCTTCTCCCCACCTTTTCCGGCCCTGTTTCCTCCCAGGAGATTCCTAGAGAGGCCCTACAGAGGCTTCTCGCCACCTTTTCTGGCCCTGTTTCCTCCCAGGAGATTCCTAGAGAGGCCCCACAGAGGCTTCTCTCTGCCTTTTTCGGTTACAGTTTCGGAGGCTCGGGTTTGTAAGTGGAAAATGGTTCTTGAGAAGAGGCAAAAAAACCTTGAACACCCGGTTCTTATCTAAAAACGTTCGTAAGTAGAGGTACCACTGTACTTGTATGTTGCAAGATGTATTACAGAGCTTTGAACTTCTGTCCAAAACTTTTACTGCCCCTTTTGAAGGACAACAAGGTCACAGTAGGGCCATTCTGCTTTCAACTTTTATAGGAGCAACTGTCTCTTCTTTCCCATTTCTCAATGCCAGGATTAAATTCTTCTATGCTCTTTTCTAAATTTTCTGCTTGTTGTGCATGTGAATGTAACGTCTTATTATGTCCAAATTGTAACTGATTCTGTATGCATGTTTGTGTATTTGGATAGTTCATTGGGATTTATTATGGATTTTACTGTCCTTATCAACTAATATCTGACTTTGTTTATTGTTGTGTATTATTTGTTGTTGTAAGCCGCCCTAAGTCCCATTGGGATTGGGTGGCATAGAAATCAAATTAATTAAATTAATTAAATTAAATTGAAATGTTCTTAAGATTTCTCTAGAATTCAACGTTAACACTCTCTCTCACACACACACACCATTCAGTTCTTCAGACTTGGATGGATGGCTTGGTACCATTAATCCTATCAGAATATGATCATCTTTGAGAGGGATGAAGACTCTGTCCCACAGATCTTTAATATCATGCTAAAAACACTCTTCCAAAACATAACGATAAATGTAGGTTCAGAATGAAAGCCAAATTACATTTAATCAAAATGAAATTAAATACTTTCCCCCCTTGCTTCCACATTAAAAATTTGAACTTTTAAACAATATTTCCAATGGCTTGAAGCACTAGTTCACACCAGATGTGAAATTCAATTTTTTGCCTTACTGGTTCAGTGGGCATGGCTTGATGGGCATGGTAGGGGAAGGATACTGGAATGTCTCAATTCCCATCCCACTCCAGGGGAAGAATACTGCAAAATCTCCATTCCTTTCCCAATCCTGGGCAAAATCCCCATTCCCTTCCCACTCCGGGGCCAGACAGAGGTGATATTGGCCAGCTTTCCAAACTACTCAAAATTTCCACTACTGGTTCTCCAGAACCTGTTGGAACCTGATGAATTTCACTCGTGGTTCACATTCTTTGTGTTACCTACATTCATGCAATTGTGTAATTTCTAATTAATTATACTTGCAACTGATTATTATCCGGTAGGATGCTATTATATTTTACATCCTGTGCAAGGGCAACAAATCCAGAACTTTCCCATCCCAGAAGATTTTACTGCAGATAGACATTTGTATGCAACACAGCCCAGCAGATATGTCAGGCCCAACCCAAGAATGACATAGAAATTGAACTGAGCTAGCCAAAGTTCAGTTTTTATTATTATTATTATTTATTAGATTTGTATGCCGCCCCTTTCCGTGGACTCGGGGCGGCTCACAGTTCCTCATTTGCTAATTAATATATAGACAGAATCTTGCCGGACTAAACCTATATCCTAATGGACATACCCTAGGACAATGATGGGGAACTTTTTCCCCCTAGGCATCAAAAGAGGGTGCAGATGTGCTAACACGCATGCACGAGTGCCCACACCCATAATTCAATGCCTGGGGAGGGCAAAAAGAGCTCTCCCCACTCCTCTGGAGGCTGGAAATGGCCACTTTCCCAACTTCTGGTGGGCCCAGTAGGCTTGTGTTTTGCCCTCCCCAGGCTCCAAAGGCTTCCCTAGAGATGGGCAAGGGTAAAATTGCCCCCCATCCTCCTGGAGGCTCTCTGGAAGCCAAAAATGCCCTCCAAGAGCCTCTGTGTGAGCCAAAATTCAGCTGGCTAGCACACACAGGTATGTTGGAGCTGAGCTAGGGCAATGGATTGCGTGCCAGCAGATATGGCTCCATGTGCTACCTGTGGCACCCGTGCCGTAGGTTTGCCATCACTGCCCTAGGAGATTCTAGGGAGTGGCTATCTTAAATCTCTTCCTCTGTCTCCTATCCAGCTTTGTGTTATGTTGTGTCTTGTCTCACTCCCTTCCTTGGAATGTGGTTTCTCCTTCCTGCAAAACTGCAGCTTCACCATTAGTCCATTCCACCACCTCTCCCTTCAAAGGTGTACATTCCATCACCTCTGAGAATGAAAAACTAAACTCCAGGGCTGTACAGAATTTTGGATTCTGTCTAGAGACAGAAAAAAGAGCACATGGAGCCCAAATGCAATATCTTAAAGTTGTGACCTCTTTTCCTAGATGTGCATAGCTACCTTCCACCACTATTGTACAAACCTTGGAAACGATGCAGTTGTTTTAAATGTGTTTTAAACTAAGGTGCTGCATTTTCAGTAATGTAAGCATAACATTATTATGTGAATATTATTCAGAGACTGAATCGGAAATGCAGCACATTTGTAATATATACTGCAATGACACAAAGTTGTGTGTATGGCTAGATTGCTGCAGAAGCTATCCCACAATTATTTAGTGCTAGATGACAACTGCCAAGCAAGCATTTATGTCCTTGTGTTTTTATCACAAGGACATAAATTGTGTTTTTCTGTCTGGGAAAAAAAATAATCATTTCCTTAACTGCAGATGACTTCACGAACTTGTCTAAATAGTCATCTAGTTTATCAAGCTTTGTGTGACTTCATGTTGAGAAACAGCCAGATAAGCAAGGAGGCAACATCAAGAGAGGAATTAGCCTTGAGTTGTTCCTCAATCACAAGAGATCTAGGGCTGACATTCCCCATTGCCCCCAAATATCATGGGACCTTATCTGTTTGTTCCAGTGATGGGTTCCACTTACCGTCCCTACTGGTTCACATTGTGTCAGAAGTGCACGTTTTGCAAGGGCACCAGGCAAGGGTTCCCCCTCACTGGTGCTCTTGGTGTGCTCCCGGTGACCAGCGCGGGTGAGTGCATGTCCAGTGGGTGTGCATGTGTGTATTGGCATACTCAAGACCCACCTTTATCGCCAGGCATGGGGGAGTTGAGATATTCCTTCCCCCTAGGCCATTACAAGTTATGCATGGTATATTTGTGTGTATGTTTGTTTTTTATAATAAGGGTTTTTAGTTGTTTTATTAATTGGATTGTACATGCTGTTTTTATCGTTGTTATTAGCTGCCCCGAGTCTGCGGAGAGGGGCGGCATACAAATCCAATAAATAATAATAATAATAATAATAATAATAATAATAATAATAATAATAATAATAATAATAATGAGATTCGGTTTCTGCACATCTTGCAAAAAGATGCTCATGCATGTGAGATTTCACAGATTTCCAGCATTTTTTGCTTCACGGAAGCAAAAAAATTCCAAAAACCAGAGAAATCTCTCTTGCACAAGTGTCCTCGCACAAGATTTGGTTTCCTGTGCATGCGCAGAAGCCAAACCTCCTATGGATGTAGGTGCACATGTGTCAGGGATGTGGAGCTCCATTTTCCCTACCGGGATGCTGTATTGGGCCATAGGGGCTGCAACCTGCTTCTGAAGGGCATGCACGTTTCGCTCGCACAAGCACTTGTGTCATGTTGGGAAACTGTCCCTGTGCGCATATGCAAAGCCTTTGCGCATGCCCAGAGGGTTCTTTGCCAGTCACTTTCAAGGAGCAGTGACTGGAGGACCAGTTCGGTGGCGTAGCCAGTCAGCCATCATTGGCAGTTCAGGGAGCAGGGGTAAATTTCCGCCACCAGTTTGGACGAAGCGGTCTGAACTGGCAGCAACTCACCACTGTTTGTTCCCTAGAGAAGGTACATATTCTGGAGAGATTCCTGTAGTATAGGCAGAATACAATAAAGTAGCTAGCTTGAACCTTACACATACGGATCTAGTTGCTTGCACCAACCAGCTTTGCAAAGCAACTACCAATGGTAATGAGTATTAGTTACAGATTATCATTACCAGGGAATGATACCAAATAATGGACAATTAGGTTTAAGATAGTTCACAAGGCTCCTTCAACCTGGAGCTATCCACAGCTTTTCCACAATAATTCCGTTCAAGACTAACATTTGCGTGCAATATGAGGTATAGGAGATATTTCTGGTGGTGATTGCCCTGAAAGCATGATCATAGGGAAAAAAAGCAAAACAACTACAGCAGCATTGCATCTTACAGCCAAATGGAATGTAGAAACCAGGGCCATCGCTGTGTTAAAATCCCTTATTCAGTGCTAACTATAAAAACGCAATCTAAAAGAATAAGCTCCAATTGAAGGAAGAGGTGAAAAAGCCTTTGCAACAGTGGTGGGCTGCTGCTGGTTTGGGCTGGTTCTTTACAACCTTAGCAGAAATTTACCCCTGCTCACCGAACCACAAAGATGACCAGCGGCCCATGCTCCTGAACTGGTCCTCTGGTCACTGCAGCTTGCAAAAAAAACCCCTCCTCTGTGCATGCACAGAGAGTCATTCTGGGTGTTTTGTGGGGCGTAAAACACATCACGGTGGAAGTGTGTATTGCACTTCCATTGTGATGCAAACTGGTAGGGAAGGTAACTAGAACTCACCCCAGGTCTGTGGTGTGCGGCAGGTTATCAGAAATCTGAAATCAGTGAAAAGAAGCTAACAGTATTTACCGTTTCAACCCCAGCAATCTGAAGCTCTGTAATTGCGGCATAGAGTTCTTTCTTTGAAAGCTGGCTCCCAAAGTAGATGTCACAGAGGAAGTCTTCCGAGGGATTTGCAGAGTGTTTTTTCAGCCTGCTATCGATGGAGCATTTCACTGCAGGAGAGAAGAGAAAGTGATGATTAAACAATAATATTATGGCATGGAAACCTCAAAGATCTATTATACACCAGATGTGGATTCCTCCCAGTTCTGACCAATTCGCCCAAACTGTTAGCAAACCGCTGGTGACATCACGATGATGTCATGGAACTGATTCGGTCATAAAGTGTCTGATATAGAAGCATTTTTGTTATTACGTTAATTCTGATATGTAGATTACTGTTTTCTTAATGTTGCCAGTATATTTCCTATACCTTATAATAATGATGCTTTTCCATGAAAACTGTACCTGCTACAGAAAACTATATACATTTTTGAAATCAGAACAAAAAACTGATTCAGAAAAGTACAAGGTCAACTGCGATGATTACAAAAATATTTTTTGTAGACCTGTGTTATAGGGGAAACACGGTATTTTTAATCATTCCATGGTGAGCTTAAGCCATACAATCAAGTATTCATTCCAACTGTAACTAATAGCAGAAAAAAGGTTAAATATCCATTTTAGATTGTTGGTGATTCGGTTGAACTTTGCTTAGGGAGATTTAAGAAAAAAGGTTTGTTCAACCACGGAGCTTAGTGATTTGACAAATATTTGCATTCTCTCATCGTCCAACACAGTCTTTTTTAAACTTGGTAACTTTTAAGATGTGTGGATTTCAACTCCCAGAATTCTGACTGGAGAGTTCAGTCCTTGCATCCTACGGCTGCCAAGTTTTAAAAACACTTATCTAATCTATTCCATGGAAAGTTCAGGAAAATAAATGAATTCCAGATAGTCAGGATGGATTCTTGATGCAAGATGCAAAATCCGTCGCCCAACCTAACATGCAAATGCACATTTTGCAAAATATTTTCAGTGTCCTTTAGTTACCTGTCTTAAATATATTATCCCATGCATTTGTATGAGCTTGCCAAACTTTCGTATTTAGACCTCTATGGAGTTCAACTGGTGTCACCATCATCTTCCCAAAAGTGCTCATCATCTGTAGTATATAATGAAAAGAACAAACCCCATTATTAAATATAATATATAATAATATAAGAACAGAGTTGGAAGGGACCTTGGAGGTCTTCTAGTCCAACCCCTACACCACTTCAGACAAATGGTTATCCCACATCTTCTTAAAAATTTCCAGTATGGCGCATTCACAGCTTCTGGAGGCAAGCTATTCCACTGATTAATTGTTCTAAGTGTCATGAAATTTCTCGTGAGTTCTAAGTTGCTTCTCTCCTTGATTAGTTTCCACCCATTGCTACTTGTCCTAGTCTGAGGTGCTTTGGAGAATACACTCTCTTCTTTAATGGCAACCCCTGAACTATTGGAACACTGCTATCATGTCTCCCCTAGTCCTTCTTTTAATTAAACTAGACATACCCAGTGTCTGCAACTGTACTTCATATGTTTTAGCCTCCAGTCCCCTAATCATCTTTGTTGTTCTTCTCTACACTCTCTATAGAGTCTACACATCTTTAAAGTATTTTAAAGTACATTAAAGTATTGGGGTAAGTTCAAAATAACACATATTTTACTGTTAGAGAAAGGATTAACTTAGTTTCAATAAACTGATCTATCCTTGGGCTTTAAACCAGAATATCAAGTAGAAGCTGTTCCATGCAGACCAGAGATAATAGTAATCATTTTACACATTTCAGTGTACTGTTCAAAATGTTAACTTGAATCCCAAATTACCCCATTCTCAGAATTCAGACAATATATATAATTATCACTTGCCCAATGAGTGGGGTTTACACAACACACCAAGCCTTGCTTCCCAAATTAACAAGATTAAAATTAACCAAGCTTTCATTATTGCACTAGGGACTTTCATTTATCTGATTAAGGGTTTTGTGGGAACATAGTCCGCGTCCACCATTTTGAGGGCAACTATCTGAAGTTTTTCTGGAGGGTTACCACTCAAAAATTGAAATGCCTGCTCCAGTCTCCAGGGCATCTTCATAAAAGATGGCGGGGGAAAAAATTCCTGGCACCTGTAGAGCAACTAATTATTAAACAGTGACCCAGCCTCCTATAGCGCATTACACTATATTGCTGGGATTATTCCTTTCATCTTATATTCTTATTGAGCATCAAGGCTTTTCCCCTTTATTTAGGTCAAGGAACCTCAATCAATGGAAACTACTAAGAAGGCCTAACTGGAGCATCTCTGTGTATGAACTATGCAGAGATGCTCCAATTGGATCTTGTCAGTAGTTCCCATTGATTGAGATCCTTGACCTAAATAAATAAGGTTTATAGAGAGAACAGAATAGAATGACAGAGTTGGAAGGGACCTTGGAGGTCTTCTAGTCCAACCCCCTGCTTAGGCAGGAAACCCTACACCACTGCAGACAAATGGTTATCCAACATCTTTTTAAAAATGTCCAGTGTTGAAGCATTCACAACTTCGGGAGGCAAGTTGTCCCACAGATTAATTGTTCTAACTGTCAGGAAATTTCTCCTTGGTTCTAGGTTGCTTCTCTTCTTGATTAATTTCCACTCATTGCTTTTTGTCCTGCCCTCAAGTACTTTGGGGAATAGTCTGACTCTCTCTTCTCTATGGCAACCCCTGGGATATTGGAACACTGCTAGCATGTCTCCCCTAGTCCTTCTTTTCATTAAACTAGACATAGCCAGTTCCTGCAACTGTTCTTCATGTTTTAGCCTCCAGTCCCCTAATCATTCATTCATTCATTCATTCATTCATTCATTCATTCATTCATTCATTCATTCATTCATTCATTCATTCATTCATTTGACTTTCTATGCTGCCCAATCCGGAAGGACCCAAGTTAAAACCCACAACTCAGCACAACACAACATACATATCATTCAATACAATTTGGCCATGAAATATGTACAATTCATGGCCCCCAGAATCATCTTGGTTGCTCTTCTCTGCACTCTTTCTAAAGTCTCAGCATCGCCTTTGCATCATGGTGACCAAAACTGAATGCAGTATTCTGATGATACATCCCAGAATCAATTCCATGCTGGAAATGCATAACTGAATAATTGCAGGGAAGGCTGGAGTTGCAATAGCAAAGTAAATAGGTCCCTGGACTGCAACTCCTACAGAAGCAGATATGGTGTCAGCCATAGCCTCCAGGGCTATTGCTATACATTGCTATTGCTCCTCCCAGCCTGACATATGGCTGACTTGCTAATATCTCTGTATGCTACCCAGAGTCCGCAAGGAGTTGGGCGGTTTAAAATTCAATAAATTAAATTAAATTAAACTAAACTAAATTAAATCTTACAGAAAATCAGTTGGCTATCATGCACGTAGCATTTTCATACCGTTTTTACAGCCTTGATAAAGTTCAAACTTTCCTCCTCTACATCTTGCCGCAGAAGTCCAAACCTTTTCCCATACAGCACCAGGCAAATACCTAGTGTAAAAAAATAAATTAAAAAATCATAGCTAAAGCATTTCCCAGAATCTTGACTACATTTTCTCTCTGAGAACTTTAAATGATGCCTGATCCTCTCCTTTTGATGCAATTAATATATACTGCTCAAAAAAAATATAAAGGGAACACTCAACACATCCTAGATTTGAATGAATGAAATATTATCATTTGCACAACTATTCCATTTGCACAACAGCATGTGAAATTGACTGTCAATCAGTGTTGCTTCCTAAATGGACAGTTTGATTTCACAGAAGTTTGATTTACTTGAAGTTATATTCTGTTTTTAAGTGTTCTCTTTAATTTTTGTTTGAGTAATGTATCATGTACAGTATTCGTAATACTGCTTATAAGGCTCCAAGGACAAAGTATTCAGTAATAAACAACTGGTCAGAGTGATGGAGAAAGTGTATTTATTTAAGAAGTTTATCCCATCTGTTAGTACATGGTACTCACCAGTATTTGGGGTTGCCATGTATGTAAACTACCAATTGTAGTTTGTACCTTTATAGATGCAATATACCTTTAAGGACTTTGGATGGTTCGCCATAAGAGGGCGCCAGCACTCTCTCCTGATGATGATGCTGGATAGCTCATTCATTCTTTGCCTTTGCTTGGGGGGGGGGGAGTATATTCTGCTTCATGCTGCTATGTGCAGTTTGTTGTTTATTTATTTCTACCCACCAAAAATGAGCCGAGGTGGCGCAGTGGGTAGAGTGCAGTACTGCAGGCCACTAAAGCTGACTGCTAGATCTACAGGTCAGTGGTTCAAATCTTATCACCGGCTCAAGGTTGATTCAGCCTTCCATCCTTCCAAGGTGGGTAAAATGAGGACCCGGATTTTGGGGGCAATATGCTGGCTTTGTTAAAAAGTGCTATTGCTAACATGTTGTGAGTCTAAGGAGAAGGGTGGCATTTAAAAAAATCAAATAAATAAATAAACAAACATACAAACAAAATAAAATCTTGTGCAAGGGAGCGTCCTTATGTGAGATTTCACTTCTCCAAATCTTTCTTGTGCATCTCCATTTACGCTAATGGGTCGCCAATCCCACCCATACCAGGTGCAACCCGCTACTGGTTGGATTGAAAGAGAATGATTGGCCCAAAGCCACCCAGGCAGGTTCCATGCCTACAGTAGAGCTTGAACTCATGGTCACCTGGTATTTAGGCCAGCAATTGAACCACTACACCAAACCGGTTCTTCACCTGATCTTCACCCGGTGCCTTTCAGTTCTATTGGGAGGGAAAATCCCAGAATTTTTAGCCAACGTGGCCATCCTGGTTAAGGCATTCTGAGAACTCCATGGTGGGGGAACCGAACTTACATGTATATTCACTGCTCAAAAAAAGGGGAGGACGACACTTAAACTGTCACGCTGTGGGTTGACAGCCTCCAAAGACATTAAGAAACATCCTGTAGTTAAATGGTTAACTCTGTTTGTTAATGTAGCTCCTCCCTCTCTATGATGTAACACTGCTTTGCTCACTTCCTTTCTTACACAGGAAGAGACGCTGGCAGACATCTTTCTCTCTTAGTAGTTAAGATGTGAAGACATGTTTTTATGCCGCTATGGCAATATAATCTTTTTTTTACTTTTTACAATAAAAGTTAACTTCGTTTAATAATGAATGCTTGTAGCTTTAATTCCTCGACCTCCGGAAAGCCTCAGTGGGACTCTCTTTCCGTCATAAACAATACAATATAACTCCAAGTAAATCAAACATCTGTGAAATCAAGCTTTCCACTTAGGAAGCAACCCTGTGTCAGCATTCTAAATAGCATCTGAGAAATAAAACAAGTCCCAGCCCATTTCTCTCAATCAGAGCTTGATTTATTAACAGAACCATGTTAGCTACGCCATTGTCATTCCGATTCTGAGTGCTTCCCAGAATCCCAGAATCCCTAGGTTAAGGTTCATCTTACATCCCCCACACCCACAAGTTCATCACGAGAGCCAGTGTGTGTGCAGGATCTTATCAACTTCCTCTTCAAAGTGTTGGTTATGACCTATAAAGCCCTTCATGGCACCGGACCAGAATATCTTCGGGACCGCCTCCTGCCGCACGAATCCCAGCGACCGGTTAGGTCCCACAGTCGGCCTTCTTCGGGTCCCGTCGACTAAACAATGTCGTCTGGCGGGACCCAGGGGAAGAGCCTTCTCTGTGGGGGCCCCAACCCTCTGGAACCAGCTCCCCCCTGAGATTAGGATTGCCCCCACCCTCCCTGCCTTTCATAAACTCCTTAAGACCCACCTCTGCCGTCAGGCATGGGGGAACTAAAACACCTCCCCCTTGCCCATGTTGTTTTGTTGATTGATTGACTGTGTGCCTGTTTTTTTATATATATTGGGATTGTTTTATGAAATTACTAATTTTAAATTGTAATTAGATTGGTGGGCATTGGATTTTTATTAGGTACTGTTTTTTTATAGAGCACTGGTGAGACCCCATTTGGAATACTGTGTTCAGTTCTGGAGACCTCACCTACAAAAAGATATTGACAAAATTGAACGGGTCCAAAGACGGGCTACAAGAATGGTGGAAGGTCTTAAGCATAAAACGTATCAGGAAAGACTTAATGAACTCAATCTGTATAGTCTGGAGGACAGAAGGAAAAGGGGGGACATGATTGAAACATTTAAATATGTTAAAGGGTTAAATAAGGTCCAGGAGGGAAGTGTTTTTAATAGGAAAGTGAACACAAGAACAAGGCGACACAATCTGAAGTTAGTTGGGGGAATGATCAAAGGCAACATGAGAAAATATTATTTTACTGAAAGAGTAGTAGATCCTTGGAACAAACTTCCAGCAGACGTGGTAGATAAATCCACAGTAACTGAATTTAAACATGCCTGGGATAAACACATATCCATCCTAAGATAAAATACAGAAAATAGTATAAGGGCAGACTGGATGGACCATGAGGTCTTTTTCTGCCGTCAGACTTCTATGTTTCTATGTTTCTATGTTTATTATTGTTGTGAGCCGCCCCGAGTTTGCGGAGAGGGGCAGCATATAAATCCAATAAATCTAATCTAATGTAATCTAATCTTCTCTTCAGTTGAGGCAGAACAAACGGTGTCCTTGGCATGGAGAAAGGAATCTTTGGAATCTTTCCCCTCTAACTACTCACTACCCCTCCCATCCCCCCTTGTGTTGTGTCAGGCTGAACTCTCTAAACTCCACATGAAAACTCAGGCCTGACACCCTGATTGACATTCAATTTCACATGCTGTGGCGCACATTCAACTTTGTATAGAGCAAAGTATACAATGAGAATATTTCATTCATTCAGATCTAGGATTGGTTATTTGAGTGTTCCCTTTTTTTTTTAAAGCAGTATATTTTAATGTAGAGAAAAAGCAGCAATGATCTCAGAATAAAGGGCAAAAACTTACTTTCAAATGACCACTTGTTCAGCGTAGAATATAAATCTTCTATTTCTCCGTTCTTGTTACAGAGTGTGTCTATCTGATGCATAAAGTCAGCTAAGACCTGTGGAAGAGATTGAAACGATCCCTTAGTGTTCTGCATCAGAAAAATAAAAGGTCACTAGGAAGGGAGTCAAATTTTAAAATATTAATGTCATGAGGTCATGATGGCGAACCTGTGGCACGTGTAGCCATATCTGAAGGCACATGAGCAGGGGTGGGCAGCAGGCAGGACGGGGTGGAACGCAGTTCCACAGGTGGAAATGAGGATGTATCCAGAGCTCCAGCTGATGGCCGGCTGTCACTTCCTGGATTACTGGTCTTGGCTCAGCTCTCCTTTTTTCCCCTGCTGCTGCTGCTGTGTATGCACTCCTTGCTTTTTTCCTCTTTCCTCCTTCCTGGCCTTGGACGAGCTTCCCTCTCTCCTGCCTGGCTCCCCTCTAGCCTCACACAGCCACCTCCCACCTGAGGTGCAAGCAGAAGGTGTTGGTGGAAGCAGTGCTGGCAGCATTTATGCTTCTGGCAGCATCCATTCGCCTAGCTACCCAGCCTGAGGTGGGGGGGGGGGACCCAGGAAGCAGAGCGTGGGAAGCGCAAAACAAATTGTCACCCTAGCGAACAACACTGGTAAGGTTGTAAGTCGAGGAGTTAACAGTTCATTTGAACAATCATGATCGTTCAAACCACTCCCACGTGGTTACATAGCCAGCAAGCCACTCCTACCCAGTCGAATGACCATTAAGCCACACCCACAAAATAAGCCACACCCACAGTGGCAGTAAAAAATTTGGCTGCCCAGTACTGCACACGAGGCATTGCCATATGTCAGCTCCAGCAGGCATGTGCATGCTGGACAGCCAATTATCTGTCTTCCAGAGGGGGGGGGAGGCTATTTTTGCCCTCCCCAGGATTCAGGAAAGGCAAAAAGCAGATGAACGGGCCAACTGGAAGTCCAGAGGCTTCAGTGAGGTCTCTGCACGTGAACAGGGGGGAGGGGGCAGTAGGGGTGTGTGCATGAAAGTGCAGGGGGAAGGGTACTACTTTATGGGTGTGGCACATGTGTGCCCACTATTGTATGCACACACAGTCTTTTGACACCCGAGCAAAAAAAAAAAAGGTTTGCCATCACTGTCATAAGGCTTTCAAGTCTATGGTGTGTTAATTCTACACTTGGAACATCATGTACAGTTCTGATCAGTGCATCACAAAACAGACGCTGCGGAAAACATACAGAAAAAGGGGGATCAAAATCATTGCAGGGCTGAAAAAGCTCTTTTTATATGGTAACATATAGAGTGCATGAGCCAAAAAGAGGGCTGTGAAAATATTTACTAGCCCCTCGCATCCTGGACATAAACTATTTCAACTCCTACCCTCAAAACGTCGTTACAGAGCACTGCACACCAAGACAACTAGGCACAAGAACAGTTTTTTCCTGAATGCCATCACTCTGCTAAACAAATATCTCCCTCAACACTGTCAAACTATTTACTAAGTCTGCAAGTTTTTTTCTCATCAATTTTTTTACCCATTTCCTCTCACTTATGACTGTATGACTATAACTTTATTTATTTTATTTATTTATTTAGTCCAATACACAATGAGAGTTTTAGTGTGTGTGTGTGTGTGTGTGTGTGTATATATATACACACACACACACACACACACATACAATAGGAAAATATATCTATGAAAGAATAGAAAAGAAGATATAGTAATAGAACATATCAATGAAAGAATAGAAGAAGAGATATAGGAATAGAAGAAAGGAATAGGAGATATAGGAGAGCAATAGGACGGGGGAGGGAAGGCACTCTAGTGCACTTGTACTCGCCCCTTAATGACCTCTTAGGAATCTGGAAAGGTCAACCGTAGATAATCTAAGGGTAAAGTGTTGAGGGTTTGGGGATGACACTATGGAGTCCGGTAATGATTTCCACGCTTCGACAACTTGGTTACTGAAGTCATATTTTTTACAGTCAAGTTTGGAGCGGTTAATATTAAGTTTAAATCTGTTGTGTGGTCTTGTGTTGTTGTGGTTGAAGCTGAAGTAGTCGCCGACAGGCATGACGTTGCAGCATATGATCCTTTGGGCAATACTTAGATCTTGTTTAAGGCATCTTAGTTCTAGGCTTTCTAGGCCCAGGATTGAAAGTCTAGTCTTGTAGGGTATTTTATTTTGAGTGGAGGAAAGAAGGGCTCTTCTGGTGAAGTATCTTTGGACATTTTCAAGGGTGTTAATGTCTGAGATGCTTGTATCCTTAAGATTGTATCCTTAAGATTGTTGCTTGTATCCTTAAGATTTTATTAATATTGTTTCCTGATTGCTTATTTGACCCCTAGGACAACTATTAAGTGTTGTACCTCATGATTCTTGACAGATGTATGTTTTCTTTTACGCACACTGAGAGCATATGCACCAAAGACAAATTCCTTGTGTGTCCAATCACACTAGGCCAATAAAGAATTCTATATTCTATAAGATCAAAATTATCTCAGGGCTGGAAAAGCTCTTTTTATGTGGCAACTTTAACTAAGTCAGAAGTGAAAAATATATAATTAATACCTGAGAGGGGTGGTCTGCTGGAGGTTATCCCGGAGTTCAGATAACCTCTAGTTAAGATTCTGTGCAGTTCGGAGAATCCCCAAATCCTACCACTCCTGGCTGGTCCTGCCTTGCTGCCCCTCCCCTCTCAGGATTCCCCACATGGCCTGTTTTGAATGCCGGCTATGTATGGAGGCTCGGGGTGGTGGTAGTGGAATGGGCCTACCGGAGGTTCAAGGAGGACATTTTTGCCCTCCCTGAGGCTCGAGAAAAGCTTCCGGAGCCCAAGGAGGGCAACCTCTCCCCTACGGTGCAGGAGGGTGTCCCTCTGACCTTCTTGCCAATCAGCTTAAAGCTCTGGATTCGCACTAGTTTTATGGTTGTGGGGTCACCCCAACATAAGGAACTGTATTAAGTGGTCATGGCATTAAAAAGGTTGAGAACTACTGATAGATATTAGTGGGGCTACCTTTGAAAAGTGTTTGGAAACTTCAGATCGTGCAGAATGCAGCTGCGAGAGCAGTCATGGGCTTCCCCAAATATGCCCATGTCACACCAACACTCCGCAGTCTACATTGGTTGCCGATCAGTTTCCGGTCACAATTCAAAGTGTTGGTTATGACCTATAAAGCCCTTCATGGCACCAGAGCAGATTATCTCAGGGACCGTCTTCTGCTGCACGAATCCCAGCGACCAGTTAGGTCCCACAGAGTGGGCCTTCTCCGGGTCCCGTCAACTAAACAATGTCGGTTGGCGGGACCCAGGGGAAGAGCCTTCTCTGTGGCGGTCCCGGCCCTTTGGAACCAACTCCCCCCCAGAGATTAGAATTGCTCCCACCCTCCTTGCCTTTCGTAAACTTCTTAAAACCCACCTCTGCCGTCAGGCATGGGGGAACTGAGATATTCTTTCCCCCTAGGCTTCTACAATTTACGCATGGTATGTCTGTATGTATGTTTGGTTTTTACAATAAGGGTTTTTTTTAGTTATTTTAGTATTGGATTGGATTGTTACATGTTTTTATCATTGTTGTTAGCCGCCCTGAGTCTACGGAGAGGGGTGGCATACAAATCCAATCAATCAATCAATCAATCAATCAATCAATCAACAAACAAACAAACAAACAAGTAAGTAAGTAAGTAAGTAAAAAATAAATAAAATAAAAAATAAAATAAAATAGAAATTAAGTAAAACTTTTAAACCATTTGCAACTGAAGGCTAGATAGGAAAATTTGCCCCTCACTCTAATATTTCCTCTATTTCTCTATAGAGAAATTTGGCACGCTTAGAAGGAAGTTGCAGCCTTCAATTTGCTCTCATGTGGTACATTTCTACATGACAGCTAAAGCCATGAGTTGCACACAATATTGTTGTTTCATAGATTCCCAGCTGGCACGAGTTAAGAAAGATTTCACATGATATCTGGAAAGATAATTTTCTAATTTCTCCCCTCCCTCTTTTAAATCAGTGCACATAATAATAAGAGTGTTCCAAATTACAAATTACACCCGTGTCTGGGTCAAACTTTTCTTATGCGATACCTCATTGATTTTAGTGTCCAGCTTCACAATTTCCATGGGTTTCATTAATTTCTTCTGAAATGCACTTCTCACTCTCTGCCAGTCCTTCCCTTCTCTGTGAAAAGCAAACATTCAAGGGATTAAAATAAATTTAACATTTCCTGGTTAAAATGAAAGGTCTATGAGGAAATGTTAAAACAATATTAAATCTGGGTAGTTTTTTTGTAAGTGAATGCTAATATAGTTTAAGATAAGATAACAAGCAGACTAATCAAGATTGACAATATGCAAAATTGCTTTGCATCCGAATATATTATTTGTTTTCTTTTTTAAATTTTTTTTTTACATAAATCATAAAACAAACATACAAATAGACAAATAAAAACAAAACAGCAAATGGAACAAAACATATAAATACAGACATTTGGGGAAAATAATTTGTAGAAGCCAATTGTAGAAGTTTCCCCATATCTTATAATATTCTGTGTCTTCTTTTCCTTCCAATGTTTTGGACATTCTGTCCATCTCTGCACATTCTAGTATCTTTTTAATAATTGTACCTTCTTCCGGTATTCTCTCGACTTTCCATTGCTGGGCGTAAGCTATCGTAGCAGCTGTTAAAATATGGATGGCCAAATACCTAATTTCTTTTTTAATTTTTGTATTGAAGATGCCCAATAAATATAGTTCTGGTTTTTTTTTTCCAAATTCTTGCGATGTTATTTCTTTTAACCAATCTGCTATATTATTTATTTTCAATACATTAAAGACAAAATTTCCCTTCAATCAAGCTTGAACCCTGGGCATCAGTGTTCCCTCTAATTTTTTGGGGGGGTAGGCGGAAAAGTATAGTGTCTGAGCGGCAGTCCCTTCGGGACTGGGCGGCACAGAAATAATAAATAAATAAACAAACAAACCTCAGAGAATGTTTTGCCTCAGAGAATTTCAAAATAAAATACTGTACTGTGTGTCTATAACAGTGAGCTCATAATAGGGCAACTCTATCAATATCAAAATGCCACTTAAATAGTTGAGCTAGTTTCAAACTAGATTTTGATTTTCTTTCTCTCTTCCTTACTCCCATTCTTTTTCTTTTCCTTCCTCTCTTTTTTCTATCTGTTTCTCTCTCTCCCTCTCTTCCTCTCTCTCTCCTTCCCTCTCACTCTTTCCCTCTCGGCTTCTGGGCAGGTTTGGAAAACTCTGAGTTGATGATGATTTTTAAGTGAGCGATTGCTCACTGCTCAGCTTAGAGGGAACTATGCTGGGCATACATGGAAATGAACCTTATGCATGTGGTTTTCTGCTGCTTTTTACTGGAATTCTTCTTATTTAATCTCATCTAAAACTTTGAGAGTCCCGTTTATCTTTGGGGAAGATGTATCCGATACTTCCTCCATTGCCACTGATCTTTGGAGGAAATCACTGAAAGAGGTCAGTGATCCCTTACTTTTACTAAGCTAAATTACCATTATACAGCATTCTTCACATTCTGCAATATTACCCTTCTAGCTTGAATGTTATCTTATGTGCATTAGATCTAAAACTGCCTTTTTTGTCCTGCTGCAATTTTTCCATTCTAATGTTGCCAGAAGGGCTAGGTCCAAGTTAACCAGAGACAATGCTGCAAATTGCTTCTTTACAAATTGCTTCACTATGATAACCTTGCTTGCTTTCAGGGTAAAAGAGCAGAACATGGTATCCACCACCTACAAATGGGACTTTGGCTTTTCTCCTATGATCATTTAATATTTATAAATAATGAAACTATTTCCAAAGACTCAAACGTTATTTATGAAACAGCAATCTGAACTAGTTGCTTTTAGCATCCCTTGTGTTTCAACCTCAAGCCAAACATAAGCACAGGGCATTCTCAGCACAAAGTGGCATGCATCCTTCCACATCTTTACTCACAGGATAAGTAGCCCATAGCCCTCTTTACGGTAGTCTCGATAGGCTTTCCAGGGCTTAATCTCCAATCGCTGGGGATACGCACTCTCTTTCCTGTAGAGAGACTCTAGCAGACAGGGTGACCCTATATGAACCGAGTCAAAACTCCCAAGTTTCATGCGGAAGATTTTGCCAAATCTCTGGTGGTACTCAGCCTTGAAGAAAAAGAAAAAGAAAGGAAGAGGGGAGGTTACACCGGGTAGCTAAGCACTCTGTCAACTCCTTGCAAAGAAGAGTCACAGAACACACAACATTCAGTTCACACACTGGCTGTTTAGTATTCTATAAGACACGTTTCCTGCAGACAAAAGATGGACCAGCACAAATCTGTTCAAATTGTGGCGGAGGTGGTGAGAGGCTTATATTAAGCATTTGATTAAGAACTTCCTAGTGTCATGAGGCACAATCTGAGGTTAGTTGAGGGAAAGATCAGAAGTAACGTGAGAAAATATGATTTGACTGAAAGAGTAGTAGATGCTTGGAACAAACTTCCAGCAGACGTGGTTGTTAAATCCACAGTAACTGAATTTAAACATGCCTGGGATAAACATAGATCCATCCTAAGATAAAATACAGGAAATGGTATAAAGGCAGACTAGATGGACCATGAGGTCTTTTTCTGCCGTCAGTCTTCTATGTTTCTATGTTTCAATCTTCTGTGACATAAGAACATGTTGTCAGACAAAATGCTTAATTCTTCTTCCTTAAGGAATTTTTTAAAAAATCACCACAAGATGCAGGAATGGCAACCTGTTGTTAAGGATGCCCCAGTACACTTGAAGACTGACTGGATTAACGTAATCCAATTTGTAGGGAATGATGCTATCTGGGAATTTGGCAATCGGGGCGTCCAATTAAGAGATGCTGAACTAAGATGATCTTGGAAATACTTTCCAAACTCTTTTTAAGAGATTATTTCTCAATCCTGCCATTTAAAACCTCAAGGTCAGAGAGAGTTAGCAGTTGCTTTAGACTACCTATTCTACCATACATGATCCTCAACAGTCAGCCAAACAACTAGCTTTGGGGTGAAGGATCTATTGGGAAGGGGGAGGAGAGGAAACATGGGTTATTACTCACCAGCGTCTGGTGCTGTTTCTTGAGGCCCCCTTTCCAGAGGATGTCTAAGAGGCTACCCAGCAGAGGCCATTTGACCGGACCGGGCAAAGCAGAGAGTGAATGGGGAGCGTGCATGGGGCAAGAAGGCACCTGAGCTTTGGGCTCCAAGGCGCACACGGACGAAGTGGGCAGCTGCTGCTGCAAAGCAGGTGCGCTCCCAGGACCTCGCAGCTTGAGGAGAGAGCTGAGCAAGGGGGCTCGCTTCAAAGGGGAACTCATGATTCTGGTACTAAGATGGGTGGGTGGATGTTTCAAACGCCGGCGAACCTCCAGCTACGGGAGGGCTGTACCCCCAAAAGTCAGAAGAGCTATGAAGGGAACTTAGAACGGCGGCGATCTAGCTCCGGGCAGTCGGGATTCCTAGCGAATGAAAGAAACTTTCCCCCCCTTTCGTGTCGGTGGTGTCGGATGAGGGGAGATTGTCTCCTTTCACGCAAAGGAGGTCTGCAGTGCGGCGGGATGAGGATGCTGCGCTCTCTGCGCTCGGGTCCCATAGCGCGGCGCAAAGAGGGCTATACGTATAAGCGTTCAGGGGCCGGTCTGCCGGGCTTTGCCAATTGGAAGGCAGGGGAGGAGAGCGGAGAGCGCTGGGTGGGGCGGGGGTAAGGCGAGGGCGGCGGCCTCCGGGGAAGCCTCTGCGGAGACGGAGCGAGTAACCGCTCGGGCGAAGGCGCCTGCCTTTCCACGCCTCCCTACTGCCCGAACGGAGCTTTCGGGGACTCCCCGGGAAGGCAGGGAGGTTTTTGCGGCTATCTGGCTGCGTTCCTCCCGGGGACGACTCATCCTGGCACCGGCGAGCTCTCCTCTTCCTCTTGGTTTCTGGCGAGCCCTTTTCCTCCGGGAGCCCAGCGAGTCAGGCGCCGGCGAGAGAAAGAGAGAGAGAAAGAGAGTGAGTGAGTGTGTGAGAGAGAGACACACAGAGAGAAAGTGAGTGAGTGTGAGAGAGAGACAGACAGACAGAGAGAGAGAGAGGAGAGAGAAAGAAAGGGAGAGAGAGAGAGAGAGAGGAGAAAGAAAGAGAGAGAGGAAAGGGAGAAAAAGAGCGAGAGAGCGAAAGAGAGATAGAGACAGAGAGAGAGAAGGAGAGAAAGAAAGAGAGATAGAAAGAGAGATAGAAAGAGAGAAAGACAGAGACAGAGAAAAAGAAAGAGAGAAAGTGTGTGTGTGAGAAAAAGAGTGAGTGAGAGAGTGAGAGAGATCTCCTGCCTGGGATAGCGGTCGCTGCACTTCGCAGAGTCAGGTGGAAGCCGGCCGCCGGGCCGTAGATCTAGGAGAGGAACCGGGGAAATGAAAGGCGCGGCATATCTTTAAACTCTTTAATCTAGTGTAGCGCGCTCCTTAGTTCTGGGGAAGCCTCAAGACAGATGTGGTCACTAAAAAACGGCGAGAGGATCTCCGAGCTGAGCGGGACGGACAAATGATTTCTTGCGATGATCTGCCCCGTTTCCCCTTGCTGGAAGGGACCCTAGAGGTCTTCTAGTCTGCACACACACACACACACCCCCCCAAAGCGGGAGAACCTATCCTATACCATCTCAGACAAGTTTAAACTGTCCAGTTAAATCTCCCCTTCTTTCCCAGTTGCGGTGAGGGAAAATAAAAATCTGTGAAATTAAAATCACGCTTTAAATCTGATTTGACGGACCGAGTTAGGCAACAGCAGCACAGGTGCTTGTCTATAGTTCCCAGCCGACCGGTTTTTTGAATATCGCCTGTCTGGGGTGTATGGTTTTAGCAGATCTGGTGCAGGAAAACATGAGCTAGAATATTGTTCTGTAAACTTCTTGGGTTTGCTTGAAAAGCAATGCGTGTTCTTAAGGAATAGAATATAAATATTTATTGCCCAAGTGTGATTGCAAACACAAGGAATTTGTCTTTGGTACATATGGGAATCATTAGCATAATCCCATCATTACGGTAGGGATATAGGCTTTGTTGTTGCTATTGCAGCCACCTAGGGAGAGATCCTGTCCTATTAATGTTGGTGGGAAGTGTTTTGAGGACGGTGATTGGTTGACAGATAAGCCAATGGCTTGTCTTTCCCAGTCTAAATTACAACCTCCCCTCCCCTCCCTTCTCACTCCACCCCTGAAATTTACCAATGACTGGGCAAACTGGTTGGGTCACATAAATACACTTCCTTTATAAGGACCATCCCTGGTGATGAGGAAGATAAAGTTTACACACCATGGCTCAGTGTCAGGTTGTTTAAACAGAGGCTGGGAGGGAAAAAGCATTCAAAGATATAATAATATTTATAATAATATAAATACATACCAGTAAAGGAAAAACATTAGGACAGGGGAGGGAAGGCATTTAGTTTACTTTGAGTTTCAATCTGTTGTATGCGTGTATATTGACGTTGTAGCAGATGATTTGATGGGCTATGTTTAGGTCGTGTTTGTGGTGAAATAGTTCTAATCTTTCTAAGCCTAGGATTTCAAGTCTGGCTGTGTAGGGTATACTGTTGCGAGTAGAGGGTTGATCCAACTCCTTAACCAGTGCTCACTTTTCATATCTCAAGACCTAAAATGGTCACCTAACATCAAAAACATCATCAAAAAAGCACAACAAAGAATGTTCTTTCTGCGCCAGCTCAGGAAGCTCAAACTGCCCAAGGAGCTGCTGATACAGTTCTACAGAGGAATCATTGAATTTGTCATCTGCACCTCTCTATAACTGTCTGGTTTGGTGCTGCAACCCAACAGGACCGACACAGACTTCAGAGGACAATCAGAACTGCAGAAAAAGCAATTGCTGCCAACCTGCCTTCCATTGAGGACCTGTATACTGCACGAGTCAAAAAGAGGGCGGGGAAAATATTTACTGACCCCTCACATCCTGGACACAAATTGTTTCAACTCCTACCCTCAAAACGTCGCTGCAGAGCACTGCACACCAAGACAACTAGACACAAGAACAGTTTTTTTCCGAACGCCATCACTCTACTAAACAAATAATTCCCTCAACACTGTCAGACTTTCTACTAAATCTGCAGTTCTATTCTACTAGTTTTTCTCATCATTCCTTTCACCCATTTCCTCCCATGTTGACTGTATGACTGTAACTTGTTGCTTATATCCTAAGATTTTTTATTAATATTGCTTCTTCATTGCTTATTTGACCCCTATGACAATCATTAAGTGTTGTACCACATGATTCTTGACAAATGTATATTTTATTTTATGTACACTGAGAGCATATGCACCAAGACAAATTCCTTGTGTGTCCAATCACATTTGGCCAATAAAAATTCTATTCTATTCTATTCTATTCTATTCTATAAGCTTTTTTTTTTTGAAGTCTGGATAGGAAAGGAGCATTTATGTCAGCCACATAGTGCCGATATAGCAGGAAGGCAAAAGAAAGAACTGCACTTCCTTAGCTTAGTAATGAGACCTAAATCACAGTGATTTAAGTGAACATCTCAAGTAAACATTTATGTCAGACATTCTCTACCTGTCCTCGGTTTTAAATGAGCCATTCTGACATATGCTCTATTTCTAGCCAGGACAGATGGGGGGGAAATGAGTTTGTTAGACTCAGTAACATGTTGTTGTCAAGGTTAAAGGAGTGCTGAAACATCAAATATGATTCTAATTCTACTGCCAAAAGCCAAGTATTATATCACTTGCAGGGAATATGATAACACTTATTAAATAACTGAGGGGATATCAAGGTGAAGGAAGCCCCACTTCCCCAGAATAAAATATTATTTATTCTTTATATTAAAAACAGGCAGAATAAAATATTTGCCCTGATGGAGAAGAGGAAAGACAGAAAGGTAGAAAGCAGCCCAATCTTCCTGCTATATGAAAACAGCCTCAAGTAGAAGCATGAAGAGGCTAATCTTTAGGAATGGAGATTTTGTATCTATTCAGAAAGAATCTATTCATAAGCAAAGAGCAACCAGAAACTCCAAATAAACAATAAAATAGGCAAAGATTCAAAGCTGTCAAGATTAGCTCAGACAAACTTTTTCTTTTTTAATTTTTTTAATTGAATTTTAAAAACAAACACAAAACAACAACATTAAACTTTAAATAAATTTGTACAGACATAATAGATGCTAGCAAAGTGAAAAACAAAACAGAAAAAGGAAAAAACAAAAACAGTGGAAAAGAAAAAACAAACATAAATAAAACATACATTTGGGATGTTTACGTCCCCTTCTCATTCAGAATTATGACCAGAGATATGTGCGCATTTCCCTATTTTTGTTAAAGTATTTGCTTTCATATTTACATACTTGTGTACTTTTCTACAAACTTGGATTCTAATCTTTTGGACTATCTTTCTTTATAGTTTTTTTTCTTTTATCCTTTGTTTCTTTTAACCAATTATAAAAGTTCTCCCATATGCTGCAACGTCCTTCCGGTCAATGACTACTTCAGCTTCAACTGCAACAACACAAGAGCACACAACAGATTCAAACTCAATACTTACCGCTCCAAACTTGACTAAAAAATACGACTTTAACAATCGAGTCGTCAAAGCGTGGAACTCATTACTGGACTCAATAGTGTCAACCCCTAACCCCCAACATTTCTCCCTTAGACTATCCACAATTGACCTCTCCAGGTTCCTAAGAGGCCAGTAAGGGGCGTACATAAGTGCACTAGCCTGCCTTTCGTCCCCTGTCCAATTGCCTTTCCTTATATCATATATCATATATATTTTTTCTCTCTCTCTCTCTCTCTCTCTCTCTCTCTCTCTCTCTCTCTATATATATATATATATATATATATATATATATATATATATATATGTTTTTCTTAAGTCATATATATATATATGTAGATTGTTCTGAGTTCGGGTTTTGCCCTGTGTAATGTTTTGCATGTCTATGCGACGTTTCGGTGAAATCACATTCACCATCATCAGGCTGGAGTTCCAATCTTTGTGTTTTTGCAAATGAATATTAGCAACTGACATTTCTTCTTAGCATGTAGTGTGGGGGTGGAGATTTGCTTTGAATGTAGCAAATAGATTGGGTGACTATGCTTCCGTGATCTGATTGGTTGGTGTAATCATGGTTATAGAAGGAATGGCATGAAGATTATGAAGTGTTTTGTTTAAGTCTGATTTCCAAATATAAAATTCTAAAATATATATATATATATCTTCTCTCCCTATCTCTTATATCATATATATTCTCTCCCTCCCATCTACTTCTCTTCTTTTTTACTTTCTATCTTTATATATATTACTTAATGTCTATTCTCTTCCATATGTATTATATATTGGACAAAGAATAAAATAAATAGAATAAATAAATGTGCACTTTTCCCTATTTTTGTTAAAGTATTTGCTTTCATATTTACATACTTGTGTACTTTTCTACAAACTTGGATTCTAATCTTTTGGCCTGTCTTTCTGTATACCGGTAGTTTTTTCTTTTAACCAATTATAAAAGTTCTCCCATATTTTGTAGTAGCCCAAATCTTTCTTCCCTTCTAGTTTTCTTGATAGCATATCCATCTCTGCACAAAGGTGCTTTTTCAAGAGGAAACAGGTTTTTCTGGTTTTTCTTTGAAGACCTTTTTTTTTCATCCAAGAAACTTCTTCAGCTCTTGACTGGATGGACAAATCCAATTTTGTCAGCCACCCCAAAAACATGTCTGGCATAGAGATTTCCTTTCCTGAAAGCTGCCTCCATTTTATTTCCAGCGTCTTTCTCATGGCATAGAACTGGACTGAATTTTTCTTCCAACAAAAGAAAAGACAGACAAAATGTTTTCTCTATCAACCTAGAACGCAGAACCTAGAACCTAAGATATGGAGGGCAGCTTCCCACTGAATACTTTCCAGATTCAATAATGTCTATTATTAAGAGCAGTTTAAGAGTTGGAAACATTTGCCTAGAGAGACTGGTGGACATGCATGGGTGATAATATGTGTGCGCTGCTGTAATCATATTAATACCTGGGCTTAGTAGGTTTGTGTCTGATGTAATATTTGTGTGATTATATTACTGCAAGTATGTTTTCTTGCCATCACTGCAGTTTAATGCAGATGGCATTGATGGTGAGCTTAGTTGGTCATGGATGTTTTAATTTCAATTACTATACTTGACAAGGTTTTTGGACTATTAGCCCTCTTTCTAATCAATGATTCTATCATTCAATCAGGCCTCTGCCTTTATTTAATGGGATAACCGCAAATGATTGATTCGTTTTTCCCATCTCATGATAATCAGAAGACTTCTTGTTCCACAACCAGCTGATGAATAATATTTTTATTTTCTCCTCCTTTAACCAACCTAGATTTCTGGTTGACAATCAAGGACACAACAGCAAAATGCTTTAAAAAGGGGCAGAGCAATATTTTCATTGTGTTTGAGAAAAGTAGAAAAATAAAAATCTCTTTGACTAAAAAAAAAATGCTGCTTGCATAGGAAATCTGAGAATGCTGTTGTAACCCTAGAAAAGTTAGGCCAATTTCAAATCTTACTGGGCAACTGTCAATTATACAGGACAATCATGCTTGCTGAATATAACTTCTTGCATTTAAAAGCGTGTCCAGACCTTTCACTAAGCTCTGGAAATTACTACTCAGAGACATTCAAGCTATCTTTAACTGATTTTGCATTTGCTTTCATGCTGGAACAAGCTTGCAAATTGTTGCCATTAAAGGGTATCTGTGAATCTAAAGGAGAAATCCAAGAAAGGGGTGTTTTTTTTCCTTGCAATGCTCAATTTTAGAATGTTCAAATAGATATGGATATAAATACTGATAAATGGTTAAATAAATCAGCAATTATTGGGTAAGGATGCTAGGGAGAGTTAAAAGAAATATGTTGTTGATGACCAAACTGGAATGCAGTATTCCACATTTAGAATATTGCATCCAGTTTGGGTTGCCATAATTTTAAAATATGTTGAGACTCTAGAAAGAGTTCAGAGAAAAGCAACAAAGATGATTATGAGGACAGGTTGCAGGACCTGGGCATGGCTAGTCTAGGAAAGAGGAGGACCAGGAGAGATATGATAGCAGTGTTCCAATACCTGAGGGGCTACCACAGAGATGAGGGGGGTCAGGCTGCTTTTCAAAGCACCAGAAGGCCAGACTAGGAATAATGGATGGAAGCTGACCAAAGAGAGATTCAATCTGGAAATAAGGAGGAATTTTCTCACAGTGAGAGCGATCAACCAGTGGAACAGCTTGCCTGTGGAGGTTGTGAGCACTCCAACACCTGAGATTTTCAAGGGGAGATTGGACTGTCATTTGTCCAAAATGGCATAGGGATTCCTGCGTGAGGAGGGGGATGGACTAGATGACCTACAAGGCCCCTTCCAACTCAAATAGATAGATAGATAGTTCAAGCCCTTGCCCGCACACCCAGAAATCCATCATATTGTCCAATCTCCATTTGCCATGCTGGCAGAGTCCACCCATCTTCTTTTGTGAAGGTGCAGAAGTGCAGAGACAAAAGATGACCTTTGCTTCTTAGGAAAACAATTGTTATGGCTACAGACTAGCAACCTCATATAATCCCCGCTTCCATTTTCCCACAGTAGAAAATGCATAGTGAAATTGTATAAACTGTGGCAGGCTAAAGATCCCAATAAAATGGCATTGGTCTGACACTCAGGGGCTACCACAAAGAAGAGAGAGTCAAGCTATTCTCGAAGGCACCTAAAGGCAAGACAAGAAACAATGGATGGAAACTAATAGAGGAAAGAAGCAACCAAGAACTAAGGAGAAATTTCCTGTTAGAACAAATGATCAGAACAACTTGCCTCCAGAGGTTGTGACTGCTTCAACACAGGAAGTTTTTAAGAGGAGACTGGAGAACCGTTTGTCTGAAATAATATAGGGCTTCCTGCCTGAGCAGGGAGTTGAACTGGAAGACCTCCAAGATCCCTTCCAACTCTATTATTCTGTTATATCACATGAAATATCTTTGGAGGCTGTAGGTGGTGGAGTTATAGTGCAACACCTCAGGAGGCTAATAGAATAGGAAAGGCTGCCTCAAGGGAACAAATCTTTGAGCACAGTTCAATTAATGTTGCATTGTCGTAGGTTTCTGTTATTGCTAACAGGTGGTATCTCTCCTGACTTCCCTGGGACCTATTTCTGAACATCTGGATACCACTGGGGACTTTATAAGATGTTTCCTTGTTGGAAGGGAAATAGTTCTGCCCGTGTCTGTAGCTAGCATAGATGAATAGAACAATAATTGAATCAAGAAATAAATAAAGAAAAATATGCCCCAAACAATTTTCTAATACAGAGAGCTTCTTTTTTTATTAGATTATTTTGTCCTGCCTTTATTACTTTTTATAGAGAACTCAAGGCAGCAATATACCCAATGGTATTTCCTACTGTCCCCACAACAGCAGCCCTTTGAGTTGAGTCAGGCTGAAAGAGAGTGATTGTCCAAAATCAGCCAGATGGCCTAAGGTGGAACTAGAACACACAGTCTCCTGGTTTCTAAGCCAGCATTTTAACTACTACAGCAAAATTGCCTTTCATCAGGAATAATTCCCCAGTTGTAGCACAGGAAAGAGAGGCTGCCTTCCTTTGTCTCTACCATCTTCCATCTGTCTGATATTCAAAGATTTGCAAACTCTATATAATTGAAGGTGCCAGGGAAGGAAAAGTAGGTATAATTTTATCCCCATTCTTTATGGGGGGAAATAACAAACCAAAACCATTTGTAGATGCATGTGATGCACCTACTCTAGACCCAAGTCCAATTATTTGTACCCCAGAGGATAGGCTCAAAATACAGAAAGATCTCGATAAACTAGTACTGTTCAATGTTGAGAAAAGCAAAATCCTACACCTAGACAAGAAAACCCCAAAACACACATTCAAACTGAGAGAAACCACACGTAACAGTAATGACTGTGTGAGAGATCTTGGAGTCTTGGTGGATCTTAAGCTGCATCAACAGAGGGATATACTCCAAGACCAGGGAGGTACTAATACCACTATATAATACCCTAGTTAGACCACACCTAGAGTACTGCATTCAATTTTGGTAACCCCACTACAAAAAGGACATTGAAACTCTAGAGCAGTGATTTTCAACCTTTTTTGAGCCGCAGCACATTTTTTACATTTACAAAATCCTGGGGCACACCACCAACCAAAATGACACAAATTAAATAAATAAATAAATAAATAAATAAATACATACATACATACATACATACATACATACATACATACATACATACATACATAACTCCCTCGTATATACAATCCCATGTAACATCCCCTTATAAATACAGTCAATCACCAATCATCCCTACTCAAATTTATATCTCATTTCTGGGTACTTCTCCTGTCTTTCCCCCTTTTCTCTCTCATGTTTGTCATTTCTCTCTCTTCCTCCCTTTTTCCCTCATTCCTTTTCCCTCTCACTTCTCCTCTTTTTCCATCCCTGTCTCTCCCCCCCCCCCCTTATGTGTGTGTGTGTATACACACTGGAACCATTTCCAAAACCAGTTGAGGGCTGGGTTTTTTTCTCTTTTATTCTTTTCAAAAAGAGGTGTGGGCTGGGGGGCATTTCTTATTATTTGGGTGCTTTTTACCATATGCTTCAAGAATCACCCCTCTCTCTCTCTTTTGTTTCTCTCTCCTCTCATTCTCTGCCTCAATCATTTCTCCCTTTTTCTCCCCTTTTTGTTCTCATTTCTCTCTCTCCTTTCCTCTCCCTATCTGTCTCTCTTGCTTTCTCTCTCTCTTGCTATCTCTTTTTCTCTTATTTTCTCTCTCTCTCTCTTGTTCTCTCTTATTTTCTTTCTCTCTCTCTTGTTCTTTCTCTCTCTCTCTTTCTCCCTCCCTCCCTCTTTCTCTCTTTTTCTCACTTTCTCTCTTGTTTTCTCTCTCTCTCTTGCTTTCTCTCTCTCTCTTGTTTTCTTTCTCACACTCTTTCTCTCTCTTGTTCTCTCTCTTGCTATTTCTTTCTCTCCCCCTTTCTCTCTCTCTCTTTCTCACTTTCTCTCTATCTTGCTGTCTGTTGCTGTCACTCACTCTCGTTCTCTCTCCGTTCTTCTCAGCGGAGGCCAGCGAAGGTGATATTCAATGTCGGGAGCGCGCGGGCGGTTGCGCGTGCTCCCTACCCCCCTGCTAGCCGCTCGGAATATTCAAAATAAGAAAAGCCTTCACCGGCGAAGGTTTTTCTTATTTTGAATATTCCGAGCGGCTAGCAGGGGGGTAGGGAGCGCGCGCAACCGCCCGCGCGCTCCCGACATTGAATATTACCTTCGCTGGCCTCCGCTGAGAATGGAGAGAGAACGAGAGTTGGGCCATTTTTTGTCTCCTGCGTTCCGGGTGCGGGAGGAGCCACGCCGAAAGGAAGGAGACAGCGGAGGAGGAGAGGGGGCGGGCGGGGGGCAGCACCGAAAGGCCGAGGGGGCCGGAGGCACCGTGGGGAGGCAGGGGCGGCCACGGCTCCCTTCCCTTCTGCTGCTGGCGCCTCCCCGCCCCCCCCGCGGGCTGGCAGGGAGATGAGGAGCGCACTTTCGGGGAAGCGACGGTGCTTTGGGGAAGCGACGAGAAGCCATGGGCGCGAGGGGGCCGACTTTCAAAGCAACCTTTGCCGGCCTCCCGTGGGAGGGTGCCAATAGCGGCGGCGGCGGCAGGGGGGCAATAGCGGGGGGGGCGAACCGCCTCGCGGCACACCTGACCATGTCTCGCAGCACACTAGTGTGCCGCGGCACACCGGTTGAAAAACACTGCTCTAGAGAAAGTATAGAAAAGAGCAACTAAAATGATAAAAGGACTGGAAACCAAGACATACGAGGAAAGATTGCAGGAACTGGGCATGGATAGTCTAGCGAAAAGGAGAACCAGGGGAGACATGATAGTAATATTCAGATACTTGACGGGTTGCCACAGAGAGGAGGGGGTCACATTATTTTCCAGGGCACCAAAAAGCCAGACGGATGGAAGCTGACCTAGGAGAGATTCAACCTGGAAATAAGGAAGAACTTTCTGATGGGGAGAGCGATCAACCAGTGGAATGGCTTGCCAGCAGAGGTTGTGAACGCCCTAACACTCAACACTTTCAAAAAGAGATTGGACTGCCATCTATCTAGAGTGGTGTAGAGTCTCCTGCTCAAGCAGGGGATTGGACTAGATGACCTGCAAGGTCCCTTCCCACTCTAATAATAAATAAATAAAATAAGTAAACTGTACAGTGATGATAGGATGGCATAAGAGAGCCCTTGGCTGTACCTAGCAGTCCTTATTCTTCACCTGTAGAAGTGACTCAGTAACACAGAATGCCTAGCCGGTGACTTAACGCCGGCCAGGATTTGCGGCAGGGCCAGGGAAACGCGGCCCTCGGCCTCAGCCACCATTTTGAATGGCCGGGATCTCATGAAATTTCGCGAGATCCCGGCCATGCCTTGTCATCGGCGCTTGTCGATGACGTTGCCGGGGCAGAGCCTGCCAGCCCTATATAAAGGGCTGCGCAGGCTCGGGGCCTCCTTTTTGCACCGGACAACGAGCAGGCAAACACCCGCCCACCCTCCCTATCTTTCAGTGTGCTACAAGGGTCGCCCTTAGTGGGCTGAATAGGAATTTTTGGCGGTCTCGGTATTTTCTGCAACCGTTTTTTCGTCTATTCCACACTGCGGTGCGGGACAGATGGTTAGGGGGTGCTTCGCTCCCCGATTAGTTCTAATTGGCTTACCTCTGGTCATTGGGTTGGCAGGTTAGGGGCGGAAATTGGGAGGTATTTAGCAACTGCGTGTTCTCCGTTGGGCATCTTTGGGGGTGATTGGCAGGCTCTCTCCAAGGGCTCATGGTGTGTTTTTAATTGGCCTGAGCAATTGGGGAGAACCTGCCTCTGGGTCTCACCCATTCCAATCCCCTTTCAGGGATTGGACGGTGAGACCTCCCACATGCATGGCATGGCTGGGATCCAGGTGAGGGCGCGGCCCCTTCACCTGGATCAGCATGGAGCTACACCCTATGTTGCCCCGTAAGTTTTTATGACGTCATTTCCGCCCCGGAAGTATTTCAGTTGACCTCTGCGGGTCCATGTTAGGTTGAATTAAATTAATTTTAATTTAATTAATAAAAATGACCCAGTTTTAAATCCAGCTCTGTGTCCGCGTTGTTATTCCGCCTCTGCTGCAATCACTGTTCCGTCTTACATTCTATGTGGCCTCTGTTGAATTGTTCTACTTCAGCCACGATAAGGGAATTACCAAGGAGATCAATCATACCTGAAAAATGCACGCAACAGAAACACCTGCCAACCAAGGAGGCAGTTATTTGTCTCTTGGCATCAATGGCTGCTCTGCCTTGACTCTCTTCCAGCTAAAGGCTTTATGACATCAGAGACTTCAGCACTTGCAATCCTTCTAAGTAGATGGACATGGCAAATTCAGAGATGCACAGAGCGGGAGATGGGGAGGGGACATACACTGACACATGGGAGGGCAGGTTTTCATTCCGTTTCTGAACTTTGGGTCTAAGCAACTATGTGGAAAGAAAATCTCAATCTACTCAGAAGGGACAACTAACAAGAAGGTGGCTTGGAAAACCCCCAGGATTTGCAGCATATCTCTCTTAAATAATCTTTTTTTAAAAAATTGAATTTTAAAAACAAAACAAAAACACAAAACAACGACATTAAACTTTAAATAAATTTGTACAGATAGCAAAGTGAAAAACAAAACCAAAAAAGAAAAAAACAAAAACAGTGGAAAAGAAAAAATCAAACAAATAAAACATACATTTGGGATATTTGCATCCCCTTCTCATTCAAAATTTTGATCTTTTACCTTGTTTTTATTAACGTATTGATTTGCATATTTACATACTTGTTTACTTTTCCACAAATTTGGATTATCTTTTGGACTGTCTTTCTGTACAGTTTCTTTTCTTCTATCTTTTCTTTCTTTTAATCAATTGCAAAAGTTCTCCCATATTTTATAGTAGCCTGAATCCTCCTTCCCTTCTAGTTTTCTTGACAGCATATCCATCTTTGCACAATCCATCACTCTTAAATAATCCCTTTTAAATAATCTTAATGAGAGAAACTTAGTAATGAGAGTCAAATTTAGATATTCAGCAGATATTAAGAGGCTTCCTGCCTTTTTGAATGCAGCTTGCAGCTTGGCAAAAGAACTGCCAAGGTTGAAACTTGCTGTAAAATGTTCTACATTGCCATATTCCATTGCAGGTCCCTCCCCCTGCCCCCCAAAATAGGGGGCATGTGTAAGCGCACCAGCATGTCTATCATCCCTGTCCAAATGTCCCCATTTATACTGCATTGTTGTGGTTAGCTCTGGCCCAGCTCCTGCCCCAAGGAATGTGCAGGTGGATGTGGGGGAGACATCCACATGCCACAGGCCTGTTTTGCTCCTGATGGAATCTGCCAATGAAGCCTCCTCTGACCAAGGAAGCATGAGTGACAGGGAAGAGGGGAGTTTGGCAGACAGCTCCGGAGGAGATCAATCATCTGTATCATCCTTGGATTCTGAACAAGAATTAATGACATATCCACGCATGCGTAGAGTGATGCATAGGAGACAACAACTGAAGGATTATTACAAGAGAAAATGAGGCCACCTGTGGTTGGGTAATTAGGGCTGCTGCTATAAATAGCAGCATGTGGGTTTGGCCATTGCGAAAGAGTATCTGATCGCAGTTCTTCAGGAATCCTGTGTTGCTGTTTTCTGGACTTTGTTTATTGATTTTTCACACCTTTGAAACCACAGCAGAGCAACGTGTGTGTGTGTGTGTGTGTGTGTGTCTCACTTCATTGGAAGAAGGGGTGTGAAGTTTCTTCACAGCTGCTAGCTAAGTACTTAATGACTGCTTAAGGGAAATTGTACAGACTACCCGGTTGTTTTGGGACGAGTGCTCTTTGCAATACAAAAAGAGTGCTTAGTTTATTTTGAATTTTGTGATAAAGAACATTGTTTTGAATTTTCAAATGTGTGTGTGTCTGCAATTTGTACCCTTGAATTTTCAGGAGGCTCCTACCAGAGAGCCCGGCAGAACATGTATGTACTCATTTTATGTGTTTATGGCTATGTTTTACTATTTATATCCACTCATTTGTGCCATTTTTTTCCCCTTTGTCCATGTTTGTACTGATACTTGTACTTGTTGATAAAATTAAATAAATATCTACTTTTAACTTTCTTTATTTTAATTTTAGCAATAGCATTTAGACTTATATAACACTTCACAGTGCTTTACAGCCCTCTGTAAACCGTTTACAGAGAGTAAGCATATTGGCCATAACAATCTGGGTCATTTTACCGACTTTGGAAGGATGGAAGGCTAAATCAACCTTGAGCCTACTGAGATTCGATCTGTCACAACTGCTGGCAGTCAGTGAACAGCAGAAGTAGTTTGCAGTACTGCACTCTAACCACTGCACCACCTAGGTGCATACCTAAGAATAAAACCAGATGAAATATATCAGAAAATGGAAAAAGAGCTTTACAAAGGTCCTGTTCTTCCCTAGTTCAAAAGATGACTTGAAGATTATGAGTGACGGCAGGTTTCCTAACCTGGTACTGCCAGGAAGGTGGGATTTTATAATTTTCACATATTCCACACCCATCTGGAGGATATCAGACCAAAGAAGGATGGTTATGATCATGAAGACGTAAACATATTATGATTGTGAAGACTCACACATAGGTCATCCCTTGGAGCTTACAAACGGATTTTGACCCAGCCCTGGGATCTATTTTAAGATACTTTATAGTGCTGTCACTTATTGAGTTCCTTAGAACGATGGTAATTAACAGTGTAATAAATGAAATGATCAAAGTTTTTCCTCAGAAAAGGACTTTAGTTTAAGGAGCAATTAGCACGCTGAAGAAACCACTGAGCAGGAGTAGGCATGTGTAAAGAGTATATTTTGCAATATCCTCTCCCCTTCCCTCTCACACATTACTGGCATATAAGAGATTAGACAGAAGCCTCTTTCAGTGATAAAGATTGCAACAGGGAGTTATAAAGTGTTTTTTGTTGTTTTGTTATCAGTAAACAAACAGAAGAGGCTCAAACTACTAACTTACATGCAGTAGAGCTGATGTTGTATTTGCAATGCAAAACTCTTTATAAAATCAACCACAAATCTCCAGAGAACTTGAATAAGTCAATCATCTCTGCTGAATTTTACATCCAAGTCTATCTTTTGTCTCCTCTAATATCAACTGAAATCTTTCTCAGCTGGGCACCGTTGTAGCACATGAAGGTAAAAAAATTGTAATCTGATATACAAGAATCTGATATACCCGAGTCTACGGGGAGGGTGGCATACAAATTTAATAAATTGAATAAATTAATTAATAAGAAGGAAAGTTCTTAATGGAAAAAAGAGGATGTCTTTCAAGATGCAAAATTATTTGTACTGCTTGATAATATTTATTCTTCGACCAAAGATTCATATAACCAAATATGAAAAAGAATGCAAGAACGCAAAGTTTCTCAAGGCTACCCAAGATTATGTAGAATACATGGATTATGATGATGTTCGTCCATCGTGTTCGAAGAGGAACTTGGCATCTAATGGGTTGTCGGCTGTACGCCCATGTGTCCGCAGGTGGCTGGTAAGGCCTGGAGGGGTATGAAATGTTCTGCCACATGTATGGGCACCATTGTCGTATATTATGTAAGAACAATTTGTAATTCTTCCTTCTAGGTCTTGGACGAATATAGGCAAGGCTTCCATCTTCTGCAGACTTTAGTCATACTGAAAGGTGAGCCTGACATTTAGTTCCAGAATTAACTTTAGAAATGCTCTTAGCTGAATCGGCATTCACAACAGAGCAAAGTGAACTTTCCAGAATAACCTTGCTCAAGACAAAGCAATGGAGGTATGAGTGTATTTATTTCAGTTTATTCTTAAAAGAAAGCTGAACGGAAGAGGAGGGATAATCTTTCTTTCTTTCTTTCTTTCTTTCTTTCTTTCTTTCTTTCTTTCTTTATTTATTTCTCTTTCTTTCTAGTACTGTCACTTATTGAGTTCCTTAGAAAGATGGTAATTAACAGTGTAATAAATGAAATGATCAAAGTTTTTCCTCCTTTCTTTCCTTATTTATTTACATTTATTTATTTGTTTGTTTGTTTGTTTGACTTCTATGCTGCCCAATCCCAAAGGACTCAGGATTAACTGAATCTCCAAGAATCTCTGGGTTTTTTGGAGATCCAGTTCAAGTTATTCCTCCACTTTCATCCAGGTTTCCTTTATCTTTCCAAATGAGGCCATTTACATAAGGCTCACAGCTTTTTTATAAGTGCGATTTGTACTTCGTGCAATTTGTACTTCATGCCTCCATTTTAGATTTTGTTTGGATTTCAAGCCATTTTAATGACTGAGAATCAATATCAACAAGGCCTAAATCCATCCTCAGTAATGGAAGTCCACTATTTCTTCCTTGAGTTGTAATCTACAAGTTAGACGATATATGACGAGTAGAATCCGAGACCAAGCTACAAGAAATAAACTGGAATCACTCTATAATATGTAAATAGATATATTGCTCTTGGGTCAAAATGGGTTATATAAGAAACACCCCCGTTTTGGTGGTGGGATGTGTGTGTCGGTATGGTGGGCACTTTTCACTATGCCCTGTTTTATGTTGTGTGTATATTAAAAATTGTTAAAAATCAATAAAAATATTTTTTAAAAAGAGTTGTAATCTACGTTTTTGGTGGAACGAGGTAAGGCTAATTGCCTTGCTAGATGCTGTATCACACTACAGAGCCCTCTCTGAGTACTTTTTAAAGCCATTATAGATGTTCCTTATATACAGTAGTGATGGAGAACCTTTTTTTACTCACAATTACTCACACATCCATACCCACCACCCATAATACAATGTCCTCCCCCTGTGAATGTGTGCACCCCCCATACTGCCCTCTCAGCGCTTGCACGTAGACCTCACTATAGCCTCCAGACTTCTGGTAGTCCCGTTGGGCCTACCTAGGCTTCAGGCGGCTTTCCTGAAGCCTGTGGAGGGTGAAAAATGGCTCAATCAGAAGTTCATTTCTGAACTTCCGGTAGGTCCATTGGGTTCATTTTTCACCATCCACAGGCTCTGGAGTTTCCCCCTGCTTCCTATAAGACCGAAAATCATCTGCCAGTGCAAACATGTGCATTGGAGCTAACATAGGGCAACGCCTTGCGTGCTCCCAGATATCGCTCTGTCTGCCACCTGTAGCACATGTGCCATAGGTTCACCATCATGGTTATGCAGTATGACCCATGTTTAAACTAGTTTGGTAATCAATTTCTTAAGAAAACTTTTATTTTTAGGATGGAGTGTCAAGCTAAAAAGCTCCTGATTCAAATGTTCTTTCCTAAGAAAATTAAAACTGTCAGCTCAGTTATAACATATTTAGAAGGCCATGATATACTGATAGCAAAGCCTGGGAAAAGCAGGGAAAAAAATCTCTGGAAAGAACTATTCCTGAAATAGCTACCATTTTGTTTTTGAAAAAAACAAAACATTGTCTTTGTAGTCCTGTCCCATTATCACATAATTATACTCCAGTTGTTTCCCTGTACTCAGTAAGCACACATTGTGATAAATATGCAATCACATGCTTACTATTGTCTTTATTCAATCTATCTTTGTTATCTACTCACATGCATACAGAAATTTGTACAATTCTACACAGGCAACCTTAATCTCTTCTTTAAATCGGTCTGATAAGTTGTGATTTAAGTCAATGTGTTCTGGTTTCCAACTCAAATATACCCATGGGAAAATGATCCTGCAATCAATCACAAGGTATTTCAAATACTTTGCTAGAAACCAGAAATATATCTATAGTGTTCTGGAAATCTCTTAAGAATGTTGCTTAATTAAAAAAGTAAAATAATAAAAGATTAAACCATCACTTTATTTTAATTTCATTTACCCTTTGAAAGTAGCCGGGAGAAAAGTTTCACACATAAGTAGATTAAAAAAATGTACAGGCATTTTTCTAGTGTTATACATACCAGCTGAAATTGTGAAATATGCAAAGGAGTTTGATAAAGTCTGGCACAATTGTCTACCATGCTCTAAAATTTGTGCTAGAATGCAAATGCAGTTGAGAAAGAAGGATATGATTGCCCAGCCAATGGGAAGTATTTCTAATCTCTGTTTCTGCTGATTTTGAAAGTACATTTTCTGTTACAGTCAGTTATATCTGTGCAATAGGGTTGATATTCCTGGAGGGGTCTGTAATATGGTAAATGATTTAGCTTTACTAGATAAATGGTCAAAGCAATGGAAACTGCAGTTTAATGTTTCCAAATGTAAAATAATGCACTTGGGGAAAAGGAATCCTCAGTCTGAGTATTGTATTGGCAGTTCTGTGTTAGCAAATACTTCAAAAGAAAAGGATTTAGGGGTAATGATTTCTGACAGTCTCAAAATGGGTGAACAGTGCAGTCAGGCGGTAGGGAAAGCAAGTAGGATGCTTGGCTGCATAGCTAGAGGTATAATAAGCAGGAAGAGGGAGATTATGATCCCGCTATATAGAATGCTGGTGAGACCACATTTGGAATACTGTGTTCAGTTCTGGAGACCTCACCTACAAAAAGATATTGACAAAATTGAACGGGTCCAAAGACGGGCTACAAGAATGGTGGAAGGTCTTAAGCATAAAACGTATCAGGAAAGACTTAATGAACTCAATTTGTATAGTCTGGAGGACAGAAGGAAAAGGGGGGACATGATCGAAACATTTAAATATATTAAAGGGTTAAATAAGGTTCAGGAGGGAAGTGTTTTTAATAGGAAAGTGAACACAAGAACAAGGGGACACAATCTGAAGTTAGTTGGGGGAAAGATCAAAAGCAACATGAGAAAATATTATTTTACTGAAAGAGTAGTAGATCCTTGGAACAAACTTCCAGCAGACGTTGTAGATAAATCCACAGTAACTGAATTTAAACATGCCTGGGATAAACATATATCCATCCTAAGATAAAATACAGAAAATAGTATAAGGGCAGACTAGATGGACCATGAGGTCTTTTTCTGCCGTCAGACTTCTATGTTTCTATGTTTCTAAACACTCATAATGAAAACCATTAACCTCAACTTTCTGCTTACTTAGCACAAATGGACTTAGGGGGCTCATACTGTTACCGAAATCTGAGAATAGATTAAAAAAAATTGTTTGACAAAATTTCATCTCCCCATCCCATCGAAGTGTATTTTCAGAATGAGCCTAAATTCACTTTGAGAAGCCTGTCTATCAATATACAAATCTTAACAGAACAAATTATATGTGGTTTAGCAACCTACATTTCCCCCCTTCTGGTCTGACCACAAAATCTGGTCTGATTTTAAAAAGATACAGGCACTTTTCAATTTTGAAAGCAAGGGACTTTGAGAAAGCAAATAGCTGGAACCTTTCAGCAGGCTTATCAGCAACCTGGCTTTTTAATCAACACGCAAGCCTCTGCAATGACTTTGTTGAAAGGAGGTTACATAGAAAGGAAAAAAGAAAAGTGAAGTAATGCCGAAATCTGGACCGATAGGAATTCTCAACTGAGACTCTTGTGATTCACGCCACGTAAGTTCTGACGTCCTTCTTAACCGATGCTATAGTTTGCCAAAACTTTTGGAAGCTAAGCAAGTGACTGAATTCCAAGTGGGAAGGATTCCCAAGAGGGCAAATTAGGAGTAAAGATAGTGAGGGCCAGGTGGGAGGAGGATTCTTCTCTGTATAGCTTCTGACGTGTACTAAGTAGTACATAGCAAGCAATGAGACAGCTGATCCAGCGCTGTCGTCCACATTCTGGAAAGTGTTGAAGAATAGATAGGAATGGAATGGTGTATGTGCTGCTCCCCTTAGGCCTCTAAATAAAGCAAGGTGATAGAGGTTACATTGCTGATTTTTTGTTTTGTTTTTTACAATTCAAGCTTAACAGGCTGGGGTTGCCGTTCTGTGTGGATAATTGTGCTGTTGGGAAAGATAGGCCAGTGATAAAGCAGACGATAAGTTAGTAATAATTGCTTGAGTTTGGAGATATCGCTGAACTTAGAGCTCCCGGGAAACATTTATGGTGGGAAATATCCCTGAGATGTGACCGGATCTCATTTTATTTTGATTTTTGATTTGATTTTATTGGATTTGTATGCCGCCCCTCTTTGTAGACTCGGGGCAGCTAACAACAGTAGTAAACAGCATATGACAATGCAATATAAACAGTTAAAAACCCCTATTGTAAAACCAACATACATACAGACATACCATGCATAAAATTGTAAAGGCCTAGGGGGAAAGAATGTCTCAATTCCCCCATGCCTGGCGGCAGAGGTGGGTTTTAAGAAGCTTACGAAAGGCAAGGAGGGTGGGAGCAATTCTAATCTCTGGGGGGGAGTTGGTTCCAGAGGGTCGGGGCCACCACAGAGAAGGCTCTTCCCCTGCGTCCCACCAAGTGACATTGTTTAGTTGACGGGACCCAGAGAAGACCCACTCTGTGGGACCAAAGGTTGCTGGGATTCGTGCAGCAGAAGGCGGTCCCTGAGATAGTCTGGTCTGGTGCCATGAAGGGCTTTATAGGTCATAACCAACACTCAACACAGAAGATTGGCCTATGGAAGAGAAGCAGGTGTCAGCCAGTTTCTTTCCACCCACATCTGTGGGATACCACTGCATCCCTCATGTTCATTGTACTTCATTTGTACTTTGCAGCAGGGATCAATCTTGGCAACAGGTGAATTTTACTCGGAAGAACTGAGAATAGAAGTGTGTGTGAACTGGTAGAGACCATGTGCCTTTCCCTGCAATCCAGCTAACTAGAAAGACCGAAGACTCACGAAAGTACCACTTTGCATCAGGGGTGGGCTCCTCCTAGTTCGGATCAATTTTTCTGAACTGGTAGCAACCCGCTGGTGACATCACTTAATGGAATCAGCCAGTGCTGGTCCATGCACACCATCATCTTTTTTTGTTTGTTTAGCTGCTCAAAAAAGGTCCCTTCCATCTCCAGGTTAATACTGACCTTTATTTCTTTGCCCGAAGCACAGCTGAGCAGCTCCTCGGCTGAGTTTTGGGCTGATTCCAGCTCCTGTGCATATGCGAAAGCCAAATTGCATGAGGGAACGTGCACAAAACGTCGCAATGCGAACCAGTGGGAAAGATAAATGCAACCCACCCCTGCTTTGCATATGTGTCTTTCGTATGGTTCCCAATGTCATCCTTAAAAGCTTTGGAGGTGTTGTGGTTAGCTCTGGCCCAGCTCCTGCCCCAAGGACTGTGGATGTGGGGGAGACATCCAGATGCTGCAGGCCTGTTTTGCCCCCGGTGGAATCTGCTGATGAAGGCTCCTCTGACCAAGAAGACATGAGTGACAGGGAGGGGGAGAGTGTGGCAGACAGCTCAGAAGGAGATCAATTATCTAGCTCCTCCTTGGATTCAGAACAAGAGTTAATGATACAGCCATGCATGCGGAGAGCGATGCATAGGCAACAACAACTGAAAGATTATTATCAAAGAAAATGAGGCCACCTGTGGTTGGGTGGGGCTGTGGTAATTAGTGAGGCTGCTATAAATAGCAGCGTGTGGGTTTGGCCATTGTGGAGGATTATCTGATCATTGTGTTTCATGACTGCTTTACTGACTTTGACCTTTTGTGTGCTGCTTTTCCCCCGCTTTGAAACTAAACCAGAGCAAAGTGTGTTTCACTTTGTGAAAGAAGAAGGGCTGTGAATTGCCTCACAGCTGCAAGCTATCACAGAACTTACAAGGGACTTGTACCAGTTACCAGTTTGTTTGGAGACCAGTGCTCTTTGCTATACCAAAAGAGGGCTAAGTTTAAGTGAATTTTCATTATAAAGAACATTGTTTTGAATTTTCAAATGTATGTGTGACTGAAATTTGTACCTGTGAATTTTTGGGAGGAGTACACCAGAGAGCCCGACAGAACAGGAGGACAAGCTCATCAACTAATAGCCCATGGCACATACAAGCCCCTATAATGCAGGGACTCCTAACCCCTGGTCTGTAAGTAGCATGAGTCCATGACATGCCAGAAACCAACATGCTGGCAGTTTGATCTTCACCGGCTCAATAATAATGACAGGGAGTAAACATATTGCCCCCAACAATCTGGGTCCTCATTTTACCAACCTCGGAAAGATGGAAGGCTGAGTCAACCTTGAGCCGGTGGTGAGATTTGAACTGCTGAACGACACCCAGCACTCAACCGAAGCAGCTTGCAGTGCTGGACTCTAACCACTACACCATCAAGACTCATAAATCCAAGCACCAAATATTTACTGTGCAAACAGATCTCTATTTCTTTGTTTTCATGGTTTCCCTTTGCTCCCTTCCACATTTTTTGTCAGGATATGTTGGCTGGTAAATGTTCAGTCTGTAACCATCCATCTTCTTGCATTTTTCCTTCTTCCTATTTTGAAAGGGTTTGAATAAAGGGCTTTGGGTTCCTAAGCCTTCTCTGTGTCATGCATTCATACACACACACACACACACACACAGAAAATACACAAAGGCTGAAAGACCTATCACTCCATCTTTCTGCAAGGTCATTTAACCCAACTCTGTGGGGCCATATAGTTTATTGAACTCAGTGCCCTAAACCCTGGTGGGGTATATTCACTCTTGTGCCCTGATGTTAAAGATTAAGTGCAAGGCTGCCGAAGAGACTCTTTGGATAAACTCTCTGACTTGCCTCTTCCTGGTTCTTTTTGTTTTCTTCCTGGTTATGATTCTCCCTCTTGGAATGGCTTTAAAGTGCAGAGAGTATATGATAACCAAGATAAATTATTGCCCAATGCTTATCTCATTAGGTGGCTGAGCCTCCAGTTAGAAGCTATAAAAAGTACTTGCTAGGAAACGATTTCTTTTCTCTACTGAATGTATTTCTACAGGATAATATACTGTAATGCCAAATAATTGTTCTCTGTATCTCCAGTTTTAGACTATTGTTGGCAGGAGGTTGTTAGGAGCTGTAGTTTGGCAACATTGGGAGGTCATAGGTTCTCAATTTTACAGGGAGTAACCCTATGGAGAAAATGAGACAAACTCTTAATTACTGTTGGGATAATAAACATGACAGCTTGCACGACACACCAAAAAATACACACACACACCAGGTTTATTTATTTATTTATTTTATTAATTAGATTTGTATGCCGCCCCTCTCCGAAGACTCGGAGCAGAATCTGGATTCAAAGGACAAACAGTGATACCTGGGCATACTTGCAACTAATGTAGGGTCACCTCAACCCTAACATGTTTCCAAAGGGTATAATATTTGAATTAGCATTCCAGGATTATTTTTGTTGGGGGAAGAAATGAACAAAGCCAGCTTTCAATTATAGCTATACTGGGGCTTTAAAATGGTAAAATAGCTTTTAGGGCATCCCAATTAGGAAGTTTATATGGAGTGGAGAGGAGAAAAGAAAGGAAGGAGAGAAGGAAGGAAGGAAGGAAGGAAGGAAGGAAGGAGAGAGGGAGAGAAGACAAAGAAAAAGGAGTGAGAGAAAAACAGACAGAAAGAAATAAAAACAAAGAAAGGAGAACAAGAAAGAAAAAGAACGTAGAAAGGAGACAGACAGACAGAGAGAAAGAAAGAAAGTAGGAAAGAGAGAAGGAAAGAAGACAAACAGAAAAAAGAAAAATATAAAGAAAAAGACAGTAGGAAAGAAAAAGAGAGAGAGAGAAGAAAGAAAGAAAGAAAGAAAGAAAGAAGGAAAGAAAGTAAGCAAGGGGGGGGGGAAGAGAGAAAGCAAGCAAACAAGTAAGCAAGCTGCTCAACGTCAGAGTGCTAAGCTGTTTCCTTGTGTAGGCCACTGAGTTCAGTGGGTTCACTTGATCCTCCAAGGACACAGCTTTCACTTTTAAATGGCAGGGAAGCAAAAGAGACCAAATAAGACTCAGCAATATGTTGCATACCTGTTGCAAATCCTCTCTGTGCATGTGGGAAGAATTTCACAACTGTCCCTGCCAAAATCCACCACCTGGCAGAGAAACAACAACAACACAAAAAAAATGATCTAGATATAGTAATGCTTATTCATCGCTAAAAATGGCTGGAGCTCTGGCAGGAAAACCTCATCTACAGAATCCCTTTCTGAGAAGAGGAGGCAGTCAAATGCCCCACGGCTGTGGAATCTGAAGAGGCATATTTGGGTTTTTTCCCCGTGCAAGATTACATGGGAACCTTACAGGGGAAAAGACCTGAACATGCCAAGACTTACATACCATACCCATGAAAATCTACAAAAACATACATTTATACATGGTTGATTTTCTGTCGAAATCACCCTGGTATTCCCAAATGTGGGAGGAAGCATCTTTCCTTTCCGTTTGCCTCTCGGCCCCACGCAGGGGCCATTCCAAGGCAGATAAATGTTTATACTTGACAACTATAATTTTACATGGTTACATATTTTTGCTGATAAGTGAAGGGACTCTAGTATAGATCTATTTCGACCTCATCAGCTGGACAAAGCCTTACTGGGATTTGAACTTGTACTGTGCTGCATGCAAGGCAGGATATTAACCTCTGTGCTACAGGCTCACCTCCGAATCAGCTTTTACCAGGGAAGAGCCATATGGTTGATTTTCTGTCAAAATCACCCTGGTATTCCCAAATGTAGGAGGAAGCAACTTTGCTTTCCTTTTTCAGTGTGCATGCAGCAGGCTACAGGTTCAAATACCAGTAAGGGTATGTCTAGTTGATGAGGCCATAACAAGGCTGAAATAGATCTGTACTAGGCTTCCTTCCTTTTTATTATCAGCAAAAATCTTACACACACACACACACACACAATGTATGCATGTTGGTTTTAGGTCTAGAGCAGGGGTCCCCAAAGCTTTTACACAGGGGGCCAGTTCACTGTCCCTCGGACTGTTGGAGGGCTGGACTATAAAAAAAAACTATGAACAAATTCCTATGCACACTGCACATACCTTGTTTTAAAGTAAAAAACAAAATGGGAACATACTATTTAGAGGGGGGAGAAGGTCTGAAATTCATATATGTTTATGTTTTGTTTTTAATTTTCTTTTGTTGACATCTGATTAGCTATATAAGGTTTTCTTGGCTTATGAAAAATGTATAAAGAAAGAAGGAAGCACTTTGGCATAATGGTTAATAAGTTAGAAATATAATTGGTGTTGCAGTTTTTGAAGGAACATTAAGGAGGAAATTTAATTAAAAGAAAATGAATGTAACTGGATGACAAAATTAGAAAAAAAAACTTTTGCAACTTTTTTGAGGATTGATATTAGTTACTAACAAAATACTGCATTTTATTCATGGAAAATTAGATGGTACGCTGTGTTCTTTGAATGTATGTTGAGAGAAAAATATAAAAAAATTACCCCCCCAAAACAGTCCTTCCTTCCTCTGTCCCTCCATTCATTTCATTCTTCCTTCCTTCCTTCCTTCCTTCTTTCCTTCCAAGTTCCTTCCTTCCTTCCTTCCTTCCTTCCTTCCTTCCTTGTTCCCTCCATTTCTCCTTCCTTCCTTCCCTCCTTCCTTCCTCTCCACTTCTCCTTCCCTCCCTCTCTTTCCCTTTTCTTTCTTTCTCTCTCTCTTTTCCCTGTGTTCTTGTCACTCACCGGTGGGTTGGATAAATGGCCTCAGTGGGCCACATGTGGCCCGCGGGCCATAGTTTGGGGACTGCTGGTCTAGAGGTTAAAGCAACTGCCTTACAAGGCAGATTCTGCAGCTTCAAATCCCGGTAAGGGTATGGCTAGTTGATGAGAGCATAATAAGCTCGAAATAGATCTATTCTCCCTTCCTTTTTATTATCAGCAAAAATGTGACACACACACTTTATGGAACAGGTATCTTCCACTTCAGTTGGCAGTATAGTTCTTAGAACAGAGATGGCAAACCTTTTTTGCCATTGCTGAAAAGGGAGCACTTTGCATTCGTCTGGGCCGTGACCAGGAAGAGGAGCTGCCCAGAGGCCATGCCCATGCTGGGAAATGAATTTCCGGTTTCTGGTGCACGTGTTCACGTTAGAAAACCAGCTCTTCTGGTTTCCGGCACTGCCACATACACAACAAACAGCTGAGTGTCACATACGCGTGTATACTAGAAACCCGAAAGAGGAACGGACAATGCTGTGCATGCCAGTTAATATGGTTCCGCATGCCGCTTAGGGTACGGGTGCCATACATTCACCACTATAGTCCTAGAATATCCAGATGACAGGCTGGCTAATTATATGGGGAATTCCTATCCCAGCCCATCTGGAAGGGTTCCGGTTAAAGATGGTTGAGCCAAGGCTAACATAACAAAGTCAACTGGGTTCCTGAGTTGAATACGCAAACTCCTTATGGAGGTGACGGCTCTCAGGCTTCAAGTCAATCTCAACTCCGTGACTTGGTGTGGCCAGGGACCTTCCTTGGTACAGACCTGATCTGCCCCAGTTTTGTTCTAGAATAGCTGAGATTGACTGGAAAAGTGCCAAAGATTGGATTAAAAAGATGTCCTGGAAGTGCTTTTTCAAGAAGCAACTGGGCTTCCTTTGCAGAAGTTTCGCTTCTCGTTATTCCATAGAGCTGAAGAAGCTTCTTGGATGAGAAGCAAAATGCCTTCAAAGAAAAACAAGAAGAGTCCAGTTGCAAAAGCAGCTTTGGAACAACCATGACCTGGATTGACTGAGAATCTCCATAAACATTGGATTCAAGAAATGGGTAAAATACTCATTTCTGAAAAGGCTATTTGCTTTCTATCAATCGAAATTGATGCAGCACGAATCTATCCCTTTGGCTTACATTAATTAGTTAACAGGAACATTTCTTATGCACAACCTAACGTACTGATGTTATAGGGAAAATGTGATCTATTTAGGTAATTCATATGAATTTAGCAAGTTAAATATTTAGACCTTTTCTTTTTTGGCATTTTTTAAAATATTACAACTAAAACTAATTCATTGGTTTAGTTTTAAAAAAATACAATAAAACCATATACAAGCATATAAAAAGGTAAAGGAGTCCCAGCAGATTTTACTCCATTAGTCGTTGCTGGTGTGGTGCTCATTTCATCATTTTTAAGAGCCACTGAGCCAGTGCTGTCTGAAGACATTTCCGCAGCAGTTATGTAGTCAGCATGATGTCATGAAGTGCTGTTACCTTCCCATCAAAGTGGTACCTATTCATCTACTTGAATTTGCATGCTTTGGAAGTGTTGGGTTGGTAGGAGCTAGGGTGAGGATGGGAGCTCACCCTGTTGGCTGGCACTCGGGTCTTGAACCCAGCCAATTTAATAGTTGAGTCTGTTGATAGTGTAATTTGTCTGGTTTGGTTCTGCAACCCAACAAAACTGACGCAAACTTCAGAGGATAATCAGAACTGTAGAAAAAACAATTGCTGCCAACCTGCCTTCCATTGGGGACACGTATACTGCACGAATGAAAAAGATGGCTGTGAAAATATTTATTGACCCCTCGCTTTCTGGACATAAACTGTTTCAACTCCTACCCTCAAAATGTCACTATAGAGCAGGGGTCCCCAACCACCGGGCCGCGGACCAGTACCGGGCCGCGGGGCATGTTGCACCGGTCCGTGGAGTCAGCAGCTGCCGGCCCTCATGCCGCCACCCCCTCCCTCCAGCGCTTCGCCTCCCGCCGGGCAAGAGGCCTCGGGAGGCAGGTTCTGCCGGCCACAGGACGATGGATGGGACAGAGGGGCGGGAAGGACCGAGAGGCTCAAGCCTCTTTTGGCTTCTGCCGCGGGGCGCTTTTGCGTTTTTGGCTGGGGGGAGGCAGGAGGGCCAGCCTGACCCCCTCTCTCCAGCGCTTAGCTCCCGCTGGGCAAGAGGGCTTGGGAGGCAGGTTCTGCCGGCCACAGGATGATGGCGGGAAAGAGGGGCGGGGAGGACCAGCACCTCCATGCTTAATCCCGCCCCCAACCACGCCCCTTTCCGCCCCCACTGGGCCATAGAAAAATTGTCTTGCTGAAACTGGTCCCTGGTGGAAAAAATGTTGGGGACCACTGCTATAGAGCACCACATACCAAGACAACAACAAACAGAAACAGTTTTTTTCCCCCAAACACCATCATTCTGCTAAACAAATAATTCCCTCAACACCGTCAAACTATTTACTAAGTCTGCACTACTATTACTACTAATTTTTTTCTCATAATTCCTATCACCCATCTCCTCCCACTTATGACTGTATGACTGTAACTTGTTCATTGTATCCTTACGTTTTTTTATTAATATTGTTTCCTGATTGCTTATTTGACCCCTATGACAATCATTAAGTGCTGTACATCATGATTCTTAACAAATTTATATTTTCTTTTATGTACACTGAGAGAATATGCACCAAGACAAATTCCTCGAGTGTCCAATCACACCTGGCCAATAAAGAATTCTATTCTATTCTAAATGGCAATATTTGCAGCTGTTACAAAACTACTGAAGAAAACATAACATTGTCCTTCATTCTCTTTAAGCACAGCTACTTGGACTTCCTCTTGAGTCCTGTTATATAATAACAGATTTATGTACAAACACTATAATTGCAGTCATTCAATAGAGACCATGTTTAGTCTGACTCGCAGAATCCTTTGGCCCATCTTCAATGTAACTACTATGCCAGTTTTCTGGAAAAAATGAGGATGACATTCCTTATGCCATCTATGAGCTCTGCATGGAAGTCTGTTTATATTTTTGGATGCTGCCAATCTGCTGCTGTTGTATAACAGGTTTCATCATCCTTGGGCCAAAAGCCATCGATGAAGACTCCAGCTTGGCCCACCTCTTCAATCACCCAGCTGTTTGTTCTTCCCCTGCAGACCTTCCACTGAAGCCCATGAGTTTTCGTACTCATTCAGGCATTCAGCTCAAAGGGGATATATTTGGCCCCTCTTTAGTTTAATTCTTCTTTCCCCTTTAGTTATCCAGTCTCGGCTATTTATTCATAAATGACAGAGATTGGGAGAAAGCTGACTTCTGGTTGCTGTTTCATGTCATTGCCTTGCATTTTCTGTAGATGCCGCCAAACTAGAAATACCAGGCCAATATGTGCTCAAAATCAATTACCGGTATTCCTTTCACATTACCACATTGGAACCAGTTGTCCTGAACAGAAAGAGTAACCCGACAACTCCAGCTTTTGCAACAAGGAAAAGTATTATTACTGGAGAATAATATTACTTTTGAATAAAACATTTATGGTTCGTGTGTACCAGTGCACTAAAAAGTTGCCATTTAAGAAATTACATTGAGAAGCAGTGATGATGGAAACAGAAAAGATAAAAAGTTTTGGGGCCACATAAACTAGCAATGCCAGTCATCTGAGTTCCCCCCATTTATTTAATTTAAGTTGTACACCCCTGGGATTTTTTGATGGTCTTCCCTCCAAGGACTAACCACCTCCCATCCTGTTTAGCTCCTGAGCCCAAAGTAAATTGGGTGTGGTCATGGGATGGAAAGCAATATGACTTCAGCCAGAAAGTCTTTAAATAGTGTTTCTTCTTCTATTGTTGTTGTTGTTAGTCATATTTAAAAGGCAACAATAGCAGAAGGTCAGTCACTCTGGGAAAACCATCCTGGACTTACGATGCCACAGAGCAAAAGGCTCTATTTGCATGTGTGTGTGTGTCTGTGTACACAAGAGAGATAGAGGGGGGGAGGGAGGGAGGGAGAGGGAGGGAGAGAGAGAGGGAGGGAGGGAGGGAGGGAGGGAGGGAGAGAGAGAGAGAGAGAGAGAGAGAATACTGCTCTTTAGGCAGTTCATTATTTAAGTCCTTCAACTTACTTCTATATTAGGAACATAATAGTAATGAATTATGTGTTCACCTTCAAGAGGCATCTATAGCAATGATGGCGAACCTTTTCGGCACTGAGTATCAAAAAAGTCATGTGGAAACTAACATTTTGCTGGGGCTGCGCTCAGGAAAAACCAAACCTCTGGGTTCTAGTGCCCGATTATCAGTTGGCCAGTAATTTTCGGCACTACCCTGCGTACGAGAGACAACTGATCATTGCATGCACAGGAGCACCAGAAACACAGAAGACACACAGGCAAGGCCACATGTGCCATTTTGAGCACACGTGCCATAGGTTCGCCATCACAGATCTATAGAATCAAAGTTTCATCAGGATGAGGAAGTAAGCATCTTCTTACTTACTGTTGTGGTTAGCTCTGGCCCTGCTCCTGCCCCAAGGACTGTGGATGTGGGGGAGACATCCACATGCTGCAGGCCTGTTTTGCCCCCGGTGGAATCTGATGATGAAGGCTCCTCTGACCAAGAAGACATGAGTGACAGGGAGGAGGAGAGTGGGGCAGACAGCTCAGAAGGAGATCAATTATGTAGCTCCTCCTTGGATTCAGAACAAGAGTTAATGATACAGCCACGCATGCGGAGAGCGATTCATAGGCAGCAACAAATGAGAGATTATTATCAAAGAAAATGAGGCCACCTGTGGTTGGGTGGGGCTGTAGTAATTAGTGAGGCTGCTATAAATAGCAGCCTGTGGGTTTGGCCATTGTGGAGAATTATCTGATCATTGTGTTTCGTGACTGCTTTACTGACTTTGACCTTTTGTGTGCTGCTTTCCCCCCGCTTTGAAACTAAACCAGAGCAAAGTGTGTTTCACTTTGTGAAAGAAGAAGGACTGTGAATTGCCTCACAGTTGCAAGCTAAGTATCACAGAACTGATAAGGGACTTGTACAAATTACCGGTTTGTTTGGAGATGAGTGCTCTTGGCTATACCAAAAGAGGGCTTGGTTTAAGTGAATTTTCATTATAAAGAACATTGTTTTGAATTTTCAAACGTGTGTGTGTCTGAAATTTGTACCTGTGAATTTTTGGGAGGATTCTACCAGAGAGCCCGACAGAACACTTACAAGGCCCTGTGGTGCATAAATGTACATTTTTACAGCACATGTACAAAATAAGTCAAGACTTGCCTTGTTATATACACTGCTCAAAAAAATAAAGGGAACACTCAAATAACACATCCAAGATCTGAATGAATGAAATATTCTCATTGAATACTTTGTTCTGTACAAAGTTGAATGTGCATCACAGCATGTGAAATTGATCATCAATCAGTGTTGCTTCCTAGGTGGACAGTTTGATTTCACAGAAGTTTGATTTACTTGGAGTTATATTGTGTTGTTTAAGTGTTCCTTTTATTTTTTTGAGCAATGTATTTATATTGCCCTTTGTCCCCTCAGGACCACCCCACAGATGCCAAAGTCCAAATCTCTGTTTCATTTCATTAAAAGACCAAACAAGTTTTTAAAACTTTTAAGGATTTTGAGGGCCTAAGTAAGAAGGAGATTGTGGGTGGTGAAGAATTCTTTGTGTGTGTACATGTGTGTCTCTGAGTACAAGAAACCCCACCTGAGCAATGAATAATGATGAAGGTTTTATAATTGTACGAGAAAGGAGATTCATTTACGGGAAACACATGCATATTATAGGGATAGGCAATATTTAGCATCAAGCTAATTGCATCCTAGAAAGGAAAGTCAACAAAACATCCTTGTTCTTTGTACATGTTTGTACCTGGGAAGAAGAACAGAAGGAAGTAATCTGAGATTAGCACATTTTTAGACAGAATGCATCCGTACCTATTTATACCTCACTTTCCCCTGGTAATTAATAGGTCCTTAAGTGCGGAAGTTATGAAAATCCCACCTGTCTACTCATATGTTTGGAAGTGACCCTTCTAAAACTTGCCACTTGACCTTATATTATGATTATTCTATCAATTCAAATGGGTATCACAATCTAAGTGATTGGGCGTTGACTCCTATGATTCAGATGTTAGCCAAGGACAGAAGAGTCACAGAGGTATCCCGTAAAATAAAGAGCGTTCCCTGGTCTTTTGCAAAATTAGTGGTGTCAAATCCAGGAAGTTTTAAAATGATTTCCGTTACACTCTGATACAGGAAACAAATCTGTGAAACAATCTGGACACTCAAAGCTGCACTATTACCCATTCCCAAAGGCTCTGTACTCTAATGACGGGAAAAGCCCCCCCCCCCCGCCCCTATGTAAAAATAATTCTTATACAATGCCTTGATTAAGGCCTAAAGTAGTTTAAGGGGAGAAATAAAAAAGAACAGTAAAAAGGACATATTGCAAAATAGCATTTTTTACATTAATGTTCTCAAAAGGGAACAATGTGATTTGTTTTTTTTTACATTGAGTATACTGCATGAGTCAAAAAGAGGGCTGTGGAAATATCTACAGACCCCTCACATCCTGGACACAAACTGCTTCACCTCCTACCCCCAAAATGACCCTATAGAGTACTACACACCAGAACTAGAGCCAACAACATTTTTTTCCCAAACGTTATCACTCTGCCAAACAAATAATTCCCTCAACACTGTCAAACTATTTACTAAGTCTGCACTAATCTTCTTATCATTCCTATCACCCATCCCTACCCACTAATGACTGTATGGACTGTAACTTTGTTGCTTGCATCCTTACAATTTATATTGACTGGTTCCTAATATGATTTGGTTGCTTATTTGTACCTGGACTATCATTAAGTGTTGTACCTTGTGATTCTTGGTGAACTTTTCTTTTATGTACACTGAGAGCATATGCACCAAGACAAATTCCTTGTGTGTCCAATCACACTTGGCCAATAAATTCTATTCTATTCTATTCTATTCTATTCTATTCTATTCTATTATTTGTACATGTACAAAAGTAAAATCCGGCACCTAGGCAAAAAAACCCCAAAACATCCATACAAATTAGGCGAAACCACACTCACCATAAGTGACTGTGAAAGGGATCTTGGAGTCTTAGTAGATAACCTGCTAAACATGGGCCAGCAATGTGCAGCAGCGGCTAAAAAAGCCAGCACAATCCTAAGCTGCATGAATGGGGGATACACTCCAAGACCAGAGAGGTAATAATACCACTCTATAAGGCCCTGGTCAGACCATATCTGGAGTATTCCATCCAGTTCTGGTCACCACACTTCAAAAGAGATATAGAGACTCTGGAAAAGGTGCAGAAAAGAGCAACTAAAATGATAAGGGGACTAGAGACCAGGCCATACGAGGAGAAGTTGCTGGAACTGGGCATGGATAGTCTAGTAAAAAGAAGGGCTAGGGGGGACATGATAGCTGTATACAGGTACTTAAGGGGTTGCCACGGAGAGGAGGGGGACACACTATTTTCCAGGGCACCAGAGGGTCGGATGAGAAACAATGATTGGAAGCTGACCAAGGAAAGATTCAACCTGGAGATAAGGAAGAATTTCCTGACAGTGAGAGTGATCAACCAGTGGAACGGCCTGCCAGCGGAGGTTGTGAACTCCCCAACTTTGGATATTTTCAAGAGGAGATTGGACTGCCATTTGGCTGGAGTGCTGTAGAATTTCCTGTTCAAGCAGGGGGTTGAACTTGATGACCTGTAAGGTCCCTTTCAATTCTAATAATAAATCAATATTCTATTCTATTCTATTCCATTCCTATACACAACTCACAAATCAATTTTTATCAAGTGCCAAATTTCACTTAGGTGTTAAAGAGTCTTTTGCCTTTAATATACAAATGTTGGGGGGTTTCTAAGTAAAATATGACAAAAGGGGAGATCGTACTCTCCTCAATGCCATCTTAAAGAATAAGAGATGGAGAAAGAAAGAGAGGGAGAAGCAAATTAAGGAGTTCTTGGTCCTCTCTGAGCTTGGTTGTTTGCTTGCAGACGTTTCATTGACCAAACTAGGTAAGATCATCAGTGCTAATAAGTGAGCAAACCCCATTCAACATTTAAACCCATGCTACCTTTAAAGAACATTTGGAGACTGCAATTAGTCCAAAATGCAGCCCCACAAACTGCCATGAGCCTTCCTAGGTATGCTCATGTCTCATCATCACTCCGCGAGCTGCACTGGCTACTGATTAGTCTCTGAATGCAATTTAAAATGTTGGTTGTTACCTATAAATTCTTCATGGCTTAGGACCAGATTACCTATGGGACTGTCTTCTGCCTCATGTATCCCAGTGGCCAGTCACAACCCACAGAGTTTGCCTTCTCTAGGTCCCATCAGCCAAGCAATAACGGCTGGCAGGGCCTAGGGAAAGAGCCTTCTCTGTGGCGGCACCGGCCCTCTGGAATCAACTCCCCCCAAAGTTTCACACTGCTCCTACTCTCCTGGCCTTGCGGAAGACACTAAAAACAGATCTTTGCCGGCAGGCTTGGGGCTGTTGAGCATAGATATTCTGCTCCAGCCTATGTTATGATATGGATGAATGTGACTAAATGGTTTTAGAATAAGTTTTAAATTCTATTTTAGAACGTTATACAGCAAAGCCTTTGATATGGTTCCACATAAAGAGCTGATAGATAAATTAGTGAAGATTGGACTTAATCCCTGGATAGTTCAGTGGATTTGCAGCTGGCTGAAGCGTAGACATCAGAGAGTTATTGTTAATGGCGAGTATTCTGAGCAGAGACAGGTTACAAGCGGTGTGCCACAAGGGTCTGTTCTGGGTCCTATTCTTTTTAATATGTTTGTGAGTGACATAGGGGAAGGTTTTTGTAGGGAAGGTTTGCCTATTTGCCGATGACTCTAAAGTGTGCAATAGGGTTGATATTCCGGGAGGCGTCTGTAATATGGTAAATGATTTAGCTTTACTAGGTAAATGGTCAAAACAATGGAAACTGCAGTTTAATGTTTCCAAATGTAAAATAATGCACTTGGGGAAAAGGAATCCTCAATCTGAGTATTGTATTGGAAGTTCTGTGTTAGCAAAAACTTCAGAAGAGAAGGATTTAGGGGTAGTGATTTCTGACAGTCTCAAAATGGGTGAGCAGTGTGGTCGGGAGGTAGGAAAAGCAAATAGGATGCTTGGCTGCATAGCTAGAGGTATAACAAGCAGGAAAAGGGAGATTGTGATCCCGCTATATAGAGCGCTGGTGAGACCACATTTGGAATACTGTGTTCCGTTCTGGAGACCTCACTTACAAAAAGATATTGATAAAATTGAACGGGTCCAAAGACGGCTACAAGAATTGTGGAAGGTCTTAAGCATAAAACGTATCTGGAAAGACTTAATGAACTCAATCTGTATAGTCTGGAGGACAGAAGGAAAAGGGGGGACAAATCGAAACATTTAAATATGTCAAAGGGTTAAATAAGGTTCAGGAGGAAAGTATTTTTAATAGGAAAGTGAACACAAGAACAAGGGAACACAATCTGAAGTTAGTTGGGGGAAAGATCAAAAGCTACCCTTTGCATTAAACAGTCATTCTATAACGTTTCTCAGCTGGAACTACATGTGATATGCTACCAGTTTCTTTAATAGAGTACAGTAGTATTGTAGAAGAATTTTATGAATTTTTAATGGATTTAAAATTTTCAATGGATTTAAGCCCACTTTGAAAACCCGTGAAGTAGCGAATCCACAAAAGATTAACCGCAGAGTAGCGAGGGATTACTGTAATGGGTCTTAGGTTTTGAATTAGTTTAGTTTTAACTTCGATTTCTAATATGTTATGTTTTGTGTATTTATTTTCATGTTGTAAACCGCCCTAAGTCTACAGAGAAGGGCGGCCTAGAGATGAAAATAATAAACAAACAAACAAAGGATGTTACCTAGTTGGATAATGAAACACCTGCAGGGAAACCTCCAAGTTCAGGGAGCATCAAGGACCCTTCATTTCAACCCTGAGCTACAAATAATCTCTTTTATTGGTAAAACAAATTAAATCATTCCAAGGCACTCTCTTTCAAGCCTAACAGGGTTATTGTTGGGGGGGGGGGGAGGCAGACGGAGTGGTATATATTCATCATCTTGAATTAGCCATAAAGTAATAAAAACGATCTAAAAATCAAACAGGTAAGGAAATAAAGGCAGCTGCAGGGTTGTGCTCACGCGCTGCGGGCACTTGAATGGGAAAAAGAATTTCCCTTTATTACCAGCTTGCAAAATACAAGGTTTTTTCCCCCTTTCCTTCATTTATCATTAACAAGGACGCTGCGCCCTCTACCGGTTTTTTGCCAGCATCACAACCTGCCCAAACTCCGCATCCTCCCGCTGCTCTCCGTCCACCTCCAACCATACCCCCTTTTGGGCCATACCAAACTCTCTTGAAGCGAGGGGAGTTGAAGTTGCGCCTTTCCTCAAACTGAACGCCGAGGCTTCGCCTTTCCTTCAAAATGAACGCCGAAGTGCTCCCTTTCTTCACGGCGACTCGGACGAACAGGCGCAGGAGAGAAAGCCAGGAGAGAGAACCTCGGCCAAATGGTCGACCTCTCCGTCGTGAAAGCAGGAGGTGGTTTAGTCCACAACATGGCGGCCACCATGAAGAAAGCGGTGAGAAGGCTGGGGAGGGGAAGGAGAGCGAACTCGGGGCGGAGTGGCGGCTGTTCCATTGTCTTACCTCCCCCCCTCCTCCCCCCTCCGTGATGCTTTCTCCGGTGTTTTCCTCAGTGGAAGCTAAGGAGCGGGAGGAGGCCGCAGAGCGCCCGGAGGGGAGGCCTTAAGGCCTGGTGGCCCTGACCTGGCCGAGATGGAGGCGCGTTGAAGGGGTCGTTAAGGGGAAGGGGGGACCCCAGCCCCATTTTGTTTTTGTTTTTTTGCCCTGAAATAAGCGTGGCGTCCGGTAAATCAGACTCTAGTCCCAGCCTGGTGCCCTCCGTGTTTGGAGGGGGGATGCGAGGTGGGATGGCGCGGGGGCGGGGCCTCCTTTGGCGGCGTAAAACTCTTTGCTGCCTCCAGAGGGCGCCGTACAGTTCAGGCTGAGGGGACTTTTGAGGGCATCCTTCCCTGAAGTATCACTTGATGCTGGCTGAGCCATGCTCGCAGTGGACGGGGAGTGGAGACCACGAGGAAATCTTGGGCTTTGAGGTTGGAAATGTTTCCAGCCCCCCATGATTAAACCACTTTCCTGCAGATGAATTAGATATTTAATATCAGATTATTAGAATAGAATAAAATTCTTTATTGGCCAAGTGTGATTGGATACACAAGGAATTTGTCTTGGTGCATATGCTCTCAGTGTACATAAAAGAAAAAGATACATTTGTCAAGAATCATGTTGTACAATACTTAATAATTGTCATATGGGTCAAATAAGCAATGAAGAAACAATCAATATTAATAAAAATCTTAGTATACAAGCAACAAGTTACAGTCATACAGTCCTAAGTGGGAGGAAAAGGCTGATGGGAATGATGAGAAAAAAGCTAGTAGATATAGAAGTGCAGACTTAGTAAAAAGTTTGACAGTGCTGAGGGAATTATTTGTTTAGTAGAGTGATGGTGTTTGGGGAAAAAATGTTCTTGTGTCTAGTTGTCTTGGTATGCAGTGCTCTGTAGTGAGGTTTTGAGGGTAGGAGTTGAAACAATTTGTTTCCAAAATGTGAGGGGTCATTAATAATAACAACATATAATAACAATAAATTAGATATTTATTAGATAAATATCTGCCTGGGAAATATCAAGGAGTCTAGCTCAATTGAAAAGAGGCTTGGTTGTTTTTCCTCTTAGTATGATGATGATGATGATGATGATGATGATGATGATGATAATATAATAATAATAATAATAATAATAATAATAATAATAATAATAATAATATAATAATAATTATAATTATTATTACTGTATTATTAATGAGATTTGTATGCCGCTGTTCTCCGTAGACTCTGTAGTTTAGTAATGTGTGTAGGTTCCACCTCTTCCAATGTCAAAGACTGGTCTTGGAGTGTAGACTTATGTGAGCCGTTGGTATTCCTTCCCTCCTGTGCGGCTCAGTAAGTAGCAGCACTCTGCCCATGCGTAGGAGTGAAGTATTGGGGAACATAGTGATATTAGCATGAGCATTTAGACTTATACACCACTTCACAATGCTCTCTGAGTGGTTTACACAGAGCAAGCATATTACCCCCAACAATCTAGGTCCTCATTTTACTGACCTTGGAAGGATAGGTGGCTGAGTCAACCTTGAGCCTACTGAGATTTGATCTGCCAAACTGCTGGCAGCCAGTGATCAGCAGAAGTAGCTTGCAATACTGCACTCTAACCATTGCGCCACTGAGGCTCTTATATTTTACTGAACAATAACAAATTATAAAAGAATAGATGTCCACCAGCAAGTACTTTTAAAATTATCACAAAAAAATATTCTTAAAAGCATTATTTTTAGTTTAGGAATGCTTGCAGGCTCCACCTTTTCCAGTGTCAAAGTTTGGTCTTGGGGTATAGACTTATGTGAGGTGCTGGCATTCCTTGCCCCATGTGCGGTTCAGTAAATAGCAGCACTTTGCCCCTGCTTGGAAGTAAAGCATTGCGGAACCTGGTTAGTGCTATTGGGATGCTCGTTGCAACACTGGGTGTAAGGTTTGACCCTTTGGTGTGTAGGTGCACTGTTTCAACTCACAGAACCGAAAGACAGCAACTTGTGGGGTAGTGGTTCAAATGTTGGGCCAGGAACTGGGAGACTGTGACTTCTAGTTTTGCCTTAGGAATAAAAGCCAGTTGGGTGACTTTGGGGCCAATCAGTTTTTCTGAGCCCAACCTCAACATAGGATTATTGTGGTGAAAAATAGAATGTACGATATGAACATCACCCTGAATGGATAAAAAAAATTAAGGTACGATAAAATAGATAGGTAGGTAGGTAGGAAGGAAAGGAAGGAAGGAAGGAAGGACAGGGCTTGTGTCACTTTGCACTAAACCCTGCTCCTGACCTGGTTAATATTTGGTAGGGAGGACTAGGCGCTCTTGTAACTGTAAACAGGATTAAAAGGTAAAAACTGGGTTGTTTGCTTGCAGATGTTTTGGTTACCTAGCTAATGAAAGATTTACAAGCAAACAACCAAGCTCAGCTCCAAGGATTTTACAGTTGAATCATGAACTACATATATTTCTAGGCCGCCCTGAGTCTCTGGAGAAGGGCAGTCTAGAAATCGAAATAATAATAATAAATAAATTATTATTTCTATTGGAAGATTAAAAAACCCAAACAACTGGGAATAAAGCAATCACCAATTACTCCCTACCAAAAAAAGCTTTCCAGGATATGAACACAAACTCATTAGGATGAATTCATTGGCCAACCCTTGTTAACCCCATGCTCAGAAAGGGTTACTGTTCTGTGCATTTTTCCATTTAATCTTTCCTGCTTTGGATTTAAACCTACTTCAAAATAGCCCCTGTGTTGGCTACATGTATTTTATTAATCTGGTTTTAAGAATAAGTTGTTATTTTTGTGCAAAAACATTAAAAAATATATGAGCAAACCTTTTGCAATAAAATTTCAAAGTAAATAATAATAAATAATAAAATAATATTTTATTTATTTATTTTGTAAATAAATTAAACATTCAGCTTGACTTTAGGGAGGATGGAATCTTGCTTTAAAAATACATTGACAAATATTTTGTCATCCAGATGGAGATGTCTGGGAGTTACATAATGGCAACTGGATTTAATTTATTTTGCTTTGAAAAGGTCCACTGCTTATCCAAGCAGTTTCTTCAGGCTGAGCAGTTTTGTTAAAGGTGCCCAATATATTTGTCCTTCACTGTGATTTTATTTCTCATCTAATTTGAATAAGCTCGTTTGGCAGAGACCTGTAAAGGTTGGGTTGCTCCTAAATCCTTTCTCCTAGTTGGGTGGTTAAGTTATGCTTTAAAATCAAAAGCATAGAAGCAGAATATAAGTTTTCGTGTATTTCCTCATTAATCTTTTGATTATTTGTTTAGTTTTAGGGGGGGGGGACTGAATTTTCAGTAAAACTGAATAAATTTATAAAACTTTTCAATCAGTATTCAAGGCCAGTTTCAGTCAAACTGCAGAGCAATAAGCATGAGGCTGAAGAAATATGCATTAGTTCAGGGGTGTCAAACTCAAGGCCCAGGGGCCAGATGTGGCCCACAGGGTGCTTAGTTCTGGTTGGTGTGGCTGCCATCGAAGTAGCGAAGGACAGGCCCACAGGCCTCTGCCAGTGAAAATAGAGCTTGTAAGAGTCATGAGGATGGTTTCAGGAGGCAGTTGCTAAGGAACACATTTGCTCTGGCAGAATACTCAGACCATCCCAGGTGTCCCCAACACGAGTGATGTTGAGCTGACCACACTCGCCATGTCCTTCCAAGGTCAACCACAACCCTGATGTGGCCCTCAATGAAATCGAGTTTGACACCCCTGGAGTCTTAACTAGACTGCATTAGATTGATGCTAATCTTGGGGCTCCAAATTATTGGGGGGAGAAAACTAATTCATTCTTTATTCTGTTCTTCTTTTAGTTGATTGCTTTATTTTTCCAAGTAGTAGAATATAATAATAATAATAATAATAATAATAATAATAATAATAATAATAATAATAATAATAATACAACAACAACAATTTATTAGATTTGTATGCCACCCCTTTCCAAGGACACAAAATATTCTGTGTAGTTCTTGGTTTTTTCCCTAGTTTGTTTGATTGCTTGTAGGCATCTCATTACCTGCCTAGGTAACAACATCAGTGATAGTAAAGGGGAGTTGGTCCCTGTTTATATACAATAGATTGCTATTCCAGTGTTGGGGTATGTATGGTTTACTCCTTGGGAGTTCCTTGATTAGGATATTATTTTCTGCTTGTTTGATTGTCTGGTGTTCATCCCTGCTTATCTGAATGATGCTATGTTCTGATCTTTTGTTGTTGTTGTTCTCTTCTTCGTTTTTTTGTTGTCTCTTTTCACTGACATGTAAATATGCTTTATTTCTATGTATCTATTGGTGCTGATTGGTCTACCAAACCTCCAGAAATTACCCTGGTGTTTTGGATTTAGTTTGATATAGAATGCTCACTGTTTTCCCCTTGATTGCGTCTGTCAATATGTTGTGAGAGTAAGGAACTGTGATTATTTTTCTATTGCAGTTGATTTGTTATGTATTTTCTATTTTTATGGACATACAGTTCTCCTATTTATTAATAAGTCTGTCCCTTCTATCCCCATGCCATACCAATTTAAAATATTGGCATAGGTTCAACTGTAGCATGATAACATTAAGCCATAATGAGGTTTGCTTGCCTTTTATTGTAGCCATGTGAGACATCTGTTGTATTTAGTATTATATGCAGACTTACCTATTTTAATTTGGTCTGCTAAATATGCCCTAGCTTAATGCTATGTATGAATCAGCCCACTATGACTTATTTTGTTTATGATCTCAGGTGTTTCCTACGGTTACAATTGTGCATGCAAATATCCTAAGGACTTTTCCTTATACTCTCCCTGTACTACTTGTCTGTCAATGTTAAGCTTTCATTCTGTCAACATCTGTTGTATTTAGTATTATATGCAGACTTACCTATTTTAATTTGGTCTGCTAAATATGCCCTAGCTTAGTGCTATATATGAATCAGGCCACTATGACTTATTTTGTTTATGATCTCAGGTGTTTCCTACGGTTACAATTGTGCATGCAAATATCCTAAGGACTTTTCCTTATACTCTCCCTGTACTACTTGTCTGTCAATGTTAAGCTTTCATTCTGTCAACATCTTGTCTATATAGAATATGTGATCACTTCCTGTTTTAGAACATAAACTGATTGTTCTCTGAAAAGCTGAAATAATGGTGTGTATGCTATAACCTAGTTTAACTGAAAAAGTGGATTATTACTCACATGCAATATATTTGAAGAGCTCTTTTGTTTTTATGTAGGCAGCAGAAGACGTTAATGTTACTTTTGAAGATCAGCAGAAAATCAACAAGTTTGCTAGAAACACCAGTAGAATTACAGAACTAAAAGAAGAAATAGACGATAAGAAGGTAACCAAAATCTGACAGTTCTCGAATCAAATCATTTTTTTTTTCTTGTAAGGTTAATTGGAAAAAATATGTGCTACCATCCAAAGCCTTATGCTTTGGTTCATTTGTATGCCAGTGGTATTCATAATGGGCAATGGTACAAAGAGTAAAAGCTCAGGTTTCTATTACTGATTTAGCAGAGTGGGAAGAAATTTGCTGCAGAACTATTTCCTCTACCAGGTTATAATATTGGCATATATTTCTCCTTTTGGCTAATTGTGTTAGGTAAAGTTTGTTGTGGCCTCAAATTGGTTGCAAAAGTTTTCAGAATTGCTGGAGTTGAATGGTTGCAAATGTTATTAATTATCTCAGGATATTAACTCATGTTCCCCATAAAATTAAACATAACCATACTTTACTTTTGTCATATTCTACATTTCTATGAACATGGATAGTTTAAGGATAAGCCAACATCACAACCATATAGTTAAGAGAGCATTTTAAATCTAAGCAAGGACTTTGTCAAAACAATTATGACTATGACTGTGTGACCAGATTGAATAGTGAGACTGGATTTTGAAAGTCAGATTAAATCCACTCACCTTGTAGAATCATATTGACAATTCATATGCCACTAAAGCATATCACTGTATTTTAATCACTTAAATGTATCTTTTTCAGTATTGAGAGGTAGCTGATAGGGCTAGCTAGTTCTACTCTTTTGAATTTTGTTCCAAAGTTGTTTCTTAGATAGTCACAGCTAGTTTAGAATTACATACATATGTAGTGATACCTCTACTTAAGAACACCTCTACTTAAGAATTTTTCTAGATAAGAACAGGGTGCTCAAGATTTTTTTGCCTCTACTTAAGAACCATTTTCTACTTAAGAACCCAAGCCCGAAAAAATTTCCTAGGAAATTTGAGAGCAGCACGAAGGCCCGGCCAGTTTCCTGCCATTCCCCCTTTAATCCCAGCCATTTCGGGCTTTTCTGGGCTGCCAGAGGAGTCTTTCGGTCGTGCTTAAGGAGGCTTTGGCAGCCCAGAATGAACAGTGTTTTCCTTTCTCTGGGCGCTTGGAGAGGGAATAAACGACTTCGCTGTGGTCACTCCCTCATGCTGCCTCCCATACACCCAGTGCGAGATTGCCTCCCGGAGCGTCTGGGCGCAGAAAGGCAAAAGGGGGCACTCATCTCACCTTCATTCGGCAGCGACTGTCCTCCTCCTCTTCTTCCTCCTCCCCCTCCCACCCAAATTCTAAGCTTTTATTTCTTTCCTAATGGGTTTGCATGCATTATTTGCTTTTACATTGATTCCTATGGGAAAAATTGCTTCTACTTAAGAATGTTTCTATTTAAGAACCTGGTCATGGAACGAATTAAGTTCTTAAGTAGAGGTACCACTGTATACATACATACATGTTTGTGACTGTCCGTGCATGAACTTATAATGGTTTATCCTAAGTTGATTTACAATCTGTATCCCGATGATGGCTAAATTGGTGAGAAAATAACCTGATTTCTTGAACATAGAAACAACACCAGAACCTGCAAGATGCTTGTGATGACATTCTGGTGCTTGACGATGATACATTATTGATACCATATCAAATTGGAGATGTCTTCATTAGTCACGCCCAAGTTGAAACAGAAGAGATGTTGGAGGAGGCAAAGGTAGGTTCTGTTCCTTGTGCTGTGTCTGGGCAGGGTGGATTTTATTTAAATCAAGATGATTTAAATCACTAGTAAAAAGCTTGATTTAAAATCTACTCAATTTAAATCGTATTTTTTAAAGAGCAACTGTCATCTCTGTCCCTCAACAGCTCTCCTCTGACCCTCTGTTGATTCACTGACAGCCCCAGTCACTTTAATGGTATGGCTGGTGATGCAGCAGTGACACAACAAGGTGAGGGACATGGCAGGCAGCAGGTGAGTGGATGCCCACTAACAGGCACTGCCATGGTGGACAGGTGCTCTTTAAATGGAAGGACTCATTCTTGCTGGTAGTTAGAATATTTAATATTATTATTTGCAAAAAAAAAGGAAGGTTTCCTATTTAGCCTGCAGAGTTTGGATTCATTGAATGGGTTTACCAAAAATGTAAATACAGTGATACCTCATCTTACAAACGCCTCGTCATACAAACTTTTCGAGATACAAACCCGGGGTTTAAGATTTTTTTGCCTCTTCTTACAAACTATTTTCACCTTACAAGCCCACCACCGCCGCTGGGATGCCCCGCCTCCGGATTTCCGTTGCCAGCGAAGCACCCGTTTTTGCGCTGCTGGGATTCCCCTGAGGCTCCCCTCCATGGGAAACCCCACCTCCGGACTTCCGTTGCCAGCGAAGCGCTTGTTTTTGCAATGCTGGGATTCCCCTGCTGGGATTCCCCTGAAGCATCGCAAAAACACAGAAGTCCGAAGGTGAGGTTTACTATGGAGGGGAACCTCAGGGGTATCCTAGCAGCGAAAAAATGGGCGCTTCGGCTGGCAAAAGGGGTGAATTTTGGGCTCACACGCATTAATCGCTTTTCCATTGATTCCTATGGGAAACATTGTTTCGTCTTACAAACTTTTCACCTTAAGAACCTCGTCCTGGAACCAATTAAGTTTGTAAGACAAGGTATCACTGTACTGCAGAATTTATTATTTATTTATTTATTGGATTTGTATGCTGCCCCTCTCCAAGGACTCTGGTTTACAGCATATCTGAACAACATAACAATACATCTAAGAAAACTACATGCTACTTAACTAAGCTCCATTTCATGCTGAATAAACTAAATTATTAATGTATCTTAAATATATAACTATCTTTAGATAGATTTTTAATCCAAAAACATTTTATTAAAATAAACTTGATAAATCAGATTTTAAAAAATTATTATTTTTTTTAAAAAATCATTTTCTATTCATCCTGCTTCTGTGGCTCTTTTAAGATATTGCAGCAAGAAAAGATGGGGAAGGGGGACCTGGCAAATGTTTTTTCTTCTTTCTTCTATTGTGTCTAGAAATGAATTGCTGATTTTTCTTGCTCTCAACAATTTCTCAGCATCACAGTTCAAAGACATTGAATTGTTGTTGTTTTTGCTCAGTCTTTCTGATTGTCAACTTTCACAGCTATGAAAACTATGACTTGGCAATGTGTATCTTTGACATCAATGTGATGTTTTCAGATACCGAGCATGTGATTGTTTTTTTCACTCTCATTTTTCAACTTCAACAAAAGATTCATGAAGACTTTCTTCTTTCTAGCCACTAAAATAATATCAGCATATCTGTATGTTTTCTTTTTCTTGGCAATGTTAACACAGTCTTCTGTTTCTTTCAGACTCATAATAAATCCAGCATGTATATTGAATATATAGAGTGACAGTATTTAACTTTGGTGCACTGCTTTTCCAGTTTTGAAGTTATGAATGTTCCATTTTAATTGTTTTCTGGACCACTGTATAAAAGCATTCATGCTAGAGTAACATTAAAAAACACCCATGGTAAAAAAATATTAATATATAAACTTCAAATTGGTTTAAACTTTCAAATTGGGTTAAACAAGTGTGCACATAAGGTGGTCTGAGGAATTTATATTTTTAAGAACTATAACTCGTGATCTTCTGAGTCAGAAGTCTAATCAATAAAGGAGAAAAAAGTTGTTTTAGCTGTTAACAAATATGCCAATATTTAAGGTGACACAGAATCTTCTTTAATTTTGCTGTAATGGAGGAATTCTTGGAAGGGAAAATGTTTCCTTGAAATCTTTACTTAACATTTTTCTATTTTTTTTCCTTTGCCAGAAAATATTACAGGAAGAAATAGGAACTTTGGAAGCACAAGTGGAATCCATCCAAAGAGTACTATCAGATCTTAAAGTCCAGCTTTATGCAAAGTTTGGCAACAATATAAATCTCGAGGCAGACGATAATTAAATAGGAATAGAGACAGCATTGGATGTTTTTGTACTAATTATTTTTGCTTCATGGTCAATTTTTTTGAGAACCCAGCTTTTCTTTAAATTACATTTTTGTTACATGTATTTAATTGCATACATTCTAATTTATATGTTTAAACCAATTTGTCCAAATTCTCTGGTGTGTTATTAAAGGTGGGTGCTTAAAAGTTTACTGAAAAAAGTAATAAAGCTCACAGAAATACATTCTCTTTTCATGCCTATTATATAAGAACATTTTAGAAAAGACACATTTTTGAACATTAGCACAAGACAGTTCATTGAGAATAAGCACAGATTACAGTTTTAATATTTAACAAAAATTACCATCCAAAATGTACCTTTGAAAGAAACTCTGTAGAGCAGCCTAATCCAAGAGGAAAACTATACACTTGCTTTCTTAACTATATGCTGTGATTTGTTGATTTTCAAGTACCATTTAACTCAATAGGAGATTTGGAGTAATTTTAAACAAGAAAATTGGCATTATTTTTTAAAAGTGAACATTTGTGTACTAACTGTGGAAAAAACCCCAAAATTTTGATATTTTGTTAAAGGGATAAATGATAACATAATCACATGGTTGAATAAGTTAGGCCATGCAAGTATCTCTTTTCCAGAACAAAAGGAAATGAAATGCTCAAACTTCCTATGTGTCAACTCCCCAAATAACAATTTCCCGAACTTCCAGTTTGCATTTTTTTCACCTACCAGGCTCCAGTAAGGCCTGTGCGCATGCGTGGGGGGGACACCATGGGGGGGGGGGGTTGCGCATGCTTGGTGGGTGAGGGAAGTGTGTGGGCACACATACACCGCTTTTGGCATGCGAACCAAAGACGGTTCGCCATCCCTGTCCTAGGACATTGCATATATTCTAGGCTTTGGGAGAATTACCCCTGGTTCAAATTCTATTGCACAGTCTGTTGGTCTGTGGGGAGGCAGTTCATTGCAATCTTCTTCACTGAAAACTTTCCAAGTCTCTATTCCAGGGGCACTTTCTGGAGACCTGGGAGTATTCTTTCCTTTATCGCAGTGGCTGCTAAGGTACATCTGCTCCCAGCCACAGGCAGAGAGTAAACTCAAGAGAAAGCCATCATGTGGAGTTAGAGGATTTGGCCTGCCTCTATGCCACATTGAAGGTACAGAGAAGCATTGCAGTCAAGAGTTTATGAAAATCAAGGAAATTCATTCTGGCAGTAATCAAGGTATTTCAAGCTAAAGTTATAGTGCAAATGTAAGGAATTAAATTAGATCCATCTTTATATTTTACAACACCTACAAACTGATCCAATCAGCTTTCCTTAAGGCTAGATGTCAGCGTTCCAAGAAATGCACCCATAGAAAACAAACTCCGAGACACAATTCGACACTATAATTGGTGTGTGTCTAATGCAGCCCTGAGGCTAGAAGATTTGCCAAGCATTGAAACTCAGTCCTAGTCCAGAATACTAATAACTTGAATCAGAATTATTTTAAATCCCAGTGAATTGCTAGTCCCTGCAGAAATACAACGATAATGGACAATCTGTGAGTACAAGTATACTACCTATCAGTTCTGATTTGAACACTTTAAAAAAGTGAGATGGTTAAAGAATGATATGGAATCTCAGAAGGGACTGACTCAAACCCCAGAAATTTACTGTACATTGATGATGTAATTAGACTGGCCAACAGTTTACATAATTTTATTTTTATAGATACAGATGAGTCCTTTTAAGGCTGGATTTTGATTTTACCTGTTTATTACTATCTTAAGCATTTACAATGAGATACACATTCTAAAATGAAGTTTCCCAAATATATTATTAATCATAATATTACATTTTTGCTATAGAAGTGCCATACCTCCACTTTGTCCTCCCATGTTGTTATTTTAATTGTTTTTTTAAATTGTAGGAACATAATGTATTATAATACAATTAAATACTTTAAGACAATTGGAGAGAGCAGTCTGCTTTTAGGGCCCTTGTATGGTATTCATGATTTTTAGTACTCATTTCACCTCCCAGAACTTGTAAGCATAAATATTAGCTTATAAGCCAACATGTACCGGTACTCGTAGTACACACAGAAAATCCTGTAATAGTTTTTAAAGTTGCTAATACTGTACATGTATCTGACTATTTCTTAATTCTTCATTCTTTTCAGCAAATTAAATTGCTATTACTTGGACAGTCCAAGAGATGGCACTACAGTGCTGACAATCCCAAATCTCAAGGAGAAAATAATTGCTCTAACATGATTTCATTTGGCAAAGAATTGCTAATAACAGTTTTGGGTTAGAACTGTAAGATTGTCCTCTGGTATTCTTTTAGCCCACAACAGTTAAATTAGTAAACGTACATGGATTTCTACATTCCATTTACAGATACAGTGGTACCTTGGTACTCAGTTGCTTTGAAACCCACCAAAAGTGGTACTTTATGCATGTTGATGTGAAAATTTTGTCCCAGTACTCATTTGTCAGTACAGACTGCTTGTGACTCTCTACATTGTTCCTTATAGGAAAAAATTGTATGGTATTCATGATTTTGTGTACTCATTTCACATCCCAGAACCAATTAACGATGGGTACAGAGGTACCATTGTATGTAAGTATGTTTCACACAGTTGCAGAAACAGGAGGTTAATAATTAGTGAGCCCTTCTTTCAACATTTAGCAATATTTATTTTATTTATTTATTTATTTATTGGATTTGTATGCCGCTAACAACAATGATAAAAAAACAACATGTAACAATCCAATTTAATAAAACAACTAAAAACCCTTATTATAAAAACCAAACATACACACAAATATACCATACATAACTTGTAATGGCCTAGGGGAAGGAATATCCTAACTCTCCCATGCCTGGCGACAAAGGTGGGTCTTGAGTAATTTGCAAAAGACAAGGAGGGTGGGGACCGTTCTAATCTCTGGGGGGAGTTGATTCCAGAGGGCCGGGGCCGCCACAGAGAAGGCTCTTCCCTTGGGGCCCACCAAACGACATTGTTTGGTCGACGGGACCCGGAGAAGGCCAACTCTGTGGGACCTTATCGGCCGCTGGGATTCGTGCGGTAGAAGGCGGTTCCGGATGTATTCTGGCCCAATGCCATGTAGGGCTTTAAAGGTCATTACCAACACTTTGAATTGTGACCGGAAACCTTGGGCCTTGGGGAACACTGGAGCAATAGGTCAGCTGGAGCAATTGGTCAATTAGGCTTACTAGCAATAGCAATAGCACTTAGACTTATATACCGCTTTGCAGCCCTCTCTCAGCGGTTTACAGAGTCAGCATATTGCCCCCAACAATTTGGTTCCTCATTTTACCCACTTTGGAAGGATAGAAGGCTGAGTCAACCTTGAGATTGGTGAGATTTGAACTGCCAAACTGCAGACAGACAGTCATTGCACTCTAACCACTGCAACCACCGCTGCTCTTCATGCACATAATACTGTTCAAAAGGGACAAAAGAAGAGAGCATATTCAATATAGGCCTTTCCAAAGTTAACATTTAATTAAACTTAGTTATGTATTAAAACTTCTACTTGATTCAGAATTACATGTCATCAATCTCTGTTCTCTAGCAGCATAGTTAGATATGTTCTTCATAGGAAAAAGCCAAGAGATGTGCATTTTGGAGAGGCAAAATTATCAAATGGACACAAAGGTTTTGCCTCTTGATTTTTCTAGACTTTATCACTTGCATTTAAATAGCAACAGAGTATGTGGCATTGATGTGTGCTGAGAAAGTATTATAGTCATAGCAAAGTTGAAGATCAGATGTTCTAGAATTGTGCTTTTGTAAATGCAAGCAATCGTTTTAAATACTAATATAGGGATATACTGACCCACTCATGATCCTCTCCCTACATGATTTGCTAAAGATAATTGCCAAAAGCCATATTTTATAATGTTGCGAGATACACAATCTTTGAATGATCTAAAAATGTTTTTGAATTCAAGACAGAGAAATAGATAAGCTATCTGTTCATTGGTTGTAGGCTGTAATAAAAGTAATCCTCAATGACCATTTGTTTAGCAACTGTTTTGTAACAGCTCTGGAAAAAGAGACTTAGTCCCTTATCATCTTCACACTTAACAATTGTCACAAAGTCCCCACAGTTAAGGGATCAAATTTCAGGTACTTGATAACTACCCTGTCTTTGTGACAATTGCAGCATTTGGAGTTTATGTAATCACCATTTGCAATCTTCACAGGGGGCTTCTGACAAGCAAAGTCAATGGAGAACCTAGAACTGCTTAACAACCACATAATTTGCTTAACAACTACAGCAAAAAATTGGATGTGAGTTTCTTAATGAGCACATTGCTTAGTGATGGAAGTTCCAGTTCCAATTGAGGTCATACGTCAAGGATTAAGTAGGAAGTTGAACCTATGAATGAGATGTTCTAAAATACAATATGTGCGAGGTCAACTATACCCTGGTAGGTATAGTAACCACTCAAACTTGACTGATCACAAAAAGCTAATCAGGTTTATCCCCATTTAGAAAGTAGGCAATTCTCAGATGACTTGCATCAATATAAAATCACAATCACATCAAATGCAATGTATCTTTCCCCCCAAACTCTAGGGCAGTGATGTAAACCTTTTTTTCCTCGGGTGCCACACAGAGACACAAACACAGACACACTTAGACAAACACACCTGCAGGCATAAAATGATGGCAACTGTAGTACAATAACATTTGACACGGTAGAAGATTCCCCAGCCCTGATATTGTTTAAGTTGTTTAGCCATTTTTAGACTTGGAATTCCTAACTATAAAACAGTTACAATTTTACCAACTTGCTGTAATAGGCTGGTGATGGAAGTGACTATGATATGTACAAAAAGATTTAGGTTTTCAATTATAGAACTACAACTATGGGGTTGACAATGGGGGCGGGGACCCCTGTATTATTTTCAAAATATATGCTACAATTTATCCAGTGCTGTTTAGGAGAATAGCTAATTATGAGATCATAGTGCATGAAACACAATACAGTGTTACCATTTTCAATGGTATTCCAGTTGCTTTCTTCTCTAACCAACATTCTGAATTCAACATAGAATTAGTGGAACAAATGAGGAGAAATAAGCATATACTGTATCTTTGCATTGAATGGAGGTGGGGTGCTGCTGCTTAAGATTATTATTTTAGGAGACCGACTTTGGAAAATGATAATCGCCCTCAATAGTGTACCACATATCCAAATGAACAAATAAAAGAGAGACAAACCCTTTTCAAAAACTATTAAAATAAAATGGATTATTCATAGGGTGAGTTTAATAGTCATCACTGGAGGGCTCAGACTGGCCATGAAAAAATGAGTGTGGTTTTTCTCTAGTGGATTAATTATTTAGAAGAACTCACAAAATCATTCTCATTTCTATTTTTCTTGTAACCATCCAATATTTGGGCCACTTGCAGACTGCTTGCAGCTTGTTTGCTCTTGATCAGTTGCTGATTAGGGAGGAACCGTTTTCTAAAAACATCGTATTTTCTAACTTGAGATTCAATTTTGGGGGGGTTGTCAGAAAACTTTGACTTCCTTCCTTCCTTCCATCCTTCCTTCCTTCCTTCCACCCTCCCTCTCTCCTTCCTTCTCTTCTAAAATAATTATGTTTTTCAGCTTTCTATGTGGTGGGGAGGAGATCAAAATATTACATTTTTATGGAGCAATAAAGCCTGACATAGTTTTATTTTATTATATTTTATTATTTGTATAGTTAATTCCTGTTTCAAGTTTTATCTATTTTTAGATTAAGGATTGTTTTATTACTACATACAATTCTTGGCTTCTTCAAATAGAAAGATACTCCAATAATAACATCAACTGCATTGATACCCATATTAACGTAAGTCTCAGATTAATTATCTCTTTCTTTATTCAAATCCCGAGTTTGAACAATTTGCTCCAGTGGGTTTCACAGTCACCAAGGCTAGCATCATTTATTCTTCTACCAGGGACATCACAGTGTGATTGGCTATTAAAAAGGGCCAGATAGTTCTCTAACAATTTGATTGACGCCTCACCTCTTATTTTGAGTTACCATGCTTTGACTTTTTTGAGAGGTGTCCTCTTGCTGACACCCCATATGCAAAAAGATGTGTAAATCTATAATAATAATAATAATAATAATAATAATAATAATAATAATAACAACAACAACAACAACAACAGCAACAACAACAACAACAACAATAACAGAGTTGGAAGGGATCTTGAATGTTTTCTAGTACAACCCCCTGCTTAGACAGGAAATCCTACACTACTTCAGACAGATGGTTATCCAACATCTTCTTAAAAACTCCCAGTGTTGGAGCATTCATAACTTCTGGAGACAAGCTGTTCCACTGATTAATTGTTCTGACTATCAGGAAATTTCTCCTTAGTTCTAAGTTACTTCTCTCCTTGTTTAGTTTTCACCCATTGCTTCTTGTTCTACTCTCAGGTGCTTTGGAGAATAGGTTGACTCCTTCATCTTTGTGGCAACCCTTGTGATATTGGAACATTGCTATCTTATCTCCCCTGGTCCTTCTTTTCATTAAACTAGCCATGCCCAGCATCAAGATTTCATTCTACATAGCGTTTCAAGAATTATAGGCAAAGTATTAAATGAAATCTAAACAAAGTCAACATTTTATATGATAAAATATTGATCTCCAGGTCTAATAAGGAAGTATTCAAATGTTTGCAACTGCTTTTTTTAAAAAAAAGATAAAACGAAAAATTAAGGATGTTTGAGATTTGAAGTCTTTTAGCATGAAAATAAATCTGAAATATTCTTCTTGCACCTCCTTTAAGGCAAAGCTACCATCCAATTTTCAAAGCCTTGATGTCACTTAATTTAAGATGACAGGTCTGCCAGTATAGATATCCTGCTCAGCTCACTATTGATTGATTGATAATTAACATAAATGCCATGGAAAAAGGGAAAAGGCTATAGATCAAGTAATAGTACCTATAAATTTCTTCCATTCATACAATTGCATTGATTCATTCTTTCAAGATGCTCTATTTCCAATTATATCATGTTTCAATGGAGTATCTAGCTGGCCTTGTCTAGCTATGGAAAAGCAGGGTTAATTCGGGAGATGGGAAGTCTCAGACCTCACTGTAGCTGTGGGATAGACTGAAAGTTTAAAAAATTCCTGGACAAAAAGGGAATAATAAATTGCCTGTGTATTATTTCCAACAAAATAATGTCTGTATGTTAGTGAAGTTACTACTAGTGGAGTTTCACTCAAGAAATATTTAACCTTGACCTTTCCCATAATAAAATATAGGTAATCCTTGACTTACAACCACAATTGAGGCCCAAATTTCTGTTGCTTAGTAAAAGATTCAAGGGTAGCCCCAAGTAGAGTGCATTGCAGTAATCGAGGCACAAGGTGATGAGGCGTGAGTGACTGTGAGAAGGGACTCCTGGTCAAATAGGCCCACAACTGGCACACCAGACAAACCTGTGTGAATGTCCCCCTAGCCACAGCCAAGAAATGTTACTCTAATCTCAGTTATGGATCTAGTAAGATTCCCAAGTTGCAGGCCCACTGTGAGGGTGATGGATGGACAGATGGGATTGTGCTTGGGAGGCAAAACCCACAGCCACTCAGTTTTGTCAGGGTTGAGTTTGAGCCTGTTGACACCCATCCAGAACTTTGCAGCCTCCAGGCACTGGCACATCACTTCAACTGCTTCACTGAATTGGCACGGGGTGGAAATGTACAGCGGGGTATCATCAACATACTAATGGAAACTCATTCCATGCTGTTGAATGATTTCACTCAGTGGTTTCATGTAGATATTAAATAGTAGGGGGGATAGAACCAACCCCTGAGGCACCCTACAAAGAAGGGGCCTAGGAGACAATCTTTGACACCCACCCCCCACTAACACTAACTGTGGCTGACTGGAGAGGTAGGAGGAGAACCACCACAGAACGGTGCCCCCCACTCTCAACCCCTCCAGTCGACACAGAAGTATACCATTGTTGATGATATTGAAAGCCATTGAGAGGTCAAGTAGCACCTGGATAAAGGAAAATCCCCTATACTGGGCCCGTCAAAGATCGTCTATCAGCATGACCAAAGCAGTTTCAGTGATGTAACTGGACCTGAAACCAGACTGATAAGGGTCTAGATAATTGGCTTCGTTCAAGGACTGAAGGTTGGAGAAGGTTGGACACCAGATAGTAATTGTTTAAAATAGCCGGATCCAGAGAAGGCTTCTTGAGAATAGGCCATACAGCCACCTCCTTTAATGGGGGCAGGACATATTTGTTTGTTTGTTTGTTTTGTATGTTTTGTTTGTTTATTAATTTATTTAGACTTCTATGCCACCCAATCCCAAAGGATCCCTCTCAAAGAAGCATTGACAACTGTCTAGATCCTTCCCCCTTTCATTGTAGCAGCAACAAAGATTCCAGGAGAAAATCAAATCAAAAATGTCTTCCTTGAAGAGAATGTGAAGTAGCTTGAATTTCTTTTAGAATTTCATAATCCTTCTTCTTTTTGTGGATCACTGACCCTGACTTAATATGACAGTATAAGGAAGCTGGCTCTATGATCAGCACAGCATTTGATTCAAAGATTTTATGATGGAGACAGAAAAATGCAATTCAATTCAATTCAATTTATTAGATTTGTATGCCGCCCCTCTCCGAAGACTCGGGGCGGCTCACAAAAGTAATAAAAACAGTATAACAATGGAACAAATCTAATAATAAAATTATATAAAAAAGAAATGATTGCATGTCAAACAGGGATGGATAAGCCACATTATTCATTATGCTAAATGGAACAAGTTAAGCTTTTAGACACCCACTCAATTAAAGAATACAAGGTTAAAAATAACTCCAGACAGGAAAACAAATTGAGCAAAGAATATGATTACATCTAATTTCCATGGACTCTGTATCATCTTACACTGGCAGCCATGTTACCAGTTTAATAGAATAGTAACTACGTTGATCAAAAACATTTGTTTCTGCCATTCTAAGTAATTAACCTGAGCTGGTTTGGTGTTGTGATTAAGGCAACAAGCTAGAAACTGGAAGACTGTGAGGTCTATTCTCACCTTAGACACAAATCCATCTCAGTGACTTTGGGCCAGTCCATCTTTGTCACCTCTAGGAAGCAGGCAAAGGCAAACCATTTCTGAAATCTTGCTAAAAATGTTCCAGGACTAGTCCAGACCAATCACAAGCAGTTAACATAGACTCAAAGGCAAAAGGAAGACAGAAAAGAAAGAAATGGAAACAGGAATAAAATAGAGCTGGAAGAGGTTCAGAGTTGCATACCCTAGAAAAGTGATGACAAACCTATGGCACGTTTGCCACAGGTGGCACACGGAGCCATATCTGAGGGCACATGAGACGTTACCCTATTTCATCTCCAACTTGTATGCACATGCTTGCCAGCTGATTTTTTGGGCTTCTTTTCAGCTGTTTTCGCTCTCTCCAGGGTTCAGGAAGCTTCCTAAACTCTCAGAATGACAAAAAAAAATAAAAATAAATGCCCCAGTGGACCAACCAGAAATGTCAATTTATTTATTTATTTTTATTTATTGGAGACTCGGGGCGGCTAACATAAGTGATAAAAAACAACATGTAACAATCCAATCCAACACTAAAATAACTAAAAAAAACCCTTATTATAAAACCAAACATACATACAAACATACCATGTGTAAATTGTAAAGGCCAAGGGGGAAAGATTATCTCAGTTCCCCCATGCCTGACGGCAGAGGTGGGTTTTAAGAAGCTTACGAAAGGCAAGAAGGGTGGGGGCAATTCTAATCTCTGGGGGGGAGTTGGTTCCAAAGGGCCGGGGCCACCACAGAGAAGGCTCTTCCCCGGGTCCCACCAAACGACATTGTTTAGTTGACGGGATCCAGAGAAGGCCCACTCTGTGGGACCTAACTGGTCACTGGGATTCGTGCAGCAGAAGGTGGTCCCTGAGATAATCTGGTCCAGTGCCATGAAGGGCTTTATAGGTCATAACCAACAGTTTGAATTGTGACCGGAAACTGATCGGCAACCAATGCAGACTGCGGAGTGTTGGTGTAACATGGGCATACCTAGGTAAGCCCATGACTGCTCTCGCAGTTGCATTCTGCACAATCTGAAGTTTCTGAACACTTTTCAAAGGTAGCCCCCATGTAGAGAGCATTACAGTAGTCGAACCTCGAGGTGATGATGGCATGAGTGACTGTGAGCAGTCCAAATAGGGCCGCAACTGGTGCACCTGGCGAACCTGGGCAAACGCCCCCCTCGCCACAGCTGAAAGATGTTTCTCTAATGTGAGCTGTGGATCGAGGAGGACGCCCAAGTTGCGGACCCTCTCTGAGGGAGTCAATGACTCCCCCCCCCCCCCAGGGTGATGGATGGACAGATAGAATTGTCCTTGGGAGGCAAAACCCACAGCCACTCCGTCTTATCAGGGTTGAGTTGATGTTGACTCCCATCCAGACCCCAACAGCCTCCAGGCACCGGCACATCACTTCCACTGCTTCGCTCAATGCCGAGAACTAATGACTTGAATTTATTACATTATGGTGGACGTTTGTTATGAACTGTGCTGATAATGGTGGACGTTTGGCAATCAGATTGATATTCCCATGATTTCATTGCTGTTTTCAGCACGTTTCTTTGTAAATAGACAAATATACATAGTGACTTTGCTTTTGAGTCTTCATTGGAGATTAATTACTGATAATTAACCGGACCAGACAGAACAGAAAAGTCAGAATTCTCTAACTTCTGAGAGAGGGCTAGAGGAAGAAAAAAAGAAATCTCAGAAGGTTTGGAAGCTGTCATTTTTCAGACAAATTACAAAATTTGGGGCTTTCCAGCAGCTTAATTTTATATGACAGAATAGCCGCCTTGTTATAACAGCAATTTTCAGTGGTACATACTGAAAATAAATAGTGATCATTCTCCTGCTTCCCATTTTAACAGCACCATGGATAAATGAGAAACATATCAGGGGAAACATAAATAAATGAACTCTGGCAGCTCAGCTGCAGCAAAACACATTTATGATTCAAAAGTATGCAAATTGGTATTCATGCTTCTAGGCTGCCACTGGATATTGTGACTGTTCTAGCATTTGTGACTGCAGAGAAGTCAACGGCATTAGGAGTTTTACAGGAATGAAATAGTACAACACAAACTGCTATGACATGGAAGAGGAACACTAGTTGATTTCACATTATCTCCTTAGGGCGTCACAATTATATTTTGACAGCAGATGGTGGGTGTTGGCAAACATAGTTTATCACTGTTGGATTTTTTGGGGTAATCTATCGAAACAGGTGTAGCTCTACTGGGTTTCTCAAGCTCAATCAAGAAGAGATAAGTAGGGCCACTGCAAAGTAGTGATGCAATATGATATCTAAACCAGAAACAATAAAGACATTAGGCCAGTGTTTCTCTGCCTTGGCAAATTTAAGAGTTGGAGGGGACTTCAGAGGTCCTCTAGTCTGAACCCCTGCTCAAGCAAGCGACTGATAGAGACACCTAGAGTTAGATGGGACTAGCTTTTTGTGAGGACTGCTCTGATTAGCTGGTGGCAAAGTGTCCCGTGAGGCCAAAAGGCTGGGGGTGAATGTATTTTTTTGTGATGGAAGTGCTGGAGCGAACAGCTAGGGGCCTTTCGGCGAGGTAGAAATTATAATATATGGCTTTTGGCAATTATCTTTAGCAAATCATGTAGGAAGAGGATCCTGGGCGGGTCAGTATATCCCTATATTAGTATTTAAAATGATTGCTTGCATATACAAACAATCCATGAATAAATATGCTTTATGTATGTATGCATGTATGCTTGTTTACATATTTTTGCTGATAAGTGAAAAGTAAGAGAGCCTATTATAGATCTATTTCAACCTTGTTGTGGTCTCATCAGACAGACATACCCTACTGGGATTTGAACCTGTAGCATGCTGCATGCAAGGCAGGATATTAACCTCTATGATCAATCCCAGTAAGGTATGTCTGTATGCACCAAAGACAAATTCCTTGTGTGTCCAATCACATTTGGCCAATAAAAAATTCTATTCTATTCCATTCCATTCCATTCTATAAAAATATCTACTGTGAACTCCACATGGTGTGAGCTCAATTCCATCCGGTCATCCAACTCTACCCCGAAATAAGGGATTATGGGGTCGTACAATCCAGGCTGGATCCAGGCAATTACAAATGCTTTGTTGATGGAGGGGTCCTTCCTGTCTCCATTATAAATAAATAAACAGTCCAACTCAGCAAATTCTATATGTTGGATGGGAAGGTAATTTTAAACACAAAGATCATTCTGCAATGGAGAAGATTATAGTAAATGGTATTGAATTGAATGGATATGTGTGTTCAAATTTCATTCATTTATTAATTATTTATTTATTGGATTTGTACGCCGCCCCTCTCCGCAGACTCGGGGCGGCTAACAACAGCAATAAAACAGCATATAATAATAATCCAATACTAAAACAGTTAAAAACCCTTATTATAAAACCAAACATACATACAGACATACCATGCACAAAATTGTAAAGGCCTAGGGGGAAAGAGTATCTCAATTCCCCCATGCCTGGCGGCAGAGGTGGTTTTTAAGCAGCTTATTAAAGGCAAGGTCGGTGGGGGCAATTCTAATCTCTGGGGGGAGTTGGTTCCAGAGGGCCGGGGCCACCACAGAGAAGGCTCTTCCCCTGGGTCCCGCCAAGCGACATTGCTTAATTGACGGGACCCGGAGAAGACCCACTCTGTGGGACCTAACTGGTCGCTGGGATTCGTGCAGCAGAAGGCGGTCCCTGAGATATCCAAAAGGTATGTTCCAATTTCAGTACAGATTAATCTTCTTCCTGCAATGATTAAAATGCTCATTATTTGTAATGTTCAATTTAAAGAACCAGATAAATAGGCTTTTCTTTGTAGGATTTCTGACTGTTGATTGAGCTCCCATAAACATGTATGCATAAAAGTGTACATGAAAAATGTAATTGAAAATTCCTGAAGAGAAAGCACATACAGCCTCACAAGAATTAATATATTTTCTTGGAATAAGAAAGGCATAATGAAAACAAGCAGACTTTCACATTCATTTTCTGCATGAACAAGAGTAAAGATTCAAGATTAAAAGAGTAGGGTCAGGGAAATACCCCTTTCTTCTCCCCTTTTTTCGTTCTGAGTATCATGCAATCAAATTTCTTCTCAAATCTCATCAGATCGGCTCTCAAGGTCATTGCAGACAGATTAAAATAGGTTATGACACTTGTCTCATATACATTAAAATATTTTTATGTATCTTTAAGCAGTTATTAGTCTCTAAATTAGTTTAGAATACATTAACCTTCAGGATAAATTACTTCAATCAAGAGAACGACTAAGCAATAGAGTATTTTTCTTCTATCTTTTTAAAAAAATTATTATTTAGAGTCTCATACACAATTCACTTTATGGATGTCAACATAATTTAATCAACAGTAATCTTATTGTTACTATCATTATCTTTGTTAGGTTTATTTACTAAGAACAACCCAAGGCATTACAGCCCTGTAATCAATAATCACTGACCATGCTAAGTAGATCTAACAAGATATAAAGAGCCAACAAACAGGACTATCACCCTAACTTCTGTTGCTCTAAAAATATTCCACTTGATTAGAAATAATCTCCGGATTATTAGTACCACTTTAAAGATTAGCCAGATTTTTTTTAAAGATAGAGTTATATAATAAATTTGGGTGGAATTTATTTCAACCTAAAATAATTATGTACGACTGTACCAATAGGTGACTTGGCTAACTAAGGTTAGATGTCCTTTATGATTTGGATGGTGGCTATAAGCTGTCTAGAATTTTTTTTTTAAATAAAGGGGGAAAAAATTTCACTCTTTAATTATTTTAGACAAAGTTTCTGGCAAAACAGTGTTGTGTTTTTATGTATTTATGTATTTATTTATTTATTTATTTATTTATTACTTAGATTTGTATGCCGCCCCTCTCCGAAGACTCGGGGCGGCTCACAACACGTGGAAACAAATCATAAATAATCTGACAATTTAAAATATTAAAGATTTAAAAAAGACCCCATATACTAACAGACATACACACAAGCATACCATACATAAATTAGACATGCCCAGGGGAAGATGTTTCAGTTCCCCCATGCCTGACGGCAAAGGTGGGTTTTAAGGAGTTTACGGAAGGCAGGAAGAGTAGGGGCAGTTTTAATCTCTGGGGGGAGTTGGTTCCAGAGGGCCGGTGCCGCCACAGAGAAGGCTCTTCCCCTGGGGCCCGCCAACCGACATTGTTTAGTTGACGGGACCCAGAGAAGGCCCACTCTGTGGGACCTAATCGGTCGCTGGGATTCGTGCGGCAGGATAATTAATGTTTTTACAAACATTGTAATAAAACAAAGGGGACTTCAATCATAGTTCCCTCTAAGCTGCGCAGCGCGCTATAGCGCAGAGGTTTTTAACCCCCAGCGCGGGAATTTCAAATTCCAGCGCACAGGACCGATCGCTGCGCCGGAATTTGAAATTAAAGGAACTGCCGCTGCTCTGTAAACAACAGTTTGCAGCAACAGTTCCTTCAAGTAAAGGCGGGAAAGAAAGGGGCCAATTATAGGCCCGCTTTCTTCCCCGCCCCTTAAATCCCAGACGTTCTCCGCCTACACACACCCCTCGCAGCCAAATGGTTGTTTAGCTGCTGGCCCGGTAAGGTAAGAAAACCGTTGGGGGTCCCTGGGTCTGGCGGCGCGGTCTGCTGCCAAGCCTTCTAAGCATCCATGGGGTGGGGGTGGGAACAAGGGTGGGGGTGATGACCGGGGGCCCTGGGCCAGGCCGCCGGCCTACCGCAGCTTCCCCGGCTTGCCACGGCCCGCCCACCGCCGCCCAGACCCGGCCGCCTTCCCGCGCCGCCGTGGCTTCCCCGGCTTCCCGCAGCTTTCCTGGCTTCCCGCGGCTTCCCTGGCTTCCCGCGGCTTTCCTGGCTTGCCACGGCCCGCCCGCGGCCGCCCAGACCCAGCCGGCAGCCTACCGCAGCTTCCCGCGCCTCCGCGGCTTCCCTGGCTTGCCGCGGCCCGCCCGTGGCCTCCCAGACCCGGCCGGCAGCCTACTGCGGCTTCCCGCGCCGCCGCGGCTTCTCCGGCTTGCCGCGGCCCACCCGTGGCCTCCCAGACCCGCCGGCAGCCTACCGCGGCTTCCCGCGCCACCGCGGCCCGCCCGTGGCCTCTCAGACCCGGCCGGCAGCCTACCGCGGCTTCCCGCGCCGCCGCGGCTTCTCCGGCTTGCCGCGGCCCGCCCGTGGCCTCCCAGACCCGCCGGCAGCCTACCGCGGCTTCCCGTGCCGCCGCGGCTTCTCCGGCTTGCCGCGGCCCACCCGTGGCCTCCCAGACCCGCCGGCAACCTACCGCGGCTTCCCGCGCCACCGCGGCCCGCCCGCCGCCACCCAGAACCAGCCGTCAGCCTACCGCGGTTCCCCCACCGCCCAAGCTCGGCCGCCGCCCTGTCGCAATTCCCCCAACCTTCCCATGGGTACTGCCCGGTGCCTCAGCAGTCTACTTCGTTACGCAAATTGCTCGGGGTGATGGCGGGGCTCTTGCCTCCGAGCCTTTTCACCCCATATCCGACGGCCGCCTTCTCCGGGTCCCAGGGAAAAAGGAAAGTTTCCCAGGAAGCCCCCGTGCTTCTGGCCCCAAAAAACATATTTGTGCGAGTGAGTGGTGTTGCAGGGCAGGAAAAATAAGAAGAGAGAAAGACAGAGAGAAAAAAGAGAGGAAGGAAGAGAGAAAGAAGGAAAGGGAGGGATGGAGAAATAGGAAAGGAGGATGAGAAAGAGGGAAAGAGTGAGAGGGATGGAGGGGGGAGGGAGAGAGAAAGAAGAGAAGGGGGAAAGAGAGGGAGGGAGGAAGAGAGGAAAAGAGACAGAAACAGATAGAAAAGAATGGGAGCAAGAAAGAGAGAAAGAAAATCAAAATCTAGTTTGAAACTAGCTCAACTATTTAAGTGGATTTTAAAGCATAGATTTATTAATAGTTTTGTTTTTGTTTTTGCTGGTTGTTTTAGTTTTAATAGTAATAGATTTTGGTTTTGTTTTATTATTAATTTCAATAAAATAGAAGGGAAATATATATATATATATGTATATATTTCAGCTAAAACATTTTATATATATATATATATATATTTCAGCTAAAAACATTTCATATATATATATATATTTCAGGTAAAAATATTTTTTATATATTTATATATCTATCTATATCTATATATCTATCTATATCTATATCTATGTGTGTATATATATATATATATATATATATATATATATATATATATATATATATATATGTGTGTGTGTGTGTTTTTCTTATGTCGGATCACCCTGGTATATTTTTAGCTAAAAAACATTTAACATATATATATATATATATATATATATATATATATATATATATATACCGCCCAGTCCTGAAGTGACTGCTGCTCAGACACTATAGTTTTCCGCCCACACCGAAAAAAAATTAGAGGGAACACTGACTTCAATATCAGTCTTATTGATGAATGTCTTAACTGTTCAACACTCCACTCTGGAGCTTAATTTACAACTGTGTATATGTGTGTGTGTGTGTGTATGCGCCTGATTACATTAATCTGTGATTTGCACACACATTTTTCATTTCTGAGAGAATTAGTGTCCTGTGTGGTGGAAAAAAGTACATTAAAATGAGGAGTAACACTGGTAGAGCTTTCAATGTTTTAATTACATTCCTATCTTCATGTCATTAGCTGCATAACAATCGGTGGTTGAAGTGATAACTACTCTCTCATAAAGCTAATGAATTTGATTAGGCTATAATAAAACTGTACACATATAACCACATTAGAAAACGTGCATAATTAAGCGTCCTTGGATTTATAGTGTTTTATAAGCAACCAGAATTTTGCTACGTTACCAATATACTGTTTTTTGTTTTAAAATTGTGACTGCTGGACTCTACGATTTGTTCAAGTTTGATCACACACAGGAGGAATTTCCAGTTCACAATGCAAAAAGACTGTTGAGACTCTAGAAAGAGTGCAGAGAAAAGCAACAACGATGATTAGGGGACCGGAGGCTAAGACATATGAAGAACGATTGCAAGAATTGGATATATCTAGTTCAAAGAAAAAAAGGACAAGGGGGAGACATGATAGTAATGCTCCAATATCTCAGGGGCTGCCACAAAGAAGAGGGTGCCAAGGTTCCAGGTAACATCTAAATTAAATCGGAGTCTGAGTCAAAAGTACTCCTCAAAGTTCCAATTTATTTCCGCAGCCATCCTGGTAACTGTTCTGCCGGGCTCTCTGGTAGGAGCCTCCCGAAAATTCAAGGGTGCAAATTTCAGACACACACATGTTTGAAAATTCAAAACAATGTTCTTTATCACAAAATTCAAAATAAACTAAGCACTCTTTTTGTACTGCAAAGAGCACTCATCCCAAAACAACTGGGTAGTCTGTACAATTTCCCTTAAGCAGTCATTAAGTACTTAGCTAGCAGCTGTGAAGAAACTTCACACCCCTTCTTCCAATGAAGTGAAACACCCACACACTTTGCGTTGGTTTCAAAGATGGGAAAAATCAACAAACAAAGTCAAGGCACGATTCCTGAAGAACTGCGATCAGATACTCTTCCACAACGGCCAAACCCACACGCTGCTATTTATAGCAGCAGCCCTAATTACTGGAGCCCCACCTAAACACAGGTGGCCTCTCTTATCTCCTGTAATATGTCCTTACTTGGTCTCTTCTTGCCTTTTGTAAGCTCTTAAAAACCTACCTCTGTCGTCAGGCATGCGTGAATTGAAATATTCCCTTCCCCTAGGTTTATAAAATTTATGTATGGTATGACTGTATGTATGACTGATCTCTTAAATTGGGGTTTTTAGATTTTTTTAATATTAGATTTGTTTACGTTGTCTTTTTACTGTTGTTAGCCGCCCCGAGTCTGCGGAGAGGGGCGGCATACAAATCAAATCCAATCAAATAAATAAATAAATAAAAAATAAACAAACAAACAAACAAATAATTCTCCGCTTGTGTGGGTCCAAGACGTCTTCATCCGAATCAATGGAAGATAATGGAGATAGACTGCCTGGGCTGTGTGCCAAGCCCCCCTCTTCCAAGTCACTCCCACCTTCTTCTTCGTCTGAGGAAACTAAACTCTTAACTGATTCTGTCGGCAATAACACAGGCCTGTGACATGTTGAAGTTTCCCCTGCATCCACCTCCACATTCCCTGGGGCAGGAGCTGGGCCAGAGCCAACCACAACAGTAACTACACTGGGAAACCTGAATCTGAGTTTCCCACTCAGTTGAAAGTCCACATCCCTTATCCCCCACCCATAAACCTGTCACGTTGCCCACTTAGATTGTGCGAGGTGGCAAATCCTTCTGCCCAGGTGGGTGGGCATAGGATGTCCTTGAACCACTCGAAAGAATGCACTGTGGCTTCATTTGTTCTCTCATGAAAATCACTCCACCCAAGTTCCCATAAACATCAGGCCTTATATAGATAAGTGTGGCAAGCCATTAATTTATCACCAACTTCTGCATTGGCTTGACAGGCTCGCGAGTGCTTGCCGGGCCAGTGCGTTTCTGGAGATAGCAAAATTGCGCATGGAGCCGCAGGTGCACCCGTCTTTTGCCGAAGTTTTTTTTTTGCTTCTGCATGTGCCGAAACACAGGTGCACCTGCGGCTCCATGCGCGATTTTGCTATCTCCACAGGTATAGAAGCAAAATTACACTGGCCCCGCAAGCACTCACGAACCGCGGCAGCAAGCCCACTTTAGCCTTCTGGATGGAGCCCACCCCTGCCCTTTTCTCTCCTAAAAGAGAGTGAAAATCTAGGTGCGTTTTATACACTGGACACAGCCCTTTTCATCCTCTCAAATGGAACTTTTGGAGGCTGAAACCACCCCCCAAATGGAGCTTTGCAAGGCTGATAACAGCTTCTCAAAGGGAGCTTTGCAAGGCTGAAAACAAGCCATCAAATGGAGCTTTGTAAGGCTGATAACAGCTTCTCAAAGGGAGCTTTGCAAGGCTGAAAACAACCCCTCAAATGGAGCTTTGCAAGGCTGATAACAGCTTCTCAAAGGGAGCTTTGCAAGGCTGAAAACAAGCCATCAAATGGAGCTTTGCAAGGCTGATAACAGCTTCTCAAAGGGAGCTTTGCAAGGCTGAAAACAACCCCTCAAATGGAGCTTTGCAAGGCTGATAACAGCTTCTCAAAGGGAGCTTTGCAAGGCTGAAAACAACCCCTCAAATGGAGCTTTGCAAGGCTGATAACAGCTTCTCAAAGGGAGCTTTGCAAGGCTGAAAGCAACCCCTCAAATGGAGCTTTGTAAGGCTGATAACAGCTTCTCAAAGGGAGCTTTGCAAGGCTGAAAACAACCCCTCAAATGGAGCTTTGTAAGGCTGATAACAGCTTCTCAAAGGGAGCTTTGCAAGGCTGAAAACAACCCCTCAAATGGAGCTTTGCAAGGCTAATATACCTGTCCCAAGCTGTTTGCTAAGGAAGCTAGCCAGATGGATGCTAGTAGGCAGAATTTATTTTTCTTATTTTCCTCCCCCAAAACTAAGGTGCATCTTATGTTCCCAGTGCCTCTTATAGTCTGAAAAATATGGTAAATCCACAGTAGGACTGCAAAAGGGATGAAGCTCAAGCAAGCAGGCACCTGTATTGTAGCAGCTAAAGCATGCAAGCATCTATATTGAGTGAAATAGCGATATGGGGCGATGCTGGAGGCAGATGGTCACTGTAATGACAATGGGAAAGCATCAGTTCATGCTGTGTGAAGGAAGGCAATACTGTAGTGAGGTAATCCTGTATTTTTCCTAAAATGGATGCAAGGCTGGAAAACAGAATGATTGAATGCTGGATGATGAGCACTTCAGGTGCCACTCAACATGCGACTGAAGAAGAGCTGAGGATATTTCAGACTCCTTTTTTAAAAAAAAATTTTTTTAAATTTAAAACAAAACATGTAAAAACACACAAACATAATAGAAAAACACACACATCTGGGATGATTTACATCCCAATTTTTGCCAAAAGCACATATGGAGCTGTATACATTTTTACACTAATTGAGACCATTTTTGTCTATTTTTACTGTCAATACTGTACATTTCATAAAAGAAAAATTCAAAAAAGGAAAAAAGAAAAGACATAGAAAAATCTAATTTCGATTAAAAAGATAAACATATCAATTATTGATATTTTGAACCTTACATTTTATTTCACTTAATTAGCTATTTCTTTGTTTTAGCTAATTGTAGAATTTATCCCAAACTCTGTAATAATCCATTTCCTCTTTTCCTTCTAATTTTTTTGGTTAACATATCCATCTCGGCACATTCTATAATTTTTTAAATAAGCATTTCTTCTCTTGGTAGCTCCTTGGTTTTCCATAGTTGGGCATGTGTTATCCTAGCCACTGTTAGAATATGGGTAATGAAGTATTTGCGGGGTGGGGGGGATATTTCAGGCTCCTTATGATGCTTATAATGTGAGTAGATTAAAGTAATGATTTGGCCATACAACAAATGAAAACGCAAAATATTACATTAGGAATGTGAAATGTAAAAATTATGGGTAAAGGAAAGTTCAAGAAGTGAAAGATAAAATGTTATTGCAAGCAGAAGAGGGAGTAATAAAAGGTTTGACAAGATGCTGGCAAAACGATTTACAAATCGATGAAAGAGAAATGAAAGAAATAGTAGAAAACATACATAAAATTAAGAATACAAGAGTTAGAGAGATGAGAAGGAAAATTTTACATAAATGGTACTACACACCAGCACAACTTTCACACTTCCAGAGGAAAGGAAGAGGTAATTGTTGGCATGGTTGCCAAAAGAAAGGAATCTTTATGCATATGTTATGGAAGTGTGTCGAAGTTCAAAAATTTTGGAAGGCAGTGCAGAATGAAATAAATAAAATGTTAAATATTAAGTGGATAATTACAAAAGAAATGGCGATATTAGTTAAACAAAGAGAATTAAGAGACTTCAAAGAAATAAAAACTGCAGCACTGGAAAGCGCTCAAGCGGTAGTGGTATTGGGTTGGAAAGAGTCTAAAAAATGGACATTACAGAATTGGTACTGGTACATGGCGGATCACATTCATTTTGAAATCATGGAAATAAGATTAAACAATTTTGATGAAAACAAATTGGAGAAGCTGATGGTACGATGGAATAAGGTGAAAGATTATATGTTGAGTAGAATTTGTGACGAAAATGCGAAAAATAAACTCCAATCACTCTTTGAATAGTAAACAAATGCAAACTAGAGCTAAGGAAATAAAAGAACATAAACTAGTTAATATTTGAACCCACCTAATTGGTGGTGGTGGTGGTGGGTATTGTCAGTCGGGTGATGGGCACATGCACTGTGCACTGTTTTATGTTTGTTTTATGTTGTATACAAATGTGCAAAACCAATAAAAATATTATTAAAAAGAAGAAGAAGTGAAAGATAAAATAAAAATACCATACATTGACATTTTAGGGATCAGATTGAGATGGACTGGGATTGGAAACTTTCATCTAGAAGGTCACACTTTTTATTACTCAGGCCCTGGAAAAGGAAAGGACTCTATTGCTTTTATTGTCAGGAAGATGTAGAAAGAACAAGACTTGGTTACAAGCAATTAATGATTGAATAATATCCAGTAGACTTTGTGGACAGTCCTTTAATATGAAGATCACCCCAAATTTATGCTCCAACCACTGATGCTGAAAAAGAGAAGTTTGATAGTTTCATGATTAAGTTCAATTTGAAATTGACAAAAGGTGCAAACAGGATATGCTACTTGTGATGCGAAAGCTGGAAACATTCAAAAGGAAAATGAAGTTGCATTGTGCAGTTTAGGAAATTGAAAGAAAGCACAGGCATGACTCATCAGTTTCAATGATTTCTTCAGTGATGGATGTTCAAACCACCAAAATGACATCCGTACCCTATGAACATCACCAAGTGGAGTACATAGAAATCAAATTAACTATATTATTGCTAAAAGGAAATGTAGGACCTCAATTATAGCATCAAAGACAAGGTCAGGTGCTGCCTTGGAAAGAGATCATGAACTGTTGTTCATGTGCAACTTTCAAGTTAAACTAAAGAAGAAAAAAGCCACCTAGTTTCCACAATATAATCTTGAACATATACTGCTCAAAAAAATAAAGGGTACACTTAAACAACAGAATATAACTCCAAGTAAATCAAACTTCTGTGAAATCAAACTGTCCATTTAGGAAGCAACACTGATTGACAATCAATTTCATTTTGTTGTCAGCACATTCAACAGAACAAAGTATTCAATGAGAATATTTCATTCATTCAGATCCAGCATGTGTTATTTGAGTGTTCCCTTTATTTTTTTGAGTAGTGTATATCAATTTTCAAAAAAACTGCAAAGAAATATTTTCTTAATTACTTGCTTAATTTCCTTCCTTCCTTCCTCCCTCTAAAACTCATTGATAGAAAACCAAAAGAACTATAGAGTAAAATTTTAAGATGTTGTTAAGGATGAATATGAAAAGAATCAACTAGAAATAAAGAAACAGAAGAAAACAAACTATGTTGGAATAAAGCATGGAAATTGCCAATTCATAGACATTAAAGACAGGTAAGGCTCTAAAATTATAGATAAACATTCTGTTATCTGCACACTACACTGTAGAACTCTGTGGATTCACACAACATTTCCAGAAAATGAGACTTATTTAACTCTAGACATGGGTATTAAATTTTAGCTGGAATGCACAATTACTTTGTATGCACCAATGTTGTTGGAGAGTTTATGCAGTAGCTTGTGATGAACACAACTAATAGTGATTTTAATCTCCCAGAAAGCCTGAAAATAATAGAGGCATACAATCGCAGAAACATTGAGCTTGCCAATAAGACTTTTTAACAGGGAAAAGGGATAGTTCAGAAATCCAATCTCTGCTTGTTTAGGACACAATAGGGTTTCAGACTTTAGGCTTTAGGATTTGGGGTTTGCCATCCAGTTAAACATGGACACAAACTTCACAATCTATACAAATGCTAAGAGGGGACTAGAGGATAAAACATATGAAGAATGGTTGCAGGAACTGTGTATGTTTAGTTAAATGAAAAGAAGGACCAGGGGAGACGTGATATCAATGTTCCAATATCTCAGAGGTTGCCACGAAGAAGGGGGATCAAACTATTCTCCAAAGCACCTGTGAGTAGAACAAGAAGCAATGGGTGGAAACTAAACAAGGAGAGAAGTAACTTAGAACTAAAGAGAAATTTCCTGACAGTTAATTAGTGTAACAGTTTTCTACCAGAAGTTGTGAATGCTTCAACACTGGAAGTTTTTTTTAAAAATATTGGATAACCACTTGTTTGAAGTAGTGTAGGTTTTCCTGCCTAATTAGGGGGTTGGAATAGAAGATCTCCAAGGTCCCTTCCATGTTGTTGTTGTTGTTGTTGTATTCATCATCATCACAATAAGCCATGGAAAGACCCATGCTTGGCATTACAAGACAAGATAGAAAGACCTGCACATGGATTATACTATAAACAAAAGTATATGATATCATCAAGAGAATAAAAGAATTGAAATGCAAATGAGCTGGTCACAAAGCAAGAAGAACTGATGTCCAGTGGATCAAGGTAGTCATAGAACGGATTCCATTTGATAAAGAGCATCCATGAAAAAGACCTAAAACAAAATGGATCACTGACATCAGCAAGTATTGGGGGCTCAGTTGACAAAAGAAAGCTCAGGACCATATGTTGTGATTCCGTCTGAGGCCCCTCAGGGAACGGCTGACCCTCTGCCGGCTCTCTGCTCAGAGGGGGAGGATGAGGAACAGGGAACGGCTGACCCTCTGCCGGCTCTCTGCTCAGGGGGGGAGGATGAGGAACAGGAGGGAGAGGAGGAGGAGGTTCAGGCAGACGAGGAGGAGGAATCTCAGCCCGAGGGGGAGCTCTCCCCAGCAAGCAGCCTGGATTCTTTAGATGACCAGGCACAAGGAATAATAGATTTCCGGCAGAGAAGGGCAACCCAACGAAGGGGACAATTAGCCAGGTACTTCAAGCACTGAATGGGCAACAGCTGGGTTTGGGTGTGGTGCTCTCCGGAAAGGCTAAAAAGGCAGACCCACCCTTCCTGGTTTGTGGAGAATTATCTTTGGGAGTCGTGAGACCTGGCTGTGATCTTTGGCGTCTTGGAATTCTGGCTTGTGACTTTGAATACTGAAACCTTGAGGGGAAAAGGTGGGTGTGCCAGCAAGAGGTCTGCTGTGAAGGCTCATAGCCTGCCTGTGGGGAAGAACAGGTTTTCCTCTGTGTTTATTTTCAAATTATAAAGTGCTTTTGTTTCTACCAGCGTGTCTGGATGCTTTTTCCAGTTGGTGCTGAAGTCTGGGGGCACCCAGACAGAACACCATATTGGTTGGAAACATGTGGAAGAGGTCTTCATCCTGCAGGGGATAGACAATAGCTAAAAGGATGGTGATGAAGATGATACCTTGTTGAAAAAAAAAATATTTTTTAAAATTGCAATTTGAAAACCCTGTTCGAAAGTGAAAATATTAGTATCGTTGGATTTCGACTCTACTGTTTTTTTTTCTGGGCCACCTTGTTGCCTTAGCTTTCAGGAATGGAAATGCAGAGTGATGTGTTAATTGTACAGCAGTGTTTACCTTCTATTGTTTGATAATCCTGATGAGCTGATCCATGGTTCGCTGAATTAAGCCAGTCACTTGGTTTTGCATAAGACATTGAACCAATGAGATAACCACACAGATCTACAAATCAGCCAACTACCTTTTGCCCAGTGTTCTGTGCAAACCCAGCCTGCAATTAATGTCAGCATCAATCATCTAACCCTTGCAGGAGATTCGCAGTTCATTTGTCAGAAAATCAGCCTGGCAGTTTTGCCTCCCACACTTTGTTTCTTGTTTCAAAGAACAAACTGTCCCTTTCTCTCACCTGGCAAGTCTTGCTCATTTCTCTTTGGATTATAAAACACTCAGATGAAAATGTTCAGCAAAAGCCCTAAAAGTCCTCCGGCTTCTCCAATTTCTGGTGATACAACAACTGTATTTTTGTGAAATGTATTTATTTATATTAAAGCATAAAATGGCAAAACTGTTTACCGTGGAAAGATTGAAGTCAAAAAGCCACAGAGCAGTAATTTATCATGAGGCTTTGGTTCAGTGGCCCAGAACATAATATCAAAGAAGACAGCTAAAATTCGGGTTTTTGTAGAGTTGGCTACAGTACTTAAGAATGTGAGAAAGCTGAAGCACAGGAGATAAAAATGGCCAGGCAGTTTTCTCATCTTCTCAGAATTTGCATTATCCTCTTTATGAATCGAAGTGAACAAAGGATATCTAGACCTCCTTAATCATTATCATCAGCTGCAGGCTGAGCTGGATTCCCAGCTGAAATTCAACAAAGATAAAGACAAGGAATAATTTTAAAATAAGCACCTTTCAGACTATTACTCTTGATGAAAGCAATTGACCTATAGACTTAATTCACCACTGAAAGAACTGTAACAACTTTATTTATTTTATTTTATTTTATTTTATTTTATTTTATTTTATTTATTTATTCATTCATTCATTCATTCATTCATTTATTTATTTATTTTGTCCAATACATAATACATATTGAAGAGAATAGACATGAAGTATTATATATAAAGAAAAGATATAAAAATAGAGGAGAAGATGTATGAAGGAAGAAAAGATATATGATATATCAGATAAGGAGAGACAATTGGACAGGGGACAAAAGGCAGACTAGTGCACTTATGTACGCCCCTTACTGACCTCTTAGGAACCTGGAGAGGTCAATCGTGGATAGTCTAAGGGAGAAATGTTGGGGGTTAGGGGTTGACACTACTCAGTCCGGTAGTGAGTTCCACGCTTCGACAACTCGATTGCTAAAGTCATATTTTATACAGTCAAGCCTGGAGCGATTAATATTAAGTTTGAATTTGTTGTGTGCTCTTGTGTTGTTGTGGTTGAAGCTGAAGTAGTCATTAACAGGCAGGACGTTGCAGCATATGATTTTGTGGGCAATACTTAGATCATGTTTTAGGCATCGTAGTTCTAAGCTTTCTAGCTTAGTTTGGGCTGGGCTGAGTGGTACCCTTTATTTGCTTCTCTTTTGAATTGAAAGGCTTTTTTCATGCCCCACCAAACTTGGTTTAAACCAACATACAATAATAAAATAACACACACACACACACAACCCCCCCCCCCCCCCACACACACACTCAGCTCATCACCATAAAAAGAAATAAATTCAGTAAACATGAAATTTAATGAAGAACAGAAACTTCTAGCAGAAATACATTTTTCTCCAACCAATTTTTTTTTAAAAATCCTTGGAGGAAAGAATATGAACAACAATGACAAAAACTCAATCAAACCAAAAAGATCTTCAGTCACTCAATAAACTAATCTCCTTTAGAAAGATGTGCTGGAAAGACAGTGTTAGAAAAAATATAACCCATCCTATATGTGGGGAAAAGTGCATCTTGACAAGATGGCTTAAATCAAAGAACGCTAATACATCCGATGAAGAAAAACAAGTACTTGCACATATTGGGGGCAGGGGAAGGGTTCCTGTATTTTTCGGAGTATAAGACGCACCTTTTTACTCCCTAAAAGAGGCTGATAATTTGGGTGCATCTTATACTCTGAATGTAGCTTCCCCCCCCAGCCTTAACTAGCTGCTATCAATCTTACCTTGCAGGCTCTTTCATTGTTTCTCTCTGTGAAGAATGTTTTCCAAGCCCTAAGTCTTTGTAGGGCTTGTTTCATTTCTTTAACTTTCTCTGAATATGTTTCTTTTCAGCCGTAACCAGGTGCTAATGATGTTACCAGCTCTTACCAGCTTGCAAGCTCTTTCATAGTTACTCTCTCCAAATAAGTTTTTTTTTAAAGCCCTAACCAGGGGATTAAATAATGTATTGAAGCTGACCAGACTAAGGACACTAGCCAGATGAATACCTGCTAAGCAGATTCTTTTCCCTATTTTCCTCCCCCAAAATTAAGGTATATCTTATACTCCAGCGTGTCTTATACTCTGAAAAATACGGTATTTAAATTAAAGATGAGCAAACTGTTTGAGGCCTGAAGCCCACATTTAAGGTGGCACAGTAATGATAACGCTGCTTGCTTGCTTCCTTCCCCCTACAGATAGTCCTTAACTTATAAATATCCATTTAGTGACTGTTTGAAGTTACAGTGGCACCGACTTAGTTCCTTGCACTGATGGCTCTCACAGTATCCCAACAGATATGCGATGAAAAATTGGACCCTTAGCAACTGGCATGTATTAATAATGGCTGTGCATCCTGGAGTCACATAATCACCACTTGTGACTTTCCCAAAGTAGCTTCCAATAAGCAAAGTCTGCCTGCCTGCCTGCCTGCCTGCCTGCCTGCCTGCCTGCCTGCCTGCCTGCCTGCCTGCCTGCCTGCCTGCCTGCCTGCCTGCCTGCCTGCCTGCCTGCCTGCCTGCCTGCCTGCCTGCCTATCTATCTATCTATCTATCTATCTATCTATCTATCTATCTATCTATCTATCTATCTATCTATCTATCTATCTATCTGTTGTGGTTAGCTCTGGCCCAGCTCCTGCCCCAGGGAATGTGGAGATGGATGTGGGGGAGACATCCACATGCCGCAGGCCTGTTTTGCTCCCAGTAGAATCTGACGATGAAGTCTCCTCTGACCAAGGAAGCGTGAGTGACAGGGAAAAGGGGAGTTTGGCAGACAGCCCAGGAGGAGATCAGTCATCTGTATCATCCCTGGATTCTGAGCAAATAAGGATTTTTGTATCATCCCTGGATTCTGAGCAAATAAGGATTTTTTTAAAAGCCCTAACCAGGGGATTAAATAATGTGTTGAAGCTGACCAGACTAAGGACACTAGCCAGATGAATACCTGCTAAGAAGATTCTTTTCCCTATTTTCCTCCCCCTAAATTAAGGTATATCTTATACTCCAGCGTGTCTTATACTCTGAAAAAGAATTAATGACACATCCACGCATGCGTAGAGTAATGCATAGGAGACAACAACTGAGGGATTATTACAAGAGAAAATGAGGCCACCTATGGTTGGGTGAGGCTGCTGTAATTAGTGCTACAGATAAAAGTGCAGCCTGGTGTTTTAGCCTCATGGCAGCTTATCTGATTCATTGTTTTGTCAAAATCGTGGTTTTTGCTGTTCAGATTGTGTGTGTGGACTCTCTGAACTTTAGAATTGGACTCAATTTCCCAGTTATTGGGTGAGCAATTGGACTGCATTTAACCTGTGCCTTGTGTGTACCAGAAAATCCCTTTGACATTTAAAAAGTGAGCTGTTTCTGTTTTTCTGTTTATAAAACCTTTTGGGTTTTCCTTTTATCGTGTGGTGTGTGTCTTCCTGGACTAATTACCCTGTAATTATGGGCGGTTGAGACACGCTGGCAGAAATCTATCTATCTATCTATCTATCTATCTATCTATCTATCTATCTATCTATCTATCTACCTACCTACCTACCTACCTACCTACCTATCTATCTATCTATCTATCTATCTATCTATCTATCGGATTGGTATGTCGCTCCTCTCCGAGGACTATGAGATAAGCCAGATTTGCTTCAGATTTGCTTAATGACTGTATGATTCACTCAGTAGTGAAATTTACTTACCATCCCTACCAGATTGGAAGTACACATTCCCTGTGCATGCTTTTTCATTCTCGCTCTGCTTGAGTGCATGCATTTTCACCCTCTGCTCATGCGCCGAGTGCTTTGCGCATGTGCAAAGGGTTAAAAACAAGAAAATGGTGATGTGGGTGGCCGGAGCCTTGTGTTACCACTGCTACTGGTTCACGTAACCATGTGCCACCAGCACCACCACTGGGCTGAAGTGGTAGAATTTCACCCTTGGACTCATTTAATTACTGCAGTGATTTGCTTAACCACCGTGGCAGGAAAGGTCTTAGAATTGGGCGTGATGCACTCCTTAGCTTAGCAGTGAAAAGTCTGCCCCCAATTGTGCCTGCAAGGTGAGGACTACCTATACTTTTGGGAATATTATAATGTTACAGTTTTTAAAAGATTTTTCACCTAATCTGTGCCTGATTTTTGATAGTCATATTGGCAGCAGAATCAATGGTGGCTTAGCCTGGACGAAAGATAATTGGAGAGGAGAAAGAAATAAGGTGGTCATTTGGAAATCCTGTTAAGAATTGCCTGTCCAATGAGATAAAGATACAAAATAATATTTTAAATTACAAGCTGGAAAGTTACAGTTTAACTGTAGGCAGCGTTTCATATCTATAAAGTGGAAATCCTAACTTCATTGACCTGAGAATAAACCCTGTGGAGTTTAAAGGAATTTAATTTTGAGCTGATATGTGTATAAGAATGTAGCCTTGGATGAAATGCCTTAGCAACTTGTAAAACCTTTCTTCATGGGAACTTTGAGAGAAGAAAATATAAGGATTATTGTATCAATAGGAAGGAAATGAAATAATGTAATATGTTAGAAAAAGAAATCTTAACCTTATTTGATTCCCAAAATTATATGCTGAAAAGTTGTAAAATCTCTTATCTCAATTTATTTGTCTCAAGTTGATAGGCCATCATTCTTTAAATTATCATACCACAGTTTTAGAGATTTGAATTATACCAAAATTCTGTTTCTTGAGTAATTAAGAATTTTTTCCTCCTGATTTTCCTCATTAAAATGTCTGTACAGCCATGACAACTGGAATTTTCTCACTCCATCAAAATATCATTTATTGGATTCTGAAAAACACTAGTGATAATCTGCAACTGTATGGTTTCCAATTCTCATATATTAATCATTTGTATTATTTATGGATTTTCTGATTTCACAATTTCTTCCCAGTCAGACATTTCTAGTGATGGGCGAACCGAACCCGCACAATTCGGGTCCATACCGAATTTTGCAGTGTTCGGTATACCGAACACAAACCCGAAATTTTTTGAAACTTTGGGCAAAGTTTGGGGTCACATTCGGTGTTCTGAGCTTTGACGTCACTGGCAGGTTGCTAAGGATGCCAAGGTGATCACTTCCTGGATTCCATGGAATCCAGGAAGTGATCACCTTGGCGTCCTTAGCAACCTGCCGGTATATGTGATATCAAAGCTCCGCCCCCAGAATCTCTTGGTGGGATTCCCCATTCGGGTTCGGGTTCGGTTCGGGTTTGGCTGAATTTTGCATAAAGTTCGTCCGAAATTGCCGAACCCAAACACCGTTGGGTTTGCCCATCACTAGACATTTCATTTTATTTGGAATTTTTTAAAAAGCATGATAAACTACTGTATTAATCATTGTTTCTAAACCACACAAAAATGGTTGGGACCCTAAAATTAGTAGTAATTTTCATTATGGCCAGAGACCACCAGTACAAATAAAAAGCATTAAAAATGAAATTAAATAAGATAAGATAATATTTAGTAATTGATTGTGGATTATCCGCAGGCAGTCAAAGTCTCCTTAATATTGCAGAACATATAACAAAATTTAGCTACATTGAAGACATTGGATCAATCTGCTCAGCAATTATACATAAAAGAGACCAGTGTTTTCAGGGTATTTTTTTCAGGTGAGGTGTTATGAAATGGGTCCGTGAGTGAGTCCTTACAGAAAGTATATTATAGAGTGATATGAGTGGTAATTTAAATAGGAGAACACTCAGATCATATAGGATTTTTTTTTAATCAGCCCTCCAAGACTGCTGTAGGAAGTAGCATGTAGCATGTAGCATGCTAAAGTTAATGCAGTTTTTGATGGCTTAACATCAAATTCCTTTGACATTTGAAGTGGGATGAAACAGGGATGCGTCTCTGTGCCAACTTCATTTGGGATCTTTTTTTGCTGTCATGCTGAAGCATGCTTTTGGAACTATAACAGAGGGAGTCTATCTCCGGACCAGATCAGAAGAAAAACTCTTTAGCCTCTCTAGATTGAGAGCAAAGTCCAGCTGAAATGCTTACGGGATTTCTTCTTCACTGACGATGCTGCTGTTACTGCTCATTCTGCCAAAGACCTTCAATGACTCATTGACTGTTTTAGCAAGGCATGTCAAGATTTTGGATTAACAATCAGCCTGAAAAAAATGCAAGTCATGGGTCAGGACATGGATTCACCTCCACATATTACAATCTTTGCACAAGAATTGGAGGTCATCTATGACTTTGTGCATCTTGGCCCAACTATCGCCAACACACTCTCTCTAGATACTGAACTGAATAAACATATTGGTAAAGCGGCCACCACATTCTCTAGACTCAGAAAAAGAGTATGGCTTAATAAGCTGACAGAACATACAAAGATCCAGGTTTATAGAACCTGTGTCCTGAGCACACTCTTATATTGCAGCGAGTTTTGGATTCTTTATGCATGGCAAGAGATACGCACTGTCTGACAAGGTTCCAAATAGCACAGTCTTGAAATGGGCTGGAATTTCTAGCATGTATACACTATTGAAACAGCGACATCTTCTCTGGGCTTGGGCATGTTGTGAGAATGATGATGGGTGGATTCCGAAAGAACTCCTGTTTGATGAACTAGTGCAGGGAAAGTGCCTCAGAGGGAGACCAGAGCTATGATATAAGGATATCTGTAAAAAGGGATTTAAAGAACTTGGGATTTAAAGGACTTGGGACCTATTAACAGCTGGGAATCCTTGACCTATTATCGTTCAGCTTGCAGGCTAAAGATGCAGCATGGCCTTCTCAATTTCGAGGAGACACGTGTTTGGCAGGCTAAAACAAAGAGCAATCCCAGAATCAGTGAAATCCAGGGGTCCAGATAGGGGACAGAAACATAGAAGATTGACGGCAGAAAAAGACCTCATGGTCCATCTAGTCTGCCCTTATACTATTTCCTGTATTTTATCTTAGGATGAATATATGTTTATCCCAGGCATGTTTAAATTCAGTTACTGTGGATTTACCAACCACGTCTGCTGGAAGTTTGTTCCAAGCATCTACTACTCTTTCAGTAAAATAATATTTTCTCATGTTGCTTTTGATCTTTCTCCCAACTAACTTCAGATTGTGTCCCCTTGTTCTTGTGTTCACTTTCTTATTAAAAACACTTCACTCCTGAACCTTATTTAACCCTTTAACATATTTAAATGTTTTCATCATGTCCCCCCTTTTCCTTCTGTCTTCCAGACTATACAGATTGAGTTCATTAAGTCTTTCCTGATACGTTTTATGCTTAAGACCTTCCACCATTCTTGTAGCCTGTGTTTGGACCCGTTCAATTTTGTCAATATCTTTTTGTAGGTGAGGTCTCCAGAACTGAACACAGTATTCCAAATGTGGTCTCACCAGCGCTCTATATAGCGGGATCACAATCTCCCTCTTCCTGCTTGTTATACCTCTAGCTATGCAGCCAAGCATCCTACTTGCTTTTCCTACCACCCGACCACACTGCTCACCCATTTTGAGACTGTCAGAAATCACTACCCCTAAATCCTGCGCTCCAGAATGGATCTGCACTCAGTGTGAAATAATGATCCAGAATGGATCTGCGCTCAGTGTGAAATAATAATAATTAATAATAATAATTTATTAGATTTGTATGCCACCTCTCTCCGCCTGCCCTTCTCCGAGGACGGGATTGCTACTCTCAGACTGGCCTTTTTAGCCACACTAGATGCTGTTCTAGGAACTCTTTCCAGAGCACGATACCATGCTCTTTCAAGACTGAAGGTTGCTAATGAAAATTAATGCCCTATTAATGGGACCTTCTTTCATTTATGGTGGACATGTCCCCAAATAAAAAAGACATGGAAAAAACTCCAAAGATGGATCTTCGAAATTACCACAATTAAACTGATATTAAAACCAGAGATCTTTCTTCTAGGCATAATAAATCAAAAACTTTAAAAAGACTATTATTATTTAATACAACACATGATTACTGCAATTAGAATTACAATAGCGTAAAATTGGAAAAAAGAAACACCATCAGAAAGAGAAATGGTTAAAAAAATATATGACTGTGCAGAAATGGACAGATTAACCCAAAAACTTAAAAATAAAGAAGAATCAAAATATTATGAAATTTGGAAAAAAAATTATGACTGGGTCGAGACAAGAAAAAAAAATGGTAGTAAATAAACTAGATGTTCTTAAAATCAATCCGAGACACAAAATTAAGATCAAAACAATCTGACTTTAGATTAATTGTATGATAGAACAAATGTTTGACAACCGCTGATGCCATAAGCTATATATTGATATCAAAAGAAAAAAGAACTGTGAGGCTAACAGTTCGATGGGGAGGGAGGGGGAATTAGGGGCAGCTCTGTATAAGGTATTTTAGAATTTAAGTACAACAACTACACAAATAATAATTATACTGTGAAATGATACAATATGTACAACACTATATGCCTGCTTTTTAAAAATCCTTGTATTATAATACAAAATTATTTGTTAAAAAAAGAAAATTAATGCCCTACAAAGTTTGGGGACATTTATATGGTGTAAATATATCATTGCTTAGAAAAGAGGGGGTTGACTGCTCAAGAAATTGGGATTGTGAAATAAAGTAATACAACCTGATCTTAGGTTTATGTTCACATACCTTTCATTTTGAGATCACTGCTATCATCACATCCCTTCCTTCTCTGGTATCAAAGGCCTCTCTTTGGAAAGGACCAAGTAAAATAAATCGGAGAAGATTTGAATTGATAAGATCCAAAACCCATGTTATCCTTTTATATCTCTGGAAATCTATGCCAATGAAGCTTTCATAATTTATTATGAATGTCACCACAGAAGATAGAAAAAGTTATGTCTTAGTTCAGCTTAACTTATAATGACTTATATGGACACTTCCATGGCACTCACTTGACATGATCTAGAAGTAGTTTGCGGAGTCTACGGAGAGGTGCGGCATACAAATCTAATAAATAAATAATTTTTTTTCTGTGATTTTCATCAATTTCCACTCCCAGTTTAACCTCTGCTCTTGACATGCTTTAGTGACTACAATCCATGTCAGCACCAATGATTATCAACCAAGGTCATATAGTTGCTACAATAGAAATTAAAATGAGGGACTCAACCAGAAAAATAAAATGATGTCATTTTACTTTCTCCTTCTTCAGGATTGAAATTTTAAACAATTTTCTCCTCTCCAAAATATTCTGCCTCTGGGTTTTATCAGGACTTAGTTATACTTTAAATTTGCTTGCTGTAATGTGTGGGACTTAAGCTAATGCTAGGACTGGATTCATGGATTGCATAAGACATGGTATGCTGTAAACATGGTCTGTAGAATCAATAAATCACTTTATTAGCAACCTATCAATGTGTATTAGGACATAGTCTTGTAGACATGATCTGACAATATTTAATTACAGAATTTAGATGCAGCTAACATTATTGTATTTTAGCGGGCTTATTTGAATTTGTCTGTTTCCTGTGTTCTCTTTGCTGACAAAGTTATTCAATATTACCAAGAATAATTCTAACCTTCACAAAGACCTAGACCATGTATCACAATTGGCAACTTCAAATTTTAACCAACAAATGCTCTGTCTTACACACTGGAAAAAAGATTTAGAACACAAAATACAAACTTGGAGGACACAACCTTGTAGATGACTCTCTCTGTTAAGGACCTTGGAGTACTCATATCTAATGACCCAAGTGTCAGAGCCCATTGAAATAACATTACCAAAAAAGCACTAAGAGTTGTTAACCTAATATTGCATAGCTTCTTCTCTGGCAATATTTCACTGCTAACCAGAGCATACAAAACATTTGCCAGACCAATTTTCGAATATAGCTCACATGTCTGGAACCTGAATTGCATATTGGACATTAATACAATTGAGAGAATCCAGAAATATTTCACCAGAAGAGTCTTCCACTCCTCTGCTCACAACAAAATAGATAAATCCACCAGACTTGAAATTTTGGGGTAGATAACTTAGAGCTACGTCGCCTTTGATCTGATCTAAAATCATAAAATCATCTACAACAGTGTCCTACCTGCCAATGAATACTTCAACTTCAACCGCAACAACACATGGGCACACAATAGATTTAAACTCAATGTAAACTGCACGAAACTTGAAATTCGACTGCAGAAAATATCACTTCAACAGAGTGATCAATGCCTGGAATACACTAACCGACTCTGTGGTCTCTAAGGGGTGTGTATAAGTGCACCATTGTGCCTACCATCCCTATCCTACTGTCCTATTGTCCAAATTTACCTAAACCTACTTTGCTTTTGTTTATTTTTATACCATATCTGTTATCTTGTACACGTTTTGACAAAATAAATAAAGAAAATAAAATGGATGGCAACGAGGCAAAAATAAATGTAAAGCATTTCTAATTTATCCATAGCTATATTTTAGTTTATAGCTATAGAGCGTTGGTAATGTGACACAATTTCTGTGAGAAATTAGAAGTCAGAGTTCATTATCCATGCACTAGGAAAAAAATATAAGCTGTCACTTGTTTTATTTCTAGGTTTGAGGATTTTACTAAATAACCTTTGGAAACTGAAGCATTCCTGGCATTAAGAAAAGTTTGGCAGGGGAATCAAAGATAAAGTCAAATGTCATAAAATGTATCATCAAAAGATCTTGTATATTCCCCCAGGAAATCAGAACATCTGCTTACAATCTTAATGAGAGTCTTGCATGTGTCCTTCAACCAGTATAGGACAGTGTTATCGGCTCCCAAGCAGCATATTTGAAATTTTATTGGGGTCATTATGAGTTGCTATTGACGATCTAAAATAAGACAAATAATGTAAAAGAGAAAACCTATAATTTTAAAAGCAGCACCGCAGGATTGTATGATTTGTGTCCTTAAGCAAATTGTGACAGGGAGCACAGTAAGCAGTTGTAGTTGGGTAACTTAAAGTAAACTTAAACTTAAAGTAAACTGCTCTAAACTCGACTGCAGGAAATACGATTTTAGTACCCAAGTAGTTGATGCATGGAACTCACTACCAGACTCTGTAGTATCATCACCTAACCCCCGAAATTTTATCCTTAGACTATCCAATATTGACCTCTCCCGATTCCTAAGAGGTCAATAAGGGGCGTGCATAAGTGCAGCAAAGTGCCTTCCATCCCTTGTCCTAATGTTTCTCTCTTACTAGTATCATGCATATAAATGTTTTATACATCTTTCTATACCACCAATACATACTTGACAAAACAAACAAACAAATACAATAAAATAAACTCGAAGAAAGCAATTCAGTTCTTTCAAACCTCAGTAGAATTGAAAAGAAATTGCAGGCTCAATTAAAGGTACAGATACAGGGTTGGAGATCATTGTAATAACTTGGCGTACAAGGGGGGTTTGGGCATGCAACATGGAGATGTGTGCTGAGGCAGAATGGAAACTAAAGAGATGAGGAGCAAAATCAGACCAGCTGTAGAGAAATAGTGCTAACCCTTATCTGCTACTTTGGGAATCTAATTGTTTCCCCTATTCAGGAATATTCAGATAGGTACAGCTACTTTGAACTGGACTAAATTTGCCAGCATATTTAAATGGCTGTGGAAATCTGGTTCTTATATGAAGATTTCTGTGGGAAGTCTGTCAAAGAGTTGAGATTTATTTATGCATTGCATTGTATTGTACTGTATTTGTTTGTATTGTACTGTGTTTGTTTGTTTGTTTATTGGACTTATATGCCATCCTTCTCTGAGGACTCAGGACGGCTCACAATATAAGATGAAAGCCCTATGCTACCTTCCACGGAGATGGAAGCCATGAATGTTACCTTCCCTTCAGAAGTGGGTTCTAAATTATCTCACTGCTGGTTTGCTTCCTCCTGGGCCATGCAGCCATGCACCCGCTTCATGTTCGTGTGCACGCATGCGCAGTGCTAAAAATTCAGCTTCTGCACATGCACAGAAACAAAAAAAAGCTCCTGCACATGCACAGAAGAGAAAAACAAGATGGCATCACCCTTGGCCCCAAGCAGAGAGCTGGTGTGTAGTTGTGGCCAGCCAGCCAGCCATCGATCCTGATTGAGTGAGCGTGGGGTGTGTGTACATAAGAACATAATAAGAGCCATGCTGAATCAGGCCAAAGCCCATCGAGTCCAGCATTCTGTGTCACACAGTGGCCCACCTATTGTCCTTGGGGATCTTGAGCAGAAAGAGAAGGCAAGACCCTCCCTTTTCTTTGACCCCCAACAAATGGTACTCAAGGGAATCCTGCCTGCCTCAACCAACATAGAGGCGGTACATGGACCTCCATTTCAATAACCACCTATACACATGGCATCCATGAATCTGTCTAATCCTGCCTTGAATCTATCCGGGCTGACAGCAGTCACAACCTCTTCTGGAAGTGAATTCCATAAACCAACGACCCTCTGGGTGAAGAAATATTTCCCTTGATTTGTCCTCACTTTCTTACCTATGAGCTTTAGGGAGTGCCCCCTTGTCCTACTATTGTGTGATAGAGAAAATATTTTTCTCTATCCATCTTTTCTATCCCATGCATGCATGTGTGCATAGGATTCCCATTACCAGTTCTAAAGAACCAGTCTGATCTGGGAGGGACCCCCTGTGATCAACTTCTTTTTTAATCTCTTCTTTGTGTGTGTCCCTCTTTGTACTTATTCTGCACTGAATCTATGAGAAATTGGGTATCGTTAGTGGAAAATGCCAAAAGCTTTAAGGAGATTTGTTGCAATTCATTAATTGTTAAAGCCTCTATTCATCACAAGCAGATAGTGTGCAATAAATATTGAACCTTGTCAGAATAAAGACTATAAATTAAAGCAATATAGAACAGAAGAATAGAAACATAATCATGCCCTGGTATAGTAAAAGGGACTTTCCTAAATCCTCGGCTGTAGGATTCATGAGACTTGCCTGCTAGCCAGTACCAAAATCTTGATTTTTTTTTTGTGTGTGTGAGTGAGATTATAGGAAGAGTGGCTAGTTTTTGTTGCTCCTGAAGATTGCATTTTCCTATAGGAAATAATTTTATTTATGTAATAGATTACATGTTAACGGTGGTTTGGTAGTCATGTCACATGTGGGTTATAAAAATCCAGACAACTATTTGATGACAATAAAAAGATGAAGTTTTCTGTGTTTTTGTGCTACTTCCCAGTTATTGCCTGAAATGCAGGGATGAAATCCAGCAGGTTCTGACAGGTTCTGAAGAACTGGTAGAGGAAATTTCGAGTAGTTCAGAGAACCAGCAAATACCACCTCTTGAAAGGTCTTTGTCATGGCTGATTGGATCTCTTCTATGGATGAAAAACGGGTTCCTTTCAGGGCTGCCTTAATCCGAGGGAACAAAAAAAAAGTCAGCTGGGGCTACGTCAGGACTATTGGGGGGTGGGGCAGCGTTGGCACCAGGTATTTGGCCAGGAACTTGTGGACTTGTAGAGCGTTTTGGCAAGGCGCGTGGTCGTGATGGAGTTGCCAGGTAACGGAGATGTCTTTTCTTGTCCTGATGACCATTTTTCGGAGTCTTTCCAGCACATCCACATAGCAGGCAGTGTTAACTGTCTGTCCTTGAGGAACAAACTCTTTATGGACCACTCCTTTACTGCAGAAAAAGACAATGAGCATTGTTTTCACTTTGGATTTGCTCATTGTTTCCTTTTTGGGCTTGGGGGACTGGTCGGTGTGCCACTCAGAGCTTTGGCACTCAGAGCTTTGGCATTTTGCTTCTGGGTTGTATTCAAAAACCCAGATTTCATCACCAGTGATGACATTGTACAAATAATCAGGTTCAATTTCTATAGGTTGCAAAATTTCACTTGAAATTTCCAATTCCATTTTTTTTATGACACGGTCGGCACACAACAGTTTACAATAACTGACGTCCTGCCGCTTCCACAGCTTGGAGAGCACTGAGACTGGTTTCGCGGCAAAGCTTAGTGTCCCCCCACCTACTCCAAGTGCTTCGGTCCCACTCTGACCAATAGGAGCGGCACGGGAAATTCAATTGCATTACTTTTGGAATGCACCCTGTATACAGTTTTCCAAGCAGCAAGAGAGAGCAACAGCATTTTCATTGATGAATCCGCCTTTTCACAATCTCCCCGCACCCACCTCCTCTAAAAGCATCTTGTTGCAACCTAGGTGAGATCATGTACCAGCCAGAGAAGGTATCTTAGATCATTCTGTCTAGGTGAACTGCGTGATCTTATGCACTCAGTCATATGGTTATGACTGAGTTTTGTTTGTTTTTTAATGATAGAGGTTTTTAGCCATAGTTTTAATTATTGGATTTGTTGTACATTGTTTATTGTTGCTGTGAGCCACCCCAAGTACCCAGAGAGGCGCAGCATACAAATCTAATAAATAATAATAATAATAATAATAATAATAATAATAATAATAATAATAATTGTTATTGTTGTTGTTGTTGTTGTTATTGTTATTGTTACTGTTACTGTTACTGTTGCTGTTGCTGTTGTTGTTTTGTTGTTGTTATTATTTTTATTGTTGTTGTTATTTATTATTATTATTATTATTATTATTATTATTATTATTATTATTATTATTATTATTATTATTATTACTATTATTATTACTATTACTATTACAGGTAGGAATGAAGGGCATATTCTGACATACACCCTCCATAGGGTCTCATCGCTACACATGTTAGGATTGGCCTGGAGAAAAGATTAAGATGTGATGGTCCATCTTCAAATATTTGAAGAGTTGGTATAAAAATGGAGAACAAAAATAAAGTATTTCCTGTTGTTTCAGTCAGAATAAAATAACCCCCAATCCTTTCATACAGCAAAGAATTTCCTCATAGTATGAATTGTGTGAGAGCAGAATAGACAGCATTAAAAGGAAGCTGGGTGACATTTGAGGTCCCTTCTGCATATCTGTTTCTATGAACTCTATTTTTAAACATTTTTTTAAGCAAGTCTAGGCTGAATCTTTCATGACGTTCAGTTGTCAAAGATACATGATCTCTCCAAAACATTGAAAGGTTTAGTCCCATCAATGATCTCAATGGCTTTTCTTCAAACAAGGAAAACAACAATGGTTGAAAAAACAATTTTTAAAAAGTCCTCATACATTTTCCTGATGCTAGGTCAGACATTGCCTCCTTCTTGATTGGAGGCAGAGACCTTATTTTGATAAAGTATTGCTTGTATTCTACAGTTGAAAAATTTCAAGATGGAACAAGCATCACTTTCACCAAGGACAAATTGATCTTTGAATGAATTTGGACTTCTATTTTTCTGAGTAAATAATATATTGGCCCAGATAAACCAAACAAAAAAGAATTCTCCCCTCCTTAAATGTGTATCTTGCTTCCATTCTTTTAAAAAGATACCAATCAAAAAGAAGGGAAAAAAGTAAAGCAGAGGAGAAAAAATAGGAGGACTTTTATATATTCTCCTTTTATCTTTATATTTTGCTCCATCAATTTCTTAGAAAGCTATTGGTCCTTGAGATTTCCCTGGGGAAAGTAATCTAAACCAGAAAGGTTGATATATTATTTGAATTTCTTTTAGAAACTCATTATGGGATATATGAGAGTCCTTATAGTATTGTTTGTAGGCCATACCCACCCAGTCCTCGGAGAGGGGCGGTATACAAATCTAATAAATTATTATTAATTTAATTATAACCTGTAGGATAGGTTGGGCTAAGAGAGGGTGTTTGACCAGAATCATCCAATGAGATAACTATGGAAATTAAAGTCTAGTCTTTTAACTATCAAAACTTTTTGGCTCTCCAATGTGAAGCTGACTTGTACTAGACTAAATTCTGCTCCTTATTAACCAATACATAAAGGATAAGGTCCCAAAGATGCTTTTTTCAAGCGGCAACTTGACTTTCTGTTTTTTTCTTTGAAAATGTTTCACTTCTCATCCAAGAAGCTTCTTCAGTTCTGACTGGATGGTGTGGAATGAAAAGATGTACTCCTTGCAGATAACTGGTCGTTTGCGTTGTTTTAGAGCAGGGCTGTCAAACTGGCAGCCTGATGTGTCACATGCAGGCCACGCCCACCACAGCTCTGCAAACGCAACAAATGTGATGATATCTTACATGATGTCATGATGTCATGTGACATGACTGAGTTTGCTACGTGTGTTTTAGAGAGTTTTTGAAGTCATCTGGAGCAATAGCAATAGCATTTAGACTTATATACCGCTTCATAGTGCTTTTACAGTCCTTTCTAAGTGGTTTAAAGAGTCAGCGTATTGCCTCCAACAATCTGGGTCCTTATTTTGGAAGGATGGAAGGCGGAGTCAACCTTGAGCTGGTGTATCTGTATCTTTAGGGTCATCTGAGTAGTGCAAATGGGCATGGAGCCTTCTTGGAACTGTTAAAAGAACTGTGTTGTAGATTATTATTATTATTATTGTTATTATTATTATTATTATTATTATTAATTAGATTTGAATGCCGCCCCTCTCCGTAGACTAGGGGTGGCTTACAACAAGGATAAAAACAATACATAATGACAAATCTAATAGCTAGAATCTAAAATAACAATAATACATTTAAAAAGTCTAAAAAACAAGAAACCCCAATATATATATATATAAAACATACATACAGTCATATCATACAAAAAGAACTACATAGGCAGGGGGAGATGTTTCAGTTCCCCCACGCCTGACGACAGAGGTGGGTTTTAAGGAGTTTACGAAAGGCAAGGAGGGTGGGGGCAGTTCTAATCTCTGGAGGGAACTGATTCCAGAAGGTCGGAGATGCCACAGAGAAGGCTCTTCCTCTGGGTCCCGCCAAATTACATTGTTTAGTTGACGGGACCCGGAGGAGACCAACTCTGTGGGACTTAACTGGTCACTGGGATTCGTGCGGCAGAAGGCGGTCTCGTAGATACTCTAGTCTGGTGCCATGAAGGGCTTTATAGGTGATGGGAGACAGATGGTGTTGCATCCCACCCCCTCTGAGAGAGGGCTGTTCAATTTTGACATAGATGAAAGAAGGATTAAATAGGCAATCTGAACAGCCCTCTCTTAACAGGAGAAGGATACGACTAGGGGTGGATTCTAATGTACCTTGCTGCTAGTTCATTCCTTCCTGCGCAGTGCTGAAAAAATCCCAAAATAATAATAATTTTTTAAAAGCCGTAAACAGGACGGCTATACATGCACAGTGCTGAAAACTCAGCTTCTGCACGTGCTCAGAAGAAAGAATAAAATAAAATAATAATAAAATAAAATAAAATTCCATTTTTTAAAAAGATGGCAGTGCCCATGGACTAGCACTTACTGAACTGGTGCTGTGACATCATCATGATGTCACCCAGTGGGTCACTATCGGTTTGGGAGAACCAATCAGAACCAGGAGGAACCCACCTCTGGATACAACATCCTTTATCTCCAATAGATTTCACAATTAGCCTTTTAAAAAAGCCCCCTTTCAACCTGGTGGGAATCTGGATTATATCTGCTTCAAAAGAAAGAACAGGCATTCCTCATTTACTGATTGCAATTAGATCTGGGAATCTGGCTGTTAAGCAAAGCTGCAAATGAAATACGACTCTGCTTATTATCTTAATTTAACTTGCCTTTGCTTTATAGACATTTATGTGAAGATTGTAAATACATAGCAAAGGTCCATTTTCACCCCCATTATAATTGTGAATGGTCACTAATTGAGGCAATTGCTAAATGAGGACCACCTGTAGCACCTCACTAGCTGTGAAGTATGAAGCTGTGTCATTTTTCTCTAATTTATTTAGGGGAAAATGGTATGATTCATTACAGGATTGACAAATTCCATATATGATCCTGGAACAACAATGGTATGCTTGTCATTTAACAAGCAAGAATGGTTTTCTGGTATTTTATTATTATGTTATTAGGAATATAGTTGATTTCATCTTAACATGCAGTAGGTTGATGAAAATGTTACACTAGTTTTTAATTCAGGAAATTGGCTTCTTTCTTTTCTCTTTTCTTTTTTCTTTTGCCTTAACAAAATGATTGTAATATAATCAATAATTATATCCTTCTTGAATGGGAGGCACTGGGTGTTTCGTTTATATTATACTATAATGCAAAATGACATCTGGTAAGTGAATTTCCAATTTCACATTTTACTGTCTTTAGCAACTATGCTACAAATGGTATCAACAAGGGAGTCTATATCTCCCACTCCAAAGGAACGTAGATGAAATTATGGGTTTGATTGAAGCAGAAAACATATTGTAATTCTCTAGCTTCAAATTCAGCTGTGGCACATCTGACTTTAGCTGAGTTATTCCTTGTAACAGGGGTGCATTTTAAGGTGTTAATTGAGTGTGCAAGTCGTTCAGCCCAACCTATTTAAGTGGAGATTGAAATGAGGTTAGTATTTTAACCACTCTCCCTTGGGAAACACCCAATCCCAGATCATAACAATAGATCAGACAGATAACATTATTAGACTGCTTGATTAACTAACCATCTTTCATTGGACCAAGTTGAAACAGTCTTTTGTGAAAGACAATTCTGCATCAGCACAATATTTGAAGATGCTTTTTCAAGTGCTTCATATAGCTTTTGCTTATCTTCTTACTTGAGAGTTGACATGCCATGGTATCAACAGTCAAGAAACCAAGATGATGGCATAATTTCTCCCCCAATTATTATATTTACTGTATTTGCCAATTAACTGATTCTATTGTCAGTTTCTAGACAAGAAACCAAAACCATGAGTACTAATCCTACCTTTATGCTAAGGTTATAGAAACAGAATCTTACAAGTAACAGATTGTGTCAAAGCACTTTCCACTTCCCATGCCTTTAGTTTTCAGAGTACTAGGGAGGGTCCCTTCTAAGATCTGTTGTCTAGACTAGTGGTCCCCAACGTTTTTTCCACCAGGGACCAGTTTCAGCAAGGCAATTTTTCTATGGCCCGGTGGGGGCGGAAAGGGGTGTGGTTGGGGGCAGGATTAAGCATGGGGGTGCTGGTCCTTCCCGCCCCTCTTTCCCGCCATCGCCCTGTGGCCGGCAGGACCTGCCTCCCAAACCCTCTTGCCCGGCGGCAGGTGAAGCGCTGGAGGGAGGGGGTCAGGCCGGCTCTCCCCCCCCAGCCAAAAACGCAAAGGCGTGCCACGGCAGAAGCCAAAAGAGGCTTGAGCCTCCCGGTCCTTCCCGCCCCTCTGTCCTGTCCATCGCCCTGTGGCCGGCAGAACCTGCCTCCCGAGGCCTCTTTCCCAGCGGGAGATGAAGCACGGGAGGGAGGGGACGGCGGCAGGAGGACTGGCAACTGCTGACTCCACGGACCGGTGCAACATGCCCCGCGGCCCGGTACTGGTCCGCGGCCCGGTGGTTGGGGACCCCTGGTCTAGACCAGTGTTTCCCAACCTTGGCAACTTGAAAATATCTGGACTTCAACTCCCAGAATTCCCCAGCCTGCATTCGCTGGCTGGGGAAATCTGGGAGTTGAAGTCCAAATATCTTCAAGTTGCCAAGGTTGGGAAACACTGGTCTAGACTAAGGGTCTTTCTCCTGTCTCCCAAGGATATTCTCACAGCCCCATTACTACTACTACTACTACTACTACTACTACTACTACTACTACTATTACTACTACTTCTTCTTCTTCTTCTTCTTCTTCTTCTTCTTCTTCTTCTTCTTCTTCTTCTCCTTCTCCTTCTTCTTCTCACAATATACACAAATTGAAAATCTGGATTTATACTTTGGTTCAATATTAACAAATAATTATTAGGTGACAAATAACAAATAATACAATATTGGTTGGGTGACTGAGATCTGCATATGGTTCTGGCAATCTCTTAACACTCTAACGTTTTGTTGGTTTTTAGCTGACATGGGACCTTGAAGTTTGGGAAATATTATATTTTCCCAGGAAAGGGAATCTGCTGCTGTATTGATGAGAAGAAAGACTAAATGAAATATCTAAAATGAGAGACTTCTGAAAGAAAGTGGCAAATGATTATTCCTGGCAGAATAAAATGGATTTTAGATTATGTAGAGCAATGTTATTCAGCCTTATGGACTTCAACTTCCAGAATTCATGGCTGGCTGGAGAATTCTGGGAATTGAAATCCACAAATACCCCTGATGTAAGTTATTGAACATTTGTTGACCCAAGAGACTTTAATGGCAAGACACTTGAACACCAGTTTGCAAAGGTATTGTGTTCAGAGAACTTTTGTTATGACAAAAATATTGCAGAAAAATAGTAATCATGATGATCTGTGACTTCCAGGGATGAATAGCAAGCAAAATATTCAGCAATTTGTGCCACTTGCTGTCATTATTATGCTTGCTGTGTTTAGTAATAATGATTTGGTCAATCAGTTTCATACCATCCTCCCCTACTTTTGTGATATAAAAGAAAAAAAAGAAGGACAAATGCTTTGGCATCTATGGAAGAAATTGAGCCTTTCGGTTCCAAATCCCAACCCCCCAAAAGAAGCAGCTAGTGGGTTATGGATATGTTCATCAGTGATGGCATTGATCCTAAAGAGCAATTGCAAACACATTGCTGGCTAAAACACAGCATTGTCAAGGTTTTCTAGAGGTTAAGAGCTCAGCTGGGCTCAGCAACATATGGACAAATCATATGTGAGATTTCCTGCCCTGGTAGAACCAGGTTGATTAAACTGTGGAGAAAATATGCTGCATCCTGAGGGTACCTCAGAAGATTGCATATGCATTCTAATTGACAATTCTAGAGTGGATTGCAAGATTATTTCTAAATTAAGAGATGTTACCTTGTATTGAATAGTGGCAAGCAGGGTTAGAGTTAAATTAGACTTTCTTTGTAATTATGGTGCCAGATCAATGTTCTCTTTTCTTTGCAGAGAATGATGAAGGGCAATAAAACACAGAACAGAATAATAGTGTTGGAAAGGACCTTGGAGGCCTTCTAGTCCAGCCCCTTGCCCGTAGTAGGGCCCTAGTTTATTTCATGCCAAACCAACCTCATTTCATTCTTTGACACTGTGACCAAGTCAATTGACCAGAGAAATGCAGCGGACATAATATACCTAGACTTTGGCAAAGCATTTGACAAGGTGGACCACAACCTTCTACTCTCCAAAGAAGAATGGGATTGACAGTAACACAACAAGATGGGTTGAAAACTGGCTGACCAATCGCACTCAGCGAGTAGCCCTCAATGGGACTAAATCCACATGGATAGAGGTTGGCAGCGAGGTAGCGCAGGGATCAGTCCTAGGCCCAGTACTCTTTAACATATTTATTAATGACCTAGATGAGGGAATAGAGGGGGAATTAATTAAATTCGCAGATGACACCAAGCTGACGGGATTAGCCAACACCCCAGAGGATAGGCACAGGATACAGAAAGATCTAGACAGACTTGTACAGTGGGCCGAAACAAATAAAATGAAGTTCAATGTAGAAAAAAGTAAAATCCTGCCCCTAGGCAAAACCCCCCCAAAACATGCATACAAACTGGGCAAAACAACACTCACCATAAGTGACTATGAAAGGGATCTTGGAGTCTTGGTGGATAACCAGCTAAACATGGGCCAGCAATGTTCAGCAGCGGCTAAAAAAGCCAACACAATCCTAAGCTGCATGAACAGGGGGATACACTGTAAGACCAGAGAGGTAATAATACCACTCTATAAGGCCCTGGTCAGACCGCACCTGGAGTATTGCATCCAGTTCTGGTCACCACACTTCAAAAGGGATATAGAGACTCTGGAAAGGGTACAGAAAAGAGCAACTAAAATGATAAAGGGACTAGAGACCAGGCCATACGAGGAAAGGTTACTGGAACTGGGCATAGATAATCTAGTAAGAAGAAGGGCTAGGGGGGGACATGATAGCTGTCAACAGGTACTTAAGGGGTTGCCATGGAGGGGAGGGGGTCACACTATTTTCAACTCCCCAACTTTGGACATTTTCAAGAGGAGATTGGACTGCCATTTGGCTGGGGTGCTGTAGGATTTCCTGCTTAAGCAGGGGGTTGGACTCGATGGCCTGTAAGGTCCCTTTCAACTCTAATAATAAATAAATAAATAAACTAAAATAAATTTTAAAAATTCTCCAGCAGATATTGTAGACTTTTTGCCTATAGGAGGAAGCAGAGAGGAATTGTATTGCTCCCTAGAGTATCCCTCCCTTCATGGAGAAAGCAAATAATATAAATTAACACATTTTCCCCCTTAGGTCCAAAAGAGTCTCCTTGTCAGTCCCTTGAGGCTGTGTAGCCTCTTGAGCTTTCATTTGGCCCATTATTTTCAATATCTATGCAAAATGTAGCTTCCTACCGACCCACAGACCCTTTTTCTTTGCTCTGAGTTGTATTGAAGTTAATAATAATAATAATTTTGAAAAGTTTGGAGTATTTGTTTTCTTACTAGGAAAATTGAGTACAGTATTATAAAAGTTGAATGCATACTGTTGAATGAATAGGCAACAGTAGCAAGACAATGATTGACCTTAAAAAAGACAAGATGCTGTTTTCTTTCCACTCAAGGGTGAAAGGCATCGCTTGACAGTCATAATCCAGAGCACATGTTTATGTTTCTTATCACAAAGGGAGTATGGAGAAAGAACCTTGAAAATTCAGAAGTCTGAAGGCACCAGAATGGCCTCCATAATAAGGTTATCTGATGTAGCATTCTTGGTGTCAGGGTTGTATAGTAATTTACATTACCTTTCTAATTCATAGCATTCTTTTGAAAGGTTATATAATTTAAATTTGGGGACTTTGCAGCATTCCTCTGGCATTCCTATAGATGTTACTGAAAGATTGCATAGGCCAATAAATTATTACAGTATCTCTAGATTGCTTACAGAACAATTAAATGGCACTCCAGAAATTTTATTTTATCACCATAGCCTTTGAAGAAGAGATTTGATAGCCATTGGTATAAGTCTCCTGCTTGAGCAGAGGATTGGAATAATAATAATAATAATAATAATAATAATAATAATAATAATAATAATAATTTTGCTTGATCGAGCTGCAACGACTCTGGCATAAGCCAGTGAAAGTGGTCCCAGTGGTACTTGGCATGCTGGGCGCAATGCCAAAGGATCTCAGCGAACATTTGAAAACCATCGGAATTGCCAAAATCTCCATCTGTCAATTGCAAAAGGCCACTTTACTGGGATCGGCAAACATAATTCGCCGCTACATCACGCAGTCCTAGGTGCTTGGGAAGCGCCCGACTGGTGATGAAATATGAAATCCAGCATAGTGATCTCATTTACTGTGTTGCACTGACATAATAATAATAATAATAATAATAATAATAATAATAATAATAATAATAATAATAATTTATTAGATTTGTATGCCGCCCCTCTTCGAAGACTCGGGGCAGCTCACAACAAACTCGGGCGGCTCATAACAACATTACTGTACTATAGCTACTAGTAGTCATTGGAAAACTAGCAATGTCCTTTCCAATTCTCATATTTTGTTCTGTTCTGTATTTTTCACACAACAGGTGCTCTGCTTTCTCACTTTTCTCACTTTCTGGCTTTTCTTCCATCTAGCAGTGTTCCACCTCTCTTTTATAGGAAAAAAAATACTTAGGAGGGGAAAAAATAACCCATTTTGTCTAAATCTTTTAGGCTTCCTTCAAAGCTCTTTCCTCTATCTTGCCAAATTAGAAAATTGAACATCTGTTTGAATTTTCATTCAGGGAAAAAAAATGTTACGATGCTACGGAAACCTGCTTGAACATCGAGCCATTGCTGAGAAATTGTATAAACTTTTTTTCTTTATTTACAAGTCTCTCCTTCAAGGATGCCTCACATTTTTCTTAAACTCATGATTTCATATTTCTGCCATCCATGGAATCTTACTAAGCTGAAGAAACACAGTAGCTGAGAGTGTTGTATACATGTGTAAAAGGGAGAGAGTGAATTACTCAGAGAATTAAAATAAGAAGATAAATGTGTTGTTCCATAGGAACTCCTGGCTACACACACATTTGGAATTCGATCAAACCAGAATGCCACAAATAGCTGCAAGAAAGAGGTGGATGAACAAATATGAGACAGGTGTTATTTGGAGATTCTTAATCATCCAGGTCATGGTTGTCCCAAATATGCTTTTACAAAAATCAACTGGACTTTCTTGGTGTGTTTTTTTCCTTTGAAAACATTTCACTTTTCATGCAAGAAACTGCAAAACCTCTCTTGGATGAAAAATAAAATGTTTCCCAAGAAAAAACAAAGTCCAGTTTCCTTTTAGAAAAGCACCTGTGATCTAAAGTTTAAAGTAGGGGTGTCAAACTCAAAGCCCGGGGGCTGGATCTGACCTGCAGGGTACTTAGATCTGGCCAGCTGGACCAAGGACCAAGGGGACACAATCTGAAGTTAGTTGGGAGAAAGATCAAAAGCAACGTGAGAAAATATTATTTCACTGAAAGAGTAGTAGATCCTTGGAACAAACTTCCAGCAGACGTGGTTGGTAAATCCACAGTAACTGAATTGAAACATGCCTGGGATAAACATAGATCCATCCTAAGATAAAATACAGAAAATAGTATAAGGGCAGACTAAATGGACCATGAGGTCTTTTTCTGCCATCAGTCTTCTATGTTTCTATGTTTCTATGTGGTGCTTCTGCTAGAGAAAGCATAAGCACACCAGCGTGCCTTCCATCCCCTGTCTTAATGTTTCTTTATATTTTTTAATAGTATCATGTACAGTATATAAATATTATTGTATCTAATGTTTTTTCTTATTTTTCTTTTTACTAGTATCATGTACATAAATATTATTATATCTTTACATACCTGTTTTGTGTACTTGACAAAACAAATAAATAAAATAAAATAAAATAAAACAAGCTCTCGGGCTCCGTTTTCAGCTGCTATGGCCTCTTGCGACCCTCTGCCAGTGAAAATGGAGCCCGGGAGCCCATTTTTTGCTGGCAGAGTGCTTGAGCCATCACAGGTGCCCCAAACAGGAGTGACATCAAGCTGACCATGCTCCCTGCCCCCCCCCCCGAAGTTAAACACAACCCTGATGTGGCCCTCAATGAAACTGAGTTTGACACCCCTGGCCAAAAGTATCAGAAATGTATGCATTTGCCATTGTATCAGCAGTAGATACCAAAAGTCTCTAACTCCAAAAGTTCATTTCATTGCTTGTTCAGGACTACCCACTGCCAGACAGATACAATGACTAGCTGTACTCTGAAAAAGCAGGCAGCAACTCAGTTTCTGTTTTCAAAGAAACTGACTTCTGTCTTAGAAGAGAGTAGAACTAATGAGACCTATAACAATCTTGATATCAGCAACTCTGGAGGTCAAATTTAGATAGTATATAAGACAAAGAGACAATTGAAGTTAAACTGAGCAGCACAAACATAGTGGTATACATATATTACCAATTCTACTCATTAGGTAATGTAGGTGGATATGTATCAATGTAACAGCTTGCCTCCCAGAATTGTGGATGCTCCATCACTGGAGGTTTTCAAACAAAGATTGGACAGCCATTTGTCCAAAATGTTATAAGGCAGTGAGGGCGAACCTATGGCACAGGTGCCACAGGTGGTATGCAGAGCTATATCTGCTGGCACATGAGGCATTGCCCTAGCTTAGCTCCAACATACATGTGTGTGCTGCCAGCTGATTTTTGGTTTGCACAGAGGCTCTGAGAAGTTGTTTTTTGCTTCCAGAGAGCCTCTGGGTGGCTGGGGAAGGTGTTTTTACTCTCCCCCAGCTCTAGGGAAGCTTGTGGAGCCTGGGGAAGGTGAAACATGAGCCTACTGGGCCCACCAGAAGTTGGGAAACAGGGTCTCCAGAGGCGGGGATAGCTGTTTTTGCCCTCCCCGGGCATTGAATTATGGGTATGGGTACTCACACATGTGTGATAGCATGCACTCATGCTCTTTCAGCACCCAAGGAGAAAAAAGGTTCACCATCACTGTTATAAGGTCACTTGCGTTGGCCAAAGAGCTGGACTAGAAGACCTCCAAGGTTACTTCAAACTCTATAGTTCTAGGAGTAGGTTTTCATCAACAATGGCATTTTGACTAATCTGAATATCCTCTTCCTTTGCTCCTCTTGTTAAAATTTACCACCTTGCATAAAATATCAGCCTAGCAAATCTGAATCAGCTATAGATCATCAGTCATTCGCACAGCAGTATCCATAAATTCCTGCCTAAGCTTTAATTACACGTTGTCATTTATTCAAGAGGCAGTTTACTCTGGCCTGCTAATGCCCTATTTTATTGCATAACAGTATAACCATGGTGTAGTTAAAGAGTTCATAAAATCTAGATTACGTAGTTGTCAAACAGATCTATTATAGCAGTCAGGTCTCATTAAAAGCACAAATCAATATCACTCTAGTTTCCAGGACAGCTATTGATTACATATCTTTAGGTTTAGAATGCAGAAGTTGACAAGGTCATGAGTTATAGAGACATAAGCAGCAAAGACCTTTGGTTTTGAATAATATTCATAAGAATATGAGTTTTGGGGGATGATATCAATAGGAATATTTACAAGGGGCCCCTTTTCATTGTATAGGTTAGCTTGTTTATCAACATTCCTCTTTTTGTAAAGCTGGTTTTAATCTCAGTCCTCATTATCAATTGGAATAAAGTCTTCTACATAAAATAAATGTGCTCTTACTCATTTTCTTTTGTGGTTAGTATTTGGGAGGGTCCAACAGGAAACAGAGCTAGGCAGCACAACAGCACAAACTGAATCCAACCAGGATACTGTATTTTTCAGAGTGTAAGATGCACCTAGATTTTAGAGGAGGAAAACAAGGAAAAAGGTATTGCAGCAGAGGCGGAGTAACGACACGGACACAAAGAGCTGGATTTAAAATGGGTCATTTTTATTAATTAAATTTGCATAATTTATTCAATAAATTAGCATAAATTAACTATAACCCTAAACAACGACCCGCAGGGTCAAACAATTGCTTCCGGGGCGGAAAATGACGTCAGAAAAAACTTCCGGGGCAACTTATGGGCGTAGTTCCATGCTGATCCAGGTGAAGGGCCATGCCCTCACCTGAATCTCTGCCATGCACCTGCATGTGGGAGGTCCCACCGTGTAACCCCTACAAGGGGAAGGAAATGGGCGGGACCCAAAGACAGGTTCCCCCCAATTGCTCAGGTCGTTAACACCATGAGCCTTTGGAGAGAACCTGTCAATCATCCCCAAAGATGCCCAACGGAGAACACGCAGTTGCTAACCACCACCCAGGTTTCCGCCCCTAACCTGCCTACCCAAATGACCAAAGGTAAGCCAATTAGCCTAAAGGGGGTGGGCAAAGCACCCCCTAACCGCATATCCATCACCACAGTGTGGAATAGGCGAAAAAACGGTCACAGGAAATACCGAGACCGCCAAAATTCCTATTTGGCCCCCCTAAGGGCGACCCACAGTGGCACACTGAAAGATAGGGAGGGCGGGTGGGTGTTCGCTTCGTCGTTCAGGGCGAAAAGGAGGCCCTGAAACCTGTCTAGCCCTTTTATAGGGCTGACAGGCTCCGCCCTGGATGACGTCATTGGCTGGGCCGAAGCTTTTTGAAGCTGGCCGAGATCTCGCAAACTCTCGCGAGATCTCGGCCTTTTCCAAGATGACGGCTATGCCAAAGGGCCGTGTCTCCCTGGCCCTGCTGCAAATCCAGGCCGGGGAGTGAAGCACCGGCCAGGCATTCTGAACCAAATGGTGTAGTAATATATTATTCAACAAAATACCAATGTTGCAGAATACTTTTTACAACCATATATATTTTTAACAACCATGTACACTTTTTATAAACTTCAAACTTGACAGCTTCAAGACTTGCAGACTTCAACTCCCAGAATTTCTCCTGCAGTCATGGTAGCTCAGGAATGGGAGTTGAAGTCCACAAGTCTTAAACTTGCCAAGTTTGAAGACCCTTGCACTCCTAGCCCAAACCCAGATTTCTTCAAATATGACAGCTTCAAGACTAGTGGACTTCAACTCCTCCTCCAGTCATGCTAGATGGGGTAATTAGTAGGCAAAACACCCCGATTTTTGCAAAAAAAATGGCAGGTTTTTCGCCTGTCTTTGCAAACACAGGACATGCAGAGGGTTTGGGAAGCCTGCAAAGAGCTTCTAGAGGATGGGGGTGGGAGTAAAAAATGCCCTCACTTTTGCAAAAAATAGCCCGTTTTTTGCCTGTGTTTTTTTTTAATTTTTACCTTCCCCCACCCTCTAGGAGTGCTCTGCAGATGATATACAGAAATTAAAAATCATAAACAGTCCTGTTCTCCAGAAATATGCTTTTAAAGCTGTCTCTGTTGGTGACCAATATTGTGGAAATCTTTAGTAAAGAAATCTATGTGTGAGATGGTCTTCTTTCATTTCCCTTTTTCTTTAAAAAGATGATACTTTAAAGAGCTGATACTTAAAAAAATGCTTTTTCTGATTAGTGAAAGTGTCTCCAACCTTTAATCCAAATTTCACATTACATAACTCTTCCACCCATGTTTTCCACACACACACAATCCTCCACTCCACACACACTTATTTTTGATGTTGACAGCATGTGATGACATTGTGAGGATAGATGATCTGAAGTTAGAAATTTAACACTGAAGGTTAAATTTACCCTATAAGTTTAAAAATGGTACTATTAGGAAAGACTGTCACAAGAAGATTAATATGGAATAGGTGTAATTATTCCTGTTCAGTTTCAAACTAGTAAATCCCATTAAGATGAAATCTGTACAGTCATGCCAAAATGACATTGTTTGTTCTTATCTATCCAGGGAAACTGAGTTGTCTTCTTCACAAAGAAATCAATACTGGCTATGACTGAGGCTTTGTTTCTTACTAAGCAAAATGAATGACAGCCTGCAGCTGGATTTACACGTGTTTGGGTTTCAAATGCTTTGTTGAAGTGAAGTTTGTGATATTATGGAAGCCAAGTACCCCAAGGGATATTCTTCAAAATCCTTGCCAAATGTTGCACTGTATTGATCTAAAATAATGTCCATCCAAGCTATTCAGAATGGCCACAGAACTTTTATTTCAAACTCAAACTCAGACTGCAAGGATTGAATCACAGGTGCGCTGTTTTCAACAAGTTAGCAATAGCAATAATACTTAGACTTAAATATCACTTTATAGTGCAATAGACTAGACTAGAATACAATAGACTACACTAGACTAGAATAGACAAGACTAGACTAGACTAGACTAGACTAGAATACAATAGACTAGACTAGACTAGACTAGACTAGACTAGAATAGAATAGAATAGAATAGAATAGAATAGAATAGAATAGAATAGAATTCTTTGCTGGCCAAGTGTGATTGGACACACAAGAAATTTGTCTTTGGTGCATATGATCTCAGTGTACATAAAAGAAAAAGATACATTTGTCAGGAATCATGGGGTGCAACACTTAATGATTGTCATAGGGGTCAAATAAGTAATGAGGAAACAATCAATATTAATAAAAATCTTAAGGATACAAGCAACAAGTTACAGTCATAAAAACATAAAATGGAGGAAACGGGTGATAGGAATGAAGAGAAAAAATAGTAGTAATAGTAGTGCAGATTTAGTAAATAGTTTGACAGTGTTGAGGGAATTATTTGTTTAGCAGAGTGATGGTGTTCAGGAAAAAAAATGTTCTTGTGCCTGGTGCACTGTAGCGATCTGTACAGCCCTCTCTAAGCGGATTTATAGCATCAGCATGTTGCCTCCCAACAATTTAGGTCCTCATCTTACCCACCTCAGAAGGATGGAAGGCTGAGTCAACATTGAGCCCGGTGAAATTTGAATTGCCAAATTGCAGGCAGCTAGCAGGCAGCAGAAATAGCCTGTAATACTGCACTCTAACCACTGTGCCAACGGGGCTCCTATTATCTATATTCCTCTACAGTCCATATGCTCCCCATCCGGGCTACTTACAATGAGAAAACAAAAAGAAGCAGCAGGCGATAAATAAACGGTCCAGAATTGAAAAGACAGATCTTCCAAATCGTGTAAGAGAAAAACAAGAGCTAAAATGTATGAGGGGAAAACAGGACATAAGTCATACATCAGGATAGTAAATGTCATCAGACTGATGTTACCGAGAGCCAAGGTAATAGGATTATCACAAACAGGGATTTATGAGGGGTGAATTTCAGAAATCCGATCAAGGTTTTGAAACGTATTTACAGATGACCCCTGTCATGACCCTCCTCCATTTGATTTCATTCTAGTTTAGACCATTTCAGTGAGTTTCATGACAGGTAGTCCTCGACTTACAACCATAGCCCACAAATTCCCTTGTTAGGAAAGGCTTAAGTGAGCTGCGCCTCCATTTTATAACCCCCATCTTTTTGCCCCATTGCTTAAGCAAATCACTGCCGCGGTTAAGTTAACCATGTGGTCATTAGGTGAGTCTGGCTTGCCCCATTTACTTTGCTTGTCAGAATCTGACTGGGAAGTTTATTATTTATTTATTTATTAGATTTGTATGCCGCCCCTCTCCGCAGATTCGGGGCGGCTCACAACAATAACAAAAAACAGTATATCACAAATCTAATATTAAAAAGTCTCTAAAAACCCCTTATTTAAAAAAAACAAGACACACACACAAACATACCATTCATAAATTATATAGGCCAGGGGGAGATGTCTCAGTTTGTTTGTTTGTTTGTTTGTTTGTTTGTTTGTTTGTTTGTTTGTTTGTTTGTTTGTTTGTTTGTTTATTTATTTATTTATTTATTTATTTATTTATTTATTTATTTATTTATTTATTTATTTGTTTGTTTGTTTGTTTGTTTGTTTGTTTGTTTGTATGCCGCCCCTCTCCGGAGACCACCTGATGGCAGAGGTGGGTTTTAAGAAGTTTGCAAAAGGCAAGGAGGGTGGGGGCAATCCTAATCGCTGGGGGGAGCTGGTTCCAGAGGGTCGGGGCCGCCACAGAGAAGGCTCTTCCCCTGGGTCCTGCCAGACGACCTTGTTTAGTTGATGGGACCCGGAGAAGGCCAACTCTGTGGGACCTAACCGGTCGCTGGGATTCGTGCGGCAGAAGGCGGTCCCGGAGATATTCTGGCCTGATGCCATGGAGGGCTTTATAGGTCATAACCAACACTTTGAATTGTGACCAGAAACTGATCGGCAACCAATGCAGACTGTGAAGTGTTGCTGTAACATGGGCATACCTAGGGAAGCCCATGATTGCTCTCGCAGCTGCATTCTGCACGATCTGAAGTTTACAAATGGTGATTACGTGACATAGGAACAGAGCAACTGTCATAAGTACATGCCAGTTGCCAAGCATCCAAATTTTGATCACGTGATCACGGGGATGCTGCAAGGGCAATTAGTGTAAAAATTGCTCATAGGTCACTTTTTTTACTTCAGCACCATTGTTACTTTGAACAGTCACTATAAGAACAGTTGTAAATCAATGACTACCTGTTTTTTCTTTTTTCTTTTTCCTTTTCTAAGATGGATTTTCAAGCTTTGTATTCTGCCCCAGCTACAGACCAGAGAAAACGTAGCACACACTCAGTTTATTCAAACCTATATTTAATTGATTAACCACTACTACTAATGGCTTAGTAGCGTTCACACACAAATAAATCTTAAATTAGTCTTTTCTTGAAAAAAATCCCAGCTGTTAATTATACCGCATTAACAGCTGGCATAAGTCCATAAATCCAGAAAGCAAAGATAAGTAATTAGTCCTGGATAATGGAGGTTGGCAAGATGTCTGGAATCAGTCCACAAAACAGAAGCCAAAACAGATAAGCTGAGCAGAGGGTTTCCAAACAAGAGACACAGGGACAAACAAACTATCAAGGGAGTTGTTTCCTGCAGAGTTTTTTTTCCAATCTTCACCATTCCTTAAGTAGACTTGGGTAGTGGCCATTTAGCCTCAAGTCACTTTTTAAAGTAACATCCTAACTTTATTAAACAGTTACTAAACAAGCGTCCCTGAATATTGGTAGTCTAAGTTGACAGATGACTGATTTGGCTGGAGCACACGTAAACCTAGAGTTATTTTGAGAGGTTGATTTGCCTTCCCACACGCCCACCATCTAAGAGCACCAGCATCTGAACAAATGCACTGTTAAAAATGTAATTTCCTTCTAGCTGCTAACAGGAAATTCACATCAAGCTTTGCCTGTCCAGATGGCAGAAACCCCAAACACGGGAGAAATCCGTATGTCAGTTTGAAGCTCTAACTATTGTTGCCAAGGTTGGTAATGGTAATATTTTGGCAGTTGGAAAAGAGACAAAGCTGAGTTTTCTCCCTCCTGTGTGTATGCACACATTTAAGAGTGTGAACTGTTCAAAAGACTATATGTTAACAGGAGAAACAACTCCTAAACCAAACAAACAAAATCAATGATCTTATTTCTTGGTTTTAATGTTCTATAGCAGGGGTGTGAAACTCAAGGCCCGGGGCCCAATTCTGGCCCACAGGGTGCTTAGAGTTGGCCCATGAGGTTGTCCTGGAAATGGCAAAGTACCGGTCCACAATGCCTCTGCCACTGAAAACAGAGCTTGTGGACAGCCCTCCCAAGCTCTGGTTTTACTGGCCAAAAACAGAGCTTCTGGGGTCTGTTTTCACTGGCAAAGCAGTCGGGCACAGGCACCCCCGGCAAAAGTAACATCAAGATGTCCACGCCCACCCTGGGCACCCCCCCCCCTGAGGTCAAACGTAACCCTGATGCAGCCCTCAATTAAATCAAGTTTAACATCCCTGTTCTAGACAGGGTAGGGTAGGGTAAGGTAGGGTAGAGTGGCGTGGCATGGCGTTGAATGGAATGGAATGGAATGGAGTAGAGTAGAGTAGAGTAGAGTAGAGTAGAGTAGAATCGAATCAAATCAAATCAAATCAAATCGAAAAGTGAACACAAGAACAAAGGGACACAATCTGAGGTTAGTTGGGGGAAAGATCAAAAGCAACATGAGAACATATTATTTTACTGAAAGAGTAGTAGATCCTTGGAACAAACTTCCAGCAGACTTGTTTGGTAAATCCACAGTAACTGAATTTAAACATGCCTGGGATCAACATATATCCATCCTAAGATAAAATACAGGAAATAGTATAAGGGCAGACTAGATGGACCATGAGGTCTTTTTCTGCCATCAATCTATGTTTCTGTTTCTAGAATAGAATTCTTTGTTGGCCAAGTGTGATTGGACACCCAAGAAATTTGTCATTGGTGCATATTGTCCTCAAATCAGCATTAAATAATGCATGGCTCTTTGTAATAGCAAATTATCTAAATGGTAATAAGATGACATCACTTACAGGCTTAGAAAGCAGGGTTTTTTTTTGCTGTTTAGATAGACTTTGTACTCAAACCTTAGTAGCGGGCACTAATTCAGTAAGGATATATTAATCAACTGTTGTTATTTACCATTTAAGACCAGCTGGTAGCCAACTGAACATTAAACCAATTTGGTTAAAGCCAGCAAGAAGGATTGCACAGCCAGGGGCCTTTGTAATAGCTTTCTGCTTTCATTTTTCAGATTAAGGGGGAAACATGCTGGCACCTTCTATTCTAAGGATTATGTTATTCTCACCATAATCATCTTGTGAAAATCAGGATGTTGCCTGCATTATACCATCATGGCCTAAACTACATAATTTCAAAAATCAAAATGTATGTAATTTGAGTCATTTGCATTCCAGAGAGATGGATGGTTAAGGAGTTAATATATATATAAATGGAATAAATAAACAATCAATGTCGACCTTAACTATTAGGATCAAGCACAGTAGTAACACTCAGCTCTGAGAATGTGATAAAAGTAAACCTTCAAATGGTCCCATCATAACAAAACTTAGCACAGGGCAATCAAAGCAATGGAAATTATCCATAAAATGCTCCCGATAGTTACTACAGCAGCAAAATAAGCTGACAACTCTCAAGCATAACTCCCAAGGATTTAACTGAAGAACTATTTAAATAATAGGAGCTTTTGTGTTGTTGTTACGCAACAACAAAGATCCAAATATACCCTAATTAATTTCAGATATGTCATGTGGGGTGGGTGGGTGGGTTGGGGGGGATAATTTATTTTTAGAAAATGTCTCTTAATTATTGTGAATTTAATTGCAGGGAATCGTGTGGCTGAATCATGTTTTAAACTGCCAAGTTTGTCTTGTAGTAGTGAAAGCAGTAATGGTAGTAGTAATACTAGTTGAAAATAAGCAGATTAAAATAGTGTAGGGTTTCCAAATACAAGTCTTGGCCCATAACACACCAGAAAGTATGATAATTGAGATGACAAAACCAGGGAATAATAGAAAAAATTGAGAAGATCATAACGTATCAAGATGTGACAATTGAAAGTTGAAAGAGGAAGGCATAAACAGATTGTATTGGTCCCAGTGGTTATCAGCACACCAGGTGCATACCAAAAAACCCTTGGAATGCACATTGTGCATTGACAAAATTTCCATCTGTCAATTGCAAAAGATCACGCTGATTGGATCTAGACCTACATTATGCTAATAGGTTACAACATCCTCGGTTCTTCGGAATAACTTGATGCGTATAAAAGCCAATACCACTTAAAGAGCTGGCAGCTTTGGCTTCATATTCTTGTGAACAGAGAATAATAATAAGTGTTTTGGGTGCAGTCCCAAAATATCTAGAGCATCACTTGAACACAGTCAGCATTGACAAAATTACCATCAGTCAACTGCAAAAATCAGCTTTATTTGAAACAGCTCACATGCTGAAACAATCCCCATGGAACAACATTTGCCTTTTCCTGATTCTTGGAAAGGACTCAATTGGTGGAAAAAATGCCAAGCCCGGTACAGTGGTACCTCTACTTACGAACTTAATTCATTCCATGACCAGGTTCTTAAGTAGAAAAGTTTGTAAGAAGAAGCAATTTTCCCCTTAGGAATCAATGTAAAAGCAAATAATGTGTGCAATTGGGGAAACCACAGGGACAGTGGAGACCCTGTTTCCTCCCAGGAGATTCCTAGAGAGGCCCCACGGAGGCTTCTCCCTGCCTTGCCAGCCCTGTTTCCTCCCAGAAGATTCCTAGAGAGGCCCCATGGAGGCTTCGCCCTGAGTTTCTGGCCCTATTTCCTCTCAGGAGATTCCTAGAGAGGCCCCACAGAGGCTTCTCCACACCTTTTCCAGTTACAATTTTGGAGGCTCGGGTTTGTAAGTGGAAAATGGTTCTTGAGAAGAGGCAAAAAAATCTTGAACACCCGGTTCTTAACTAGAAAAGTTCGTAAGCAGAGGCGTTCGTAGGTAGAGGTACCACTGTATAAATATCTGTCTGATTTCTTCTTCCTCCTCCTCTTCCTCTCCTTCCTACTTCTTCTTCTTCCCCTCCACCACCTTCCACCTCCCCCTCTTATCAAACACTGAGCAAATGCTGCCTCAGGCCAATACAGCAACAGCTGTTAATTTTATTCTAAAAGCCATTTGCTTCCAATGTTTCAGCTTGAATTTAGTTTCTGGGGCAGCCGGGCAGAAGGACACATTTTTGGTGCGAGCATCTGCAAGCAGAACCAGAACCATTTCATGCATTCTGAGCAGGTGAGAAAATGAAGCTCACGTGGAATGGAAATTAACTTATAAGACATCTGTCTCTCTTTTTATCCACAATGGTTCCCCTGCTCTTTATAACTGCTCTTCATCAAGCAGCTTTTCCACTGGGTTCTTATGGACACCGTGTATTTGTGACCATGTTTATATCGCATGGAAGGACTGGAGATTCCGATTTTGAGCATTAAATGTCAAAATGTTTTTTGGCTAAGTTTGGGTATGTGTGTTTTTGAGTCAGATTTGACTCCTGGTGACTGCCTGGGCAGGTCCCTGCAGTTTCTAGGTAAGATTTATTTTATTTTATTTTATTTTATTTTATTTTATTTTATTTTATTTTATTTTATTTTATTTTATTTTATTTTATTTTATTTTATTTTATTTTATTTTATTTTATTTTATTTTATTTTATTATTTTATTTTATTTTATTTTATTTTATTTTATTTTATTTTATTTTATTTTATTTTATTTTATTTTATTTTATTTTATTTTATTTTATTTTATTTTATTTTATTTTATTTTATTTTATTTTATTTTATTTTATTTTATTTTATTTTATTTTATTTTATTTTATTTTATTTTATTTTATTTTATTTTATTTTATTTTATTTTATTTTATTTTATTTTATTTTATTTTATTTTATTTTATTTTATTTTATTTTATTTTATTTTATTTTATTTTATTTTATTTTATTTTATTTTATTTTATTTTATTTTATTTTATTTTATTTTATTTCTTACTTACCGGTATTTATTTGTCAAACAAGTATAGAATTATAGTGTATATTAACATATCATAACATAAGTAGAACATAGTAATAGAAAGGATAATAAGACAGTAGGTCAGGGACATTAGGCACAAAAGTGCACTTATGCACGCCCCTTACAGACCTCTTAGAAAAGGGGAGAGGTCTATTGTAGATAATGTAAGGTTGGAGATTTTGGGGTTGGGGGAAGCAACAACAGAGTGAGATAATGAGTTCCAGGTGGTGACCACTATTGCTGAAATCGTATTTTCTGCAGTCAAGTTTGGAGCAATTTACATTCAGTTTGTATTTATTATGTGCTCTTGTGTTGTTGTTGTTGTTAAAGGTGAAGTAGTCACTGACAGGGAGTACATTATGATGTATGATTTTATGAACAACAGTTAAATCAGTTAGGAGGCGACATGCTTGTTAATTTTTTAGATTTAGTATTTGAAGTCTGGAGGAGTAGGGTAATTTGTTACGTGAGGAGGAGTGAAGGACTCTTCTTATAAAGTATTTTTGGACTCCTTCGATTGTATTAATATCTGATATGCAGTGTGGATTCCACACAGGTGAGCTATATTCTAGAATAGGTCTGACAAATGTTTTGTATGCTCTGGTTAATAAATCAGTATTTCTAGAGAAGAAGCTACGTAAGATTAGGTTTACAATTCTTTATGCTTTTTTGGCAATGCTGTTACAGAGGGCTCTAGCACTTTGGTCATTGGAAATGAGTACTCCAAGGTCTTTGACTGAGTGAGGGTCCTCTGTTAGTTCAGTTTTACCAAGTATGTATTTAGTATTCGGATTCTTTTTACCAATGTGTAGGACGGAGCATTTGTGGGTAGAGATTTTGGAAGTGGTTGGCTATTGCCTGTTTCCTAACACTAAGAGGGAGTGACTTGTCCAGGCAGTCTGCAAATAAACCCGGACACAATTGAACAAAGAGAGAAAAAAATCTCATTAAAATAAATGGACGTAACTTTTCAGACTTTAGAATTCTGCAACTATCTTCCTTTCCTGTGCTTGCCTTACATGGCATTGGACCAGAATACCTCCGGAACCGCCTTCTACTGCACGAATCCCAGCGGCCGATAAGGTCCCACAGAGTTGGGACCTTTCTCTGGGTCCCGTCGACCAAATAATGTCATTTGGCGGGCCCCAGGGGAAGAGTCTTCTCTGTGGTGGCCCCGGCCCTCTGGAACCAACTCCCCCCAGAGATTAGAATGGCCCCCACCCTCCTTGTCTTTCGCAAGTTACTCAAGACCCATCTGTATCGCCAGGCATGGGGGAACTAAGACATCTCCCCCAGGCTTTTTATATTTCATGTTTGGTATGTATGTGCTGTATGGTTTTAAATTGTTGGGTTTTATATATTTTTTATTATTACATTTGTCCCATTGTTACACTGTTTCTTATTACTGTTGTGAGCCGCATCGAGTCTTCGGAGAGGGGCGGCATACAAATCTAATTAACAGTAAAACAGTAAAACAGTAAAACAGTAAAACAGTAAAACAGTAAAACAGTAAAACAGTAAAACAGTAAAACAGTAAAACAGTAAAACAGTAAAACAGAAAACAGTAAAACAGTAAAACAGTAAAACAGTAAAACAGTAAAACAGTAAAACAGTAAAACAGTAAAACAGTAAAACAGTAAAACAGTAAAACAGTAAAACAGTAAAACAGTAAAACAGTAAAACAGTAAAACAGTAAAACAGTAAAACAGTAAAACAGTAAAACAGTAAAACAGTAAAACAATAAAACAATAAAACAATAAAACACTAATACTAACACTAACACTAACAATAACAATAACAATAACAATAACGTGTGTATGTGTAAATGACCAACTTGGCAAGATTTCAGCATAGAGATAAGCATCCTCCACCCCATTGATCAAGTGTTGTGTTGCCTTATAGAGTAAGTTAAAAGTGCATTCTACTTTTCTGTCAACTTGAGTTAATACAACTGACCATATAGTGACACATCTCCAGAAACAAGAGACCTACAAGAAGCCATGGTGGCACAATGGTTAGAATGCAGCATTGCAGGCTAATTCTGCTGACAACCAATTGCCTGCAGTTCAGCAGTTCGAATCACTCCAGTTCAAGGTTGGCTCAGCCTTCCATTCTTCTAAGATTGGTAAAATTAGGACCCAGATTGTTGGGGAAAATAAGATAATAATAATTTAATAATAATTTATTAGATTTGTACGCCGCCCCTCTCCGAAGACTCGGGGTGGCTCACAACAACAATAATAACAATGTTACAATGGAAACAAATCTAATATTAAAAAACAGCTAAAAAAGATGACTATGTAAACCACTTAGGGCTGTAAACACTCTGGAGCTATATATAAATCTAAGTGCTATTGCTACATTTTGGTACAAAACAATAGAAGTTATTATCTCAAATAACTGCCTCCTTGCATATAGACACACACACACAAACACATATGTATACTTTTTCCAGAAAGGGACAAAACTGCCTAAGGGAGAATAGTAATTTTGAGTGAAAAGTAAATATGATTAGAATAATGTGGCAATTCCACACATGCTGAATTGCAGACAAGGTCTTTTGACATACGTCGAGACAGTAGGGCGTCTCCAATTTTAAAGCTGTTCTGTTGGGAGCTTGGGAAAAACTTATTTAAGATCAGTGTGAAGCATATGTCTAAGCTACACTATTTATTTTTTTTACCACAATAAGCTAAAAGGGAAGAAAAATAACTTTTTTTCCTTTGATGATTGAGTTTATTCCTCTGGTGTCATCTATTATTTAGGGACTTCCATTCATAAATATGATATATTATTAACTTAACTATTTACAGCAAAGAATACCCGAGGCCCCTGGCTTAGTGAATTAGAATCTAATAGAAAATTGGCAGCGCATGAGAAACAAAATGCCCATAAGTGTCTCTACATCCCCCTTTTAAAGAAGTTATTTAAATAATTAATGAAATAGAATTCTAAACACATATGGATGGGGGAACAGGTAACGAATGTACCTGCCCCAGAAAATGAAAGCAAAAAAAACCCTGGGATGAGGAAGCTCTGTTAGATTGAGAAGCCAAATGAGGTGATAGGGAATAATTGCACTGGACACAGAATAAGAACATGGACACCAGAGCTGGGTTAAAAATGGGTCACTTTATTAAAGTTAAATGAACTTCAATTAATATCAACAAAATCAGGACCTTCAGAGTTCATAAACTTTGGGGCGAAAGTAATTTACAGATAAACTTCCTGGGCAACTATGAGCATAGTTCGTTGCTGAACCAGGTGAGGGTGCCATGCCTTCACCTGGTTCCTGGCCTTGCCTTGGTGTCCCGTCCCTTCTAGTTATGGGATAGGTGAGTCCCAAGGGCATCCCCCCTCCAGTTGCCCAGGTTGTGCAATACCATAAGCTCCTGGCGAGAGGCTGCCCATCATCTTTCAAAAGATGCTCTATATCAGAGCTTGCATTTGCAGAAACTAGCCTATTTGTGCCCAGGCAGCAATCCAGTCCAGCCAGCCCACCAACCCAACCAGCCAGCCACAGACCAGTAGAAATGGAGTTGAAGTCTTCAATGAAACACAGCAGCAGTAGAAAGTTGTGGAAAAAATATATTTACTTCTTTATACTACTACTACTGTCTATACTATACATACAATAAACTAGTCTCTTACTAGTACCTTGCTACAACTATCTTACTTCAACACCTCACAGGAACCAACTTGTACAGCATTTCAGCTTCTTCAAAGCATATTTCTCATGAACAGCAACAGCACACAACTAACAGCAAACAAACAGAGAGAACAGACAGAGAAAGAGCAGGGTGCTCTTGCCTAATTAAATACTATAATAAAGAGGGCGGGGAAAATATTTACTGACCCCTCACATCCTTGACACAAACTGTTTCAACTCCTACCCTCAAAACGTCGCTACAGAGCACTGCACACCAAGACAACTAGACACAAGAACAGTTTTTTCCCGAACGCCATCACTCTACTAAACAAATAATTCACTCAACACTGTCAGACTTTCTACTAAATCTGCACTTCTATTCTACTAGTTTTTCTCATCATTCCTATCACCCATTTCCTCCCATGTTGACTGTATGACTGTAACTTGTTGCTTGTATCCTAAGATTTTTATCAATATTGCTTCTTCATTGCTTATTTGACCCCTATGACAATCATTAAGTGTCATATCACATGATTCTTGACAAATGTATATTTTATTTTATGTACGCTGAGAGCATATGCACCAAGACAAATTCCTTGTGTGTCCAATCACACTTGGCCAATAAAATTCTATTCTATTCTATTCTATTCTATTCTCATAATTACTAGGTTGCTGCACGCTCAACTTCCTCTGAATGACTCAGCATTCTCAACAGAGGCCTACTTTCTGCATTGAGATATTACCCAGGGATTTTTAATTCCTGACACTCTAAAGGAGAACACACAGTTGCTACCATAGCCCATTTCCGCCCCTAACCTGCCAACCCTAGTGACCAGAGGGAAAGCCAAATTGACCAGATTTTGAACTACAAAGTGCCACTCCCCCTAATGAGTCCATCCTCATTTCCAGTGTGGAATAGGTGAAAAAACAGTCGCAATTAAAGCATTGCAAATGCAAAATATTCCTTCTTTTTTTAAAAAAAAAAATAATTTATTGATTTATTGAAAAAGGGACGGGGAAGGGAGGTACAAATTTCAAGAGGGAGGGGGAGGGGGAGAAAGGGAGTACAAATATAGGGAACTTGAGAGTAAAAATTACACATATCCATTATACTCTATAATATATATACCTTGTTGTATACCAGTTAGTATTGTTACAATAGTCCTATTCATGTTACATTCACGGTTTACAATTTCAATAAGCAAATAGATAAATTATTATCTATACCTTATGTTGCTTAATATTTGTCAGTTCAAGACAATGGAATATAATTAGTCTTATTGTATTCCATATTTTTTTCCTCTGGTACATATTATGGTTGGGAGTGAGGTTAGTAAGGGATTGTGATTTTTAGAGAGTACTTGAAAGGGTAGGAGTTGGGTAAGGAGAGGGAAGTGTAATGCACAGGGAAAGGGGTTACCTGCACCAATAGCAGGCATTAAGGTTTAACGACTTGTCATTCTTGTTGTATGGTGAGTATAGAAAATAAGGATAATAAAGAATGTAGGGAATAAAGGTAAAATGGAATTAATTTATTAGTAGCTATGTAGGTATATCGGTAGGATTGAACCCAGACGGCTTCTGGAAATCGGTATTTTCAATTGTATATTGTTATTTGAATTATCTTTTTTAGTTGTTTCGGATTTTAGGTATCCATTGGTACCATTTCTCCAATGCAAAATATTCCTATTCAGCCCCCGAAGAGCAACCCATTAAACACACTGAGACATAGCGGAGGGCGGGCGGGTGTTCGCTTTTCAGCAGCTGGGAGAAAAAGGAGGAAAGCACGAGGTGCAGCCCTTTTATAGGGCTCGCAAGCACCTCCTCCCTGGCTGGCCACAAGGTAGTGCAAGTAGGTGCGAAACAGGCCCCCGCGATCTTGTGTTGCTATGCAAGATCGCAGATGCGCCGGCCAAGGCGCACGCCAAGGCTGTGTTCTCCTTGCCCCGGTGCAAATTCTGCCTGGCCGCTAATTCAGCAGAGCGTGCAATTTTGTGAATTTGCTTTTCAGTAAAAGGCCATATTCTGACTGGCCAGACCTACCAAGCTGCCATTTTGCGAGGACATCTATGCTATCCCATGCTATCCAAAATCTAAACATGCTTATCAGCCGAGAAAGGGTATTAATCTTGAGTTAAAACTAGTAAGAATTGTTAATAGAGGAATAGAGACAGAAAGAGATACATCATAAAGTAGTGCAGTGTTTCCCAACTTTGGCAACTTGAAGATATTTGGACTTCAACTCCCAGAATCCCCCAGCCAGCAAATGCTGTCTGGGGAATTCTGGGAGTTGAAGTCCAGATATCTTCAAGTTGCCAAGGTTGGGAAACACTGAAGTAAGGGAATGACTATAACCTGGATTCATCTGAAAATGAAATTTACTGGAAGAATGTGTATGAAATGGCCTTGAGCAGAATATTGGATTCCAAGTGAAAGACAAAAGTAAAAGAGAAAAAGAACCCTGAACCAATATTCCAGAAGTTATATGGAAAAAGGGAATGGACGAACTGCTTTTTTCCAAGAATATCGCCGGCTCGACTTACCGGCCACGGCGCTTTTGCGGAAGGGCCGGGCAGACACCGGACTCTTCCATGGCGGCCGCCATCTTTGTTTTCGGCCGAAATCTCGCGAGACGAGATTTCGGCCGGGAAAGCCAGGCCCACGTGGCCTGGAATGACGTGGGGACCGGGCGGGGCTTGCTGGCCCTATTTAAGGGCTGCAGGCCCTGGGCCAAGCCTGTTCGCCCGGACCCAGTCATAGGAGCAGACACTTGGCTGTCTGCTCCTGGAGCCTTTCGGCGGCCGCGTGGAGGCGGCCGTCGCTTTGGAGGCCTCGTTGGAGGCTGGAGGTGGCCTGCTCGTCATGGGCAGCAGGCTCGGCCCATCCGAGGCTGGCGGTCTGCCCGTCTGCCGAAGGAGTTCAGCAACGGGCTTGTGGACGTGTGAGGCCTCCCACCCCCACCCAGCGGAAAGGCGGCCGCGTGTTGCGGTCGCCATTTTGAGAGCCTCATCGGAGGCTCGGGGGAATGGTTTGGGGGGCTTCGGGTCTGGCGGGAAGGCCAGGCCTGGTGCCGTTTGGCTGTTGCCCCCCCCCCTTTCTGGGGGGGGGATCTTTCTGGCAGCCCCCTTGGGGATGTGGGGGGCTCGGGCGGAGGGCTCGCGTGTGCGGCCCCTCCCGTCTCGCGGCCCCCAAAAAACAAGACATAAAGGAAATAAAAATAAATTAACATCAATGAATAAAAAATAAAAAAGGCCCCTTGGGGACGTGGGGGGCTCGGGCGGAGGGCTCGCGTGTGCGGCCCCTCCCGTCTCGCGGCCCCCAAAAAAACAAGACATAAAGGAAATAAAAATAAATAAACATCAATGAATAAAAAATAAAAAAGGCCCCTTGGGGACGTGGGGGGCTCGGGCGGAGGGCTCGCGTGTGCGGCCCCTCCCGTTGCGTGGCCCCCGAAAAACAAGAAAAATAAATAAACATAAAATAAATAACAGTAAATAAAAATGGAGGACAGTTGGGCCCGTGGCAGCTTCCTGCTGCTGCGCTGCCTGTTTGGGCAGGGGCCTTTTGCTGCCCTCTTGGGGGCCCTGGTGGCCCCGGTTCCTTCATGTGTAAAACAAGAATCACGGGTACACAAGATTATATTAATAATAAGGGGACTGATGATGGTTCTATTATTTCACATTTATATGGAACCATGGACATAATGGCAAGAGAGACCCATTGGTCCCTCTGGTCTGCCCTTGTTCTGTTCTGTATTTTATCTTGGGATGGATATATGTTTATCCCAGGCATGTTTGAATTCTGTTGCGGTGGATTCATCTACCGGGCCTGCTGGAAGTTTGTTCCAAGCCTTGGCATTTCAGTGAAATCATGGACAAACTTCAGTGCAGTTATGGTCCAACTTAATTATTTAAATATTGTTGCCACTCGGTCCCAGTTTCTTGGGGTTTTTGTTTCGGGGGGGGGGACACCTGTACCCAGGTTTGCCCCCCCCCCAGGCTCCTAGTGCAGGAACACAGGCCCCTGGGGCTGCTTTTGCCAGGGCCTGGTGCGTCGGGGGCGGGGGGGTTTGACCCCGCCAACCCAGGCTGTAGGGCCTTCGCCTCTTTTGACGGCTTACCCGTCGGGGCCAGGGAGATTGGACATGGGGGCCACCACAGTGTGGGACCCGTTCTTTGCATGTCATGGGTTTACTGCAGAGGGGCTTGTTTCCCCCCTTTTGTATGTGCAGCCATGCGTGTGGGACGGCGGGGCTCCCATGCCGCTTCAATGTGCCCCTGCCCCTAAAAGGGGACGGTTAGGAGGAGAGGGGGTCCAGGGTACAAACCCCCCTACTGGGGGGAAAGCTGGGCCCTGCCCAATTAATTTACAAAACAACAACAACAACAACATTGGGGTTGGTTGAGGGACGACCACCCTCGCTCGAGAGCGGCCGCTCTCTTGCTAGGTTTCTCCAAGGGATTCAGGATCCCTTACATGGGTTCGAGCAAGCCTTTGGGTTCAACAACCACAGGTTGGTTGTGGGGCATGACGGCATTGTTCGGTCCGGAATAGCATAAGAGGTGGACATGGGGAGGGGCCTTGGGCCCTTCCCGGAGCCGCCCTTCCCGAATCTTGGGGTCTCCCCATTAGGGGGGTCCCCTGCAAGGTGGGTGATGAATTTAGGTTGATTCACCACTTGTCTTTTCTTAAAAGGGAGTCAGTGAAGGATTTCGTTCCTGACTAACTTTATTTAGTCCGGCTCGCATCCTTTGATGCGGTCGTGGCCATGGTAAGGCAGTGTGGGGTTGGAGCCCTTATGGATAAATGCGACATTAAGTCAGCATCCCGGCTCTTCCCCATGCACCCGGTCGGCTTCGGGCTTTTGGGCTTCCATTTCATGGGTGTTTTTATGTGGTCGGGGTTTTACCCACGGGTGGCTCCGTCTCATGCTCTCTTTTGGGCGAGCTCGAGCACCTTATTGGAGTGGGCGCTCAGGAGGCGCAGCGGTCTGGGCTCGGCGTTCACTACCTCGAGGGTTTCTTGGTGGCGGGGACTACGCGGGCAGAGCACTGCTTTGCTCTGCTGCGGGTCTTCAAAGCCCTTCGGCTCTGTTGGGGGTGCCTTAGCCCCTGCGGGGACCGAGGGCCCCGCCACCGGGATTACCTTCCTCGGTATTGAATTGGACTCAGAGGTGCAATCTTCTAGATTGCCCCTGGACAAGTTGACTATAATTAGGGATAACCCGGGTACGGTTCTGGGCTGCAGGAAGGTCACCCTTTGGCAGCTCCAGAAACTAGTTGGGATACTTAATTTTGCCCGCCGGGTCGTGGTGCCGGGCAGGGTTTTTTCTAGGTGGTTATATGCTGCGATGAGGGGGCTCCGTTTGCCCCATCATCGTACCCGCTTATGTGCAGGGGTCAGGGCTGACCTCTGCGTGTGGCGGGAGTTCTTAGAAAGTTTTAAGGGGTTGTCTTTTTGGAGGCAAGAGCTTCTTTGGAAGCTGAATTGCAGTTGTGTTCTGATGCTGCGGGGACCTGTGTTAGGTGCAGGGTGTTAGGTGACCAGCGGTGCTGGTCTGCGTGGCCTCCAGAATGGAGGGCCTCTGCAGTGGTTAAGGATTTGACCTTTTTTGGGAGCTCTTCCCCTTGATAGTGGCCCTAGAGCTTTGGGGTGAGCAGTCTAGGGCAAGACTGTGCATTTTGGTGCGACAGCCTTGTGGTTGTCCACGTTGTGAACGCCCTGTCCTCAAGAATGACAGGGTCATGCGGCTTTTCCGCCATTTGGTGCACAGGTCCTTCTCCCTGAACACATTGTTTGTGTCTTGGCATGTCCCCGGGTTGAATAACGGGGTTGCTGACGCCTTGTCCCGGGGTCAGTTGTCCCGGTTTCGGACCCTGGCCCCGTGGGCACGTGTGTCGCCAGAGGTTTTTTCCTGTCCTTTGGAGCCTGGGTGGGCTCCTGGGCAGTGGAGAGTAGGGGCTTGCTGGGCTACGGCACTCTCGGGAGTGTCTGGCACTCTGGGGGGCTTAGCAGCAGGCAGGTGAAGAGTTTGGGGATTGCAGGCAGTATACGGGTTACCCCTATAGCTGGCCTGCCCCAGTTGTGTACCCGGCCATATTTGTGTCCAGCTTAGGCAGCGTGGCCTTTCAGTTAGGACTATTATGGTCCAGGTTGGCCGGCTTCGCCTTTTGTCTAAGGCGGGGGGCGGGGTTATTGATTTACGGTGACTTCCGCATCGTGACGGTGCCGGAAGGTGGGGCCAGGGCCTTATCGCAGGCCGTCAGGTGATTTTGTACCTTCCACCTCATTACCTCAGTTAGGTGGGGGCTAGTATGTAGGGTTTGGCCAGGCCAAGTATGGATCCCGCCATTCGGGAACGCTCGTTCTCGAGAGGCGCTGCCACTAGTGCGGTAACGGCCTCTCGATACGGAGGATTCGGGAAGTCGCTCGCCGGCGGTCAACGGCCTGTTTTAGTGTACGAACGGCCTGTTGAGGGTCCGGGTAAGATCTTAGGCCAGGTGCCTCCTTTGGTCCCCTTCTATTTAACCCCGCCAGGACGCGACCGACGGTGTTGCTTGGGGTCATGAGCGCTCCGAGACCACTCAGCAACAAGTTGCCATCGGGGGTGGGGACCCTGCCGTTGTGGCGGCTGGGTCCTGGTTGTCTGGCTGGGGAGATGGGGTGTGCGGTGGGACCGGCGTTTCTACCGCTTGCTGGGAGGGCGGCATCCCATTGCTGCGCCCAGGTGGTCCTGGGAGGGCGGCATCCCATTGCTGCGCCCAGGAGGTGCTGGGAGGGTGACATCACGTTGCTGCGCCCAGTTGGTCCTGGGAGGGCGGCATCCCATTGCTGCGCCCAGGTGGTGTCGGGGGGGCGGCATCCCATTGCTGCCCCCAGTGGGGCTGGGAGGGCGGCATCCCATTGCTGCGCCCAGTCGGTGGCCAGGGGCGGCATCCCATCGTTGCGCTCAGAGGTGTGCTGGGAGGGCGGCATCCCATTGCTGCGCCCAGTTGGTGCTGGGAGGGCGGCATCCCATTGCTGCGCCCAATTGGGACTGGGAGGGCGGCATCCCATTGCTGCGCCCAGTCGGTGCCGGGGGTCGGCATCCGTTGCTGCGCCTGGAGGTGTGCTGGGAGGGCGGCATCCCATTGCTGCGCCCAGTTTGTGCCGGGGGCGGCATCCCATTGCTGCGCCTGGATGTGTGCTGGGAGGGCGGCATCCTATTGCTGCGCCCAGTTGGTGCTGGGAGGGCGGCATCCCATTGCTGCGCCCAGTTTGTGCCGGGCGCGGCATCCCATTGCTGCGCCTGGATGTGTGCTGGGAGGGCGGCATCCCATTGCTGCGCCCAGATGGTACTGGGAGGGCTGCATCCCATTGCGGCGCCCAGGTGATGGGTCTTGCACTGTGGTGGCAAGGACCTGTGTGGGCCTGGGGGTCGTTTCGATCTGCCAGGTTCGCGAAGCCTGCGGTGGCTTCGCACTGTGCGGCCCTCCGCGCAAGTGGTGTGGTCGAGATCCTCTTGGGGATCGCTTGGTGGGACGCCATTTCCCTTAGGGCCCTTCACCGGGTTAGAAGGGGAGTTAAGGCCTGGGGGACGGTAGTCAGAAAGTTAGGCGGGGTGGTTGTGGCCCATCCCCGCATCACCATAGATCAGCTGTGGCTTTACCTGGCTGCTGGTCTTCCTCTGTCAGAACTGAGGAACACCACTTTCTTACAGGACCTGCAGTGTCTCTGCGTGAGCTGGCGCAGTTAGAGGGGGGAGTCGGGGGGCCAAGATAGAGATCTGACCCCCGCTCCGTGGCAGGTTAGGGGCGGAAATCTGGGTGGTGGTTCAGCAACTGCGCGTTCTCCCTTGGGCATCTTTGGGGATGATTGACAGGTTCTCTCCAAGCTCATGGTGGGTGCTACCTGCGCACTTGGGGGGAACCTGTCTTTGGGTCCCGCTATTGAAGTCCCAGGGTAGGGGTGAGCCGGCGGGACCCCCCTCATGCGAGTGCATGGCAGGGTCTCAGGTGAGGGAGAGGTCCCTCACCTGGACCAGCATCGAGCTACGCCCTTAGTTGCCCAGGAATGTTGACCTTTTACGTCATTTCCGCCCCGGAAGTGTTTGTTTGACCCTGCAGGTCCACTGTTTCCGGGTCATAGTTGAATATATTGATTTATGCAAATTTATGCTAATTAATGCTAATTTAATTAATAAATTATGCAAATTTATTTTAATAAAAATGACCCAAGTTTAAATCCAGCTCTGGTGTCCGTGTCGTTACTCCGTCTCTTCTGCAATATCGCCGGCTCGACTTACCGGCCACGGCGCTTTTGCGGAAGGGCTGGGCAGACACCGGACTCTTCCATGGCGGCCGCCATCTTTGTTTTCGGCCGAAATCTCGCGAGACGAGATTTCGGCCGGGAAAGCCAGGCCCACGTGGCCTGGAATGACGTGGGGACCGGGCGGGGCTTGCTGGCCCTATTTAAGGGCTGCAGGCCCTGGGCCAAGCCTGTTCGCCCGGACCCAGTCATAGGAGCAGACACCCACCCGCCCTTCCCTAATTTGCAGTGTGCTATTGGTGGGTCGCCCGCGGGGGCCGAATGGGAATTTTTTGCAGCCTTGCCCATTTCGCATGGCTGTTTTTTCGCCCATTCCACACTGGGGAGATGGATGTGCGGTTAGGGGGTGCTTGCATTCAATAGGTTAATTGGCTTACCTTTGGTCATTTGGGTAGGCAGGTTAGGGGCGGAAATCTGGGTGGTGGTTCAGCAACTGCGCGTTCTCCCTTGGGCATCTTTGGGGATGATTGACAGGTTCTCTCCAAGCTCATGGTGGGTGCTACCTGCGCACTTGGGGGGAACCTGTCTTTGGGTCCCGCTATTGAAGTCCCAGGGTAGGGGTGAGCCGGCGGGACCCCCCTCATGCGAGTGCATGGCAGGGTCTCAGGTGAGGGAGAGGTCCCTCACCTGGACCAGCATCGAGCTACGCCCTTAGTTGCCCAGGAATGTTGACCTTTTACGTCATTTCCGCCCCGGAAGTGTTTGTTTGACCCTGCAGGTCCACTGTTTCCGGGTCATAGTTGAATATATTGATTTATGCAAATTTATGCTAATTAATGCTAATTTAATTAATAAATTATGCAAATTTATTTTAATAAAAATGACCCAAGTTTAAATCCAGCTCTGGTGTCCGTGTCGTTACTCCGTCTCTTCTGCAAAGAGATTTGGGAAATAATTGAATTTGAAGAATGAGAATCTTCCTAAAAAAAGTCAAAGACGGCAAAGTTTTGAGCTGTCTAAGCCCCAAATTTCAAGCATAAATATCGCAGATATTTGGGGAGCTTTTCAGACACATATATTTCTTTGCGGTAGCAAGTCCTGGCCATTTTAGAATTTCAGCCCAACAGCATCACACTTAGGCTTTGGGATTTTTTTCAGACTCTGCGTTGAAAATGTATTGCATGCTTCATTGCAAGCAGGATGAGACTTGAGAAGCTAAATTCTAAATTCAATTGATGGTGCAGAAGACACAGCATCGAGATTGCTCTTCCAGTTTGACGTTTGCATCTCAGCTAGATGTCAGCTCTGGCAATTAGAAAGAAAACATTGCCCAAGTTGTAAATGGATGACATTTGATCTAAAAACTACTAAGAAATGTACACTTCAACAAACACATCTATCCAATTCCCTTTTTAAAGATTTCATTTTGCAAACTGCTCTGGGCTATGGAAACATAAGAGGAGAGGTTTGTGAAATTCATTTCATCCATTCCTATGCACAGCATTTTTCAGTATTGTTAGGTCCATACACAAATATCCCAGCCCTTCATACATTATTTTAAGTTTTCTGAAACAGTCGCATCAGAAATAAATTCTATGGAGACACCAAAGAGGCAAAGTGATTTTTGCCGATGGTAACATCAATTCAATTCAATTCAATTCCATTTATTAGATGTGTATGCCGCCCCTCTCCATAGACTCGGGGCGGCTCACAACAATAATAACACAGTATTTAACAAATCTAATAATTAAAAGTCACTAAAAACCCCTTATTAAAAGAAAACATACATATAAGATACCATACATAAACTGTATAGGCCAGAGGGAGATGTCTCAATTCCCCCATGCCTGGTGGCAGAGGTGGGTTTTAAGAAGTTTACAAAAGACAAGGAGGGTAGGGGCAATTCTAATCTCTGGGGGGAGCTGGTTCCAGAGGGTCGGGGCCACCACAGAGATGGCTCTTCCCCTGGGTCCTGCCAGATGACATTGTTTAGTCGATGGGACCCGGAGAAGGCCAACTCTGTGGGACCTCACCGGTCACTGGGACTCGTGCGGCAGAAGGCGGTCTCGGAGATAACATCAAGCATATTCAAACCTCACCCAATCTATCTAACACTCCTTACAAGATAAAGGCCACTTTTTTGAGGACAGCAAAGTCCATACAGTGGTACCTCTACTTATGAACGCCTCTACTTAAAAACTTTTCTAGATAAGAACCAGGTGTTCAAGATTTATTTGCCTCTACGTAAGAACCATTTTCTATTTAAGAACCCAAGCCCAGAAAAGTTTCCCAGGAAATTTGAGAGCAGCACAAAGGCCAGGCCAGTTTCCTGCCATTCCCCCTTTAATCCCAGTCATCTTGGGCTTCTCTGGGCTGCCAGAGGAGCCTTTTGATGGTGCTTAAGGAGGCTTTAGCAGCCCAGAGCGAATGGAGCATTTCCTTTTTCTGGGCGTTGCCTCAGAGTTTCTCTTTTTTTTAAGCCTTAAAGTTTTGAATTTTTTTGATTCTTCTTACCTCACCTTCTTCCTTCAGCAGCGACTCTCCTCCTCCTCTTCTTCCTCCTCAAACCCAAATTCCGAGCTTTTATTTCTTTCCTAATGGGTTTGCATGTATTATTTGCTTTTACATTGATTCCTATGGGAAAAATTGCTTCTATTTAAGAACGTTTCTACTTAAGAACCTGGTCACGGAACGAATTAAGTTCTTAAGTAAAGGTACCACTGTATTTTGGATAGAGATGGCCATTGGTTTGAAAGAAGGATAAAAGAATCCATCCATGTCAGAACTGAACACCCCTTCTTCAACAGAATGGGAGTAATGAGACACCATCTAACTCCAGCATACAATGCAATCCTTCTTGCTATTCCAAGATTGCACACTTCCAATTCAGGTGAACCTGGGGGAACAGGGTCATATAAGGTGTTGTGGTTAGCTCTGGCCCAGCTCCTGCCCCAAGGAATGTGGATGTGGGGGAGACATCCACATGCTGCAGGCCTGTTTTGCCCCCGGTGGAATCTGCTGATGAAGGCTCCTCTGACCAAGAAGACATGAGTGACAGGGAGGAGGAGACAGCTCAGAAGGAGATCAATCATCTAGCTCCTCCTTGGATTCGGAACAAGAGTTAATGATACAGCCACGCATGCGGAGAGCGATGCATAGGCAAAAACAACTGAGAGATTATTATCAAAGAAAATGAGGCCACCTGTGGTTGGGTGGGGCTGTGGTAATTAGTGAGGCTGCTATAAATAGCAGCCTGTGGGTTTGGCCATTGTGGAGGATTATCTGATCCTTGTGTTTCGTGACTGCTTTACTGACTTTGACCTTTTGTGTGCTGATTTTTCCCCGCTTTGAAAGTAAACTAGAGCAAAGTGTGTTTCACTTTGTGAAAGAAGGACTGTGAATTGCCTCACAGCTGCAAGCTAAGTATCACAGAACTGAAAAGGGACTTGTACAAATTACCAGTTTGTTTGGAGACGACTGCTCTTTGCTATACCAAAAGAGGGCTTAGTTTAAGTGAATTTTCATTATAAAGAACATTGTTTTGAATTTTCAAACGTGTGTGTGTGTGAAATTTGTACCTGTGAATTTTTGGGAGGAGTCTACCAGAGAGCCTGACAGAACATAAGGGCTATTAAGAAGGTTGATTCAAAGGAATCCAGATTGGCTAAATAACTGTCTTCTGGGAGCTGAAAGGAGCTTCTTATTAAGCGTTACGAAAGTACCAAAGCTTCAATTTGATAAAGAATCTTGATTTTTCCAACCCAAAGTGCCATCTACTTGTATGGGCTTGGATTGTACACAGAAGATATACTAGGCAATTGAACCACTTTCACATGACCTGCCTCCATAGAATTCTGAGAATTCTTGTGTTCGCCTCATAGGAAAGTGAACACAAGAACAAGGGAGCACAATCTGAGGTTAGTTGGGGAAAAGATTAGAAGTAACGTGAGAACATATTATTTTACTGAAAGAGTAGTAGATGCTTGGAACAAACTTCCAGCAGACGTGGTTGGTAAATCCACAGTAACTGAATTTAAACATGCCTGGGATAAACATATATATCCATCCTAAGATAAAATACAAGAAATAGTATAAGGGCAGACTAGATGGACCATAAGGTCTTTTTCTGACGTCAATCTTCTATGTTTCTATGTTTCTATCCGGATTTATTTATTTAATTTAATTTTTTTATTTACTTGGATTTTTGGCTGCCATTCTCCAGGAGACTCGGGGCGGCTAAGGTGTCAGACACAGAAGTCTTCTCCAGAGCAGGCCTGCCATCAATTCCCACCCTGCTGATGAAAGCCCAGACATGCTGGGCAGGCCATGTTGCAAGGATGGCAGACCATTGCATCTCTAAACACTCTTCTATAGTGAGCTGTCTAAAGCAGTGTTTCCCAATCTTGGCAACTTGAAGATATCTGGACTTCAACTCCCAGAATTCCCCAGCCAGAATTCGCTGGCTGGGGAATTCTGGGAGTTGAAGTCCAAATTCCTTCAAGTTGCCAAGGTTGGGAAACACTGGTCTGAAAGAAAGCAATCGCACGAGGGACAAAGGAAGCAATACAAAGACACATTGAAAACCTCCTTCAAGTCCCTAGACATTGACATCCACCTCTTGGGAAACCCTGGCACAAGATCGATCCACCATCATCACATGCTGCTCCACCAAGGTTGTCAGTCATCCGAGAAGAACAATCATAGCAGTCATTTTAATAAATCAAAAATTTTAATTGGGTTTTTTTTTGCTTAAGAAAAAAATTAGCATTTTTAAAAGCAGCACATTTCCTCCCAATGTAGTGGTGTGAATAAGAAAAAGCTGCACACGTGTTCTTGATCTCTTCAGACGACCTTAAAGTTGGGGTTGCAGAAAATTATTTCCAATTTCTAGAAACCTGGAGTTTCAGCCACTCTGCTGAGTGCAGAAATAACCTTCAATCTGAGGAGTTTGAACACTAGCAATGGGCCATGGAAGACACGCCTGCTCATCGCTTACTGTTCCCCTAATCTGCTGATTGTATTGTTTCTATTTTGCCTGGATTCTTCTTTAGTCAATGCACAGGGTTGCTTTCTTATGTGCCAACAAAAGCCTGGCATGCTAATTAGTGAGCCATTTCATTAAGATTTTGCAGTAATTGCTTTATTAGGCTAAGCTTCAGTGAGTTCCAGATAATGTTTGCATTCATTCAGAGCTGGAAAAAAACAAGAATGGCTTTTTAAAAAAGAAAAAGAAATCTTAGCAAGCAATATGAATATTTGTTTTTATTTATTTATTTATTTATTTTATTTGTCATACAAATATAGTACAGTGTTCCCTCGATTTTCGCGGGGGATGCGTTCCGAGACCACCCGCGAAAGTTGAATTTCCGTGAAGTAGAGATGCGGAAGTAAATACACTATTTTTGGCTATGAGCAGTATCATAAACCTTCCCTTAACACTTTAAACCCCTGAATTGCAATTTCCCATTCCCTTAGCAACCATTTAGATTGTTACTCACCATGTTTATTTATTAAAGTTTATTTAAAAAAAATATTTATTAAAGGCAGATGAAAGTTTGGCGATGACATATGACGTCATTGGGCGAGAAAAAACGTGGTATAGGGAAAAAACCCACGAAGTATTTTTTAATTAATATTTTTGAAAAACCGTGGTATAGACTTTTCGCGAAGTTCGAACCCACAAAAATCGAGGGAACACTGTATTGTATTGTGGTATGTTTAACATAATATACAGTGATCCCCCAAGTTTCGCGATCCCGATCATTGCGAATCGCTATATCGCGATTTTTCCACCCGATGACGTCACTCCCTTCCTTTCTCATCTTTCTTTCTCTCTCTCTTTCTCTATCTTGCTTCTTCCTCTCTCACGCTCTCTTCCTCCCTCTCTCATCTCTTTCTTTCCTTCTCTCTCTTTCTCTATCTCTCCCCCTCTTGCTCTCCAGCGATGGGGAAACCCCATCTTCGGCTCCTCGCTGCTGTGGCGCTGCAAGCGAGGAGCCAGGCGGGCGGGCGAACGGGCAAGCGGCAAGCGATCTTGGGGTTTCCCCGTTGCCCAGGCAAAGGGGAAACCCCAAGATCGCTTGCCGCTTGCCCGTTCGCCCGCCCGCCCGGCTGCTCGCTTGCAGTGCCGCAGCAGCGAGGAGCCGGGCGGGCGGGCGAACGGGCAAGCGGCAAGCGATCTTGGGGTTTCCCCGTTGCCCAGGCAAAGGGGAAACCCCAAGATCGCTTGCCGCTTGCCCGTTTGCCCGCCCGCCCGGCTGCTCGCTTGCAGCACCGCGCTGCGGAGCAGATCAGCTGTTGGGCGGCCGAAGGGGTCTTCCCCGCCGCCCACACGCAAACTCCACCATCTGCGCATGTGCGGCCATGGAAAACAGGACGCGCATGCGCAGATGGTGTTTTTACTTCCGTGCCGCTACATCACGAGTTTACGATTATCGCAAGGGGTCTTGGAACGGAACCCTCGCGATAATCGGGGGATCACTGTATAGTATAAAGTAGAGATAGAAAAGATGGCACCAGACCAGGGTATCTGCAAGACCACCTTCTGCCGCACGAATCCCAGTGACCGGTTAGGTCCCACAGAGTGGGCCTTCTCCAGGTTCCATCAACAAAACAATGTCGTTTGACGGGGCCCAGGGGAAGAGACTTCTCTGTGGTGGCCCCAGCCCTCTGGAACCTACTCCCCTCAGAGATTAGAATTTCCCCCACCCTCCTCGCCTTTCGTAAGCTCCTTAAAACCCACCTCTGCCGTCAGGTATGGGGGAATTGACACATCTCCCCCGGGCCTATACAGTTTATGCATGGTATGTTTGTTTGTATGTATGTTTGGTTTTACAAATAAGTTTTTTTTTGCTGTTTTACTATTGGATTTACATGCTGTTTTGTACTACTGTTGTTAGCGCCCCGAGTCTACGGAGAGGGGCGGCATACAAATCCAATAAATAATAATAATAATAATAATAATAATAATAATAATAATAATAATAATAATAATATTAATAATGACATTAGGACAGGAATGGTAGGCACAAAGGTGCACTTATGCACGCCCCTTACAAACCTCTTAGAAAAGGGGAGAGGTCTACTGTTGATAATGTAAGGTTGAAGATTTTGGGATTGGGGGAAGAAACAACAGAGTCCGGTAGTGAATTCCAGGCATTGACCACTCTATTGCTGAAATCATATTTTCTGCAGTCTAGTTTGGAGCGATTTACATTAAGTTTGTGTGTATGAGTCTCTCTCTCTCTCTCTCTCTCTCTCTCTCTCTCTCTCTCTCTGTGTGTGTGTGTGTGTATAAGAGAGGGAGAGAGAAAGCGAGAGAGACAGACAGACAGAGACACAAACAAACACACAAAGAGAGAAATAACATTTATTTGTTTTTCTCTTTGAAGAAGCAAAAGTTCTTCAAGAGTCAGATAAAACCAATTATCTGATGCAGGTAACAAAGCATGAAATGTCACAACTCTCTAGCTGCATCATCCTTAGATGAAGCAGAATTTAGTATTTCAAGATATCGGGCTTGAATTCATCTCAAGCCTTTATTGTCAGAGCACAACATGTGTACAATGAGATTGGCTGAGCCTCCCTTTGTGTATTCCCCCAACCCAATACAACTCACAGTGAAAGACACAAAATCCCTGACCCAGTGAATCCTACTACAAACACACAATCCTACCACTCCATGCGAACTTATTGCACATAGTGCTGGCTCCGCAAGGCAACCGTACTTTATTGTTGTAAATTTATTTCCCATTCGGAAGTCTGACAGCCCATGGATAAAAACTGTTCTTCAGCCTGTTTGCATGGCTGCCTAAGCTTCTATATCTCCTTCCTGATGGCAGAAACGCGAAGCAAATTGTCATCCCAGAGAGCGACACTGGTGAGGTTGTAAGTCGAGGACTTAACAGTTCACTTGAATGATGATGATCATTCAAGCCACTCCCACCTGGTCACATGGCCGGCAAGCCACTCAGTCACATGACCATTAAGCCACACCCACAAAATAAGCCACACCCACAGTGTGGCAGTAAAAATTTTGACTGCCCATTACTGGGCACAGCCTACCATAATACAACAAGTGAGGACCCTTTCTATTGCGCACCAGTAAAAGGTCATCAGTTGTTGTTCCACTTTGTTTTTTGGAGTCTCTATTGGGCCTTTCTGGCCACCTGGGTTGTGTTGATTTTCCAGGTGAGATCTTTGCTGAGGTAGACTCCCAGGAATTTAAAAGAGGAAACTCTCCACACACAGCCCTCCTTGATATAAAATGGAGCAGGTTCCTCTCTCTTCTTCCAACATCATCTCCTTGTCTTGCTGATGGATGGATGAATGAATTAATGGATGGATGAATAGAAAAAAGATAGATAGATAGATAGAGAGAGAGAGAGAGAGAGAGAGAGATAGAGAGACAGACAGACAGACAGGCAGGCAGGCAGGCAGGCAGGCAGGCAGGCAGGCAGGCAGACAGACAGACAGACAGACAGACAGACAGACAGACAGACAGACAGACAGTGCTTGTTCTGAATATCCTGAAATCATCAAGTTGATCACTGCAAGGCCAAAAATGAGCCTTAGGCTGATCCATAAAACTAGCAAATATTGCTGAATATCTATAGACTCAGCTCATTCATATATTAGCTTTTCCAGTGCTTATAACATGGATGTACATGCAAGAGCATCCATATAATGTATTTTTGGAGTATAACTTTCTTCCTTTCTTTCTTTCTTTTTGTGTTTCTTTTTTGTGTGTCTTTCTTTCTTTCTTTCTTTCTTTCTTTCTTTCTTTCAGTACAAAGTATAAAAACAAATTCAAATACAAGTACAAAATGAACTGAACACTTAACACTTAACATTTTTACCCTTCAAAACAGGGTGAAAACTTGGGTGCATCTTATACATGGAGTGTAGCCCACCCAGCCATCCCCCCACCCTTTGGTCTCTGCCTCCCAGCAATTTACCTCCTTGCAGCAAACAGCGCAGACCCTGATTAACCTAGAATTAATGCTAGAACTGAAAGTGAAACTAGCTGCAAGGGGTCAGATTGCTAAGAGGTGAACTGCTGGCGATGTTAGACTGCTGAAACTGTAAGGAGGTAAGTCAATAACTAAAAATGTCTATACTGTCAAATTACAGTATTAGACTTATTTTTAAAGACTGCTTTATTATTGTTCTATTCAACTTAACAAAATGAAGAAGCTTTTTAAAACAAATGCTTGATCTGAAGAGGCCAAATACTGTATCTTCTTTAAATAGCAGAGAATAACTATACTTCCAGAAAGTCACATCAAATTTAAAGATCTGTAAAAGTATAATCTGAAATGTAACAGTCTCCTGTTTAGTATTAAGATAACACAGCTGAGTTAAACCTCGACTTAGTCATGTTTGGAGTAGATCTATTTAAATAACTGGGAGGAGTTAGTGTGACTACCTTTAAGAAAACTTTCTGACATGAATATAGTATACTGCCATAATGTACTTTTCTCCAATTCTTTGCTATTTCTATGGGTCAGGCACACATTTATTTATTTGTTTGTTTGTTTGTTTGTTTGTTTGTTTGTTGGTTGGTTGGTTGGTTGATGATTTGATTTGATTTGATTTGATTTGATTTGATTTGATTTGATTTGATTTGATTTGATTTGATTTGTATGCCGCCCCTCTCCGTAGTATATATTATATGTGCCATAGACTCCATAGTATACAGTGATCCCCCGGTTATTGTGTCCCTGACCATTGCGAACAGGCTAATTTGCGATTTTTCAACCCGGAAGTAAAAAACACCATCTGCGCATGAGCGCCCTTTTCTTTCTATGGCCACGCATGCGTAGATGGTGGAGTTTGCCGGGCAGATCAGCTGCTGGGCGGCTTCCCTGGGTCTTCCCCCTCTTGCCGGGGTTTCCCCTTTGCGTGGGCGGCGGGGAAACCCCAGCCCCGCTTCCCAGCTGAGTGACAAGCGGCGGCCGCACCAGCAGCGGCGGCACGAGCGGCGGCGGCACGAGCGGTGGCCAGACAAGCGGCGGCGGCACGAGCGGCGGCCGGACAAGTGGCGGCCACACCAGCAGCGGCGCCACCAGCGGCGGCGCCACCAGCGGCGGCCGGACAAGCAGCGGCGGCACGAGCGGCGGCCGGACAAGCAGTGGCCGCACCAGCAGCGGCGGCACGAGCGGCGGCGGCACGAGCGGCGGCGGCACGAGCAGTGGCCGGACAAGCGGCAGGCAGGCGGGCAGGCAGGCGGCTCCTCAGCTGTTGGGCGGGGGTCTTCCCAGGTGCGGAAGTAAAAAACACCATCTGCACATGTGCGGCCATGAAAAAAAGGGCGCACATGCGCAGATGGTGTTTTTACTTCCGCAGCGCTACTTCGCGAAAACCCGCTCATTGCGGGGGGTCCTGGAACGGAACCCTCGCAATGATCGGGGGATCACTGTATATCATCTGTGCTGTTTTCTGTTTGTTGTTCGGCAACTTGGTGAGAGGCAGAGGCCCTTTTCCCTTGTTTTCCTCCCCAAAAACTGAGGTGCATCTTATAGAGTCAGAATGGTTGATCAATGGCACAGCTTGTCTCCAGAAGTTGTGAATGAATGCTCCACCACTGGAAGTTTTCAAGCAGGTGTTGGACAACCATTTGTCTGAGGTAGTGTAGGGTTTCCTGTCTAAGCAGGGGGATGGACTAGAAGACCTCCAAGGTCCCTTCCAACTCTGTTGTTGTTGTTGTTGTTGTTGCTATTATTATTATTATTATTTATTAATTATTACTTATTATTCTCCTGTGCATCTTATACTCAGAAAAATATGGTATGCAGACCAATAATATCTTTCAAAACTAGCATAAGAGCTGAATGGGCTGTATGCTCTACAAAGGTGTTGGTTTTCTAATTTCAGAAAACACCACTAAAGGTTGATGTTACTGTTCATAGACTTAAAAAATAGTGGGATCTTTCATATTCTTGTCTTCCTGAAGAGAATTTCAGAGGGGGGGGGAACAAAAAAAAAACCAGAAGACCTCTGGAATGAGTTGCCGATCCTTTTGGTTGAACCATTTAGTGCTTCTCCTTCTCTTGCCAAAATAAATCTTTGTGAAGCTGCACCACAAACTAAAACATTTTCCCCCACTCTACAGGATAATGTAATTATAATTACTATCCATGTAAATTATTAATAATGGATCCACTAATACTTCAGTCTGACCTTTTGTTCTCCCACAATTATAAATGCTAACACAGAGTTGAGATTGCCTAATGGTAATGTAGTGGAAAAAGCTTGAAGATTTCCAGAGTGGTAGCATTTCTCTTTATTTAAGTTTTCAGCTTATCCAGGACAAATATAACAAGAGAATGTCAATTTTCTCCCCACGGGGAAGAAAAGATGGGAAGATGCTAGCATAATCTGTAGGCAATATAACAATACAGTGATACCTCGTCTTACCATCCCCTCGTCATACAAACTTTTCGAGATACAAACCTGGGGTTTAATATTTTTTCCCTCTTCTTACAAACTATTTTCACCTTACAAACCCACCGTCGCTGCTGTGATGCGCCGCCTCTAGACTTCCGTTGCCAGCGAAGCACCCGTTTTTGCGCTGCTGGGATTTCCCTGAGGCTCCCCTCCATGGGAAACCCCACCTCTGGACTTCCGTGTTTTTGCGATGCTGCAGGGGAATGCCAGCAGTGCAAAAATGGGTGCTTCACTGGCAACAGAAGTCCGGAGGTGGGGTTTCCCAGTGAGGGGAACCTCAGTGAAATTGCAGCATCGCAAAAACACAGAAGTCCAGAGATGGGGTTTCCCATGGAGAGGAGCCTCAGGGGAATTCCAGCAGCACAAAAACGGGTGCTTCGGCTGGCAAAAGGGGTGAATTTTGGGCTTGCACACATTAGAAACATAGAAACATAGAAGTCTGACGGCAGAAAAAGACCTCATGGTCCATCTAGTCTGCCCTTATACTATTTTCTGTATTTTATCTTAGGATGGATATATGTTTATCCCAGGCATGTTTAAATTCAGTTACTGTGGATTTATCTACCACATCTGCTGGAAGTTTGTTCCAAGGATCTACTACTCTTTCAGTAAAATAATATTTTCTCATGTTGCTTTTGATCTTTCCCCCAACTAACTTCAGATTGTGTCCCCTTGTTCTTGTGTTCACTTTCCTATTAAAAACACTTCCCTCCTGGACCTTATTTAACCCTTTAATATATTTAAATGTTTCGATCATGTCCCCCCTTTTCCTTCTGTCCTCCAGACTATACAGATTGAGTTCATTAAGTCTTTCCTGATACGTTTTATGCTTAAGACCTTCCACCATTCTTGTAGCCCGTCTTTGGACCCGTTCAATTTTGTCAATATCTTTTTGTAGGTGAGGTCTCCAGAACTGAACACAGTATTCCAAATGTGGTCTCACCATCATTCTATATAGTGGGATCATAATCTCCCTCTTCCTGCTTGTTATACCTCTAGCTATGCAGCCAAGCATCCTACTTGCTTTCCCTACCGCCTGACTGCACTGTTCACCCATTTTGAGACTGTCAGAAATCACTACCCCTAAATCCTTTTCTTTTGAAGTATTTGCCAACACTGAACTGCCAATACAATACTCAGATTGAGGATTCCTTTTCCCCAAGTGCATTATTTTACATTTGGAAACGTTAAACTGCAGTTTCCATTGCTTAGACCATTTATCTAGTAAAGCTAAATCATTTACCATATTACAGACGCCTCCAGGAATATCAACCCTATTGCACACTTTAGAGTCATCGGCAAATAGGCAAACCTTCCCTACCAAACCTTCCCCTATGTCACTCACAAATATATTAAAAAGAATAGGACCCAGAACAGATCCTTGTGGCACACCGCTTGTAACCTGACTCTGCTCAGAATACTCGCCATTAACAATAACTTTAATTGCTTTTCCATTGATTCCTATGGGAAACATTGTTTCGTCTTGCAAACTTTTCACCTTAAGAACCTCGTCCTGGAACCAATTAAGTTTGTAAGGCAAGGTATCACTGTATATGTATATCACTGGATGGAGTACACAGAAAACAAATTGTCGATATTATTCTTGCAAGGAGATGGAAGGTCTCAGTTATAACAATAAAGATACAATCAGGGGTTGAGTATGAAACGGATCAAATATGCAAGTTTCAAATATGAAATGGAAGAATGAGATTGACCAGTTTCCATGATGAAAGTGTCCGTGATCTCATCATTTTTTAAGGAGAACTTCCAAGAGAATTGTCTTGGAAGTCCTGTGTCTCATTGATAGGGAATCAGAGGAATGTGGAATGAAATAAAACATCATGATGATAACAACAACAGAGTTAGACCACCCTAGTTAGACTACACCTAGAGTACTGTATACATTTTTGGTCACCACACCATAAAAAGGACATTGAAACTGTAGAGAAAGTGCAGAAGAGAGCAATCAGAATGATAAAAGGACTGGAAACCAAGACATATAAGGAAAGGTTGCAGGAACTGGGCATGAATAGTTCAGCAAAAAGGAGGTCCAAGGGGGACATGATAACAGTCTTCAGATACTTGAGGGGCTGTCACAGAGAGATCACACTATTTTTCAGGGCACCGGAGGATCAGACTAGGAGCAATGGATGGAAGCTGACCAAGGAGAGATTCAATCTGGAAATAAGGAAGAACTTTCTGACGGTGAGTGTGATCGAGCAGTGGCATGGCTTGCTGATGTAGGCTGTGAACATTCCAATACTCAACACAATCAACAAGAAATTGGACTGCAAGCGAGTCTGGGCAGAAAAAAATGAAGTAGATTGTCCTAAAGGTGCTTTTACGTATACACTATACACCCTTATTATAACTAGTATTCCCTTAATCATATGTTATAGTCTCTTTTAAATGCATAATGTTGTACGTCATAGTTATAACTATTATTTTCATAATTATACCCAGTGATGGGCTCCTACAGGTATGGTCAGGAACACAGTACTGGTAGCAAAATTTGGAGCTCCACCCCAAAGCGCCCAATTTGCACTGAAAGATGTTGAAACCAAATGCATAAGCTACGCCCACAGTGTGGTAGTAAAAATTTTGGTAGCCCATCACTGATTACACCATAACCTTCTATATATTTATCTCTATATACATTTTAATCTATAGTCACCTACAGTCCAATAGTAATATTTTTACAGCATTTATTCTTATATATATCTCCATATAACTGCATTTATTTCTATTATGTTAAACTTCTATCATTATTAAATTACTAATCTCTACATCTGTTATCTAACTATAAATCCCATGTTGAGTAATACTCCGAATCTTCTTTATCCTTAAGTTCCATCCTTAAGTTCTAATTTGGCACATTCTAATATTTTCTTTATTACCTTTTTGCCTATGGGAATGCTTTCATTTTTCCAATTTTGTGCAAAAGTGATTCTAGCTGCTGTTATTACATGTAACATTAAATAAGTGATTTTTTAAATTATATTTCCCTGGTAGTATGCCTAGTAAGAATAATTCTGGTTTTAGATCTATTTGTTGTGCATCTCTTCTAACCACCTTTTTATCTTTAACCTTCTTTTTTTTGCCATTAGACATGTTCACCACATATGATAGTAAGGTCCTGGTCATAGTTCCCTCTAAGCTGAGCAGTGAGCAATCGCTCACTTAAAAATCATCATCAACTCAGAGTTTTCCAAACCTGCCCAGAAGCCGAGAGGGAAAGAGTGAGAGGGAAGGAGAGAGAGGAAGAGGGGAAGAGAGAGAAACAGATAGAAAAAAGAGAGGAAGGAAAAGAGAAAGAAAAAGAATGGGAGTAAGGAAGAGAGAAAGAAAATCAAAATCTAGTTTGAAACTAGCTCAACTATTTAAGTGGCATTTTGATATTGATAGAGTTGCCCTATTATGAGCTCACTGTTATAGACAGACAGTACAGTATTTTATTTTGAAATTCTCTGAGGCAAAACAGGGTGGGTTTTTTGTTTGTTTGTTTGTTTGTCTGTCTGTCTGTCTGTCTGTCTGTCTGTCTGTCTGTCTGTCTGTCTGTCTGTCTATCTATCTATCTATCTATCTATCTATCTATCTATCTATCTATCTATCTATTTATTATTTCTGTGCCGCCTGAAGGGACTGCCGCTCAGACACTATACTTTTCCGCCCACCCACCCCAAAAATTAGAGGGAACACTGGTCCTGGTACTTGTTTACATTTCCAGCACTCTGGTATTTCTTGTTTTTCTTTGGAGACTTTTCGCTTCTCGTCCAAGAAACTGGAACTGGCCATGGCTAATCTAGTGAAGAGAAGGACCAGGGGAGACATGAAGATAGTGTTCCAGTATTTGAGAGACTGCCACAGAGAAGAGCAGGTCAAGCTATTTTCCAAGGTACCTGAAGGCCAGACAGGTAGTGCGGAATGCAGCTGCGAGAGCAATCATGGGCTTTCCCAAATATGCCCACGTTACACCGCAGTCTGCACTGGTTGCTGATCAATTTACGGTCACAATTCAAAGTGTTGGTTATGACCTATAAAGCCCTTCATGGTACCGGACCAAACTATCTCAGGGACCGCCTTCTGCTGCACGAATCCCAGCGACCACAGAGTGGGTCTTCTCCAGGTCAGCTAAACAATGTCGCTTGGCGGGACCCAGGGGAAGAGCCTTCTCTGTGGTGGCCCCAACCCTCTGGAACCAACACCCCCCAGAGATTAGAATTGCTCCCACCCTCCTTGCCTTTCGTAAGCTTCTTAAAACCCACCTCTGCTGCCAGGCATGGGGAAATTGAGATGCTCTTTCCCCCTAGTCCTTTATAATTTTATGCATGGTATGTCTGTATGTATGTTGGTTTTACAATAGGGGTTTTTAACTGTTTATATTGGATTGTCATATGCTGTTTACTACCGTTGTTAGCTGCCCCGAGTCTACGGAGAGGGGCGGCATACAAATCCAATAAAATCAAAATCAAATCAAATCAATAACAGATGGAAACTGATCAAGGAGAGATTCAACCTAGAAATAAGGAGAAATTTTCTGATGGTGCAAACAATCAGCCAATGGAAAAGCTTGCCTTTGGAAGTTGCGAAAGCTTCATCACTGGAGCCTTCAAGAAGAGATTAGGCGGCATTTGTCAGTAATGGTGTAGGTAGGGTCTCCTGCTTGGGTGTGTGTGTTGGACTAGATATCCTACAAGGTCACTTCCAACTCCATTAATCTGTTCCAATTTCTTACAAACTTCTTCAACTCATTCAGTGAAGTAGATTGGTGCTCAATCAGCAAAAGAATGGAGTAAGACTGTATATGCTCTCCTTATTTATTCAATCTATATACAGAATATAGATTGAGAGAAGCTGGAGTGGAAGTTATATGTAGTTTTATATTTGGAGAAAAAAAAGTATCAATAATCATTATCAGGATTTTGATAGCCAAAATGCAAATCAATTGCAAGCTCTAATAATGAAAGTTACAGAGCACAGTGAAAATTGAGACTACAGTTAAATATAAAAATAATCAAATCAATCACAATGGATTCAGCAACCAGTCTTAGAATTGGCCATGAAGATATTGAAATGTGGATTATTATTATTTTTTGCCTTTTCAGATAATCTATTAACAATAAAATATCCAGCAGTCAAGAAATTGCCTCCAGATTAACATTTAATACGGTGTCAGTGAAGATCTTGGAGAAGATGCTGTGACATGTTTATATGAACTGTGCAAGAATTAGAATGATGCAGTCAATAGTTTTCTGTGTGTTACTCCACAAATGTAAAAATTGGACATTAAAGAAACAGAAGAGAAAGCAAACTGATGCCTAGAACTTCAGAGGTGGACGTAACTCCTGAGAATACCACGATGAACAAATGCAGGAACTGGGCATGGCTAGTCAAGTGAAGATAAGGACCAGGAGAGACATGATAGCAGTGTTCCAATATTTGAGGGGCTGCCACAGAGAAGAGGGGGTCAAGCAAGTTTCCAAGGCACCCAAAGACTATACAAGGAATAATTAATGGAAACTGATCGAGGAGAGATTCAAATGTCTTCAATAAGAAGACATTTTCTGACAGAACAATCAACAAATAGAACACCTTGCCTTCAGAAATTGTAGGAGCTTCATCATGGAAAGCTGTTGTGGTTAGCTCTGGCCCAGCTCCTGCCCCAAGGAATGTGCAGGTGGATGTGGGGGAAACATCCACATGCTGCAGGCCTGTTTTGCTCCCGATGGAATCTGATGACGAAGCCTCCTCTGACCAAGGAAGCGTGAGTGACAGGGGAGTTTGGCAGACAGCCCAGGAGGAGATCAATCATCTGTATCATCCCTGGATTCTGAACAAGAATTAATGACACATCCATGCATGCGTAGAGTGATGAATAGGAGACAACAACTGAAGGATTATTACAAGAGAAAATGAGGCCACCTGTGGTTGGATGGGGCTCCAGTAATTAGTGCTACAGATAAAAGTGCAGCTTGGTGTTTTAGCCTCATGGCAGTTTATCTGATTCATTGTTTCGTCAAGATCGTGGTTTTTGTGCTGTTCAAAATTGTGTGTGGTCTCTCTGGACTTTAGAATTGGACTCAATTTCCCAGTTATTGGGTGAGCAATTGGATTGCATTTAACCTGTGCCTTGTGTGTACCAGAAAATCCCTTTGACATTTAAAAAGGGAGCTGTTTCTGTTTTTCTGTTTATAAAAACTTTTGGGTTTTCCTTTTATCGTGTGGTGTGTGTCTTCCTGGACTAATTACCCTGTAATTACGGGCGGTTGAAACACGACGGCAGAACAGAAAGCTTTCAAGGAGAGACTGGACTGCCATTTGTCAGAAATGGTGGAGGGTCTCTTGCTTGGGAGGGGGTTGGACTAAATGACCTACATGGTCCCTTCGAACTCTGTTAATCTGTATCTCATTATAAAACAAATCAATTTGGAATTCTCATTTGAAGCACAAATTAACAGTCTCAAACCAGAATATTTTGGGCACATGTATAGACCCAGTTGCCTAGATAAATCCATAATATTGGGAAAGATAGATGGAAAGCAATAACTTAAAGGGACAACTCATCCTGTAGAATATCTACATGTAATCTATAAGAATCAACACTGAGTTAATGCTAAATAGCAGTTGTTCAATTCAATTCAATTCAATTCAGTTTATTAGATTTGTATGCTGCCCCTCTCCGAAGACTCGGGGTAGCTCACAACAATAATAAAAACAGTATAATAATGGAACAAATCTAGTAATAAAATTATATTAAAAAACCCCAACAATTTAAAAACCATACCACACATACATACCAAACATAAAATATAAGAAAGCCTGGGGGAGATGTTTTAATTCCCCCATGCCTGGCGATATAGGTGGGTCTTGAGTAACTTGCGAAAGACAAGGAGGGTGGGGGCTGTTCTAATCTCCGGGGGGAGTTGATTCCAGAGGGCCGGGGCCGCCACAGAGAAGGCTCTTCCCCTGGGGCCCGCTAATCGACATTGCTTGGTCAATGGGACCCGGAGAAGGCCAACTCTATGGCACCTTATCGGCCGCTGGGATTCGTGCGGTAGAAGGCGGTTCCGGAGGTATTCTGGTCCAATGCCATGAAGGGCTTTAAAGGTCATTAGTTGCTGTTATATTATCATTATCATATACAGTACAAGTGTTGACTGTAGAAAATGTTCATGTTCAATTTTGTGATATCATTTGGTATTAGAAGTTGCAAGGTGTTGAGCTGGAAAAATACATGGTTAAGGCTTGAGAGATATATTTCCAATAGAATTAAGTTTCTTGAGATGGTGTTAGATTACAGCTTCAGAATTTGCAATCAGCACATCTTTGAACCCAAAGTGTGTGAAGTAGAATCTTTATCGTATTGACAATATAATACTTACAATGCTCCTTGGATACAGAACACATGTTTGGACATATTATTTTTGAAATAAATGATGATGAGTGGGTGGGTGGGGGAATGATTGCAAAAACACCAGGAACCCAACATCTCTTATCATTCATATGTTCACATTTTTTTCTCTCCAACTTCTTAGAAAATTATGTTCCTCTGCAAATTGTACTTCTTCGGGTATTATTGATATATTACCACTACAGTGTTCCCTCGATTTTCATGGGTTCGAACTTCGCGAAAAGTCTATACCACGGTTTTTCAAAAATATTAATTAAAAAATACTTCGCAGGTTTTTTCCCTATACCACGTTTTTTCCTGCCCGGTGACGTCATGTGTCATCGCCAAACTTTCGTCTGCCTTTAATAATTTTTTTTAATAAACTTTAATAAATAAACATGGTGAGTAACAATGTAAATGGTTGCTAAGGGAATGGGAAATTGCAATTTAGGGGTTTAAAGTGTTAAGGGAAGGCTTGTGATACCGTTCATAGCCAAAAAATAGTGTATTTACTTCCGTATCTCTACTTTGCGGAAATTCGACTTTCGCGGGTGGTCTTGGAACGCATCCCCCTCGAAAATCAAGGGAACACTGTATATATCTCCTCTTGACTTAATACCATATCCAAAAGGAGAAAGGGGTCACTGAGTTAGGATGACCTTGACAAAGTGGGCCTTGTTTTCATCCATTTTTTTCTAGATTCAGAATCTAATATAACCTACAACATAAAAAACAATACAGTGGTACCTCGAGATACGAGTTTAATTCGTTCCGGACCTGGGCTCTTAAGTCGAGCAGCTCTTATCTCGAACGACTTTTCCCCATAGGAATTAATGTAAATAATTTTAATTGGTTCCAGCCCTCAAAAAACTCACAAAGTTAGTCTAAATTATGCAGAAAGACATGTTTTTAATGAAGAAATATACATGTACATATAAATGAATAATGAAGTTTCTTTCACTTAACTTGTAAACTTTCTTAAACTTTTAAATTTACATATGTTCAACTTCTCTGCCACCCAATCCTGTAGGACAGAGGTCCCCAACCCTTTTTGCACCAGGGACCGGCTTTAAGCGATCAAGAGAGGAATGGGTGAATGAATGGACGGAGGGTGGGAAGGAAGGAAGGAAAGAGGGAAGGGACAGGAACAGAGGAAGGAAGCAAGGAAACTTATGAAAGGGGAGAGTAAGAGAGGAATGAGTGAAGGGAGGGAGGGAGGGAAGAAGGTGGGAAGGAGAAAGAAAAGAAGAAATAGAGGAAGGGAAGGTAAAAGATAGAAAGAAAAAGAGCAAGAAAGAAAGCTGCAAGCACCCCCCGAGCCCCCCAGGCCGGCTGCAACCTTTTAAAACACGCGCGCCGCTTCGCAGCTGTCTCCTGAAGCCGAACGCGGAAGTTAGCGTTTGGCTTCAGGAGACAGCTCCTTGGCGCTTGTATCTCGAATTTGGGCTTGTAAGTAGAACAAAAATATCTCTCCCCTCCCAGCTCTTATCTCGAGTTGCTCTTAAGTAGAGCAGCTCTTATGTCGGGGTTCCACTGTATTCCCAACATTCCTATGTCTTACTAAATACATATTTGATTTCCATCAAGTCAGTGTCAATTCTTACTGACCACATACCATGATTTTCTTCCTGCTCTTTCAGATCTTTCAATCCATCACCACCATAACTGGTTATTCATTCATCTTGGTGATGGTCATTTTCTTTTCATTCCATTCACGGTCACAGCATTAGAGCCTTCTCCAGAGGACTAGATCGTCAGAAAATGAGTCCAAAGTAAGATAATTTGAGCTTAATTATTTGTGCCTTGGGTGAGAACTATGAATTGATTTGCTTAGGGATCCATTTATCTTTGGCTATCCATAGTTTTATAGGAGTTATAGCTAATGCCAAACTTCAAACTCATTGATGCTGTTTCTATTTTGCTTCAGGATAACGTTCAACATGAAGATGCTCTGAATAGCTAATAATCAATATTATTTTACTGGTAATTCACTTTATTTATTTATTTATTTATTTATTTATTTATTTATTTATTTATTTATTTACTTATTTACTTATTTAATTAGTCAAGTATGAATTGGTAGTATAAAAAGATACAATAGTGTTTATATACATGATACTAGCAAGAGAGAAACGTTAGGACACTGGTGCGCTTATGCATGCTGCATAACTATATAGTTATAGCTACCCACTCTAAGAAATGGGACTCTGTATCTTCTGGGAGCACATTTATTTATTCATCTAGATGTGTAGAACTTCAATTATCATAGAAGCTATTGATCACCACATCTGAAGGACAACAGCTTGAGGAAACCTGGTTCATTCTTAGTCTGATAATCAAGACAGTCTGTTCTTGGCATTGGTGAAAGAAGCTGAAGTAGAAGCTTTTGTTGTTAGTTTCCGAAGTCATGTTCGGCCCATCATGACCCCATGGACAATGTTCCTCCAGGCCTTCCTGTTCTCTGCCCTTCCCTTCTTCTTTTGCCATCCCCAGCATTAGAATCTTCTCCATTGTGTTAGAGTGTGCAGTTATCTCTGAGTGGTCAAAGATACACCTACACAGAAGAAACGTAGAAATCCAGCAGATATTCAGCTGATAGCTCAGAGATACGAGTAATAATTCAGTAATACAAACAAGATACATTAAATGTATAAAATGGCAATCCGTAACACTAGCTCCTAAAGCAATAATGTTCTAATGTATTGTTGGTTTATTTTATATATTGCCAGACACAATATATCACCAACACATGATCCTTCCTTCTCATTAGGTGGCCAAAGTATTTGAGGTTCATCTTCAGCATCTGGCCTTCTAAAGAGAAGTCCTGGTTGATCTCCTCTAGGACTAACTGGTTTGATCCCTCTGAAGTCCAAGGGATTCGCAGAGGTTTTCTCCAGCACCATACATAGTTCAAAGACCTCAATAAGTAAAATAATAAGTAGAATACAGTGGTACCTCTACTTAAGAACGCCTCTACTTAAGAACTTTTCTAGATAAGAACCCGGTGTTCAAGATTTTTTTTGCCTCTTCTTAAGAACCATTTTCTATTTAAGAATCTGAGCCCGGAAAATTTTTCCAGGAAACCTGAGAGCGGCAGGAAGTCCCAGCCAGTTTCCTACCATTCCCCCTTTAATCATGGCCATCTCGGGCTTTTCTGGGCTGCCAGAGGAGCCTTTCGGTGGCACTCCCCATCTCGCCTGCCTGGGTTTCTTTCTCTGGCACAGTTTATGGAAGGCAGCCTCGCGCCAGGTGTATGGAAGGCACATGCTCCTCCTCTCCACCTAAGAATCCCTCTTTTTTTTAGGCCTTAAAGTTTTGGATATTTTTTTATTCTCCTCACCTTCTTCCTTCCGCAGCGACTGTCCTCCTCCTCTTCTTTCTCCTCCTCCTCCCACCCAAATTCCGAGCTTTTATTTCTTTCCTAATGGGTTTGCATGCATTATTTGCTTTTACATTGATTCCTATGGGGAAAAATGCTTCTACTTACAAACTTTTCTACTTAAGAACCTGGTCACGGAATGAATTAAGTTCTTAAGTAGAGGTATCACTATATATCATAAGTAGAAGCTTACTGGACTTGAACTCAGATTCCCACCTCTTCCTTGTGTCTTACTATAGGATTTTCACTTCCCCCTCCTCTCTAGTTGTGGATGGTACCTCTGCCCTTTCAAAAGTGAGGTTGCACAAGGAGAGGAACTTACTCCTGCATCCAGGAAGCAAGAGAGGCAACTGCACTCCTTACTAGGGAAGTCAAGAAAGAACCAGGGAGGTGGGAGGAGGAGGAAGAGTATTTGGGCTGATTCCCTTCTCTCATTCCGCTGCGACCTCCACAGCGTTCAAGCTTGTATACCTTCCTCTCTCTCTCAGAGAGGGAGAGAGTTGCAGAGCAGGAAAACAGCCTTGCCGGTTACGCGAGCTTCTGGGTCTGGATTGGAGGATTTATCCCGAAGACGGATCGATCATCTGGGGTTGGAGGGGAGTTCAAACGGCAGACAAGCGAGAAGACAAACCAGCCAGGCGCCGCTACAAAACTGGGTTGCCTTTGCAACTTTCCTCCAGCCCTGCCTTCCTCCGCCGTGATCCGGGATGGCTTCCAATTTTAACGATATAGTAAAGCAAGGGTACGTCAAGATTAGGAGCAGACGTTTGGGTGTAAGTATTGTACGATTGCTCTGGGGTGTGTCTCCCTGCCTTCCCCCCATTTTTGTTCGTTCTCTCCCCATCCCCGGTTTCTCCTCTCGGCATTTTCACCCGAGACTCAGCGCCGAGGTTTGGAGATGCTTGCAGATGCTTCTCTCGGCCGCCGGGTGGGTTGGTGGGATCGGTCGGCGTGTCTGAATGGGGAAGAAAAGCGAGTCGACGGCTGCTTTGGGTGTTCTGTTTATTTACTTATACCTTGCGGAGAGTTGAGCCTTTCCAGATCCCTGCGTTACATACCCGGCGGGCTCGCAAAGGCGCGTTTCTAAGATAGCGGTTCAGCGAATGGAAAAGAGGAGATGCGCGCTGGCATTTCAATGGGTATTTTCAGGGGCTCAGCTGTGTAGGATAGAGTAGCAAGCACTGGATGTCACAGAATTCTTCCTCGAACGGGACCGGAGCGAACAGCGAGTGTCTTGTAGGAAACGGATTTAGAAATCGGGAATTGACTGATTGAAGCAGTCTGTTGTCTCCTTAAGTTCCCACTTCCTTCCCTTTCCTGAACAGGAGCCCCTTAAGTGTAAAACCAGAGAAAGCAAACTTCAGGATTAGCTATGTAGTTTGCATTTGCAACAGGGTTTAGCTTAAAGTCTTGGGCACCTTGGAGATGTGCCTCCTAGGTTACTTCACTCAGAAATGAGACCTGTGGTGGGTGATGTGCAACGGTGCAATATTGGCTTAAAAAGAAGTAGACTTTAATACTTTTAAGTAAAATGTGCATGGACTTGCCGTCAAGGCAACAGACATATCGACTTGTGCTGGCATAACTGAGATAAGAGGATAGGAATGCAATACACGTACACACCGACACAGACACACATAAACACACTCAGGAATAAAAGTGCAGGGTTCATCCTACTTGAATAAAACCAGCCCTGCAAATAGAAAAAAAAATATTTTCACTTAGTGAGTCTTGTATCTCATCAGCGGCACCAGACAATTCTGAAGTTCTGTGATACTAAACCATTCCAGCCAGATGAACCCATCATGCTTTTATTTGTCTGTCTCTTTAAAATGTGCTGTCACTCTGCATGTGGGTCACATGGAAATGCCATTCAAGTAAACCATTCCTCCGAGTCAGAAGTTGGTGGCGTGTTTCCCCCGGGAGGATTCTTTCATTCATGAAACTTTTTATAGCTCTGGGAAGTCAGTAAGCCACGGCCTTTGACATAGAAAGTAAATTTAGGTAAATTTCAAACTGGAGTCTTAAGGAGATAACATCCATATGATCAATCCACCAGAAGTCCTACTGTGCAGAGCGGATTGCTGAGTTTGGCTGTGTAGAAAATTCAGCATGGGAATTCTTATTTGTCATAAAAATACTTGGAACTGCTTCGCACCTCTGATTTTCAGAAGGGTTTCAATTTGGTTGTCACATTTGTCTTGGAGCATTCCTTTCATGTTTAAGCATTTCTTTCATTGTTTATGTATCCAGCACACTTTTTCAGTGAAAAACAAAACAACAAAACAAAACAAAAAATATTAGGAGTCTTCTGTTAAAATTGTGCACTGGGCTGTTTTGTACCAGACGGTTGCCCATGCTGTTTTGGCAGTTATTGTGATTTCCCTTGAGAAGTTGATTCATAGACATCTGCAAGGCTTTAACTCTTTGGAGGCACATTGTCTGCAGCTTTGATAAACAACTGAGCCAATGCCTCCGATTCAAAAGAAATAATTTCAACTCAGGCGCCCTTCATTTCACCAGGTGGATAGTAAATGTCACTGGCTACTGTAAAAGTGGGAGAGCTTCTTTATAACGGAAAGGTTCACACAATGTAAACTTGGTGCTGTATACTGCATATATGTGAGTGTTGGAAAAGCCATGTGGTTGTAAAGAATAAATGCCCTGGTGGAATAAAATAACAGAGTTGGAAGGGACCTTGGAGGTCTTCTAGTTCAAAACCCTGCTTAGGCAGGAAATCCTACATCACAAGTTATCAAAACTCTTGTTAAAAACTTCCAGTGTTGGAGCATTCACAACTTCCGGAGGTAGGTTGCTCCATTGATTAATTTAAGAAACTTTTTCCTTAGTTCTAGGTGACTTCTCTCCTTGATTAGTTTCTACCCATTGCTTCTTTTCTTTTTGTAATTTTGTTTTATTTTTTCACCAAACTTACACAAACATCCATACATGTATCATATTATAAAAACATGCACAGTTATACATTTATATCCAAACTATCATAAACACATATCCTTAATTTGCTCCTTTTATATTTTAACTTCCTGTCTGCCTCCCTTCTATATTTCATACTATTCCCTTCTCTCTAGCTCCCTCTTCCCCTCTACCTTCTTTCTCTCTCTTTCCCTCTTCCCTCCTCTCTCTCCCTTCCTTTTCTACTTCCTCTTCCTCTCTCTTAAGGCTTGAGGCCATTGAGCATTGCCTTCATGCTCCAGCCAACTGTATGAATGAATTATCATGAGTGAATGTTAGTTAAATGCTTTTTAATTACATGGGGTTTTAGATTGTTTTATATTGCTTATTTATTTATTTACTTACTTACTTACTTACTTACTTACTTACTTACTTACTTACTTACTTACTTACTTATTTGATTTCTATGCCTCCCTTCTCCTGAGGCACTCAGGGCGGCTTACAACATGTAGAAATCTAAATAAAATTTACAGATTAAAATCCCCATAATTAAAAGTTAACAACAGATTCACTCATCATCCATCACACATTCATTCATTGAGTGGGGCAAGGTGTTAAAATTTCAGTTCAATTTTAAATATTCTAAACATAAATATTTTAAATATAAATATTTTAAATATAAATATTCAATTTTATATTGGGTTTCTCAGATTTTGTATTGTATTGACTTTATTAAGTTAGCTGCCCTGAGTCCGCAGGAGAAGTAAGTTAGTAAATTAGTAAATTAGTTAGTAAATTAGTAAGTTATTAAGTAGGTAAGTAAGCATCTCCTCCAAAATGCTTAAAAAATGTCTACTTTTCCTCCTCCATTTTAGTTTTACAATAAATACACTGGTCAAAGGGAACACTCAAATAACACATCTTAGATCTGAATGAAAGAAATATTCTCATTGAATACATTGTTCTGTACAAAGTTGAATGTTCTGACAACAAAATGAAATTGATTGTCAATCAGTGTTGCTTCCTGAGTTGACAGTTTGATTTACTTAGGGTTATATTCTGTTGTTTAAGTGTTCCCTTTATTTTTTTGAAGCAGTATACATAAGGTCAACTAGGAAGAGTGAGTGACCATTATGTGATTTCTATATGGCACTAGTGTATAGTTTGTTTAATTGTTCTTAGGAAATAAATGGTGTTTACTTTTGATTATATGCTAAACCAAACCAGATACAGGGCTTAATGTGATGTGTGAACAATAATTTGCACTAACCTAAAGAACTTTATGGCTAAACCGAACCTGACACTCCTTGGGTGTCAGTCCCAGATTATAACATTTATACCCCGCTGGCTGTATAGAACAAGGAGGTAACTTCCATTATCACCAACCAAGAATTTGAAAATAAGTTGATGCAGGAAGATGTCCACTTTCAAGTCTGTCTGGTCCTCCAGTTTCAGAATAAAAGGAAGATTTCTTTTGTTGATAATGGGTGAATGCGGGAGAACAAGTTGACATTCAATCCAGAGAAGATGAATTGGTAAATATGACAAGGATGAAAGTTTAACTGAGATTAGACAGTTTTCTACTGAAGGATCAGCCCTCTCTGACTGGGAGTGCTATTTGATCCTCGGGGATTACTATTTTTTTCACAATCATATCTAGTGTGATAAATGTCCCTTTTCCTGGGCTGATCACATTCAATATGTAGGCCCATGTTAACTACCGCAGCACACTTGCATCAGGCTACCGAGAGCTAGTGGGATGCAGTTTAAAGGACAAGTAAGAATTTGAAGGATCCTTCTTCAAGTCTACATACTATTCAAAAGAGATCAAAAAGGGAACACAAAGACCAAAAAACCCCTCAACAGCAACCAAAACCCAGATGAGCAGAGATTAACCATCAGGATTAACATTATACTAACAACCAAGAAGCAAATTACAGGGGGTGGACAGAAAAATAGAAACAGCATGAAAAATCATCAAAATATCTTTTAATATGGTGTTGGTCCACCTTTTTGCGGCAAATACAGCCTCAATTCTCCAAGGTATTGATTCATACAAATTGTGAATTGTTTCCAAAGGAATTTTAGCCCATTCTTCAGTTAAAGCACCCTCCAGTTCTTTTAGAGACGATGGTGGTGGAAAAAATTGATTTCTTACTTGAATCTCTAAAATTGACCATAAATGCTCAATAATGTTGAGGTCTGGTGATTGTGGTGGCCAGATGAGATGCTGAACTTCATTAGAATGTTCCTCGTGCCATGTATATCCTAATTACGCAACTGCCATGCAAACTGACGGTAAATAGCCCAAGCAAAGACCCATCAAACCCACACCAAACAACCCAGACAGGGCAAGCCAGTAGGATATAAAATGAGAGCAAATCTCACTCCCTACTAACACTGATGGTAATACCCAGTTTGGTAATGAAACACCTGTAAAAAAACAACTACGTTCAGAGAGCACCAAGGACTCCTCATTTTTTCAAGTCTCCCATGAACTATAGAAATACACACAGGATACTTTACCCTGCTCACTCTTCATTTCAGATCAAGAAGAAAGGTGTTATTGGAACAGGAGCTGTCATATATGCTAATCTTACTTTTTATTTATTTACAAAAAAGCAAGTATGAATGAATGAATGAATGAATGAATGAATGAATGAATGAATGAATGATGCAAAATTCAGCAGTTAGGCTCCTACATCACACAAAGGCTGTCTTGAAGGATCTGTATTGATAGCAAATTGTGTACTAAGCACAACATGCCATGTTTGGTTAAGTAAAGAAAACTGTGAATCAATCGTGACTCCTGGTAAACTGTACATGGATGTACATTGGCCTCTATGGTGAGAGCAAAGCAGAAGCAAATGGAATCCCCACTTAATGTGAATTTTGGTGTTGCTTCTAAGTATGTAAGGGACGGAGCTTATGTGATTAAACCCCAATGCACATTTTGGCATTTAGTTGACAGTTCTGGATTTCATAGACATGTCTGTAATTTTCCTGCTTAACAGTATGAAAGGTTACTATTGCCTTTGAGGGTGTTTTTTGACTTCCCAGTTTAACCTATGCTATGATATATCTTTCTGGTTATCCATTCAAGTTCTAAGAAGATAGGACCTTGCTTAACTGTTTTGGGCTCCACCAAGCTGGCTATATTCTGCCCCTTGTTTTTAAATTCTGTCTTTTAGGAGGCCACATCTGAAGAGGTCTCCATTGTGAGAGGTCTCTTGCTGTGGAAATGGGAGAAGAATTCTTGCATAAAGTCCTTTGGGTTGCATTTACTCCCCAGATCTTTGCCTCTAGAAGAGCAACTCATTTCAACAGGCTTTTAATTGTTAATTGGTAGTCATAGAAGACGTAGATAATTTTGTTAATACCATGGTATAATCATATAGTAATTATATGATGCTCTGACATTTTATGTATGTTTATTATCATGATTATTACCATTACTATGCCTCTGTTAATTTGATTAATCTAAACTTAATTACTTTAATTGGTTTACTATGGATATTTTATGTGTATGCATATGTTGTGATCCACTGGGAGTCATCATAAAGCATAGTTATGATAAAACATAATATCATAAAACAAGTATGATAAATAAACACCACTTATTTTATTGTTCCTTTAATTGGTATTTTTATCTTTTTAATATTCTGTTTTTGTTGCTAATTTTTGTAGATGTTTTGAGTACTTATCAATGTAAAAAGGTAGGGTAGAAATCAGAGAAGCAAATAAATAAGTGTTTTAAATCATTATTCTGATTCTTAACAAACTTTTAGCTTTCTGGACAAGGCTATTGCTAGTACGAGATATAAATCAAAGAGATGGAATAAATTTGAATTTTTAAAAATCCCTCCCACCAGCCCACCTCACCAAGAATATGAATTTAGATTGCATATGGAGTAATTAATGTAACATTACTACAAACCATACTTCGGGATTGTGGCTAAGGTATACCTTAACCATAGTTTTCACCTTGAAATGATTTTAAAGCCTAACTTAAGTAAAGTTAATCATGTCAAATAATTACACCTACAGAGGGCTATTCTATAAATTCCCCTCAAATTCTCCTCTGTTTAAAGGATCCTCATTGTGCATTACATGTTTTTCAAGTGTATGGGCTTAGTCCCTTATGGAGAGTGGTTCTTGAACCTGAGAAACTGAAAAAAGGAATGAAGAGAGCAGTTGATTGTGATCTTTCCATTCCCATGTACTAGAGGACCATCGAGAACAGGGGTGTCAAACCCAAGGCCCACAGGTTGAATCTGGCCCACAGAGTGATAAGAATTGGCCCATGGGGCCTAATTTGGAAACAACAAAAGATCGGCCCAAGATGCCTCTGCTAGCAAAAATAGATTTTGGGAGGGCCACATATGGCCCTCCCAAGCTCCATTTTCACTGACAGAGAGTTGCAGGAGGCTGTTACAGCCAGAAATGGAGCATGGGAGCCTGTTTTTGCTGGCAGAGTGCTTGGGTCACCACAGGCTCCCCTGACACGAGTGATGTCAAACTGGCCACACCCATCCAGCCCACACCCACCCAGACTCCCCAAGGTCAAACACAAACATGATGTAGCCCTCAATGGAATTGAGTTTGACATCCCTGATCTAGAATAAGAGCTCTCAACCTGGGGTCCATGTTCTTTCTGGGCATATGTGAATTTAGATTGGAAGAAACTTATCAACTTGACTTTCACTCATCTCTAACTAAAATGTAGCTTTTCATTCAGTAAAAGAGATAGGCAGGGGTGGGCTATCAATTCCCAGCCCTACCAGAACGGGCTGGGAATGTGTGCCCCCACTCCTGCGTGTCCCCGCACCCTGCGTGTACTCCCTGTGCAGAATTCAGCATCTGCACATGCACAGAAGCCTAATCTTGTGCAAGGATGAGATTTCCAGGGGTTTTTTTTGCTTCTGTGCATGCCCAGAAGCAAAGAAAACCCAGAAATAGCCTAAAAAAGGGTAAGTGGCCACTTGCCGCTGCTGTTTGCCCCGCTCACCACCTTTCGCTCCCCCACTCATGCGCATGTCATGGTGGCTCTCTGCCACCTTTTGCCCTGCCCACCCCTGGGGCCTCTCATGGCAAAGGCTGCCTGCAGTCACCGGCTGCCTTTTGCTCTGCTTGCCCTGGAACCTCTCTTGGAAGCAGCTGCCTGCCCTGCTTGCCCCGGAACGTTTCGTGGCAGTGGCTGCCTGCAGCCGCTGGCCACCTTTTGCCTTGCCCACCTCAGTGCCTCTCATGGCAGTGGCTTCTCCCACGCCTCCTGTGGCAGCGGCTCACCACCACCACCCTCTCCTGCCCGCTGTGCTGTATTGCGAGCGGCCCACCCGGTCCTTATCTTGCCTGCAAGGGCGCTGCAGGCATGGTACGGATAGAGATGGGCAGCAGCCGGAATGGCGCACAGGCATTTTTCCGGCAGCAAAAATTGTCGGCTTCTTTGCTTCCGCAAAGTAATTTTTTATTGGAATCGCTCTGGTTGTTCATGCACACACATGCATGCATGAGAAGCTGGAACCAGAACGGGCCTACGTGCTCTGCTTTCCCCAGCTAAACGATTGTTCCGGGCGTTCTGGCTGGAGCCCACCCTAGAGATAGGCAACAAATTAATTTATGGCAAAATGTTTCTTATTTATTTATTTTTATTTATTTGTTAGAGTTGAAAGGGACCCTGCGGGTCAAGTCCAACCCCCTGCTCAAGCAGGAAACCCTACACCACCCCAGCCAGATGGCAGTTCAATCTCCTCTTGAATATGTCAAAATTGGGGCGTTCACAACCTCCACTGGCAGGCCGTTCCATTGGTTGATTGCTTTGACCATCAGGAAGTTCTTCTTATTTCCAGGTTAAATCTCTGCGTGGTCACCTTCCCTCTGTTGCTCCTTGTCTGGCCCTCTGATGTCCTGGAGAATAGAGTGACTCCCTCTTAACATCAATAAGTAAATCACTAAAATTATTATACCTTCAAAAGGGGCTTACCTTATGTATGTATGTATGTATGTATGTATGTATGCATGCATGCATGCATGCATGCATGTATGTATGTATGTATGTATGTATGTATTCATTTATTTTCAACATCTGCCCATCTCAGCAAGCAATTATGGGCAGCATAAAACAGGCATAAACCAACTCCCCCTGGAGATTAGAACTGCCCCAACCCTCCCTGTCTTTCGCAAACTACTCAAGATTCACTTATGCCGCCAGGCATGGGGGAGTTGAGATATTCCTTCCCCCTGGCCATTACAAGTTATGCATGGTATGTTTGTGTGTATGTTTGGTTTTATAACAAGGGTTTTTAGTTGTTTCATTATTTATTTATTTATTTACTTATTTACTTACTTACTTACTTACTTACTTACTTACTTACTTACTTACTTACTTACTTGCTTATTTATTTATTTATTTATTTAGATTTGTATGCCGCCCCTCTCCGCAGACTCGGGGCGGCTCACAAGAAGACACAACAAATCGTAACGAATCCAAATAAATTTAAATATTTAAAAAGTTTTAAAAGAACCCCAATATACTAACACACACACACACAAACATACCATGCATAAATTGTACATGCCCGGAGCAGGTGTTTTAGTTCCCCCATGCCTGACGGCAAAGGTGGGTTTATTGGATTGTTACATGCTGTTTTTATCATTGTTGTTAGCTGCCCGAGTCTACGGAGAGGGGCAGCATACAAATCCAATAAATAAATAAATAACATAAATAAAATAAAACAATTAAACAAGCATTGGCATTGATTTAATATATTAATAAAGAATTGCCTGTATTAATAATATCCATATTGGCTATTTTTAAAATATTTTGATAACTATGGATCTTTGGCTTCCTTTGTAATAATATCTATAGGTGTTTTATGCAATCCAATTCTTTTTTATCTGAGAAGTGTCTATAGGTTTCACCCAAATTCTCTTGATGGTACAAAAATGTTACAAACCATCTATAAAGCTTTAGTTTGCAGGAGATTTAAGAGTGGCTAATGACTTTGTACCACACTCTGCTTGCCTACAGTCCCTTCCCCAAATTTATATGCCCTGTGGATAGATGGCCTGCCGGGAGGCCAGAATTCACTGCAGCAAAGTGGCCTGGGAGAGCTTAAAGTCACCTTTTATGCTGCTGTTAATACTGAAGAATGAAACCCATGTGTAGAAAGAAAGGCTGCAGCAAAGGTGAAAAGCCATAGATCCCAGCTGTGTATTACAAGTGGTGGCAGCAAGGTCACACAACATGAAGGCTCTCTCTGCATCGTTTACCTTGAAAAATAATAAATCAGATGCTTTTGTGGTTATTGCCCATTTAAAGCCTTTCCAGAGAACTTTGGGACCTATAATAGTGTCCAAGAGTTGTAAAATACTTCCATCGCTCATCCAAAGGGCATCAAGGGGAGTGGGTGCAAAGACCTCAGAGCTGATGGGAAGTCCACTGGCCTGTGGGAAGTGGATAAAATCATTTTAAGGGCCACAAATTGCTTTTATTTTCTTCTTGTTTTTAAGTAGTCCTGTATAAATAGAGGTCAGCTCAGAATTTATTTAACAGTATTTATGGATGACCTTTCAGCTAATACAGTCCTAACGGTTTGGAATGTAACTCAATGAAAGGCATCTGCGGGGCAGAGTTAATAATAATAATAATAATAATAATAATAATAATAATAATAATAATAATAATAATAATACCACATTTGAAATACTGTGTTCAGTTCTGGAGACCTCACCTACAAAAAGATATTGACAAAATTGAACGGGTCCAAAGATGGGCTACAAGAATGGTGGAAGGTCTTAAGCATAAAACGTATCAGGAAAGATTTAATGAACTCAATCTGTATAGTCTGGAGGACAGTAGGGAAAGGGGGGACATGATCGAAACATTTAAATATGTCAAAGGGTTAAATAAGGTCCAGGAGGGAAGTGTTTTTAATAGGAAAGTGAACACAAGAACAAGGGGACACAATCTGAAGTTAGTTGGGGGAAAGATCAAAAGCAACGTGAGAAAATATTATTTTACTGAAAGAGTAGTAGATCCTTGGAACAAACTTCCAGCAGACATGGTTGGTAAATCCACAGTAACTGAATTTAAACATGCCTGGGATAAACATATATCCATTGTAAGATAAAATACAGGAAATAGTATAAGGGCAGGCTAGATGAACCAAGAGGTCTTTTTCTGCCGTCAGTCTTCTATGTTTCAATAATAATAATAATAATAATAATAATAATAATAATAATAATAATAATAATAATAATACAGACTGAAATCTCTTATTTTTAGGCAGAGATTTAGCCTGCAAAAATGACCCCATGTCGCTACAGAGAGCAATGGATTTCTGTATTTCTTTGCTTTCTTTTAATAATCATACAGTTTTGTTTCTTTAGTCTTGATCTAGCGCAGTGGTTCTCAACCTGGGGTCGGGACCCCTTTGGGGATCGAATGACCATTTTACAGGGGTCGCCTAACACCATGGGAAATGACAATTTTCCCATGGTGTTAGGAACTAAAGCTTCTATTCTGGCACCTTGGAACATATTTTTACAATCCGACCAATCAGGTGTTTACAGTGGGGGTGTCCCTCTGACCTTCTTGCCAATCAGCTTAAAGTTCTGTTGGGAGAATTGGCGCTAGACATATGGTTGGGGGTCACCAAAACATGAGTAGCTGTATTAAGGGGTCACAGCATTAGAAAGGTTGAGAACCATTGATCTAGCAGCATTCATTGCTTCCAAAATGATATGAATGAGCACAATGGATTTTGGTCACCATAATGGATTTCACTGTGCTTTTCATTCTATTTCATGTTAAATAAAAGGGAATAGCTCAGGGTTGAAAATATTCTGTGGGGTCTAGCCGTTAAGGCACCAGGCTAGAAAGCAGGAGACTTTGAGTTCTAGTCCTACCTTAGCCATGATAGATGGCTGGGTGACTTTGGAACAGTCACTTAATCTCAGGCAACAACATCAGGCTTAGGCAACAAGCCAGTCAGTCTTTCCTGTTACAAACAGTGGATCGGTGCTTGGTTAATTCAAAAAGTGGAGTCTGCACCTGAGGAAAAAAGCTAGGAATTAAAAATAAATCATTTTGTTACCTTGTCAGGTAATGAAATGTCTGCAAAAACCAACCAAGCTCCAAGACCATTAAGCACTCTATAATACAGTAGTACCTCGTGATACGAACCCCTCATCATACAAATTTTTCGAGATACGAACATGGGGTTTGAAATTTTTTTGCCTCTTCTTACGACCTTTTTTCGCCTTACGAACCCACCACTGCTGCCGGGATACCCCACCTCCGGACTTCCATTGCAAGCGAAGCGCCCATTTTTACCATCCTGGGATTCCCCTGAGGCTCCCCTCCATGGGAAACCCTACCTCCCAGGATCGCAAAAACGGGCGCTCTGCTGGGCGCCGCCACCTGGCTGTCACCTTCCGAAACAGCCAGGGCACTTCTTTCCTGGCCGAAACATGGACTCCAGGAAGGACATCTTCGTGACACCAAAGCTCTGCCCCTAGAATTCCCTATTGGGATTCCCCACCTTTGTTTGAGCCTCCTGACTGGCCGACAGCTCCACGGCTCTTCTGTGAAGGTGACAGCTGGGTGGCGGTGTTTCTTGGCATTCTCCCAAACCCGAATGCCGAACCCAAACTTTTGCCAAACTTCCGCCGAACTTCCGGGTTCGGCGTTTGGGAAAACGGCGAGAAGCACTCTGCTGTTTCAGAAGGTGACAGCTGGGTGGCGCCACCCAGCGGAGCACTGTTTTTGCAATTTTTTTTGGGGGGGGGGGTCTTGCATGCATTAATCGGTTTTCCATTGTTTCCTATGGGAAACATTGTTTCGTCTTACGAACTTTTCACCTTACGAACCTCCTCCCGGAACCAATTAAGTTCATAAGACAAGATATCACTGTATTGTTAAATATCAGAATTAGTTGAAATGAAACACAATTGATAGTTTATATAGATAGTTTGTGACATAACCAAGGAAAATGTATAAAATCACACAAAAACATTAAAATATATAAAGTAATCTACATATATATACCGCTCAAAAAAATTAATGTGTCAAATAACACATCCTAGATCTGAATGAATGAAATATTCTCATTGAATACTTTGTTCTGTACAACATTGAATGTGCACGGCAGCATGTGAAATTGATTGTCAATCAGTGTTGCTTCCTAAGTGAAAAGTTTGATTTCAAAGAAGTTTGATTTACTTGGAGTTACATTGTGTTGTTTAAGTGTTCCCTTTATGTTTTTAAACAGTGTATATGTGCAGATGTAGGCAGCAGCAGTTGCAAATAAGTGCTACAAGAAAAAGAGGGATAGCTAAAGACTAATTTAGACATAGGTAGTTTATTCTTTATATAATAAAACAAAACAAAAAGTAAGTTTTACATGCAGTTTAAGTGGGCAATTTCCTAAAAAGAATTATTTCTATAGGAGCAGGTATGCTCTGTAGTAAATTATCACATCTCTACATCATGTCATTTTATACATATAAAAAATTCCATCCTTTGCTTACAAAGAGAAAAATATTAAGTGTTATATTTATTTTAGAACATTCTTTCCCATTTTTAACTCAGAAAAGGAAGCCATGGTAACTTCCAGACTCAAGTTAGAATGACAATTTTATTTAAAAAAAAATACTTGCAATTTTTAGTTTATAAAATTATTATTTTATACATTGAACATACAGTGATACCTCATCTTACAAACGCCTCATCATACAAACTTTTTGAGATACAAACCTGTGGTTTAAGATTTTTTTGCCTCTTCTTACAAACTATTTTCACCTTACAAACCCACCGCCGCCGCTGGGATACCCCGCCTCCGGACTTCCGTTACCAGCGAAGCACACGTTTTTGTACTGCTGGGATTCCCCTGAGGCTCCTCTCCATGGGAAACCCCACCTCCGGACTTCCGTTGCCAGCGAAGCACTTGTTTTTGTGATGCTGGGATTCCCCTGCTGGGATTCCCCTGCAGCATCGCAAAAACACAGAAGTCCAGAGGTGGGATTTCCTATGGAGGGGAACCTCAGGGGAATCCCAGTAGCGCAAAAACGGGCGCTTCAGCTGGCAAAGGGGGTGAATTTTGGGCTTGCACGCATTAATCGATTTTCCATTGATTCCTATGGGAAACATTGTTTCGTCTTACAAACTTTTTCACCTTAAGAACCTCGTCCCAGAACCAATTAGGTTTGTAAGACAAGGTATCACTGTATAGCTATTTATTTGGGAGTAAGTCCATTTGAACACAATAGACTGTATTAAATTGTAATATCTATGGGTGAATTTAATTCAATGTGGAAATACTATGTCAAATGCTGTTTCACCATAATATTTTGTTTGGATGTGACAGTGTCCATGTTGCAGGATGAATTCCTTTTAATCACAAAAGTAGTTTGCTTCCATAGTAATAATGCCTTGATAATACAGTCCATTATAGAGATTATCCATGAGCAAAATGGAATTTTGTGTTCCATTTCCTGACATAGAGGTTATCTGCTTACAAGTTCTAATTCAAACTCACTGCTTCCTGTCGGTGAATTTAATGAGCTGTTGTACAATTACTGTGACTGAAACATTCTACTCTTAAAAAAACAGTCCCCATATCTTCTCTCTAAAGCGTTTGTCTAGACATAGGCATTTCTTCCAATGTGGTCTCTTAATATTCCTCCTAGTTCTTAAATCACCCTACTGGGCCTCCTAACGATTTCGCATGGCTTATCAAAATCCATGTTCACATGTTACAGGCCCTGCAATCATAAATAATACCCTCTCCTGCCACTGACTGTAACATGAAGAAGAATTCCACGCGGAGAGCTTGTGCTTATTTTTAGAATGTGAACAGGATTGAACTGGACATTCCATAGTTGACTTCCTTCCTGCAACTTTGATATCCGATTTAAATAAGGGAATCTGAGGACATGATATGGAATTGCCACTATCCAGTCTTAGATATGTGCCATCCAAAGTCTTCACAGCCTTCTGCCTCCCCCAACAAGTGAGAGTAGTTATATCTATTTCTTTGTAACTTCTATCTCACATTCTTCAGCAATTTTATGATCAGTGGAAGTGAAGGAGTTGAGGTAGAAGCAACATGTCTTTAAGTATGTTAGAAATAACTGCAAATGAGATGTTGGAATGCTAGTTTGCAAAGGACGGGGCTTCCAAGGAAGCAGGAGCAGGGTGGAAAAGAATGAAGCTACGTACATGAATATACCAGAGTCACAAAGAAGGAAGAATTTGGCCATAAGGCAATTCTGCACTGGTTACTAAGCTGTGATCTCTTATGCCAGTGATGGCAAACCTATGGCATGGTTGTCAGAGGTGGCACGGGTGCCAGAGGTGGCACGTGGAGCCATATCTGCTGGCACGTGAGCTGTTGCCCTAGCTCAGCTCCAATGTGCAGGTGTTGCTGGTCAGCTGATTTTTGACTCGCACAGAGACTCTGGGAGGGCATTTTTGGCTTCCCCGGGCTCCCAGGGAAGCCTTTGGAGCATGGTGAGGGCAAAACATGAGCCTACTGGGCCCACCAGAAGTTGGGAAGCAGGCCGTTTCTGGCATCCAGAGGGCCTCCATGGTGATGGGAAGAGCTGTTTTCGTCCTCCCAAGGCATTGAATTATGGGTGTGGGCACTCACGTATGTGCGACAGCGTACACCCACACTTTTTTGGCTCCCGAGGAAGAAAAGGTTTGCCATCACTGTCTTATGCTATTCCTGCTTCTTTCATAAACCCTAACCTCCATAAATTCTAGTTTGGGTTGCAGTGTGTTGTCAGCAGGACTGGATGTTCCGTGCATAATGGAGTCATCACAAGACCTAATAAAAAAACAGAATTGGAAGGGACCTTGGAGGTCTAGTCCAACCTTTTGCTCAAGCATGAGACCTTGTATCATTTTAGACAAATGTCTGTCTCTTCTTGAAAGCCTCCAGCAATGAAGCATCCACAACTTTTGAAGGCATCCCACTGGTATCCCACTGGTTAATTGTTCTCACTGTTAGGAAAATTTCTCCTGACAGGAAACATTACTTCTCTCCTTGATTAGATCCCATCCATTTTCTTGCTTTCTGGTGCTTTGGAAAATAGGTTGACCTCCTCTTCTTTGTGGAAGCCCCTCAAATGTTGAAACTCTGCTATCAAATCACCCCTGGTCCTTTTTTTCTCTAGATTAGATATACCCAGTAGTGGGTTGCTACCGGTATGGTATAGGGCGGCACTTTAGGTCTCTTGCATGTGCACACTCCAGTGTGTTTTTGCTTCTGCACATGCACAGGAAACAAAATCTCATGGGACATGCGTGCATGCAAGATTTTGGTGATTTTTTGCTTCTGCGCATGCGCGGGAGCAAAAAAATTGCCGAAATCTCTCTTGTTCATGTTCATGTTTTCTCACAAGATCTTGCTTTCTGCGCATGCAAAGAAGCAAAAACAGACTGGAACACATGCGCACACATGCAAGAAACCTGAAGCTGTGCACACATTGCACTGGTAGTGGTGATCATGGGAATCTGCCTCACAATTCCTGCGACCATTCTTTGTTTCTGCCTCCCCTCACTGCAATAATCTTTGTTGTTCTTTTCTGTACTCTTTACAAAGTCTCGATATCTTTTTTAAATTGTGGTAACCAAAAACTGGATGTAGTGTTCCAGGTGCGGCCTTACCAAGGCATTATAAAGTGATCCTAGTGTTTCATGTAATCTTCACCTGACTGGTTCTTTTTCTACTTCTTGACTTCTCCATTTGAGCAGGGAAGTCTCCTTGATTATATACTGGTCTGTTCAGTACTACCTTTTCCTCTTGGGGAATATTCTTACTATTCTAGTGCCTTGCAATTTCCAGATATTTGCACCCATGGACGCCTTTAATCCTTCCCATATTACCTCCTTTGACATTAAGCAGAGGTCTTTAAACTTGGCAACTTGAAGACTTGTGGACTTCAATTCCCAGAATTCTGGGAGTTGAAGTTCACAAGTCCACAAGTTTGGGGATTCTGATGCAGACCATATGTATTTTTTTTTTCTTGGTGGTATCAAAATAACTGTGATAACCCTGTAATCAAAGGGAATAGGTTGCCCCCTCCCCAAATACACATATTTTCAGAAACCACAGCAAGAAAAGAAAAATGAACGAATGTCCAAAGACTACGAGAAGGACAGATTGATCTCATTTCTATGTTAGTAATTTAAAAAAAGAGTGAATTATTTCAGCATTTTGTAGAAGTCCTTTTAAAAAGAATATGGAAAGATAAGACAGGGAAAAGATGGTGAGAAGGAACTCATATAATGTGAATGCATAATTCTTTCTGTGATGCAACTTCTCAAATTTGTTTGCAACACATCGTTTTAAAAAACATAGCCACATTTGGAGTCAAGAAACAATAATCTGTTTGAGTTTTATATATCCAGATCCAAGACCTGATTTGATTTGATTTGATTTGTTTTGATTTGATTTGATTTGATTTGATTTGATTTGATTTGATTTGAATGCTGCCCCTCTCCGTAGACTCGGGGCGGCTAACAACAATGATAAAAACAGCATGTAACAATCCAATCCAATACTAAAATAACTAAAAAAACCCTTATTATAAAAACCAAACATACATACAGACGTACCATGCGTAAATTGTAAAGGCCTAGGGGGAAAGAATATCTCAGTTCCCCCATGCCTGACGGCACAGGTGGGTTTTAAGAAGTTTACGAAAGGTGAGGAGGGTGGGGGCAATTCTAATCTCTGTGGGGAGTTTGGGGTCAAGGCTAGAAAAATGACGATTTACTTCAAATTGTGTAATCTGATCAACTATCAAAATTCAGAATAAAATGTATTAAAACAAACAGGCTGGAATGCAAACCCCCACCCCCGAACCCCCATCCTTCCATTTTATTTTCCCATCACAAGGGAACAAAAGGCAAGCTAATTAGATAATAATGACATTATCAAGATTGCCAACTCTGATTAAAATCAATGTAAATGTTTCCAAGTTGCAAATTTCTGAATTGGGGAAAATAAAATGCCTGTTAATTTAGGCTGTTTTGAGATAGAAATTGATGGAAGATACAATGATAATGGCTTTTTCCAAGATCACTGTGCCAGATTTCTCTTTCTCTCTCTCTCCCTCCCCCCATCTCTCTTATAGCTCTCACACAAAGACAAATGAATTGAATACCACTGTTCCAATATCTCAGGGGTTGCCATAAAGAAGAGTGAGTCAAGCTATTCTCCAAAGCACCTGAGGGTAGAACAAGAAGCAATGGGTGGAAACTAATCAAGGAGAGAAGCAACTTAGAAGTAAGAAGAAATTTCCTCACAATCAGAACAATTGATCAGTGGAATAGCTTGCCTCCAGAAGTTGTGAATGCCCCAACACTGGAAGTTTTTAAGAAGATGTTGGATAACCATTTGTCTGAAGTGGTGTAGGGTTTCCTGCCTAAGCAGGGGGTTGGACTAGAAGACCTCAAAGTTCCCTTCCAACTCTGTTGTTGTTGTTGTTGTTGTTGTTGTTGTCTATACAGTAGGGGGAAAATGTATGCAAAGAATGCTAATATTTTTCAATGAATAGTGTTCTGCTTACTTTATTGTAAATTAATTTACACTCCAAACATTCATTAAAGTAAATTGCATATTATAGGAATGGCAAACTATTTGACCAATTATTGTAGAGTTCTATTGAACAACTCTTCTAGTGAACAAAGTATGAAAATAACAAAATTTACAATAGAACTGCCACATTATATGCTGAATAAAATCAATTATTTATCTTAGTCAAAGGGAAATAGGTTGCTTATTCCTTGTCACATGTCATCCGTACTTAAAAAATAGAGAAATATATGTATTGCACCCTCTTTCAGTTGCTCAATTTTACAATTTGTCCATATAATTCCTATTTATATTGTGTCCTATGCCTGAAACATTGCAGGGTATCCTGTTTAAATGGGGGGGGGGGGAAATCAGTTTCTGAGTAAGTTTTAAAAATAGTGTTATAAAAGAAGTTGTGCTCATGTGAGCCAGTGAAATCAGAAGCAATGGAAGTAGTGCTTCCTTATGTTCTTATGTGAGAATTTACGTTGATCTCATTACCGGAACAAACAGCTTAGAAGCCCGTTGGATTTCCATTCCAAGAAAAGATCGAGTAAGGATTTCTCAGGAAGATATTAAGTGCATAGTATACAACCTCACGACATATTTTTGGATCAGACGGCAGGAATTAAATTGAACCAGGTCTCACTAGGGAACGGACAAAACAAACTGTGGGAAGAAATGTCCATCTGGATTCAGTTCAAGTGGGGAGAAAGACCATGGAAACCTGGAGACTGCTTGGAAAGATGGTTTATTGATGAACAAGATGATATGGCTTGAGATCCTGGGCGAAAAAGGGCAGAGATGCTTAGAGTGCCTGGGTGTTCTGAGCTTGTGTTCTGATTGGCTGCCAGGCTCCCATGGGGGCCATGCAAGGGTAACTTTGTAGGTTGTCTTTTGAGCCCCAGGCTTGGTTGACTCTTTGTGGGTGATTGCTTATTTTTATCCATTAAGTGTTGTACCTTATGATTATCATTGAGTGTTCTACCTTATGATTCTTGACGGACGTATCTTTTTCTTAATGTACACTGGCATATGCACCAAGGCAAACTCCTTGTGTGTCCAATCACACTTGGCCAATAAAAGTCTATTATTCTATTCTATTCTATTCTATTCTATTCAGTGTTGTGGTTAGCTCTGGCCCAGCTCCTGCCCCAAGGACTGTGGATGTGGGGGAGACATCCACATGCTGCAGGCCTGTTTTGCCCCGGGTGGAACTCTGTTGATGAAGGCTCCTCTGACCAAGAAGACATGAGTGACAGGGAGGAGGAGAGTGTGGCAGACAGCTCAGAAGGAGATCAATTATCTAGCTCCTCCTTGGATTCGGAACAAGAGTTAATGATACAGCCACGCATGCGGAGAGCGATGCATAGGCAGCAACAACTGAGAGATTATTATCAAAGAAAATGAGGCCACCTGTGGTTGGGGAGGGGCTGTGGTAATTAGTGAAGCTGCTATAAATAGCAGCCTGTGGATTTGGCCATTGTGGAGGATTATCTGATTGTTGTGTTTCGTGCCTGCTTTACTGACTTTGACCTTTTGTGTGCTGATTTCCCCCCACTTTGAAACTAAACCAGAGCAAAGTGTGTTTCACTTTGTGAAAGAAGGACTGTGAATTGCCTCACAGCTGCAAGCTAAGTATCTCAGAACTGATAAGGGACTTGTACAAATTACCAGTTTGTTTGGAAACTAATGCTCTTTGCTATACCAAAAGAGGGCTTAGTTTAAGTGAATTTTCATTATAAAGAACATTGTTTTGAATTTTCAAACATGTGTGTGTCTGAAATTTGTACCTGTGAATTTTTGGGAGGAGTCTACCAGAGAGCCCGACAGAACATTCAGGTGACATTAATGTGCTTTTGGCTTGTTCAGAATTAGTATCCACTCCTTCTCTTCCAGTCGTGTTTGGTTCTAAATTACAAAATCTATCCATGTTTGAGTTATTGAATATCTTGTCCTGACTGTCTGTCTGTGTTATTAAAGAACTGAGTCGTTTTAAAAAAAAGAATGTTGCAGTAGTGGAAGCTTAATCAATAACCGGAAGCATGTTGACTCACCTGTGTTTTTTGAGCCTTTTGTTGTTATAGACTTAGACAATGCATAAGGAGCCTTACTCATCAACTTTACTCAGTTTTGTTTGGAATTGAAACAAAATGGATATTAGTAAAGGTAGTCAGGACATATTTGCAGCCTATGGAATTGTTGAATGATTGATTTTGTGCCACCAGTTAGATATTGACTACGCGGGATACATATTCTCAAGAACAATCAGCTCTTGACTTAATTGGAGTCATATAGTTGGAAGAAACCTCAGAGGTTTTCTTGTCCAACATCCTGCTCAAGGCAGAAAACCCTATATCATCCCAGTCCATTGTGTCCAGTCTATTGGGCATCCACCACTGCTTCAGTTGAATCCATGGTGGTTGTTATGTTCTTCTCTCTCTACCCCACTCCTTTCCAAGTATTTCTCAAGAAAGTCAGGTCTTTGCATAATATGTTCAAAATATGATGATCTGAGTCTGATCATTTTTGCCTCAAAAAATAGAACTCTGGATTGGTTTATTCTGTGTTTGTATTCTTTTTCCATGGCATTCTCAGGAGTCTTCTCCAAAACCAAAAATAAAACATGTCAGTACTCTTTCCATTTTATTTCTTCAAAATCCCAGGGACAACTGTCAGACTATAGAATAAAAATTTCAGACTAAATGTTCATTCAGATGTAGAGTACCACACGTCTTCCTAAGAATTTTTTTGTATAATCTGAGAAGTCTGATCCATCCATCCATCCATCCATCCATCTATCTATGGCACAGTGGTTAGAGTGCCACACTGCAAATTACTTCAGCTAACTGCTGGCTGTAGTTCAGCAGTTCATATCCCATCACCGGCTAAAGGTTGACTCAGTCTTCCATCCTTCCAAGGTGGGTAAAATGAGGACCCAGATTGTTGGGGGCAATAGGCTGATTCTGTAAACAGCTTAGAGAGGGCTGTAAAAGCACTATGAAGCGATCTATAAGTCGAAATGCTATTACTGTCTGTCTGTCTGTCTGTCTGTCTGTCTGTCTGTCTGTCTGTCTGTCTGTCCGTCCGTCCGTCCATACATACATACATACATACATACATACATACATACATACATACATACATACATACACTACATCAGCAAAATACACTGTTTACCTAACATAAATCTTGCATGCAAAACTTTTATGGAACTATTTTCATCATTGCACTGATAGAGCTACAGTGGCAACTTCTTTGATCTTATGGGTGAACAATAAGTGTCTCGGAATGTATGACCTTGTATTTTTCTTATGCGACAAATTATGACAAATAATTTTCAGAAAGAAAGTAGTTAAAACTTATTTTATTTTTTACACTTTTGAGCATCATCATATTTCTGTAGAGGTTGTAAAATGTAATATGTGCACTTTGGAAATGTGTTTAACAAACACATTTAGAGCAGCAGGAGGGTGATAACAGTGCCGTGCTTAATAAATTTCAGGCATATTTGACTAAAGTGGATAAGTATCACAGCATCTTACTATGGATTGGTTTAACTATACTGTTAATTATGAAGATCGTTGGATGTTGGTGGTGATTTGTGAATACAGGAATTAGATCTGCATCTTGTTATAGTGACAATGCTTCATTTTATCAATGGTCTTCTCTGTCCTGGTTTCTGTTTAAGGACTTATACCTCATTTCTAGACTCTCAACCATTTAAACATAGCTGAAGGATATTAAAGATCTTAAAGCAGAGATTAGATATATAAAATACTGTACATCTTGTTAGTTTAAGAGAGTCGTTCATGTTCCTTGGAATCCCTGGGATAAAAAACCCCCTACATGCATGTATAATTGTTTGTTTTCTAGAATCTCTCATAAAGAGTAACATCTCTAGGGATTAAAAAGGTGCTTAAGTGATTTTCTGTTTAGTTTATTTATTTATTTATTATTTAGATTTGTATGCTGCCCCTCTCCGCAGACTCAGTTTGCCCAAGAAACTTCACAAAATCCCATAGTTGTGCAGAATGCAGACTGAAAAGGTTTGGTTTAAGGACAGTGTTTTTCAAACATGGAAATATTAAGATGTGGGAACTTCAATTCCCAGAATTCCTCAGCCAGCATGTCCACATATCTCATAGTTGTCAAGTTTGAAGCACACTGGTTTAGAATATATGATACTGCCATCTGACTTCTCTTTGTCCTCTTAAAGTCTTCGGAGAAGGGCGGCATACAAATCTAAATAATAATAATAATAATAATAATAATAATAATAATAATCCAGTGAAAGTGGTCCCAGTGGTACTTGGCACGCTGGGCGCAGTACCAAAGGATCTCAGCGGACATTTGAAAAACAATCGGAATTGACAAAATCTCCATCTGTCAATTGCAAAAGGCTGCTTTACTGGGATTGGCAAACATAATTCGCCGCTACATCACGCAGTCCTAGGTGCTTGGGAAGCGCCCGGCTGGTGATGAAATACGAAATCCAGCATAGTGATCTCGTTTGCTGTGTTGTACTGACATAATTATAATAATTGATGTATTTTGGGAATGTCATAAGAAAGGATGTTAAGCAAAGCTATTGATACTTTCTCTCTGGGGGGGGGGGGAATCTATTGAACCAAGACTTGGGAAACTTATGATCAGTAAGACCCTCAACTATGGAACTCATTGGATGTCCTTGAACTAGACACTTCCAACCTAATCAATCTAACAAAGTTGCTGTTCTAGGGAGGAGTCATATACACATTGGGAGTGTGATATGCACATTGCTTTGAGCTGATTGAAAAGCTGTTATATAAATCTAATGAGCAGGTTAATTAATGAAGGCTAGCAATAGCATTAGCACTTAGATGTATATTTTCTTATATACATCTGGGGAATTCTGAAAGTTGAAGTCCTCCAGATTTAAAATTTCCAAGGTTGGAGACTCTGCTTTAGAGCCCCCTCTAAGCAGTTTACAGAGTCAACATATTGCTCCCAACAATCCGGGCCCTCATTTTACCAATCATGGAAGGATGGAAGACTGAGTCAACCTTGAGCCTGGTGAGATTCGAATTGCCTAACTGCTGGTAGCCAGTGATCAACAGAAGTAACCTGCAGTACTGCACTTTAACCACAGTGAAACTGTAGCTCTATGTGATCTTACTCAGCTCCCAAATACTGACTCATAATAAAGGTCTTGATGTTCTCCTGTCTGGACTATATTGTGTAATAAAGTTTAAAGTGCTCAGCACATGAATGCAAAACAATTGGTTATCATAATAGCTCTCAATATCTGTAAATTTTGATCACACTGTAATTTTCTAGATGGGTACAATAAATCTCCCACACAAATTAAGATATGAAAAAGGAAGCTGAGTTAATAGCCCAAAAAATAGACCATTCAAAACTTAGCTACTGAATTTCTAATGCTTGCTACAATTTTGGTGAAAGGTCAAAAGCTTGCAAAGTTATTCTTTCAATTATTCTGAACCTTGGAAAAGGAAGCATTAAGAACAGATGTGAATTTTTTCTCTACAGGCCACTTACTGTTTATAAATAGACAGAAGCCACACTCCAGAAAGTAATTTAATTTTATTGAATATTTTATTTATATTCCACCTTTATTGTTTTGATAAATAATGAGGGGGGAGTGTTATCCAGCTGGCTTTAATGCCTAAGATAGGAGTAGAAGTGACGGTCACTCATGCCCTAGTCACTTCCCATATTAACTTTTGCAATGCATTATATATGGGGCTGTCCTTGAAGAGCATCCAGAAGCTTCAGTTGGTGCAAAATGCAGATACCTGCATGGTTTGGTGCAGACCTTGCTGTGCATATGTTTGTATCACCTCTCCTTTTGGAGGTGTATTGGTTGCCGGTTTGTTTCCAGGTGCAATTCAAGGTGCTGGTTGTCACCTTTAAAGCCCTTCATGGCTTGGGACCAGATTATCTTAGGGACCGTCTCTTAATGGTCACATATATCTGATCCACCAAAGTGGGGATGCAAGAAATGTTGCGGGTCCCATCCCCTAGGGCAGTGATGACGAACCTTTTTTTCCCTGTGCTCATGTGCTATTGCACATGTGCAAGTGTCCATACCCATATTTTTCCCATGTTTTATAAATAAATCCAATGGTATACATTTCTTTTTTTATCTACCGTAATCATCTGAGGTAAAAGGATTTCATTGTGAGTTCCAAGCATACAAAAGAAAAAAAAACTTGCGATATTACCCAGGAAAGTTGAAATCTCTTGAGATTATGTTCTCATACAACATTCTAAAATATCCTGTTTGAGAGTCAGAATTTTGCAACTCTCAAAGGTCTCTCTCATTGTGACTGCTACAAACTGATGGGGCACTATCTCTCATTTTGAATCAACCTTCATACGTATTAGCCCTAAAATATGAAGCAAAATAACATCTTTTTAAAGACAAAATTGCTGAAAATTCAATTTACATGTGTGATGTGTCCTTTTATTTTATTTTTTATTTATTATATTTGTCAAACAAGTATGGAATTATAGTTTGTATTAATGTAACAAAATATGAAGAAGTGATAAAAAGGATAATAGGACAGAAGGACAGGGATGGTAGGCACCATTAGTGCGCTTATGCATGCCGCATACAGACCTCTTAGAAAAGGGGAGAGGTCAACAGTAGATAATTTAAGGTTGAAGATCTTGGAGTTAGGGGAAGAAAGAACAGAGTCAGGTAGTGAGTTCCAGGCATTGATCACTCTCTTGCTGAAGTCATATTTTCTGCAGTCAAGTTTGGAGCGATTTACATTTAGTTTGTACTGTATCTATTACGTGCTCTTGTGTTGTTGTTGTTGAAAGTGAAGTAATCACTAACAGGAAGGACAATCAGCAAGATGGTGGGTCTCAACCCTTCTGAGGATCTTGGCCACTGGAACAACGGTTGACCCAACCATTGTTCAGAATAGTATGTTGTGTGTATCCTCCCAACAGCAGTTTGTTCAATAAATTACAGGCAGGCCTCGTTTAATGAACAAATTGTTCAGTGACTGTTGGAACCTGCGGAAGCATTGAATTTTTGATACTTACAATTGAACTTTGAAGTTCTTTTTTTATATATAGAAAATTTCTCTATTTATATACATACACAGAAAACCAACATTTAAAAGCGCCTTATGACCATCCTGTAACTTGTTCCATATAATGATATTTTCATAACACATATTATCATTATTATTTACATTTCATCATTTAAAGTTCTTACATAAACACCCCTTGTTTCTGTTAATTTTTACAGATCCTCCTTCTCCTTCTATCCCTGTTGATTATTTTTTGGCTTTTTCTCTTTTCTAAGCATTGGTAAAATTTCTCCCAAAATTATAATAGTCCATCTCATCTTTATCTTTTATTTCCATTGTTAGTCTATTCATTTCTGCATATGCCATTATTTTGTCTATTAACTTGTCGTCAGTGTGTATACAGTATTTTAGTTTTTCCAGTATTGGAAAACTAACCTTGCTGCTGCTGCTAAATACAAAATTAGATGAAATTGATTTTTTTTCATATTTTTCATGGGCTAGTCCTAGTAGAAATAATTCTGGAGTTTTTTCAGTTTTACTTCCTAATATTTCTTCTAATCAAATTAGCACCTTGTTTCAAATCATCCTTGCTTTGCTGCATAGTCACCATGTGATAATACGAGCCATTTGCTCTTTTATATTTCCAGCATTTTGGTGAATGCTTGTTATCAACTTTTGCTAATTGTGTTGGCAGTCCCATAAACACCCATAAAACCTTGAAGTTATGATTGTCACAACACCCCAATAATGATATGGTCACAGTCCGGATACTTGACTCTCAATTACAAAGTTGCAATGTACCAGGGCCCCTTTTTCTTGTTTTCTTGTTTTCTACAAGCAAAGTTGTTGTGGTTCAGCCTGAGCAAGATCAAAGACCAGCTGCGTCTCTGCTGGCTCCATGCCCGGGGGAGGCTGAGAGCGAAGAGGAGAGTTCTTGGCAGCCAGACAGGGGAGATAACAATCTGGAAAGTGATGAGGAAGAGGGGCCTGGGAGCCCTGGGGAGGGGCTCTCTCAAGCCAGTAGCTTGGAGTCTCTGGAGTCATTGGATGATGAGGCACAAGCTATCATTAGTATGCGACAGAAACGCATAGATCAAAGGAGGCAGCAACTGAATAGGTATTATCAGCGTTGAATGAGGAACACCAGGGCTTGGATGTGGTCCTCATTAGCAGGGAAGGGTTTATAAGGCATGAGAACCATTCCAGCAGCGTGGAGTGTTATCACAGTGGAGTTGGAGTTATCTACCTTTTCTCTCAGCATTTTGTTCCTGGCTCGTGGCCCAGCAGTCTTGAAGACCAGTGGGAGGTTTGTGCCTGTTAGCAACAGCCTCGTTTGTCATCAAGGATCCTGTGTTTTTGTATGAACAATTGCCTTCGTATATCTATTTGGAGTTCCAGTGTTTTCCTGACTCTTTACCATTATAAAACTGTGTTTGGATTCAACCGGTGTGTCTGGCTTATCTTTTTGGGTTGGTCATAGCTTCCGGAGTGACCCAGACAGAACAAAAGTCAATGGGGAAGCAAACAGAGGGAGACCACATGACATCCTTACTTAATGACCCACAATGATTTGCTTAACAATGGCAACTGGAAATGCATCATATAACTGTCATCACTAAGTGATGCGGGCATATGATGTTGCTTACTGATAGAAATTCCAGTCTCAGTTGATACCATTAATCAATGCCTACTGTATGCTTAAATTATGCCATAGTGATCAAACTCAGTTCACAAAGTGCTTTTTAGGGGGTTTTATGGAGGCATTGTCATAACTCAGAGTGCAGAAATGCTTAAAGATTGAGAGGATAGGACAGGACAGGACAGAACAGAATAACAGAGTTGGAAGGGACCTTGGAGGTCTTCTAGTCCAACCCCCTGCTTAGGCAGGAAACCCTACACCACTTCAGACAAATGGTCATCCAATCTCTTATTAAAAACTTCCAGTGCTGGAGCATTCACAACTTCTGGAGGCAAGTTGTTCCACTGATTAATTGTTCTAACTGTCGGGAATTTTTTCTTTAGTTCTAAGTTGCTTCTCTCCTTGATAGGTTTCCATCCACTGCTTCTTGTCCTACCCTCAGGTGCTTTGGAAGACGAGACACTTAATTCTAATGCAGATTACAATTAAGAGCCATGCCAAGCTCTATTGTCAGAATCTACTAATTGTCTTTCCCCCTTATACTGTCAGGGTTTTAAAGTTCCATTAGGTGAGCTTTCCTAGTTATTGGCAGCTTGTTTAAGCAGATGTTGAGCTGAAGTTGTAAGTGCCTGTCTGGGGCTGGTGGAAATGACCCAACCTCATTTAACTTCTGGCATTCCTTCAGATATCTGATCCTCCTTGTTTAGAACAAACAGCTACCACTTAGCTTCTTGGCTGTTAAAAACCTGCCTTAATAGTTGCCATATGCTTGGGATCAATAGAGAAAAGTGTAGCCCTTGCTATTCCTTGGCTTTAATGAAAGCAGCAAATTAATCATTTTGAAGAATCAGCATTCCGGTATACATTATGCCTCCTTTGTCCTTATGCATGTTTTTCTGCAATACTTATACAGTGATACCTCGTCTTACAAACACCTCTTCATATTATTATTATTATTATTATTATTATTATTATTATTATTATTATTATTATATTATTATTATATTATTATTATTATTAGTATTAGTATTAGTATTAGTATTAGTATTATTTAGATTTGTATGCCGCCCCTCTCCATAGACTCGGGGCGGCATACAAACTTTTCGTGATACGAACCCAGGGTTTAAGATTTATTTGCCTTGTCTTAAGAACCATTTTTGTCTTACAAACTCGAGCCCGGGTGCATGCACTCGCTTACTGCCGCAGGGATTCCCCTGCCTTGTGACTGTCACCGCCGGGATTTCCCATTTACTTCCCGCCCCATCGGGATTTCCCACCTCTGGACGTGCATAAGAAGGCTGAGAGAGAGGAAAGCCACTGCCGCCGAAGCGCTTGGGGGGATGTTCAGCTGGGGGAGGGAGTCACCCCTCTCGGCACCCCCAAGCCCAGGAGGGTGGCTCTCCGCTTCTCTGACCCTCCCCTCAAAAACCCCGGCTCTCAGAATGAAAGAAAAACTCAGTACGAAAGACAAGCCAGCTGGGGGGGAGGGGGCTGAAAGAGAGGGAAGCCACCGCAGACAAAGCCCTTGGGGAGATGTCCAGCTGGGAGAGGGGTGCGGAGAGGAGTGACTCCCTCCCCCAGCTGATGGATGTATTACTAGTACTTCTTCCTCCTCCCCCTTTTCCTCTTCTCCTCCTCCTCCTCCTTCTTCTCCCCCCCCTGCTTCTTCTCCTCCCCCTCTTCCTCCTCCTCCTTCTCCCCCACCTGATGAAAGGGATAGTGGAAAGACATAACACAAAGTTGATCAAGGTGTGGGCTTTCTTATGCTACTGAGCCTCCACTCCCAGCTTCCCTTGTCATTATCCATTCTACCTGGAATTCTCAGGATTTAAAAATCAACACCATTACAGTGGAACCCCGACATAAGAGCTGCTCTACTTAAGAGCAACTCGAGATAAGAGCTGGGAGGGGAGAGATATTTTTGTTCTACTTACAAGCCCAAATTCGAGATACAAGCGCCAAGGAGCTGTCTCCTGAAGCCAAACGCTAACTTCCGCATTCGGCTTCAGGAGACAGCTGCGAAGTGGCGCGCGTGTTTTAAAAGGTTGCAGCCGGCCTGGGGGGCTCGGGGGGGTGCTTGCAGCTTTCTTTCTTGCTCTTTTTCTTTCTCTCTTTTACCTTCCCTTCCTCTATTTCTTCGTTTCTTTCTCCTTCCCACCTTCTTCCCTCCCTCCCTCCCTTCACTCATTCCTCTCTTACTCTCCCCTTTCATAAGTTTCCTTGCTTTCTTCCTCTGTTCCTGTCCCTTCCCTCTTTCCTTCCTTCCTTCCCACCCTCCGTCCATTCATTCACCCATTCCTCTCTTGATCGCTTAAAGCCGGTCCCTGGTGCAAAAAGGGTTGGGGACCTCTGTCCTACAGGATTGGGTGGCAGAGAAGTTGAACATATGTAAATTTAAAAGTTTAAGAAAGTTTACAAGTTAAGTGAAAGAAACTTCATTATTCATTTATATGTACATGTACATTTCTTCATTAAAAACATGTCTTTCTGCATAATTTAGACTAACTTTGTGAGTTTTTTGAGGGCTGGAACCAATTAAAATTATTTACATTAATTCCTATGGGGAAAAGTCGTTCGAGATAAGAGCTGCTCGACTTAAGAGCCCAGGTCCGGAACGAATTAAACTCGTATCTCGAGGTACCACTGTATTGTTATTGTTACTGTTACTGTTGTTTTAATTAATTAATTAATTAATTAATTAATTAATTAATTAATTAATTAGATTTGTATGCCGCCCCTCTCTGGAGACTTGGAGTGGCTCACAACAACAAAACAGTACAAATCCAATGGTTAAAACAATTAAAAACCCTTAATATAAAAAACAATCATACATCTCATACAAACCATACGTAAAGTGGAAACGGCCCAGGGGAATCAATTTCCCCATGCCTGGTGACAGAGGTGGGTTTTAAGGAGTTTGCGAAAGGCAAGGAGGGTGGGGGCAATCCTAATCTCTGGGGGGAGTTGATTCTAAAGGGTCAAGGCCGCCACAGAGAAGGCTCTTCCCCTGGGTCCCGCCAGACAACATTGTTTTGTCGACGGGACCTGGAGAAGGCCCACTCTGTGGGACCTAACCGGTCACTGGGATTTGTGCAACAGAAGGCGGTCCTGGAGATATTCTCATCCGATGCCATGAAGGGCTTTATAGGTCATAACCAACACTTTGAATTGTGACTGTAAACTGATCAGCAACCAATGCAGATGTCACTTCCTAGGTTAATCAAAAGCAAGGTAAACAATGGTTAATTCCAACATCTGCCCAGGTGATGAGACAGAGAAGGTTTTTTTTTTCCTAATGCTACTTGGAGATGCTATAGCTGTCTTGCATGCAAAAGATGGACGTTGTATTTTTGAGCCTTGATATTTTCCCCAAAGGAAAATGAAGTAGTAGACTAAATTTAAAGTTTCTCTCCTGCCAATACGTGTTTAGAATAAATTCCAAAAATGTTGATGCTCTGGTATGAGACTTCCTTCTTGATGCTCTGACAACAGTTTTATCACCTGAATGGCTTGTCAAAGACAGTAGCTTAAAAAAAGGAAAAAAAAAAAATGAGAGCATCAATTGAGCAGTGTTCTTCAGGCAGCTTCTTTTACCCACATTCAGTTGAGCAGAAAGACACAAACAGATGCTCTGCATAATTGCTGTGAATGGATATGATAGCATTCATGGAAACAATAATGTAATTGAATAACAATAATTTAATTGGTAAACATTTAATGTTTAATGTGGCACGTTCACAAAATTCAAAAACTTTCTGCCATTACGTTGACTGTAATAAATTGAATCAAAAAATGGTTTGATTGCATATGTTCTGGTTAAAAGAGGGAAGCACTGATGACTGAATTTTAAACTTGTAGCCGTCAAATTTCTGTTCCAGAGATTTCATCCACCCACCTGTAATTTTGAACAAATCGCAAGTCTAACAAAAAGTCTTACCCTTACAAATAAGAGGTACTTACTGGTACACAGCCTTCTAAAACCACAGCAGCACAAGTTGTTGCCAAGGAAATACATTTTAACCAAGAACAAGGCTGATTGTGTGTTACAATTGTAACACCCAACATAACAATTGGCATGTTAATAACTGTTGCTGTTTTGAAGTATGAAATAGTAGACTCTCTAGCTACAAGGCCTGCATTTTTAGCTTATAAATGTGTCATTTATGTTCATTTCAGTTAGCTCAGAATCTTGGTGGTACTGGATTTAGTACTCCTAGTTTGCTAGGCCCCCAAACAAAGAAAGATATGTAGTGATTCTTTCAAACTGAATTCTTTATTGGTCCTTACCTGTAGACAGAATCTTGCCAGACTACACTCTATTATTTGCATCTGCCATATACTCCAAGAACTATTAGGGAGGAACTGTCTTCACCTTCTTTCTCTCCCACTGGATATCTCAACTGAGTTTTCCTTATTTGTCTGGAATGAACCTTCCTATCTCCTAGGAATCCAGCTTCTTGCATTCTATCTATTCTATCAGAAGTTCCCGCATTCTGTAAAGTAAACAGAGTAAAGTTTAGTCCCTTAAAAGAAAATCTATTAACCATTGTAGGTCAGTACATTTATCAAGACTGAACAGAGCAAAGAAGAATAGAGCTCTTCATCAGACAAGATAAAATAACGATCTCCCAAAAACTCAGCTTGGTGTTTAAATTATAAACTCTCCATTGAGATTTTGGAGATTATACACTAAGGTAAAGGTTTTCCTTGTGCATACGTGCTAGTCATTCCTGACTCTAGGTGGCAGTGCTCATCTCCATTTCTAAGCCAAAGAGCGCACACTGTCTGATGATGACTCTATGGTCATGTGGCTGGCATGACTAAATGCCGAAGGCACATGGAAAGCTGTTACCTTCACACCAAGGTGTTGCCTATTTTTCTACTTGCATTTTTACCTGCTTTTGAATTGCAAAAGCAGTGGCATGTAATGGCAACTCACTCCGTTATGCAACGCTACGGATTTGAATTGATGAGCTGCTCAACAAGCTCAGCACCTTAGCCATTTAGTCAGGGCATCCCCATAATTTTTTATTTATTTTATCAATTTTTTTATGCCGCCCTTCTCCTTAGACTCAGGGCAGCTTATAACATGTTAGCAATAGCACTTTTTAACAGAGCCAGCATATGGTCCCGACAATCCGGGTTCTCATTTTACCCACCTCGGAAGGATGGAAGGCTGAGTCAACCTTGAGCCAGTGATGAGATTTGAACTGCTGACCTTATTAGATTTAGATTTAATTGGATTTATATGCCGCCTCTCTCCGAGGACTCAGGGCGGCTCACAGCATGTACAGAAAAAACAGGAAACAATAATAACAATCCAATTATACCTTAAAAAACAATCTTAAAATTCTAATTAAAAACTATCACTATCATTCATTCAGCAGTCAAACTAAGCATTCATCGGTCAGGGGGGGAAGGTCTAAGGAACTCCAGGCCTGGCGGCAAAGATGAGTTTTTAAACTTTTTCGGAAGGCAAAGAGGGTGGGGGCAGTACGAATCTCTGGGGGGAGCTGATTCCAGAGGACTGGGGCCCCCACAGAAAAGGCTCTTCCCCTAGGTCCCACCAGCCGACCTTGTTTTGTCGACGGGACCCTAAGGAGACCAACTCTGTGAGACCTCACCGGTTGCTGGGAATCGTGTGACAGTAGACAGTCTCGGAGATAATCTGATCCTATGCCATGTAGGGCTCTTATGTACTAAATGAAGACTCAATCAGGGGTAGGGGTTGTCATTATATGATTACAACTGATTTACCTGGTCTATGAATAAAAGTTAAGCTTATCCTGAGAGACAGTTCACATTTATCTTCTAACATTCCAACTTATCAAAATATTGCAACCAGGATATATAAGTATTTACAATTATCAAAATCTTCAGATGTTTTTGATTGCATCATTCTTATTCAAGACCCTTCCCATTTACAGTTCATATTCCTGCTAAACAACATTTAATCATTTTATGAACACCACAGTTGGTAATGTGTGAATAACATAAGACTGAAACAGATTTTTTTAAAATTAACCTAAGCAAAAAAAAAAAAAAGGGGGGGGGGCGACAGTAAGAGCATAATACATTTGAAGTCACAATCCTACATTCTTTCCAAGACATCTGCAGGTGCCGATACTTTTGTTAAGATAATACAAGCTGCAGTGTACTGCAGCTTCTATCCCCTTTCAATATTTTCATGACATCGCTATATGAAGATATAGCTCTCTAGACAAGGGTCTAATATTGGAAAAAAATGGAAGGATAGAGAAGAACATGACCAGCAGCAAAATGGGTGGAATTAGTTATGATAGTGTTGTGTGCACTATTGGAAGAGGACTAATCCTTAAGGGCAGACAAACATGGACAAAATCTATGTAGATACCAGAGGTGGTTCCTACTGGTTCTAACTGATTCTTTAGAACCGCTAGTAAACCAACGATGATGTCACAGATCCGGTTCTGTCAGTGCTGGTCCATGGGTGTTGCAATCTTGCATGCTCAGAAGCTGGTTTTGTCTCCTGTGCATATGCAGAAGTTTGTTTTTGTCACTGCGCATGTACCCTCTCCCAATGCACATCCACCCATGTGGTGCAGGAAGAAGCAAACTGGCAATGAGGTAAATTAGAACACACCCCTGGTAGATTCAATTGTAGAACGGGGAAGGGTTCAAAGATAAGAAGAGACCATTGTAGGAGCGAAAGAAGCCAACTTTATTCCAAGAGCGAATGTATCAAAATCCATCAATCCATCAAGCAATCCTAACTTCTTCCCAGCCAGCTTTCTTATAGGAATATTATCTCTATGTAACTTTTGCTCTGTACATGCACAGTTTACATGATGTGGTCATTCATAAACAATGAACAGTAAGCATTCATCCTGTTGCAAAATGCAAAGGCAAAATCTAGGGAAGTCTTAGCAGTAGGCTTTGAGGTATCAGCAAAAGCACTCCTGTTACATTTTGCTACAAGCTTGAATTCCCCCAGGCTAGAATTTTCCCAGGCCTTCAGGCCTACCCAAAGCTCATGCTAACCTATGCTAACAGCATAATGTGAACTAAGCACCCAAAGTGGGTTTGGATCACATCTCCCTAGGCTTTTATATTTTATGATTGGTATGTATGCGTTATTTGGTTTTAAATGAGGGGTTTTATATGTGTTTCTTTTATTTATTTATTTATTTATTTGTTTGTTTGTTTGTTTGTTTGTTTGTTCGTTCGTTCCTTCCTTCCTTCCTTCGTTCCTTCCTTCCTTCCTTCCTTCCTTCCTTCCTTCCTTCCTTCCTTCATTCATTCATTCATTTATTTATTTATTAGATTTGTATGCCGCCCCTCTCCGAAGACTCTGGGCGGCTAACAACAATAAAGAAAACAATGTAACAAATCCAATATTAAAAAGCAATCTAAAAAACCCCCAATTTAAGAGACCAATCATACAAACAAGCGTACCATGTATAAATTCTATAAGCCTAGGGGGAAGGGAAAAAAATTCAATTCCCCCATGGCTGACGACAGAGGTGGGTTTTAAGGAGCTTGCGAAAGGCAAGGATGGTGGGGGCAACTCTGATATCTGGGGGGAGCTGGTTCCAGAGGGTCGGGGCTGCCACAGAGAAGGCTCTTCTCCTGGGTCCCGCCAAATGACATTGTTTAGTCGACGGGACCCAGAGAAGGTCAACTCTGTGGTACCTAACCGGTCGCTGGTATTCGTGCGGCAGAAGGCGGTCCTGGAGATATTGTGGTCCAATGCCATGAAGGGCTTTATAGGGCATAACCAACACTTTGAATTGTGACCGGAAATTGATCGGCAACCAATGCAGACTGCGGAGTGTTGGTGTAACATGGGCATGCCTTGGGAAGCCCATGATTGCTCTTGCAGCTGCATTCTGCACGATCTGAAGTTTCCGAACACTTTTCAAAGGTAGCCCCTTTGTTCTTTGACATTGTTTTTACTACTGTTGTGAGCCGCCCCGAGTCTTTGGAGAGGGGCGGCATACAAATCTAATAAATAATAATAATAATAATAATAATAATAATAATAATAATAATAATAATAATCTGATCATGCCCAACCATGTGACCTTAGATCCATACAAAGAATTTGTCTATTTGTCAACAACAACCTGATTGCACATCATCATCATCATCATCATCATCATCATGAATTGGGGTGGGGCTTTCATTCCCTCTTCCAGCTGTTGATCAATGTCTACTCTGACACTCCCTTGGCAATATAATAATCAACAGGCATGCTTTGAAGCAACTGATTTCAAAGTACAAAATTGTAAACTTTTATAAACTTTTAGTTTAGCACAGCCTTACTGAGATGGAAGAAGAATGACATCCTGCTGATGTAAATGTTCAGAGATAACATCAAACCATTCAGTGGTGGTTTGTTGCATGTAGTAAAATGGAACTCCCCCCCCCTTGACTATTTACCTTGTTGGATTTTATGCATAGAAACTGACTATTTATTTTATTTTATATATTTTGTTTAATTTGACTTGTATGCCACCCAATCCCAAAGGACTCAGGGAGGCTACAATAATAGTTGAATTATATTTTAATTCAGGCAGATTGCACCTGACTTTGGCGGAATAGTTTGCAAAGTTGATATAGCAGTGGTGGGCTGCTGCCGAATGGCTAATTGCGCACAACTCCATGGCTCTGGTGTGCAACTGTGGGATTGAGCACACTTTTGCTTCCTGCACCTGTGCAGGTAGCAAAATCTCACATGGGGACACATGAGTGCACATGTTTCCCTCCCCACAAGCAAAAAACCTTGGCAAAACACATATGCTCCTGTATCCCCGTGCAATATTTTGCTACCTGCACAGGTGCAGGAAGCAAAATTATACTTGATCCCGCACTCACATGCCAGAGCCGTGGAGCTGCGTGCAATTAGCCATTTTGGCAGCAGCCCACCAGTGGATATAGCATTAATAATTCACCCACCACCTCTTCAGTTCTACATTCCATTCTATAATGACATAATAGCCGCCGCCAAGCAATCTCCTTATGATAAAGCTAGTCCTGAAAAATTCTCCTAAATTATTGATGGAGTCGAGCCGGCTACAAAATTCTGGGAGTCCATGCATCATAAAGCTGCCCAAAACTGAGAAACACTAGTGAGGAAGACAGTGATTGTGACTGATATTGATATTATTCCTTAGTTTTTAAACTGCTAAGACAATCACTCGAGGTGTAAAAGATAATCTCACTGAGCGCAGTCTAGAAATACTAAAATATGTTTATCCCATATGTAGTACAGTGGTACTTCTACGTAAGAACACCTCTACTTAAGAACTTTTCTAGATAAGAACCGGGTGCTTAAGATTTTTTTTTGCCTCTTCTTAAGAACTATTTTCTACTTAAGAACCCGAGTGTGGAAAATTTCCCAGGAAATTTGAGAGTGGCACAAATGCCCAGCCAGTTTCCTGCCATTCTCTCTCTCTGGCGCAGTGTATGGGAGGCAGCCTAACGCCGGGATTATGGGAGGCATATGCTTCTCCTCACCACCACAGAGTCCCTCTTATTTTTTTTAAGCCTTAAAGTTTTGGATATTTTTGATTCTCCTCACCTCACCTTCTTCCTTCGGCAGCGACTGTCCTCCTCCTCTTCTTCTTCCTCCTCCTCCTCCCACCCAAATTCAGAGCCTTTATTTCTTTCCTAATGGGTTTGCACAAATTATTTGCTTTTACATTGATTCCTATGGGAAAAATTGCTTCTACTTACAAATTTTTCTACCTAAGAACCTGGTCACGGAATGGATTAAGTTCTTAAGTAGAGGTACCACTGTACCTGGAAAAAGCTAAATGACATGAAAATACCACAGAGTCAAAAAGAAAGTTACAACAGGATTCTTGTGTTATCTAAGAACTTCTTAGAGACTATTGAAACAAAATAGAAAACAGAATAACAGAAAACATAAAATAAAACAGAATAACAGAGTTGGAAGGAATCTTGGACGTCTTCTAGTCCAACCCACTTCTTAAGCAGGAAACTCGGTACCGTTTCAGACAAATGATTGTGCAATCTCTTCCTGAAAACTTCCAGTGTTAGAGCACCCACAAGTTCTGGAGGCAAGTTGTTTCACTGATTAATTGTTCTCACTGTCAGGAAATTTCTCATTAGTTCTAGGTGGCTTCTCTCCTTGTTTAATTTGGTCATTCAAAAATAGGGCTTCCATGTCTAGTACAATTTGAATTAATGAGTGAATGTAAGAGAAAAAACAAAGCGATGAGTGAAAAGATCTGAAAACTTTCATAGTTGCACAGTTTGAATTATTTACTGGCCTATGGTTAGCTTGTGGTTAGCTCTGGCCCAGCTCCTGCCCCAAGGACTGTGGATGTGGGGGAGACATCCACATGCTGCAGGCCTGTTTTGCCCCCGGTGGAATCTGCTGATGAAGGCTCCTCTGACCAAGAAGACATGAGTGACAGGGAGGAGGAGAGTGTGGCAGACAGCTCAGAAGGAGATCAATTATCTAGCTCCTCCTTGGATTCAGAACAAGAGTTAATGATACAGCCATGCATGTGGAGAGCGATGCATAGGCAACAACAACTGAGAGATTATTATCAAAGAAAATGAGGCCACCTGTGGTTGGGTGGGGCTGTGGTAATTAGTGAGGCTGCTATAAATAGCAGCCTGTGGGTTTGGCCATTGTGGAGGATTATCTGATCGTTATGTTTCGTGACTGCTTTCCTGACTTTGACCTTTTGTGTGCTGATTTTTCCCCACTTTGAAACTAAACCAGAGCAAAGTGTGTTTCACTTTGTGAAAGAAGAAGGACTGTGAATTGCCTCACAGCTGCAAACTAAGTATCACAGAACTGATAAGGGACTTGTACAAATTACCAGTTTGTTTGGAGACAAGTGCTCTTTGCTATGCCAAAAGAGGGCTTAGTTTAAGTGACTTTTCATTATAAAGAACATTGTTTTGAATTTTCAAACGTGTGTGTGTCTGAAATTTGTACCTGTGAATTTTTGGGAGAAGTCTACCAGAGAGCTCGACAGAACAGTAACAGTATAATCTCTTATCCCAAAACTAAGATGTTATTTGTGACATTTAATTGCTGAACCCGGTCCCAAAATAATTGGACTTCAAGTCTCTTTGAATCACTGGGATAAATTGCATAGACCTTATTTTAAATCCTGGATGGAAGATTTAAACATATCTAGATGGATAGGTGTGTACAGTATAGATATTTATGAGTGTATATTTTCATAAAACCATTGTCATACAAGTCACGGGGAATTTATGTATGTTTTTCATAGATTTATCAGAGATGTTGGTTAGTCTTCAAGAAAGCATCCAGCAAAGGGCCCAGAAGAATGGAGAAATTTTCAGATGAACGTGCCGCATACTTCAGATGTTATCACAAGGTAAGAACAGTTGAAGTGTTGGGTGAGATGCTTCTCCTGCAGTTTCATGCCGTGATGAAAATCTTATGCAAATTATTTAAATTGGCCTTTTGTGCCAAATCATCTAAAGACATACAGTGTTGAATGACGTTTAAAGAGGATTAAAGATGGGATAGTTCTGATTTTAGTAGCACTTAATCTACGGATGTCTCGGTGGGGACAAAGGAAATGAAGAAGGTAGTTTAACCATGAGATCTGAATCACCATCTTGGTACAGTAATACCTCGTCTTACGTAACCCTCTTCATACGAACTTTTCATGATACGAACCCAGTGTTTACGATTTTTTTGCCTCTTATTCTGAACTATTTTCACCTTACGAACCCGAGCAGCCACCGGGATTTCCCTGAGGCTCCTCGATTCCCTTCATTTTTGCCAGCAAAAATGGGAGGGACCTATGGAGCTCAAGAGAGGAGAAAGGTGTGGGGAAAATGAGTAGAATGGGGTTGGCAAAACCGAGAGGGACCCATGGAGCTCAAGAGAGGAGAAAGGTGTGGGGAAAATGAGCAGAATGGGGTGGGCAAAAATGGGAGGGACCCATGGAGCTCAAGAGAGGAGAAAGGTGTGGGGAAAATGAGCAGAATGGGGTGGGCAAAAATGGGAGGGACCTATGGAGCTTAAGAGAGGAGAAAGGTGTGGGGAAAATGAGCAGAATGGGGTTGGCAAAACCGAGAGGGACCCATGGAGCTCAAGAGAGGAGAAAGGTGTGGGGAAAATGAGCAGAATGGGGTGGGCAAAAATTGGAGGGACCTATGGAGCTCAAGAGAGGAGAAAGGTGTGGGGAAAATGAGCAGAATGGGGTGGGCAAAAACGGGAGGGACCCATGGAGCTCAAGAGAGGAGAAAGGTGTGGGGAAAATGAGCAGAACAGGGTGGGCAAAAACGGGAGGGACCCATAGAGCTCAAGAGAGGAGAAAGGTGTGGGGAAAATGAGCAGGACGAGGTGGGCAAAAACGGGAGGGACTCATGGAGCTCAAGAGAGGCTGTTTTCGCCTTGCTTGGGACTGTCCCTCCCCTCACTCCATTCGCCTCAGCTTCGTCTGCCCTCCGCTTTTTAAAAAAAGCCTTAATGTTTTGGATTTTCCTAATATGCTTGCACACATTATTGGCTTTTCCATTGATTCCTATGGGAAACATTGTTTCATCTTACGAACTTTTCACCTTACGAACCTTGTCCTGGAACCAATTAAGTTCGTAAGACGAGGTATTATTGTATTTGCATTCCATGCTCCAGCTTAATCATGTTACCTATACCAATATAGAAACCAGAGTCATTTGGTTGAATTGGATGCTATAGATAAATAAAGGGGGAAAATATTAAGGCATGCAAGTTTAATAATCTTCAGCCCTTCTAGTTAAATGTTAATATAATTGTTATACTAAAGACTGCCCCCCACAAAAAAGATGAAAAATTATTAGAGTTTAAATGCAATATTCCATGCTTTGCCAAATGACAGATGTCATAATATTAACACTTTTGCCTGTCGTTTCTTTATTATTAAGCGAATTGGTAACAAAATATTTAGTTGTCTTGCTTCAGTTTTTGGGATGTTAGGATGGTGGTCTGAATTTATTTGGTGAAATAGATGATAATATATGTACTGGTAGTATTTTGATCCAGCTTTTTGTATTCATTATGTATTTTTGGTTCATTCATTATGAGGCCACTCACCTTACTAGGATGGCTCTGGGTGGGTGACAATAGTTGCAATATAATGTAACAAAAATTGAATACACAAATATATAATTGGTGGCTAAGATAAAACAAACATCTATCAACATAACCATACCCTGGGCTCCAATTGATGCTCCAGCCCATCATCAACATAACCCATCTATCAACAAACGTCTATCAACATAACCATATCCTGGGCTCCAATTGATGTTCCAGCCCATATGCCTGGGAAGACAGCTATACAATATATCATAAATAATTATTTCATGGGGTGTGGAATTGTGTTTGGCATATTAGACACAGAGATGATCTTCTTAAGTGCCCTCTAGATGTCTTCTTCCAGTTGTGACATTTTTCCAGCCAAGATATTTATTGACTATTTGCTCAGTGAGCATTCTTGGACTTAATAATCCAAATATGAGCAGAAGCATTAAGGAATTCTACTGCAGTGATTAGTTGATTATTTTGAGATTTTGTACACAGAATGTGTACAACACCCAGTTAAACTGGAAGCTTTCTTGTGAGCCTCCCTCAATCTTCGGAGAAGGGCGGCATACAAATCTAATAAATAACAATAACAATAACAATAATAACACATCACCTAGTCCTAGGTGCTTGGGAAGTGCCCGACTGGTGATGAAATATGAAATCCAGCATAGTGATCTCATTTGCTGTGTTGTATTGACATAATAATAATAAATTATAATAAATGCTTATTAGCATTGCAAATTAATAATCTCTCCCTCCCTCCCTGCCCCCCCCTCTCTCTGCGTATGTGTGTGGAATATGGGGGGTGGGGGGAGTGAGTGAGTGTATGTGTCCCTGTTACATGAGGGTCACATACTATGTCTGCAAAATATATGTATAATTCCATGCTGCGCTATGATAACTATACTAGACCTTTACTTATTTTTTAAGCTTTGGCAGCGCATCTTCACATATTAGAAAAATGGGATTTAGGTGTGGCGTTTAGGAGCCTTGGAGCAAAAAAGATAAGCTCATAGTAGCTGATCCAGTTTTGTTTGACTTGAGAAACATTTAAGAAATAAAAATCATGTGTAAACTGCATTTGAATCTTTTTAAATCCCCTTAAATTTATCCCATCTGTCTACTTTGCTTGCTGCATAATGTGCATGGTATTGATTATTAAAGCTTTGAAATGATGTGCCATGCAATCTTAAGTAATAAAAACGTACGGATTTCCAAATCATGTCATGGGGTGGGGAGGGACAGAGAAAAGGCCAAGGCCAAGGCCAAGGACTTTTCAAAATGACCAATATCTGTGCTGCTGCATACAGATACTGACCCAATGGTCTGGTCTTTGTTAATTTGCATCACATAATTAAATGTGCTATTTGATATGGAAGAACTTATTATCTGAAATGCCTATGCTGGTTAGTCCAATTCCTTGTTCCTCTATACCAGGGGTCTCCAACCGCCGGTCCGCGGACCGGGACCAGGCCGTTGGGGGTTTTCAGCCGGTCCGCGGCACCAGGGACCCCTCGGCCTTTCCGCGCTGCCCACCGCCCGCCCGATTTGCCCCCTCTGCTCCTCTGCCACCTCCTGCCTTTCACCGCAGCTCCTCCCGCACCCGGAACACACGCCCTGCCCGCCTCACATTTGCCGAGAGGACTTTCGCCCCGGGCTCTCAGCAAGGGGGCTGCATGAGAGGCGGGGCCGGCGGAAGGTGATATTCAATGTCGGGGGCGCACGGGTGGTTTTGCGCGCGCTCCCTATCTCCCTGCTAGCCCACTCGGAATACTGTATTCAAAATAAGAAAAGCCTTCGCCGGCAAAGGCTTTTCTTATTTTGAATACGTATTCCGAGTGGGCTAGCAGGGAGATAGGGAGCGCGCGCAAGACCGCCCGTGCGCCCCCGACATTGAATATCACCTTCCGCCGGCCCCGCCTCTCATGCAAACCCCCTTGCTGAGAGCCCGGGGCGAAAGTCCTCTCGGCAAATGTGAGGCGGGCAGGGCGTGCGCGCGTCACCGCTGAGAAGAACGGAGAGAGAACGAGAGTGAGTGAAAGCAACAGACAGCAAGATAGAGAGAAAGTGAGAAAGAGAGAGTGAGAGAAAGGGGGGAGAGAAAGAGATAGCAAGAGAGAGAGAACAAGAGAGAGAAAGAGCGTGAGAAACAAAACAAGAGAGAAAGAGTGAGAGAGAGAGAAAGCAAAAGAGACAGAAAGAAAACAAGAGAGAGAAAGTGAGAAGAAGAGAGAGAAAGAGGAGGAGAGAGAGAGAAAGAGAGAGGGGGGAGAGAGAGAAAGAGAGGGAGAAAGAGAGGGAAAGGGGGGAGAGATAGCAAGAGAGGGAGAGAGAAAGAGAGAGGGAAAGGGGGAGAGAGGGGGGAGAGAAAGAGGAGATAAAGGAAGAGGAGAGAGAGAAAGGAAGAGAAAGAAAGAAAGAGGGATAGAAAGAGAGAGAGTGAGAGATGCTCAGTGAGCCTTTCTTTGAAGTTGCCTTTCTTTCTTTCTTTCTTTTTCTTTCTTTCTTTCTTGCTCTTTTTCTTTCTCTCTTTTACGTTTCCTTCCTCTATTTCTTTTCTTTCTCCTTCCTACCTTCTTCCCTCCCTCCCTCCAGTCCTTCCTCTCTTACTCTCCCCTTTCATAAGTTTCCTTGCTTCCTTCCTCTGTTCCTGTCCCTTCCCTCTTTCCTTCTTTCTTCCTTCCTTCCTTCCTTTCCTCCCTCCATTTCTTGCTTTCCTTTTCCTTCCTCCCTTCTTTCCTCCCTCATTCCCTTCTTTCACTCCTTCCTCTCTTACTCTCCCCTTTCACACCTTTCTTTGCTTCTTTGCACCCTTCTTCTGTTCCTGTACCTTCCCTTTTTCCTTCCTTCCTTCCCACCCTCCGTCCATTCATTCACCCATTCCTCTCTTGATCGCCCCTTTTACGGCGCCGCTGACAGCTAGCTCCCCCCCCCCCACCGGGCCATGGAAAACTGGTCTAGCTGAAAGCCGGTCCCTGGTGCAAAAAAGGTTGGGGACCTCTGCTCTATACTATGAAAATATTGAATATGCTGGGTTTTTTCCTTGCTGTGTTATGCAACTGTGCTTGTTTTGCTGAGGACCAAACTAAAGATGTATTTTAAATCTAACCAATTCTTTTATCCTCTTCATTTGTTTGCTTATAGAAATTGGGGAGATCCATCTTTAGAACCACAGCCCTGATGTGGCCCTCAATGAAATTGAGTTTCACACCCCTGATTTAGGATATAAACAATGTTATTTGGCAGGACCCAGGAGAAGAGCCTTCTCTGTGGCGGCCCCGACCCTCTGGAACCACCTCCCCCCAGATATCAGAGTTGCCCCCACCCTCCTTGCCTTTTGCAAGCTCCTTAAAACCCACCTCTGTCGTCAGGCATGGGGGAATTGAACTTTTCCCCTTCCCCCCAGGCTTATAGAATTTATACATGGTATGCTTGTTTGTATGATTGGTCTCTTAAATTGGGGTTTTTAAGATTGTTTTTAATATTAGATTTGTTACATTGTCTTCTTTATTGTTGTTAGCCACCCCGAGTCTTCGGAGAGGGGTGGCATACAAATCTAATAAATAGATAGATAGATAGATAGATAGATAGATAGATAGATAGATAGATAGATAAAATATATTGAGATATTTCAGTGAGAATTAATAAAGTTTTAATATTAGCTTTATTAATTTACATTTTTTCCCTGTGGTCTGGATTTTTGTAGTCTAATTCCTGTTGTTATTATAGTAATAGCATTTAGACTTATATACTGCTTCACAGTGGCTTACAGCCCTCTCTAAGTGGTTTACAGAGGGTAAGCATATTGCCCCCAACAATCTAGGTCCTCCTTTTACCAACCTTGGAAGGATTTTATTTATTTATTTTATTGTATTTATATGCTGCTCATTCTGAAATGGGCTCAGAGCGGCTGACAGTGGTACCTCTACCTACAAATGCCTCTACTTACGAACTTTTCTAGATAAGAACTGGGTGTTCAAGATTTTTTTGCCTCTTCTCAAGAACCATTTCCCACTTACAAACCTGAGCCTCTGAAACTGTAACTGGAAAAGGCAGGGAGAAGCCTCTTTGGGGCCTCTCTAGGAATCTCCTGGGAGGAAACAGTGCTGGAAAAGGTGAGGAGAAGCCTCTGTGGGGCCTCTCTAGGAATAGACTTGCAATTTAGACTGGTTTTGAAACATGTTGTTAAGTACAGCGTTCCCTCGCTTTCCGCGGGGGATGCGTTCCGAGACCGCCCGCGAAAGTCGAATTTCCGCGAAGTAGAGATGCGGAAGTAAATGCACTATTTTTTGGCTATGAACAGTATCACAAGCCTTCCCTTAACACTTTAAACCCCTAAATGGCAATTTTCCATTCCCTTAGCAACCATTCAGATTATTACTCACCATGTTTATTTATTAAAGTTTATTTAAAAAAATATTTATTAAAGGCAGACAAAGTTTGGCGATGACATATGACGTCATCGGGTGGGAAAAACCGTGGTATAGGGAAAAAACCCGCAAAGTATTTTTTAATTAATATTTTTGAAAAACCGTGGTATAGACTTTCCGCGAAGTTCGAACCCACGAAAATCGAGGGAACACTGTAGTAATAAATACACATTTTCAATTACCATCAAGAATTCAACAGTTTGAAATCTACTGCAGGGTGATGATGAGTGGTGAAAATTGGGGTGGCCATTACTGATAAGACCTAATTATATAATGTTTTTTATGGTCAGATTTAGAATGATAAAGCTTGAACAGCCATTACTGAAGATATTGAACTTGCTGTGTGTTCCAATAAGCATCATAGATTGAAGTTTGTTTTAATTTCACAGAGCCAGATCTGATAATTTTGTTCTTATCACTTTAATGATTTATTGCAGTTGTTCAGCTGACTTATGCTTAGCTCCTTGGGTGATATCTTAGGCTAACTTATAACTAACACTCTTATTTATAGATATGAAGTCTTGGATGAACTTTTCCATCATCAGGAAGGACGAATGTTTCTTCATCTGATTGTAAACTCTTCCTTGCAAGGAACAAAATTCAACATCTAAAACATGATAAAGACATGATAAAGACAAAGATAGTAATAGCATAGACTTACATACCACTTCATAGTGCTTTTACAGCCCTCTCTAAGCGGTTTACAGAATCAGCCTATTGCCCCCAACAATCTGGGTCCTCATTTTACCCACCTCAGAAGGATGGAAAGCTGAGTGGACCTTGAGCTGGTGGTGAAATGTGAACTCCTGAACTTCAGCTAGCAGTTAGCTGGAGTGCTATACCCTAACCACTGTGCCACCCCGGCTCAATGTGTCAGAATCCTCCAATGTGCATTGGAAAGGAGTTTTCAATTCAAATCTGACCAATTTAATTTTAAGTAACAAAAGTTAGCAGCAGTATAAGGAGAATAAGGAGCCGCCCCGAGTCTACAGAGAGGGACGGAATACAAATCAAATCAAATCAAATCAAATCAATCAATCAATCAATCAAAAATAAAATAAAATAAAATAAAATAAAATAAAATAAAATAAAATAAAATAAAATAAAATAAAATAAAATAAAATAAAATAAAATAAAATAAAATAAAATAAAATAAAATAAAATAAAATAAAATAAAATAAAATAAAATAAAATAAAATAAAATAAAATAAAATAAAATAAAATAAAATAAAATAAAATAAAATAAAATATTAAAATATCACAGTTTCCCTGTGAGAACAGATAGTACAGAAGAGAATTCGTATTTGAAACACAGGGTTGTACACTAGACAATGTCGTTTGGCGGGACCTAGGGGAAGAGCCTTCTCAGTGGGGGGGGAGGACGACCCTCTGGAATCAGCTCCCCCAAGAGATTCGCACTGCCCCCACCCTCCTCGCCTTTTGTAAAAGTTTAAAGACCAATCTGTGCTGCCAGGCTTGGGGCCATTAGACCTTAGCCCCCTGGCCAACAAGGGTAGTATGTCTTGCTGTGTGAATTTGAAGAAATGATTTTAAATCTTAGAATTTTTAAAGTTTTAAAGTGACATTAATTGGAGTTTTTAGAGATGTACATTGTATATTGTTTGATATGTTGTGAGCCACCCCGAGTCCTTGGAGAGCGGCAACATACAAATCCAATCCAATCCAATCCATCGATCAATCGATCAATCCATCCATCCATCCATCAAACAATCAATCAAACAATCCATCCATCCATGCATCAATCAATCAATCAATCAATCAATCAATCAAGCAAGCAAGCAAGCAAGCAAGCAAGCAAGCAAACAAGCAAACAAACAAGCAAACAAACAAGCAAACAAACAAGCAAACAATCAGTAAATCATGTAGTCCTTGGTGCTCTCTGATCTTGGTTGTTTTGTTCCAGTCATTTCATTCCCAAACTAGGCAACATCATGATGTCACCTAGTTTATAATGGAATCTCCACAAGGAAATAACCAAGCTCAGAAAGCACCAACGACCCCACAGATACACATCTGGGGCATTTAAATTTAGGGTAGATGTGGACACCATAGCCATCAATGCAGAGGCAGGTTCTAACTTACCTCACCTCTGGTTGGCTTCCTTTCATGCCGCATGGCTGCATGTGCATTGAATGCCGCATGGTTGTGCTGCACATGTGTAGTGCCAAAAATTCACAAAAAATTGCCCCTCAAAACAGAAAAGCAAAAAACTGCACATGCACAGTGCTGGGGGCTTCTGCACATGGGCAGAAGAAAAAATCAGCAAAAAATCCCCCCCCCCCCCAATCCAAAAAATAGATGGTGGCGACCATGGCCTGGAACCAACAAACTGGCTTCATGATGTCACTAACATGGGTGAACCATGTGAACCATGAGGGATCTACCTCTGCATCAATCAATCTACCTCTGCATTCAAACTTAATACGAACCGCTCCAAACTTGACTGTAAAAAATATGATTTCAACAATCGAGTTATCGAAGCGTGGAACTCATTACCAGACTCAATTGTGTCAACCCCTAACTCCCAACACTTCTCCCTTAGACTCTCCACGATTGACCTCTCCAGGTTCCTAAGAGGCCAGTAAGGGGCGTACATAAGTGCACTGGTGTGCCTTTCATCCCCTGTCCAATTGTCTTTCCTTTCTCTCACTTATCATATATATTTTCTTTCTTTTATATATCCTCTCCTCTAAGTTCACTTTTACGCTTATATATATTACTACATGTCTATTTTTCTTCCTATGTATTTGTGTATTGGACAAATGAATAAATAAATAAATAAATAAATAAAATAATGTTCAGTTTGCACTCTATAGCCCCCTAGATCAGTGGCAAAATGGCTAGGGTTTTGGGGGGGTTGGTGATGGTGGTGGTTTACTCAGCCTCCATCCTTCTGAAGTGGGTAAAATGAGAATCCAGATTGTTGGGGGCAATATGCTGATTATGTAAATAACTTAGAGAGGGCTGTAAAAGCACTATGAAGCGGTATATAAGTCTAAATGCTATTGCTATTAAAAACGTGAGAGGCATTTCAAAACATTAAAATTATATGAAAAGTCCTCAAGAAAAATAAGGTCATGCTCCATCTTGTGACCTCTATACTATTCTCATAGCATCCTTTGTTTAAATGACAAAATTTGGGCTGTTGATTTTGAAAAAGTTGTCTAGGACTGGTAGCTATCGAGAATCACATATAGGCACATATGTTTTGCTTAGCATAAACATGTGCATAAACATTACATTCTAGTAATGTTAAAACTTGCAGCCATTCACAGAAATTAAATGTAGGGATGCCCAGGTATCTCTTTAGGGATGATCATTGTTTATTGGTCGTTGTTATCTTCTATCATTCTGAATAAGTAGCTTAATTGAAATTCAGAATGAACAACAATGTAAAATGGTTGCTGTTCCCACCACACCTCACCTCTCAATTGAGTTCTGTGTTAGAAGGGGTGTTCTAATATGAACAGTGCTCTGTGTTTTCCAGGATTGCAATAGTTTGAACTTGGCTTCTCTGAAAACATTCAATGTGACTTCAGACTCCATTCCAGATTCCGTTGTCCCCCTGGGAATTTTTAATGAAATTCTGCCTAATCAGTGTATTGCCTTGGTTCGCAGATGTTTGAGTCAAGCTGTTGGGTGCAGAACATTAATCTTTCTTGCTATCTGTAGTATGAAATCAGAACCTCATTCAATCTAGATAATAGTCACTGGTGATGAACAATCTTCATTGTCTGCTTTATGAACTGATAAAGTGCAGATGTGGGAGAACAAACTAACCCAAAGCAAACCCATTTTGCTCTTCGGATGGATGAACTCTGAAGCACCAGATGTGAAGTGAGGCTTGCGAAATGTTTGCTGAAACTCATCGTTCTTTATTTTCAATTTTGACAAAGCAATTGTTCTTTCCCCATCTGACCGTTAAGGATGAATTGATAATGGGAATAGATTGGGAAACATCTTTTGTATTACACCATTCTCTCCTAAACCTCATAAAGCCATTATGGGCAGTCAGTAGCTCATATCTCATCTACTGTATATCTAGTTACCTTAACAAAGAAATTGAATTGGCAAGATTCAGATTTCAGCGGTAGAAAAATGAAAAAAAAAAAAAGCTGTTACCAAAGACAAAGTGTTATAGATAATTGCGAGAGACAGAAAGTTAATTTTCAATAATACATCTAGAAATGTGTATCTGTGTGATGTGTATATAGATTGGTGATAGATACAGCAATGCCAAGTGATAGTAAGATCAGAAAGGATTATGAGTAATTGGAGAAATATACCAGGACATGGAGAACCTAGAGAGGGTGTGGAAAATAAAGTCCAATTAAGTGTTGTACCACATGATTCTTGACAAATGTATCTTTTTCTTTTATGGACGCTGAGAGCATATGCACCAAGACAAATTCCTTGTGTGTCCAATCACACTTGGCCAATAAAATTCTATTCTATTCTATTCGATGTGGTCCCAATGGTATAGACTGAGATAAAAAATAATAGAAAAACTGTTGGAAGAGAGCTTGCAGATCTTTTAACCCAACCCCCTGTTAGGGAGTGTGCAGAGTTATCTCTGAGTGGTCAAAGATACATATACACAGGAAGTGATCACCTTGGCATCCTTAGCAACCTGCCGGTGACGTCAAAGCTTCGAACGCCGAACACGACCCCAAACTTTGCCCGAAGTTTGAAAAAAATTCGGGTTCATGTTCGGCATACCGAACACCGCAAAATTCTGTACAGACCCATCACTAGAAATTTCTCCTTCTACTTAGCTTCTCTCCTAGATTAGTTTCAATCCATTAGTTCTTGTCTTCCTTCTGGTGCTTTGGAAAAGAGGTTGACCACCTCCCTCAAATATTGGATCACTGCTATCCAAGAGACTAGACTAGACATACCCAATTTCTGCAACCATTCTTTATGTTTTAGCCTCCAGCCCCCTAATAATAATCTCTATCCCCTCAATGTGTGTGTGTGTGTGTGTGTGTATACTCACATGCACACATACGTATTCTGTGAGCCACCCTGTCTTCGGAGAAGGACAGCATAATAATAATAATAATAATAATAATAATAATAATAATAATAATAATAATAATAACAACAACAACAACAACAACAAAACAACAACAACAACAACAATAATAATAATACAGGTATGCACATGCACACACACACAAACATACGCAGACTGTGTTGTTGTTTCTTGAATCTATTGAAACCATTCTCTCACAAAGACATTTTTGAATTTCATCCTTAGAAGTAAAGATCTCTGACAGTCTGAAACTTTTCTTTACAGGGAGTAGCAACCTTTATCGATTATCTGCTCTGACATTTTCATTCTAACTACAGTATATTTAAAGTTTAACCCCCTCTCTCCCCAGTTTCTATAAGTACCTACTTCTTTCTGATATCCCAGATTTGGGAAACTGTTTTTTGATAAGAATTTTGTTAAACTTTCTAGGCATAGGTAATAGGCACATTATAGGCATATTCAAGAAACTGTTGGCTTATGTATTATAGCTTATCCATGAAATTGAATTATGCCTATTGAAATATACAATTTAGATGTATGGTGTGTTTTTTTTCCCAGGGAGAAATTTAAATGTAGGCCGGGCTTCTAGGTAGAAGGAGGCAATTCTTACCTACTTGGCTTCTGGTTGTTCTGTGGCATGAAGAAAGTCAGCATCCACCCACCCTCTAGAGCAGATCTGGGCAAGGGGCGGCCCGTGAGCCATATCCGGCCCGCCTGCTGCCTGTGACTGGCCCGCCTGCTATCTGTGACCGGTTTCCTGGAGGAGGAAGCCATGGAGTGTGTGTGTGGGGGGGGAGGAACAAGCGCTTCGAATGAACAGGACAAAAAAGCACCCGCCAACCATAGTTCCCTCTAAGCTGAGCAGTGAGCAATCGCTCACTTAAAAATCATAATCAACTCAGAGTTTTCCAAACCTGCCCAGAAGCCGAGAGGGAAAGAGTGAGAGGGAAGGAGAGAGAGAGGAAGGGAGAGAAACAGATAGAAAAAAGAGAGGAAGGAAAAGAGAAAGAAAAAGAATGGGAGTAAGGAAGAGAGAAAGAAAATCAAAATCTAGTTTGAAACTAGCTCAACTATTTAAGTGGCATTTTGATATTGATAGAGTTGCCCTATTATGAGCTCACTGTTATAGACACACAGTACAGTATTTTATTTTGAAATTCTCTGAGGCAAAACAGGGTGGGTTTTTTACTTGTTTGTTTGTTTGTTCGTTTGTTTGTTTGTTTATTTATTTAATATTTCTGTGCCGAAGGGACTGCCGCTCAGACACTATACTTTTCCGCCCACCCCCCAAAAAAATTAGAGGGAACACTGCCGCCAACAAGGCTCCCTTAGAGCCCCACCATCGTAGGACAAATTGGGGTTGCCCTTTTTAGTCTCATTTGGCCGCAGGAAAGCAACAATCCCTCCTTCCTCATGGCTGTCTCCTCTTTGCGGTGTCCGACAAAAAGCAGCGGGATGGGGGGGGGCAGTTGCTGAGGTGGGAACAGGCTGGGCAGCTGAGACCAGGGGGGGGGGCAACAGCCCAGAGGATAGGATTTATTTATTAGATTTGTATGCCGCCCCTCTCTGTAGACTCGGGGCGGATGTAAAGGCAGAGGTCTGCTGGGGGAGGTGAGGGCTGACACAGAGGGGAGGAAGGTGGGCAGACGGCTTCATGCCATATTGGGTGTTATTGTGCCATAAATGAGTGTTATTGTGATAATGCAGGGGCAGGACCAGCCGGGAATGGGGGTATAGACTGCTGGGGAGGGGCAGCGTGAGTGAGGAAGGGAAGGGAGGAGGGGGAGGAGAGCGGAGGGGCAAATGAATAAATAAGGATCAAGAGGGTAGAACTGAGTTAATTCTAAAACCTCGAAACCATCCCAATTTCTCATGCGGCCCCATGGCAAAATTAATTGCCTATCCCTGCTCTAGAGCAATGATGGCGAACCTATGACACGGGTGCCAGAGGTGGCACCCAGAGCCAAATCTGCCAGCATGTGAACCATTACACTAGCTCAATTCCAATGTGCATGTGCGCACGTGTTGTGGTTAACTCTGGCCCAGCTCCTGCCCCAAGGACTGTGGATGTGGGGGAGACATCCACATGCCGCAGGCCTGTTTTGCTCCCGGTGGAATCTGCTGATGAAGGCTCCTCTGACCAAGAAGACATGAGTGACAGGGAGAAGAGTGTGGCAGACAGCTCAGAAGGAGATCAATTATCTAGCTCCTCCTTGAATTCAGAACAAGAGTTAATGATACAGTCACGCATGTGGAGAGCGATGCATAGGCAGCAACAACTGAGAGATTATTATCAAAGAAAATGAAGCCACCTGTGGTTGGGTGGGGCTCTGGTAATTAGTGTGGCTGCTATAAATAGCAGCGTGTGGGTTTGGCCATTGTTGAGGATTATCTGGTCATTGTGTTTCGTGCCTGTCTTGCTGACTTCGACCTTTGTGTGTTGATTTCCCCCCGCTTTGAAACTAAAGCAGAACAAAGTGTGTTTGGGAAACAGGCTGTTTCTGACCTCCATAGGCCTCGGGGGGGGGGGGGGGGGACAGGGGAGGCAATTTTCACCCTCCCCAGGCATTGAATTATGGGTGTGGGCACTTGTGCAGGTGCAATATTGTGTGTGCATGTGCTTTCGGCACTAAAAAAAAGGTTTACCATCACTGCTCTAGAGAATGAAATATTTGGAGGAATATTAAAAAAGGTAGGGTAGAATATTTCCCCTACAGAAGAAGTGGGAAAAATATTAAGGGAAGTAGAAACCAGCACCAGTCTACCTGCTCCAAGCAGAAAGGCCATCTTTTAGAAATGCAGATTTGGTAATCCTTTCAGAAAGACTGGGTCAGACGGAAACTCCAGATAAGTAATTAGGCAAGACAAGATTAGCTCAGGCAAGCACCTAGGATTTGCATTCTCCCTTTTACCTATAGAGCCAGCCCTGACCCTTACATGACCCCACAGAAATCAAAAAGGTATAAAAACCCACCCTACTCTCAACTCCATTTTGCCAGCTGTCCCAGAACTGCCTGCTGTGCGTGTTGGTTCGATTCACCAATAAATAAAATCTTTTTTTCCAATCAGCCTCCATTTTATTCCCAGTTTACAACTGGACCTGGATTTTTCTTCCAGCAGGTAGAGGAGATAACAGATTAACATTTAAAACTAGAAGTATTTACAAATTAAACCAAGTAGAGGAATTTAATATTCTATTCCCCAGAGGCCGGTTTTAATAGTTGTAAGTCTGTCCAGTACACTGAACCTGAATTTGCACAATTTCTGAATTTGCACAATTAACGTATTTTGGGTGTGTAAGATGCACCTTTTTCCTCCCTAAAATAGGCTGATAATTAGGGTGTTTCTTATACTCTGATTGTAGCTTCCCCCCTCCCTAACTAGCTGCTAATGATTTTCCCAGCACTTACCTTGCAGGCTCTTTCATTGTTTCTCTCTGCAAAGAATGTTTTCCAAACCCTAAGTCATTGCAGGTTTTTTTTATTACTCTAACTTGCTCTGAGTAAGTTTCTTTCCAGCCCTAACCAGGTGCTAATGATGTTCCCAGCTCTTACGGGCTTGCAAGTTCTTTCATTGTTAATCTCTGCCAAGAATGTTTAAGCCCTTAACCAGGGGATAAAATAATGTGCTGAAGCTGACCAGACTAAGGATGCTAGCCAGATGAATACCTGGTAAGCATATTCTTTTCCCTATTTTCCTCTCCCAAAACTGAGGTGTGTCTTATATTCCGGTGCATCTTATACTCCGGAAAATACGGTACATTGAGTTGCAGACTAACTGAAAGGATTGATCTTGCACAATACAGTAAGAAAAAAAAGTGTAAGCATACTTCACAATATTCATATTGAAACTGAAATGTTGGAATTCTGGAAGGAGTATTTTAGAGGCGATAGGATTGTATGATAGTATGATGTTGAGGAATGGATGGAAAACCAATGCTATAAATGTTAGTGATCAAGTGAAAAAATTGAAAGAGGAAGATATAAAACCCAAGTGTGTGATTTTGCCTTCTTTGTTATATGGAAGTAGGGCTTGAATGTACTGTAGATTAAATGGAACACTTAAGATGTGTGTACAATCAAAGAAGAAAGGATGAGGTCAAGAATGCAACCGTTGCTTGAATGTCTATGGATCGAATATAAAAATGAATGAGAGAAAGGAATGGATATAGTTTGGTCATAAAGGTGGAATCAATTTAGAATGAATCGCAAAATAAATATGTCAAGAAAGAATGAATGTTCTTAAGAAGAATGCTTGAAGTTGAGTGGATCCTCAGAAAGATATAAGAAACATTTAAAGAACAAGGCAAACAAAGAAGCTTGGCAAGAATAGAAAGATATAGAGGAGAATAGCGAACGACATGTTGGATAACTTGACTTAGCAGTTTTCTCTTTCTTATTTCATGCCTTTAATTTCTTTAGCTTTTAATTCTTTGTTCCTTTTGTACACTCTTTACGGTATTGCTCACCCCCAGAGAGAGAAAATACATCTGCATGCATAGGTGGATAAAAATTGGGAGCATTGCTTAGTAGTTTAGTAGTAGCCTATATATAACAGACATGTTATATATAGGCTACTACTCCGAGACCACCTCCAGCCGCACGAATCCCAGCGACCGATTAGGTCCCACAGAGTGGGCCTTCTCCGGGTCCCGTCAACTAAACAATGTCGGTTGGTGGGCCCCAGGGGAAGAGCCTTCTCTGTGATGGCCCCGACTCTCTGGAACCAACTCCCCCCAGAGATTAGAACTGCCCCTACTCTCCCTGCCTTCCGTAAACTCCTTAAAACCCACCTTTGCCGTCAGACATGGGGGAACTAAAACACCTCCCCCGGGCATGTACAATTATGCATGGTATGTTTGTGTGTGTGTGTGTGTGTTAGTATATTGGGGTTCTTTTTAAACTTTTTAAATATTTAAATTTATTTGGATTTGTTACGATTTGTTGTGTCTTGTTGTGAGCCGCCCCAAGTCTGCGGAGAGGGGCGGCATACAAATATAAATAAATAAATAAATAAATAAATAAATAAACAAACAAACAAACAAACAAACAAACAAACAAACAAACAAACAAACAAACAAACAAACAAACAAACAAAATATATATGTGGTAGTTTTCCTGTGCCCTTTCAGTCCAAGAGACTACTGTATATTACGGGGGTCCGCAAACCCTGGGCAATGGTCCACTGCTTGCAGGAGTGGAGGGTCGGCACATACTTGCATGGGCCAGTTCCTATCTCCCCTCTGTTGGGCCACCAAACCATATGTCACCCTGCTAATCTTTCAACATTCATAATCCAGTTCCTTGATAAAGCATATTCCAGTTCTTTGCTCTTCATTTCTCCTTTTAAGTTAATATGGGAAGCCCTTGACTTACTACAGTTTTATGTAGTGGCCATTCGAAGTTATAACAGCACTGAAAAAAAAGCGACTTATGATCGTTTTTCACACTTACAATTGTTGCAGCATCTCCATGGTCACATTATCAAAATTCAGACATTTGCAGACTATTTATGACAGTTGCTCTGTCCTGGGGTTCATGTGATTCCCTTTTTGCAATCTTCTAATGAGCAAATTCAGCAGGGAAGCCAGATTCACTTAACAACCATGTTACTAATTTAATAACTGCAGTGATTCATTTAACAAATTGTGGCAAGAATAGTTATAACATGGGACAACATTCAGTTAACAGATGTATTGCTTTGCAACAGAATTGTGGGGCTCAATTATGGTTGTAAACCAAGGACCACCTGTATACTATGCTGTATTTCCATTTCTCCTTTCCTGCATCAGTAGCTACAATCCAGACCCTGTCTAGGCACAGGTAAGCTTATCTGGCCATGGAAATGGATGTAGAAAACAAAACAAAAAGTTATTTAAGTTCTTTACCTCAAATGGTTGGTGTCGATGTGTCAGGTTGCAACTGTTACCTACAATATTCATTGTGAAACAACTTTAAGGAGATTCACTAGTGGTGTTTTTTTAAAAAAATATTTTAACTTTTAATTCCAGGTTACAGAACTTAATCATGTGAAGAATATATTGCGGTTGCCAAAAGGTACAAGGAAACATGCTGTAGGGATATATTTTAATGATGACACATCCAGGACTTTTGCTTGTGAATCAGGTAGGTCTAATGACGTAGTCCAGTCCTTCTCGCTTCTGGGCTCCGGGTATGTTTTTCCTATCGCAGTAAATGAGGTTGAATGTGTTGTGTTTGTTTTAAAAGTATTCACAGAAATTCGGTGATTGGTTAAGACGCGGCTATTTAGAAAATAGCCGCGAAGGTTAAATCGTTGTCAGTTAAAGAAAGCCCGCCGTTTTTAAGAGTATAAATAGGGCAACGGAGTAGCCGTTGCCCTCAATTCGGAAATTACTGTTCCAGTGCTTGTATCCTGTCTTGTTATGAATAAAAACCTGTTCTGATCAAACCACCGGAGTCCTGACTTTTCAGTGGCGACGAGGAGGTCGAACTCCCGCGAACGCAGCCATGAACTCAGCCATGGCTCCACCACCGCCTATGTTCAACTCCGAAACAGAAGCTTGGACCTCGTACATGTCCAAATTCAGACTTTTTCTCAAAGCGAGCAATCTACATGACGCCGAAGATGAAAGAAAGAAAGCCATATTCCTGACTTATTGCGGCACAGAAGTCTACAGCTTAGCCTCTACACTCGTTGACCCAGACACTCTGGAAACCGTCGCATGGTCAACTCTCCAAGCAAAACTCGCCGCACATTACCAGCCGACAACTCCTGTCCGTGTATACCGCCACCAATTCGCTCAAATGCGGCAAGCGGACGGAGAATCTACCAACGACTTCATTACTCGGCTCCGCGCCCTCCTTCCGAAATGCAAATACAAGGATCCTGAAGAACAACTGGTTGACCGCCTCATTTTCGGGTTAACCAACATCACGCTACAGAAAAAATACCTAGTAGATGAGGATGCCTCCCTCCAGGACATTCTTAAGGCGGAAAAAGCCTCCGAGGTTTCTGAAACTTCTGTTGCCGAGATTAAACGCTCAACCTCAACCATTCATCACATCCCTGATGAATCAAATTGGCACACCGGCCCTTCCGATGAGAAACACCTAGAATCCACCACTCCAGACGACACCTGCCTCCAAATCCGCAGATCTTCCGACCACGACGCCAAAGAGACACCCCGTTCTGACAGATGCGCCGGCTGCAACGGGAATCACCCACATTTTCGCTGCCATTTCAAAGATGCCTATTGTCGCCGTTGCCAGCGCCGCGGCCACATCGCAGAAGTCTGCCGCGCCGCCAATCCAACTCCGGCAAATCCGCAAAACCAAAGGCCGTATTTCTCACCGAGGAATCGACGACCGCCGTTCGCACGCAACACTTCCCGCCCAGCTGACAGCTCACACTCTCCTAACCAACGAGGTAATTGCCCTTCTTCTGTAAACTTCAATTTCCCCACTTCGGAAAACAAGCTATTTGTTTCTCTTTTCCTAAACGGCCTTCCCTGCGAAATGGAATTGGACACGGGCTCCAGACATTCCATAATGCCTTGGAAAAAACTTAAATTATATTTACCTCGTGTAAAAGAGACTGATTTAGAACCGTGGGAACCGGGTTTGAGTGATTTTCAGGGACATAGGATTCCAGTCTTAGGATGTTTAAATGTGCCAATTGTCTTTAAAAAATTTCAAGGGTTTTTACCTCTTATAGTGGTTGACGGTCCTAAACACACATTATTGGGACTTAGATGGTTACAACCCCTAGGCATTGAAATTTCAGGGGTTAACAATGTATGTGACTCTTTTGACTCAAATGATTTATTGAAAGAATTTCCCGAAGTCTTTTCTAGCACCCTGGGTAAATATACAGGCAGCCCCATTTCCTTTAATTTGGACCCAAACATTTCTCCCATCCGTTTAAAGCCCCGCAGAATTCCCATTCCACTTTTGCCTAAAGTGGATGAACAATTGGACAAATTAATAGCTCAGGGCATTTTGATTCCCACTGATCACGCTAAATGGGAAACTCCTATCGTAACCCCTATTAAACCGGATGGATCTATTAGAATTTGCACAGATTATAAAGCCACAATTAATAAAGCTTTACAGCACAATGCCTACCCAATACCAGTCGTGCAACAACTCTTGCACACTTTAGGAAATGGGTCCATCTTTGCGAAGTTGGACCTTGCCCAGGCATATCAGCAACTTCCCGTTGATCAGAACACCTCTGAGGCCCAGACGATTGTAATGCACAGAGGTGCCTTTAAATGCACCAGGCTCCAGTTTGGAGTCTCTACCGCCCCTGGCATTTTTCAAGGTCTCATGGAACGAATTTTAAACAATATTCCAGGGGTCGTCCCATATTTCGACGACGTATTAATATCGGCCACATCTAAACCAGAATTGTAGGACAGAATCAGGCGCGTTTTAACTAAATTTAAAGAGACAGGGCTCCATTTAAAAGCAGACAAATGTTCCTGGGCAGTTCCCAATGTAGAATTCTTAGGCTTTTCCATAGAGAGCTTTGGAATTCACCCCACGAATGACAAAGTGGACGCTATAAAAAATGCTCCCACCCCCTTAAATAAGACAGATTTACAAGCGTTCCTAGGACTCCTTAACTTTTATTCTGTCTTTCTTAAACAGAAAGTGACGGTGGCAGAACCGCTCCATAATCTTCTAAAGAAAGAATCTGCCTGGATGTGGGGACCAAAAGAACAAGCCGCTTTTACCGCAGTAAAAAATTTGCTTTCATCTAACAGTGTCTTAGTACAATATAATATCGCTATGCCTTTAACCTTAACTTGCGATGCTTCACCGTTCGGCATAGGAGCTGTCCTTAGCCATAATTTTCCCGATGGCACAGAAGCCCCAATTGCCTATTACTCTAAAACTCTCTCTTCAGCTGAAAGAAATTACTCACAACTTGACAAAGAGGCGTTGGCCATTGTAGCCGGAGTTAAACGGAGTCATTATTACCTTTGTGGTCGTTCTTTTACTTTAATTACAGACCACAAACCGCTCTTAGGCATTTTGGCGGGAAACAAACAAACTCCCGCCTTTCTTTCCCCTCGCATGACTAGATGGGCTATTTTCCTAGCCGCTTACAATTATACTTTAATCCACAGGGGGGGGGAAGGATATAGGAAATGCCGATGCATTAAGCAGGTGCCCCCAAAAAGAATTGGTCAGTGATCCCGCTCCTGCCTCAAGTATTTTATTAATTGAAACAAGTAAACAAGATTTATTAACAGCAGCAGAAATAGCCAAACAGACACAAGTAGACCCAATTTTAAAATATATTAAACAATGGATATTAAAAGGATGGCCAAATGAACAGCAACCAGATCAATTTCAATCTTTTAAGAACAGACAGCTTGAATTAAATGTGTTAAAAGATTGTATATTATGGGGAGATAGAGTTGTTATTCCAAAAGCCTTACAGAAGCAAGCATTGCAATTATTGCATATAGGTCACCCAGGAATAGTCAAAATGAAAACTATTGCCAGAAGTCATTTATGGTGGCCTGGTTTGGACAGGGACATAGAATCATGGATTGGTGGTTGTGTGCCCTGCCAAAGAACAAGACCCAATCCACCAAAAGCCACACCATCAGAGTGGCCAACACCAAGAGGGCCCTGGTCCAGAATACATATTGACTTTGCAGGACCAATCAGGGGCCAATCCTTTCTACTAGTTGTAGATGCATACTCCAAATGGCTGGAAATTGAACTCATGGCATCTACCACTACTAGTGCAACCATAAAGGCATTAAGGAAAATGTTTGCCACACATGGTATTCCAGACATTGTGGTCTCTGACAACGGGCCCCAGTTAACAGCCCGTCAAATGGAACTATTTTTTGCAGACCAGGGCATAAAACATGTGCTCACTCCACCTCATTTTCCCCAAGCGAATAGGCAAGCAGAACGAATGGTTAGATCCACAAAGGAAGCATTAAACAAAGCACCACTAGGAGATTGGCAGCAACAAATCGATGAATTTCTAACCATTCAGCACATAACACCATCAGCATCCATGAACAAAAGCCCGGCAGAACTTTTAATGGGCAGGAATCTCCGCTCCAAATTAGACAGAATTCACCCAAATTACCAAAGTGACCAAAAAGAAGTTAAATTACAAAATGAGAGACAGTTTAGCATTGGGGATTTAATTTACGCTAAAGACTATGATTCGAATGATAAATGGAAAGAAGGAACAGTATTAGAAAAAACTGGGTTAAAGACTTATGTCATAATATTAACAGATGGGCGTAGTTGGCATCGACATATCGACCAACTACGCAAAAGAGTTAAAGCTAACACAGACATTTTGCCTACTATAGAAAAACCAATAGAGGACTTACCAGAACCACTTCAAGACTCCAGCGATGGCTGCATGTTGCCCCTGGCGGCCGGCGGAGATCAAAATGCATCATCGCAACCAGGCCCGTCAGAGACTAGCCTTAGCGGAGCAACAGAGCCGGCCGTCCAGGCAAGCAGCTCCCAGCAAAGTGAACTGCGCAGGTCCCAGAGATCTGTAAAGCCACCAATCCGCTTACAGGACTATGTGACGTGGATTAACACGTAATCATAGTTTCGTCTAAAGAGGGAGGGGTGTTGTGTTTGTTTTAAAAGTATTCACAGAAATTCGGTGATTGGTTAAGACGCGGCTATTTAGAAAATAGCCGCGAAGGTTAAATCATTGTCAGTTAAAGAAAGCCCGTCGTTTTTAAGAGTATAAATAGGGCAACGGAGTAGCCGTTGCCCTCAATTCGGAAATTACTGTTCCAGTGCTTGTATCCTGTCTTGTTATGAATAAAAACCTGTTCTGATCAAACCACCGGAGTCCTGACTTTTCAGAATGTGTATAATTTTAGAAGAGCTGTGCATAGTAGATAACCAGGTGTGGGCTACTGCTGCCTGGTTTGGGGGTGGGGGTGGAACGCAGTGGGGTAGCAAAAATGGAGCTCCCCCCCAGAGCACCCAATTTGCACTGAAAGATGTTAAAACAAAATGCATAAGCCACACCCACAGTTTGGTAGTAAAACTTTTGGTAGCCCATCACGGGGTGCATCCCCCTGTGGAGGCGCAGAGTGATGTTAGGGGGGCTCATGTAACCAGCGAAGGACTGCAGTCTTCAACACTACTGGTGCGCCCTCTGAGGCCATTGCTGGTGTGCACATGTTTGATGGGCGTGCATGCGCCCATTGACATGAGATTTGGCTTTTGCACATGCACAGGAAGCGGAATCTTGTGTGAGGATGCACTTGTGAATGAGATTTCAGAATTTTTCAGCAATATTTTTGCTTCTGTGCATGCACAGAAGCAAAAAAATAGCCACAAATCACTGAAATCTTGCTTGTGTGAGCATCTTCACACAAGATTTCACTTGCTGCACATGCACAGATGCAAAATCTCCCTCAGGAGCACATAGGTGCATATTGGGGGTGTTCAGCTGCATGCGCATCCTGAAAATTGCTACCGGAACATAGCACCTTAACATTCCAGTAGCAGGCCATTACTGCATTTGGCCCAGTCATGGGCTCCAGCCGGAACATTCCACTGTGGAAAGTGAAGCGTGTAGGCTTGTTCCGGTTCAAGTTGCTGGTGCATGCGTGTGCATGAGCAGCCGGAGCGATTCCAGTAAAAAATTGCCAGGTTTTTTGCTGGCGTGTATGCGCGGAAGCAAAGAAACTGGCAATTTTTACTGCTGGAAAGATGTCCACGTGCGAGATATTGGCTGCTGCACATGCGCAGCAGCCGGAATCTCGCTGCGGCGCCTAGACAGGCAGTTGCCAAAAGTGGCCTGCCTGTTCTGGCTGCTGCCAAGCTCCCATCACATGATGTTCTCTCATGCCACAGGAGAGAGATGCCTACGGTGTCCCTGCAGGCAAGATAAGGACTGAGTGGGCCGCTCGCAGCATGGCATGGTGGTTGGAGTGGGTGGTGGTGGTGGGAAAGCCGGCGTGAGAGGCGCGTGGTGTGGTCAGGGATGGGTGAACGGCGGCAAGCAGGTGGTGGAGGGGAAGCCACTTCATACCGCGAATGGTGGCAAGTCAGCGGAGGGGGGGAAGCCGCCACGTAATGCGAACGGCGGTGAGCAGGCAGTGGGGGAAGCCACTGCATAGTGGCAAGCAGGTGGGGGGCAAGCCACCGCATAGCGTGAATGGTGGCGAGTGGGTGGTGGTGGGGCAAACGGCATTGGACAGCAGCAAGCGAGCATTTACCTTTGCCCATTTCAGCATGAGCAGAAGTGAAAAAACATGGAAATCTTGTTCGCTCACGCTTCTGCCTTGGTGCGGGGTCGCACTCCCGACCTCTTCCAGTAGGGCCGGGATTGGTTGCCCGCACCTAATGTGATCCGAGGAAACACGCTTGATCTCTCTCAGTTGATTCCCCGATGGGGAGTATTTTCCCAGTTGCACACTGCTCTGAGCCAGGAAGAGAAGGTGGCCAGGCGGGGTAGAGTGGCTGCGTGGGTTCTTGTTGTTCTCAGGGGGCACTGCAGTAGCCACGAACAGTGTGGAGAACCTGTTGCTAGACAAGGAGAAGCATCCTCTGCAGCTTTGCAAAAGATTTGAACAGCACCCTAAAGCTTCCTTCCACACCATTTGCTATGAGTGCCCAGCAAAGCTGGCACTTATGGGCCAGTCTGGCAACCCCAAAACATCAGCCTGATTAAGTTGGCCTGGCTCTGTGTCAAAAGAGGGTCCTAACCATGGTGGCAGTGGCTATCTAACTGAAAACAGGCTCCACTAGGCTCAATGTGACTTACTCCCAGGTAAGTGGGTAGAGGAGCCTTCCCCTGCCAATAGTTTGCTTGCAGCTTATAATAATTAAAATGATAAATATTAATATTAAAATTCCATTGGGCCCCAGATTAGAGAGTTGTTTTCTTCTTTCTGAAGGTGGGGGCATAATAGAAAACAATTGAGAAGCAGTGACATTGACTAATGTGTGTGTGCATAATTGTGGTAGTTGTAAATATTACAAATGTTTCATAACAACCTGCAAATTTTTGGTCATTTGTATGCAGAACTTGAAGCAGACGAATGGTGCAAAGTCCTTCAAATCGAGTGCCTGGGGACTCAGATTAATGATATTAGCCTGGGAGAACCTGACCTGTTGGCTTCTGGTGTGGAGAGGGAACAGAATGGTAAGTAAATACATGTTGTATGTAACCACAAGTAGACACATTCAGGGTGTCTTCAAAACGGCTTGATAAAATCCGGAAATGCTCCTTTGTTAATTTCTTTAATTTGGTCATTTTTAAAAAATCTGCAAGTGACATCTCTGTTTAGATTCTGTCCTCCTCTTTCTTGCCCCATTCTTTCCTTTTGCCAGTTAAACTATGTGTCGCTCAGCAGAGGAACATTCAGCATTGCTGGGCCCTGTACTCTTCAATATTTTCATCAATGACCTGGACGTGGGAGTAGAAGGGGAACTAATCAAATTCGCAGATGACACCAAGTTGGCAGGTGTAGCCAACACCCGAGAGGACAGGCTCAAAATACAAAAAGATCTAGACAGATTAACACTATGGGCCTACACTAACAACATGATGTTCAACGTCGACAACAGCAAAGTCCTTTACCTTGGTAAAAAAAACAAACTAGACACACATACAGCCTGGGAGAAACCCCACTTAGCAGTAGCGACTGCAAAAGAGATCTTGGAGTCTTGGTGGATAATCAACTAAACATGAGCCAGCAATGTGCAGCAGCGGCCAAAAAAGCCAACACCACCCTAAGCTGCATCAACAGAGGGATACACTCCAAGACCAGGGAAGTATTAATACCAGTCTACTATGCCCTGGTCAGACCACATCTGTAGTACTGCATCCAGTTCTGGTCACCACACTTCAAAAGAGACATTGAAACTCTGGAGAAGGTGCAGAAAAGAGCAACCAAAATAATTAGGGGACTTGAAACCAAGACTTATGAAGAGAGATTGCAAGCACTGGGCATGGATAGCCTTGAGAAAAGGAGGGCCAGAGGGGACATGATAGCTGTATACAGGTATATGAGGGGCTGCCACAGAGAGGAGGGGGTCACTCTATTCTGCAAAGCACCAGAGGGCTGAACGAGGAACAATGGCTGGAAGCTGACCAAGGAGAGATTCAACCTAGAAGTAAGGAAGAACTTCCTGATGGTCAGAGCGATCAACCAGTGGAACAACCTGCCTGCGGAGGTTGTGAATTTCCCAACTCTGGACACTTTCAAGAGGAGATTGGACTGCCATTTGGCTGGGGTGCTCTAGGATTCCTGCTCAGGCAGGGGATTGAACTTGATGACCTGCATGGTCCCTTTCAACTCTAACAATCAATCAATCAATCAATCAATCAATCAATCAATCAATCAATCAATCAATAATGTTTCAGTCCTATGCTTCTAAGCAAAGGAGAAATTATGTGAAATGAGAATAAATCTCACCTGTTGTTTAGGAATGCAAGGAATGCTGTGATAGGACGCCATTTGTCTGAAATGGTATAGATAGGGTTTCTTGCTTGAGCAGGAGGTTGGACTCGAAGACCTCTAATGTCCCTTCCAATGCTGTTATTCTGCTAGGTGAACATCAATTTTAACAGTATGCATTTTTAAAAATCTCTATCTGAACAGTGGCTTATCCTAGTAGGATCTAAGGGTTTTTTGGATTGCACCTTGTGTTCATGTCCAACAATTGCTCTTCTATATCACTAACTGCAGAACTGCAGAATAAAACAATTACTGCCAACCTGCCTTCCATTGAGGACCTGTATACTGCATGAGTCAAAAAGAGGGCTGTGAAAAAAGTTACTTTTTCCTTGCATGCTAGAAATAAAATGTTTCAACTCCTACCCTCAAAATGACACTATAGAGCACTGCACACCAAGACAATTAGACACAAGAACAGTTGTTTTTCCTGAACACCATCACTCTGCTAAACAAATAATTCCCTCACCACTGTCTAACTATTCACTAAGGCTGCATTACTATTACTCTTAGTCTTCTCTTTGTTCCTATCACCCATCTCCACCCACTTATGACTGCATGACTGTTACTTGTTGCTTGTATCCTTACAATTTATATTAGTATTGTTTCCTAATTGTTTATTTGTACCTATGACGATCATTAAGTGTTGTACCTCATGATTCTTGACAAATGTTTCTTTTCTTTTGTGTACAGTGAGAGCATATGCACCAATGACAAATTCCTTGTGCGTCCAATCACACTTGGCCAATAAAGAATTCTATCATCCATCCACCTATCCACCCATCCACCCATCCACCTATCCACCTATCTATCTATTCACCTATCTATCTATTCACCTATCTATCTATTCACCTATCTATCTATCTATCTATCTATCTATCTATCTATCTATCTATCTGTCTGTCTGTCTGTCTATCTATCTATCTATCTATCTATCTATCTATCTATCTATCTATCTATCTATCTATCTATCCATCCATCCATCCATCCATCCATCCATCCACCCACCCACCCACCCATCCATCCATCTATCCATCTATCTTTCTATCATCTATCTATCCTGTTGACTTCCTAACTTCCAAAAACAGAAAGTTTGTTTCTTTGGCTGTAGACATCATGCACAGTTCAGTACCCCAAATTCTCAGAATTTAAGTTTTAACAATTGCATTGGGGCTCTGTGTTTTTAAAGTGATTTTATGTGCATAAACCGTAGAGCAACATAGCATGTCAGGCAAAAGACATGCCTGACTAAATTGAACTTTTATCCTCCGTGAACCAGTCGTCTTTTTCATTGACATGCAAAAATAATGATTTTCTTCTGCCAGTGGAAGTGGTACAATGAAACAAAAGTCCTCCAAGCCGTGCAAGATTGCTCTTTCACTTTGTAGGATGTTAAGAACGAAAAAAAAATGTTGGAATAATTATGGATCAATTTGAAAATGCCACAAAAAATTGTTGCACGATTTGTTATGATTATGCTGGCTTTTAGTTCTTCTTGCAAGGGTTTTTAATTTAAATCTTTTGTTTTTTTTCTCCCCCAGAGAGATTCCATGTGTATTTGATGCCGTCGCCTAATTTAGATGTCCATGGGGAATGTACCTTGCAGATAACATTTGAAAATATCTGTCTTTGGGACATACAGAATCCCAGAATAAAACTCGTATCTTGGCCTTTAAGTGCCCTCCGGAGATATGGGAGGGATTCAACATGGTTTACATTCGAAGCTGGAAGGTGAGCAATTTCTTTTCTTTGTTGTTGAAAGCAGGAAATCCCCTCTGCATTGGAACCCCTTCAAGACACACAACAAGCCACAGACATATACAGCAGCAACAACTGTTCTCTGTCCTATTAATATAACATCTGATATACAGTATTTGATGGCAGAGGAAGTAGAGGTCTATTTGATTTTGGGAGAACAGCCAATATTTTAAATCTCTTGACAAGTGTGAATCTGATTGCAGTCAGTTGCACTGTGAACTATAAAAGCGCGATTCAGACTGGACTGTATCTTTTCTGGTGTTACATTGGGTAACAAGGACTTTTGGGGGTCCTTCTACATTAAAAAAATATAATATTTAGCCCAATGCGGCAGAATCAAACCTATATTTTTCTCTATGCAACATACATACACCAGGTTTGCTTTCTATTCAGGATAATTTTAAAGGAAGAATAAAATCATATTTCCCACCTATATACATATATATTCACACATATATATTCATACACGAGTACAATTTTGGGCCTGGGTGGTAGAGCATTTAAGAATGGATTAATTAGAATATTAATTAGAACACCAACAGAATGATGTTCAACATCGACAAGAGCAAAGTCCTTCACCTAGGTAAAAAAAAACCTGGACACACATACAACCTGGGAGAAACCCCTCTCAGCAGTAGCGACGGCGAAAGAGATCTCGGAGTCTTTGTGGATAATCGACTAAACATGAGCCAACGATGGGCAGCAGCAGCCAAAAAAGCCAATACAATCCCAAGCTGCATCAACAGGGGAATACACTCCAAGACTACGCCCTGGTCAGACCACACCTGGAGTACTGTGTTCAGTTCTGGTCACCACACTTCAAAAAAGACATTGAAACTCTGGAGAAGGTACAGAAAAGAGCAACCAAAATGATCAGGGGTCTAGAAACCAAGACTTACGAAGAGAGACTGCAGGAACTGGGCATGGATAGCCTAGAGAAAAGCAGGGCCAGAGCGAACATGATAGCAGTCTACAGGTATACGAGGGGTTGTCACAGAGAGGAGGGGATCACTTTATTCTCCAGGGCACCGGAGGGCCGGACAAGGAACAACGGCTGGAAGCTGACCAAGGAGAGATTCAACCTGGAAATAAGGAAGAACTTCCTGATGGTCAGAACGATCAACCAGTGGAACAACCTACCAGCGGACGTTGTGAACTCCAATACTCTGGACATTTTTAAGAGGAAATTGGACTGCCATTTGGCTGGGATGCTATAGGGTTCCTGCTTAGGCAGGGGGTTGGACTTGATGACCTGCATGGTCCCTTCCAACTCTAACAATAAATAATAAATAAATAAACAAACAAACAAACAAACAAATAAATAAATCCAGTACTCGAAGAACAATCTTTTCTGCTTTAGAGATGAGCAAAAAAGGATTTTTTTTCCTTGTAGTGAAAGTTCTCTTAAAATGTACAGATTTAACCTGGCTGAAATAATTAGCCAAAATGGCAGCATAACTAAATTGTTTTAGACATACAGACATACAAACAATGTATTTTTTCTGAACAGAGTATCATTCGTCAATTTTTTTATAGCTTATAACCAGTGAAGGGCTACCAAAATTTTTACTACCACACTGGGTGTGGCTTATGCAGGATGCCCTACATTTTCTTTCAATATCTTTCAGTGTTTAGAACATCCACACAATTTTTATACATAATTTTTATTTGTTTCCCATTTCTGCCATTATATTTGTTCTCTGTTTTTAAAATTCTATTTTTCTCCCTACTTCTTTTCTTACATTTAAACAATATCACCACTTGCGCTTACCCCAAAGCTTTCTTTTTCCCTTATCTACTTAATACCCTTGAAAAAACAGTCCTTTCCATCTTAATTCCTTATTTCTCATTTACTATAATACAATACATTTCAATACCTTTTCCATTTAGCTATACCCACCCACCCACCCACACCTATAGTGGTACCTCTACCTAAGAATGCCTCTACTTATGAACTTTTGTAGATAAGAACCAGGTGTTCAAGATTTTTTTGCCTCTTCTCAAGAACCATTTTCCACTTACAAACCCAAGCCTCCGAAAATGTAACCAGAAAAGGCAGGGAGAAGCCTCCGTGGAGCCTCTCTAGGAATCTCCTGGGAGGAAACAGGGCCTCCACCCTCCCTGTGGTTTCCCCAACCATTATTTGCTTTTACATTGATTCCTATGAGTAAAATTGCTTCTTCTTACAAACTTTTCTACTTAAGAACTTGGTCACGTAACAAATTAAGTTCATAAGTAGAGGTACCACTGTATATATAACATTTCCCCCTATTTCTATTTCATTCATTATATCATCTTCTTGTTCCAGTATTACAATAATATATGTTAATCATAATACAATTCATTTTATCGTGCCACCCATTCTTTCCTTTAATTATATCATTAACATTTTTTTTAAATTTCCCAATATTTTCTTATTTACCTTTCCTTCGTCAACTATCCAACATCATCTAATAAACAATCAATCACCTATTCCATTCACCAATATTAATCTATATATATTTAGCTTCTGTCTATAGATATTACTTTCACCAGTTAACTTTATTGCAGTCATTAATATTTACTATTCAAACAATTTTAATTATATACTATATTTCTTTTCCTTTTTGTATTTCATTCATCATATCATAATCAAATACAACTACACATATTGATCTTAACACAGTCTACTTATATGTATCATATTTCCCATTGTGCTTCTTTATTCCTTTATTCTCATTTAGTCTCCTATACACCCCACTTCTTAATATTTCCCTCTCATCCTCACATTCTCTTATCTTTCTTACTTTATGTTTGACTAATGATGGTGGTTTAAATTTGAATACGAGAAGCATGTGCAAACTGGACTCTAAAGAACCTTAGATTTTCTTTCATATTTCTACATCTTGTGGTACAGCGCAACAGTAAAAACATACCTTATGAAAAATTGCATATTAAGACCCACAGATAAATGTATTTCTATAGCAGTATTTTGCAATGGAAAAGCTACACAGGAGCATAAAATTGGAATTGGATCAACTTCTGCATCAAGAAACGTGGTAACATTGCAAGAAATGGGGCCGGCAGAAATTAATCTGAATTTAATACATTGTTATCTGCTATTTTTGCTTCATCCTTGGCTGCCCCTTTCTTTCCCCCAAGCAGAGACCCTGCTGTAGGAATGCACAGTTATAAATTATTCTGATCATGTGGAACCACACTCTGTTCTTTTTTTCTGGCAGGATGTGTGATACTGGGGAAGGCCTATTCATCTTCCAGACAAGAGACGGGGAGGCAATCTATCAGAAAGTCCACTCAGCTGCCTTGACCATAGCAGAACAACACGACCACTTACTGCAGAGTGTGAAAACCTCCATGGTAGGCCTTCTAATTTATTGAGCCAAACAAGTCACCGCCTTAAGCAAGTGTTCAGGTTGGATGTTACGAACAGCAAAGCAGTATGCTTGCTCTTGCTAGCTTTCTCCACATCTTTGTTTCTAAGCAATGGGTTTGTTGAGTCAACCTGTAGCTGCAATTGCTGTTTGATTGATGAACATGGCAAATGAAAGCTACCTCAAGTATCCTGATGGATTGATTAGCCTGTGCAATAGAACAGTAGGCCACATTGCCTCTCATTTTCAGAATCAGGTATTGGGATATCCTCTAGGGTGGGATAGCCATCCTTGGCACTTTGAAGACTTGTGGACCATATTAGTACTCTGTACAAAACAGTTGGGTTTGCAATATATAAACAAGCTAACAATGGATGCTTTTATGTATTGAAGTATTATAGCTTTAAGAGGTAGTGTTGCAAATTGCCATAAGAGGGAGCCAGAAAGCATGATTCTCTCTCTCTGCTCTCTCTGTTCTTTCTGCTGATTCACTGTGACTGATGTAGTAATCTCTGTGTTAATTTGCTGTATTTGTAAACTGTAAGGTATGATTGATATGCAAGACAGAGACAGGCTTGTAATATTATTATTGTATTGAGAGATATTGACTGAGTTGAATGTGTATGATTGGACTGTTTAACGTGACTGTGCTATTTCTAAAGTAAACACTATTTTATACATAATAATAATAATAATAATAATAATAATAATAATAATAATAATAATAATAGTAATAATTTATTAGACTTGTATGCCACCCCTCTCCAAAGACTCGGGGCAGCTCACAATATATCTGTCTTGTATGACTGAGTAATTATTCCTATCTCCTGGATATCTGCTGGAATCCCACTTCTCCATAGTGGGTGGAGCTAGTCTCCAAGGATGGGAATGACACCGACCATAGTCAAAAAGGACTGGGTCCCTATGGGTCACACCCTCTCTTGCCTTGCCAAGGATTAACACCTCTGCTCTAGGGCTTGGCAGAAGGGTAGTTGGAACTCTGTATTTCCAGGACTGCAGTTTATCTACTCCTGGCTTCACCTTTGTTGCTGAGCTATTCATTTAACCCTTAAGTATTAAAAGAACACCAAGTCCCTGCTCCTTGTAAAGGCATGAGTCTTTGGGGCGGTGTGTGTGTATAAAACAAGTAAGAAAAAAAAAGACATTATAAGGTAAGGTTTTGGGGTATTATTCTATTCACACTGCCTTTCTGAGCAAATCTGTAGAATTTTACCAGATATTGTAAACCTTACATCCTGGACACAAACTGCTTCAACTTCTACCCTCAAAACAATTATATAGAGCCAGAACAATTAGACGCAAGAACAGTTTTTTCCTGAACACCATCACTCTGCTATATAAATAATTCCCTCACCACTGTCAAACTATTTACTAACCCTGCAATACTATTAATCTCCATTGTTCCCATCACCCGTCTTCCACCACAAATGACTGCATGATTATAACTTTGTTGTTTGTGTCCTTACAATTTATATTGACTGGTTCCTAATATGATTTGATTGCTTATTTGTACCCAGATTTTTCTTCAATGTGAAATTTGGATAAATCAAGTACACATTATAATAGGAGCTGAAAGGAAAGGTTTGGCATCTCAGATAGGTAATCCCTGTGTGGCTCATGTACAGAACTGCTGCATTAAACCAAACAGTTGGATCGATAAGCTTGTCCTCCTCAGATTTTAGTCCATTTCCCAAATGGGAAACATCTTGCCATTATTTTTTACCTTGACCAAAGTTGTGTTGACTTGTTTACCCAGTTTTAAATCAACAAACTTCATGATTCAATATGAGATTGAGGAAAACTATCCAATTGAGAACAAATGTATCTTAAACTACAAAGTTCATTTGGAATATATGTGATATTTTGCCCCAAATCTCCCTGGAATTGTGCTGGAAAACAGGAATGTATTCTTTGACTTTATGGAAATTGAACCAGAGATAGATCAGCCGTTACCTAAAATTGTCATGCAAATCCTGAGATGTTAGATTAGTTTATTAGGGTTGGATTTGGAATTTTTACCCATCTATCAATTCCTTCCCAAGGATCTGGGATATAGGCAGATATTGTTGGGTGGTGTTACAGGTATGGTTGCAGGATGTAAGTTGGTCCATGTAAAGCTGCCTTTTGTAACTGGCTCTTGGTGATTTTGTCAGTGTTGATGGGGTTCAAGTGGAACTCTCGATTGATGCTTATTATAATTCCCTGTCACAAAAATGTGAAGTCAGAGCTGTCAGTTCTTTAGCTAATGTTGACTTTCTAAGCACCAAGTTTTCCCCAACAGTCATTGCCTGTTGCTTTTCTGGGTTCTGGTGAGTGTATGCATGCTGGTCAGCTGGTCTTTGCACATGCGTTAGCGCCAGAAACCGGAAAAGCTGCTCCCTGGCACTTGTGCTGGGAAGTTGAGCTTCTGATTTCTTGCACACACATGCATGCCAGCCAGCTGGTCTTCATGCAAACCAGAAACCAGAAGACTAGGTGGTCGGTGCACATTCATGCACCAGAACCCAGAAGAGCGATGGTTGGCATGCCTGGAGAAATGGCTCTGTGCGCTACTTTTGGCACACGTGCCATCACCATCCTAAGTTCTTGGGAATAACTTGCTGCTTATGAAGGTCAACATTAGCAATGGAAACTGCAGTTTAATGTTTCCAAATGTAAAATAATGCACTTGGGGAAAAGGAATCCTCAATCTGAGTATTGTATTGGCAGTTATGTGTTAGCAAAAACGTCAGAAGAGAAGGATTTAGGGGTAGTGATTTCTGACAGTCTCAAAATGGGTGAGCAAGTAGGATGCTTGGTTGCATAGCTAGAGGTATAACAAGCAGGAAGAGGAGATTGTGATCCCCTTATATAGAGTGCTGGTGAGACCACATTTGGAATACTGTGTTCAGTTCTGGAGACCTCACCTACAAAAAGATATTGACAAAATTGAACGGGTCCAAAGATGGGCTACAAGACTGGTGGAAGGTCTTAAGCATAAAACTTATCAGGAAAGACTTAATGAACTCAATCTGTATAGTCTGGAGGACAGAAGGAAAAGGGGGGACATGATCGAAACATTTAGAAACATAGAAACATAGAAGTCTGACGGCAGAAAAAGACCTCATGGTCCATCTAGTCTGCCCTTATACTATTTTCTGTATTTTATCTTAGGATGGATATATGTTTATCCCAGGCATGTTTAAATTCAGTTACTGTGGATTTATCTACCACGTCTGCTGGAAGTTTGTTCCAAGGATCTACTACTCTTTCAGTAAAATAATATTTTCTCATGTTGCTTTTGATCTTTCCCCCAACTAACTTCAGATTGTGTCCCCTTGTTCTTGTGTTCACTTTCCTATTAAAAACACTTCCCTCCTGAACCTTATTTAACCCTTTAATATATTTAAATGTTTCGATCATGTCCCCCCTTTTCCTTCTGTCCTCCAGACTATACAGATTGAGTTCATTAAGTCTTTCCTGATACGTTTTATGCTTAAGACCTTCCACCATTCTTGTAGCCCGTCTTTGGACCCGTTCAATTTTGTCAATATCTTTTTGTAGGTGAGGTCTCCAGAACTGAACACAGTATTCCAAATGTGGTCTCACCAGCATTCTATATAGCGGGATCATAATCTCCCTCTTCCTGCTTGTTATACCTCTAGCTATGCAGCCAAGCATCCTACTTGCTTTCCCTACCGCCTGACTGCACTGTTCACCCATTTTGAGACTGTCAGAAATCATTACCCCTAAATCCTTTTCTTTTGAAGTATTTGCTAACACAGAACTGCCAATACAATACTCAGACTGAGGATTCCTTTTCCCCAAGTGCATTATTTTACATTTGGAAACATTAAACTGCAGTTTCCATTGCTTTGACCATTTATCTAGTAAAGCTAAATCATTTACCATATTACAGACCCCTCCAGGAATATCAACCCTATTGCACACTTTAGAGTCATCGGCAAATTTAAATATGTTAAAGGGTTAAATAAGGTCCAGGAGGGAAGTGTTTTTAATAGGAAAGTGAAGACAAGAACAAGGGGACACAATCTGAAGTTAGTTGGGGGAAAGATCAAAAGCAACATGAGAAAATATTATTTTACTGAAAGAGTAGTAGATCCTTGGAACAAACTTCCAGCAGACGTGGTAGATAAATCCACAGTAACTGAATTTAAATATGCCTGGGATAAAAATATATCCATCCTAAGATAAAATACAGAAAATAGTATAAGGGCAGACTAGATGGATCATGAGGTCTTTTTCTGCTGTCAGTCTTCTATGTTTCTATTAGCTAAAGAACTGACAGCTGTCAGTTCACATTGTTGCGAAACTCTTCTGGTTTCTGGCGTTCCCATGTGTAAGCACCAGGGAGCAACTCTTGTGGTTTCTGGTGCTCCCCCACATGCCTGTTGGGGAGATGCTCTTCGAGTTTCTGGTGTTCTCCCCATTTCAGCACTTGATGCCGAAAAGGTTGGGCAACACTGACCTAGGACATAATGTACTAGCATAGTATACTGTAGTGATGGCGAACCTATGGCACTGGTGCAATAGGTGGCATATGGAACCATATGTGAGCTGTTGCCCTAACTCAGCTTAAACGTACATGTGTGTGCTGGCCAGCTGATTTTTGGCTCTCACAGAGGCTCTTGGAGGGTTTTTTGGCTTCTAGAGAGCCTCCAGGGAATGAGTGAGGGTATTTTTACCCTCCTCCGGCTCAAGGGAAGCCTTTGGAGTCTGGGGAGGGCGAAACACGAGCCTACTGGGTCCACCAGAAGTTGGGAAACAGGCTGTTTCCAGCCTCCAGAGGGCCTCCCTGGGTTGGGGGAAGCTATTTTAGCCCTCCCCAGGCATTGAACTATGGGTGTGGACACTCACACATACAGCATAGCGCACGTGCTCTTTCAGCAGTCGAGGGAAAAAAGGTTCGCCATCCCTGGTATACTATATGTGCCGATATAGACAATGTAATTGATAGATGGAAATTTGTCAGTGCACAGGCTTGTCCAAGATTTTTTGATATGGCAATAATAATAATTATTAGAAATTGTTATTAGGTATATTTCCTTAATCTATTAATTGCTTGTGATTTATAAATAAGTTTTTTTCCTTATACAGTTCTTTTCAATGTTTTTCTCTTGTTAAAAATAAGGTTTATTTAAATCTATTTGTTTCCTTTGATTAAATGCTTTTCTCCAGCCCTTCTATTAGAGTATTTGAAGTTTCTTTAAAAGTAATCTTTTAAAAATATTTTACTTGTCTTTTATTTTAAACAAGAAAGATACCTTTCATTCAAAAGGATGAACGATATGAAGGGATACATTTTAAAGCTGTTTTCAAATGCAAGCTTTTAAAATGTGCTACAGTTACTAAAATAGATTTCTAATTGTTTCCATGACAGTAAAATATAGGATAATTTTGCACATTCTTTTGAAGGTTTACCTGATGGAACATATTTATTTAACAGTGTGGGTAGAAGCTTTTAGTGCATTGTGTATTTGTAATCCAGATGCCTGTAGAAAGAATGAGGCTGAAACCCAGCAAGCTAAAACACTGATGTGTTGGAGACTGGTTTCCCCCAGACCACCAAGTTTTTATTTCTAAAGTTTTTTTGGATTTTATCTTTTTATTGTTTTGTGAACGAATCTCCGGGGGGGAGTTGATTCCAGAGGGACGGAGCAGTCACAGAGAAGAAATTAACATAGATACTAATACAGTGATGGTGAACCTATGGCACTGGTGCCACAGGTAGCACATGGAGTCATATCAGTCAAGCGGTAGGAAAATCAAGTAGGATGCTTGGCTGCATAGCTAGAGGTATAACAAGCAGGAAGAGGGAGATTATGATCCCGCTATATAGAGTGCTGGTGAGACCACATTTGGAATACTGTGTTCAGTTCTGGAGACCTCACCTACAAAAAGATATTGACAAAATTGAATGGGTCCAAAGACGGCTACAAGAATGGTGGAACGTATCAGGAAAGACTTAATGAACTCAATCTGTATAGTCTGGAGGACAGAAGGAAAAGGTGGGACATGATTGAAACATTTAAATATGTTAAAGGGTTAAATAAGGTCCAGGAGGGAAGTGTTTTTAATAGGAAAGTGAACACAAGAACAAGGGGACACAATCTGAAGTTAGTTGGGGGAAAGATCAAAAGCAACATGAGAAAATATTATTTTACTGAAAGAGTAGTAGATCCTTGGAACAAACTTCCAGCAGACGTGGTAGATAAATCCACAGTAACTGAATTTAAACATGCCTGGGATAAACATATATCCATCCTAAGATAAAATACAGAAAATAGTATAAGGGCAGACTAGATGGACCATGAGGTCTTTTTCTGCCGTCAGACTTCTATGTTTCTATGTTTATATCTACTGGCACACGAGCCTTTGCCAATCTCAGCTCCATCATGCATGTGTGTGCCAGCCAGCTGATTTTTGGCTCTCACAGAGGCTCTGGGAGGGCATTTTTGGCTTCCAAAAGCCTCTGGGGCGCATTTTAACCCTCACCACAGCTCCAGGGAAGCCTTTGAAGCCTGGGAAGTGTGAAATACCAGCATACTGGGCCCACCAGAAGTTGAAAAACAGGCCATTTCTGGCCTCCAGAGGACCTCTGGGGGGGCAGGGGAAGCTGTTTTCACCCTCTACAGGCATTGAATTATGGGTATGGACATTCACGCATGCACAATAGTGTACACAACTGCTCTTTCGGCACCCAAGAGAAAAAAGGTTCGTCGTTTATTTATTTATTGTTAGAGTTGAAAGGGACCATGAAGGCCATCACGTTCAACCCCCTGCCCAAGCAGGAACCCTATAGTACACCAGTCAAGTGGCAGTTCAATTTTATCTTTAAAATGTCCAGAGTGTTGGAGTTCACAACGTCCGCTGGTAGGTTGTTCCATTGGTTGATCGCTCTGACCGTCATGTTGAATCTCTCCTTGGTCAGCTTCCAGTCATTGTTCCTCATCCGGCCCTCTGGTGCCCTGGAGAATAAACTGATCCCCTCCTCTCTGTGACATCCCCTCGTATACTTGTAGACTGCTATAATGTCCACTCTGGTCCTCCTTTTCTCTAGGCTATCCATGCCCAGTTCCCACAGTCTCTCTTCGTAAGTCTTGGTCATCACTGCACTAATAGATCTAGTGTGTGTGTTTGTGTGGGTGAAGTTACCGCCTTTGATTCTTTTCCTTTTCCTTCCCCCCCCCCCCCACAACAAGACAAGGGACCAAACACCATCACTTTCTGGCTCTCTTCTCACGCTGAGCCCGTGTTCTTCTCTGCTCCTTTCTGATGGCCTCCACCTGCCCGCTTAACTCCTTCAGCTGCTCTTCCCTTCGTCTTTCCTCCTCATCTGGGGTACCCCGACCGTCAAAAGCCTCTTCTTCTTCATATGCTAGTGCTCCAGTTTCATCAAACTTAATCCCCAGTTGATCCAGTAAAGCCTTTCCCTCCTCCAATGAACGTGCTCTGTACATTTTATTGTCCTGGAACACCAAGATGGCCACTGGGTAGCCCCAGCTAAATCTGGTTCCACTTTGATATAGCCGGCTTGCAATTGGTTTCAACACAGCTCTCGCTCTCAGGGTTTCCCAGGAAAGATCCCTCAGAACCCTTATCTCATTTCCGTCTTGTTTAAGGCTCGTCGAAGTCTTCAAAGTTTTATAAATCATCTCTGCTTTTTTTTCACTGAGGAATGCGATGATCACATCTCTCTGTCTGCCATCTCTCCTGGGGGCTGCCCAATGAACACGCAACAGCTCCTCCACGCTGACCTGCACGCCTGTCTGTTTATTTAACCAAGCACAGACAGCTTCTGTTAACTTAAAATCAGAGGACAAATCCATTCTGAACCCTCGTAAACGCAAATTCCTCCTTCTCTGTCTGTCCTCCAAATTTGCAATTCTGTCATTTATTTGTCTTATTTTTCCATCGTAATCCATCACTTGTTTCTCAACTTTCAGTATCTTTCCAGCAGAAGAATCCCCTTCCTTTTTAATTTGTTTAACTTCTAAATCCATCTGTTCCATTTTAGTTTCAACTTTGTTGAATCTCTGTTCAAACCCACTGCAAATATCGAGCAGTTTATCCAGCTTTCTCTCAATATTAGCCAGGCTAGAGAGGTCTTCTTTTTTCCCTCCCTCCGCCATTTTAAGATTTATTGTACTCACTTATCACTTCCTTGTTACAGCGAAAGCGCCTCCGTCTTTGCTTGAAATCATAAATCTTCAAATTCACTTTGATGCCGACAGATTCTTGTTTCTTCCTATATTTTTCTAAGGAAGATTTATAGTCTTTTTAAGGGGGAGAAAACTCTTTACATTTTATATTTATTCGGAGCCAGAGGTGAAATGCCTAGAAAGCAATTCGGCACATGCACAATCTCAATTTTTAGGAAGTGGAATAGGAGAAATATAGGTAAATTAATAGGCCCAATGAAAGGGACTATGGAAATTTGGAAAAAATGGCAAGGGAAAATAGGATTATATAAATCTAAACTGTCATCGCTTTATGTAATAAATAGAGAAAACGAAATTAACTTAAATAGGGTTATAGGAGAGTTGAAGGGAAGAGGGATAACTAAGATAGAACAGTTATACGAGAAGGATGGCAAGTAGAAATCGTATAGAATGGTGGTTAGGTAAGGGAAGGTGGCTACAAATAAATGCAATATGTAAATATCTAAATGAAAGGGAGAACAAAGAAGTATTATGGCGGGAGGAGACAGGATTAGAGAAAATAATAAGAGAAAAAAGTGAGGGGATAAAGGCGCAAGCAACTAATATATACAAACTGCTAGTGCAGTCAGAGGGGGACACGATTGATGGATTGACTAAATGGTGGCAAAATGAGATATTAGTAGAGGTACAAGAAATGGAAAATATAGTAGAAGATATAAGGAAAATTAAAAATACAAGAATTAGGGAAATGAGAAGGAAAATATTACATAAGTGGTATTTTACTCCCGTTCAATTTGCACATTTTCAGCAGAATGTCAGGGGGAATTGTTGGCATGGTTGTCAAGATAAAGGAGTGTTTATGCATATGTTTTGGGAATGCCCGATAGTGCAGGAATTTTGGCAAAAAGTGAAAGAGGATATCAATGGAATGTTAAATATACAATGGACAATCACTAAAGAAATGGCAGTACTAGTAAAAAGCAATGCGATGGGAGAATTTAGAGAAATAAAAAAAGCAGCAATAGAAAGTGCTCAGGCAGTAATAGTTTTGGGTTGGAAGGATGCGACAAAATGGACAATGCAAAATTGGTATAGGTACATGGTGGATCATATTCAATTTGAAATTATGGAAAAAAGGATAAATTTGGATAATGAAACTGATTTGGGACGGCTGATGGGACGGTGGGACAAGGTAAGACGATATATGACGAGTAGAATCCGAGACCAAGCTACAAGAAATAAACTAGAATCACTCTATAATATATAGACAGATATATTGCTCTTGGGTTAAGTGGATTATAAAAGAAATACCCCCAATTTGGTGGTGGGGAATGTGTGTATGTCGGGGTGGTGGGCACAATTCACATTTCACTACGCACTGTTTTATGTTGTGTGATTTTAAAATTGTTAAAAATCAATAAATAAAATTATTTAAAAAAAAAAAAAGTTACCGCCTTTGAAAATCTACAAGAACTTTTTCAGATATTTTTAACCTTCATAAACTTTGGTGGGCTTATCACTGTAGTGGTAGACTTCTCTTCTCTGGTGCTCCCTGGAGATATTTAGCATGATTTTGTCACCCGGTCAACCCAAGAAATGGTAGAACCATATCTCTCTTTTATGAGAGTTACAGCAACTCGTAAAAGTTTAAGCCAAAGTCGGAAGTCATCAACTTCTCTTTTGAAAACTGTTATTCTTCAGCTCTGCCTTTTCTGTGTGCATATGGAGAAAGAGAAGGAGGGAAAGGAGGAAAAAATAGACAAAACCTCATCTGTACCTAATATTCATCCTGACACAGGCTCCTGTGAGGAAAATGCAGTCTGCAAATTTTCTTCCAGAAGAAATTGTGACAACGTTCTTTGACGTTAATGGAATATAGTTTGTTAAAATTCATGCTTTTTCCCCAGGGGAGAAGAATTATATATTTTTCCCAGTGTTTTTGTCCTTGAATGGCCATAGAAACATAGAAACATAGAAGTCTGACGGCAGAAAAAGACCTCATGGCCCATCGAGTCTGCCCTTATACTATTTTCTGTATTTTATCTTAGGATGGATATATGTTTATCCCAGGCATGTTTAAATGTCATGTGTTATTTTCCCTACTCTTAGAATAGCTTGTTTGTTCTGAACAAGTGTGATAATCTGTAGCTTATTCTAACTCCCTCCTAACTCCCTAAGGTAGAATTGTTATGAAATCGACTTTCCAGCAAATGGCATGCTTTTCTTTTTTTTTTTCCATTTTATACTGTGAAAATCTAATCACACATTTTCATTCGTGGAAAAGTATATCAGAGAATGACTGCAATCAGTTTTAAACTATGGCCAAAGTTGTAATCCCAAAACAACTTCAAGCTGAAATACAAACAGTTATGAACGATGTCATTCTTACTTAAACTTCTTACCAAGAACTGAGGAAAGTTGTGATACTGTGCTGGAAATGGAGGATAAGTTGCTTTCATTGACCAATGTAAAGATAGAAGAGAGCAGAAGCCACAGAAGTAAAATGACTCATGTGGAACAAGGCATAAAGGTGTGTGTGTGTGTGGAGTTGCTATATAGCAATCATGGTTTGTCTCCCATTGTTATCAATTATCTTAAGAAATCACTTATTTCTTTGGCCGTCAAGAAGGAGATTATGGTATTCTCATAAAAAAAAAGTATGTCATCCAGTTTTTATTTCAGTGATTCATCTGTCCCAGAGACCCAAAATCTCTCTCTCTCTGTGTGTGTGTGTGTGTGTACATGTCTTGGAAGAGACAAATTGGTAGAATGGCTTCTGGTAATTAATTCTGGTAATTGCTTTTGAACATATCTCCCACCTTTGAATGCAATGCTGTCAAATGCATGATGTGTCATTAATTCTTTACCTCCTAAATTACTCATCTTAAACCCAACAAAGGAAGGCTGTATAAATGCCCAAAATTGCACCAGTGTGATTTCTCAGCCAAGGTAATATGGTAAAATCTTGGCTTATGGGATCACTTTTCTCAAAGGATTTCTCAGTGTGAAACTTGACATCTCTACATAGATTGAGCATACACCACTGTATCCAGGGGAAGAGCCTTCTCTGTGGTGGCCCTGGCCCTCTGGAATCTTCCCCCGGAGATTTGAACTGCCCCCACCCTCCTTGTCTTTCGTAATTTACCCAAGACTCACTTATACCGCCAGGCATGGGGGAGTTGAGACACCTTTCCCCCCAGGCTTCTTTATATTTTGTTTCATGTTTGGTATGAATGTGCTGTTTGGTTTTTAAATATATTAGATTTGTTTTATTATAATATTGTTTTTATTGTTGTGAGCCACCCCGAGTCTTCGGAGAGGGGCAGCATACAAATCTAATAAATAAAAATAAATAAATAAATAAATAAATGTGGTTTATACAGTCAGCATATGCTCTTCCTAAAACCATCATCTGTGAACTGTCCTTAAATACCACACTTTGCTTCCTACTATGTTACAAAGTCCCTGATTACAACATTGCACATACAAACAAGTATGTGTGATGTCGTAGTGCGATGTCACTACTAACATGGGCAGCCTCAGCATATTGCCCCCAACAATTTGCCCCCGAGTTTTCGGAGAGGGGTGGCATATAAATCCAATAAATTGAATTGAATTGAATTGAATTGAATTTGGCTCCTCATTTTTACCAGCCTTTGAATAATGGAAGACAGAGTCAACCTCAAGCCATCAGAATTGAATTCCAGACTGAAGATATTGAAGATAATAAGCAGATTATTCTAACATTCTTCTGCTTTCTTCAGTTATATAAACTATCTTTAATTTTATATATGAGCTTCCTTTTTGCACATTGCAAAGACCTAGGTTTTGATGCCACGTTTGTGGTCCATACATTGGGTTTAAATTGTTGCACAAGATGAGATCAAGGCAGTTGTTGAGTCTAATGTTGTTAGATACTAATTGATCTAGTCCCAGATTAGTAACAACGTTTTACAGGGTTTTATGGATGAGTTCAGTTGTATATTCATTTAGGGTCCAATTAATAAGAGGTAGATTGGGGTCACCAAGAAAGATTAGAAGGCATGGGCAAGAGGCTGCCCATGCTAGTAGTGACATCGCACTACGACATCACACATACTTGTTTGTGTGTGCAATGTTGTAATCAGGGACTTTGTAACATAGTAGGAAGCAAAGTGTGGTATTTAAGGACAGTTCACAGATGATGGTTTTAGGAAGAGCAAGCTCATGTGTAATTTTTTTTTGAATATTTTTGAATATTCAAAATAATTTTTGAGTATTCTTTTTATTTAATGACTTTTTATAAAAGATAGCTACTCCACCTCCCCTGTGGGTTTCACAGTCAGGCTGGTAAACATGATAGTCTCTTACTGTGATAATAGGGTCAATGACGGATGCATTTAGACATGTCTCACAGCAATATTTAATAAGAGAAGGAGTTCAGGCATTTTGTTTATAAGAACATAAGAAGAGCCATGCTGAATCAGGCCAAAGCCCATCGAGTCCAGCATTCTGTATCACACAGTGGCCCACCAATTGTCCTTGGGGATCATGAGCAGAAAGAGAATGCAAGACCCTCCCTTTCCCCTGCCCCCCAACAAATGGTACTCAGGGGAATCCTGTCTGCCTCAACCAACATAGAGGTGGCACATGGACATCCATTTCAATAACCACCAATACACTTGGCATCCATGAATCTATCTAATCCTGCCTTGAAGCTATCCAGGCTGACAGCTGTCAACACCTCTTCTGGAAGTGAATTCTATAAACCAACGACTCTCAGGGTGAAGAAATATTTCCTTTGATTTATCCTCACTTTCTTACCTATGAGCTTTAGGGAGTGCCCCCCTGTCCTAGTGCCCCCTTTTCTATCCCATGCATGATTTTATACACTTTGATCAAGTCACCCCCTAAACGCTGTCTTTCAAGGCTGAAGAGACCAAGGCGTTGCAACCTGGTTTCATAAGGGAGATGTTCCATTCCCTTGATCATTCTTGTTGCCCTTTTTTGCACCTTTCCCAGTTCCATTATATCCTTCTTGAGGTGCAGTGACCAGAACTGTACACAGTACTCCAAGTGTGGTCTCACCATCGATTTGTACAGAGACAATACAACACTTACCGACTTATTTTCGATTCCCTTCGAAAATATGATTTGATGCTTGTTGGCTTGTCTCGGTTAGCTAAGCTATGAAACCTTCGACAATTCCAAGCAGAGAATTTTAGCAGAGTGTGGATGTGTGATAAAGCCAAGACACAGACTTAGTTAAATAAGTATTATTTACATATAAACAAAATATAAACAATCCAGAATAAGCACGAAGCAAATACAGAATAATACGTACTGAGCAATGACAAGATTAGCACAAAGCAAAACACAATATAGTTAACAAGCACAAAGCTAAAATACAATACAGATAAAAGCACAAAGCTTATACAAGCACGAAGCTTGGACACAACTCCCCCGTCTCAGGCAAAAGTAAAGTAAAGTAAATGACCGAGCAAAATAATGAGCTTTTATAGCTTCAATGAGGAAGTGACGAAACAGCCTTGAATATTAACTCTTCAAGTACAAGTTAACCCGTTAAGTGCACATTAACTCTTTAAGTACAAGTCTGGTACAGTTTACAATAAGCAGTTTACAATGGCAATCCCTAACAATCATGCACCCTGTACTAACAATGTTTATGATGTTTCTTGTGTTAATTAGGAAGAAGAAACTGCTATGGTTTAGCAATGATGTAAGGGCTATAGTCAATGAAAAAAAGGCTGCCTATAGGAGGTATAAAGAGTCTGGAAGTATAGCTGATAGAGAGGTGTATAAAATGAGACAGAAGGAGGCGAAACAGATAATATATGCTGCTAAAGCCTCAAAAGAGGAAGAAATAGCAAAATCTGTAAAGAAGGGGGATAAAACCTTCTTCAGATATATTAGTGATAGGAAGAAGAAAAACTGCAGCATCACAAAGCTTAGTACCGGGAATAATACATGCATTGATGGGAATAAGGAGATCGCTGACCATTTCAATAGCTACTTCTGTTCAGTTTTCTCAAAAGACACCTTACAAAATAATAATAATACTATAGAGGGGTATAGCATTGCTTCCAGCTGTACGGATTCAGCTCCAGTGATCTTAGAAGCCGATATCTTAGAAGAACTTGAAAGATTAAAGATAAATAAGGCAATGGGTCCAGATGGCATCCACCCCAGAGTTCTTAAAGAACTCAGATCTGTCATTGCTACCCCCCTGACTGATTTGTTTAACCAATCCCTGTTAACAGGAGATGTTCCTGAGGATTGGAGAATGGCCAGTGTTGTGCCTATCCACAAGAAGGCCAGTAGAGAAGAAGCTGGTAACTACAGGCCAGTTAGCTTGACATCAGTTGTAGTTAAAATGATGGAGACTCTACTCAAAAAGAGGATAAATCAGCATCTAAAAAACAATAACTTATTGGACCCAAATCAGCATGGCTTTACTGAAGGCAAATCGTGTCAGACTAATCTCATTGAGTTCTTTGACTATGTCACAAAGGTGTTGGATCAAGGTGGTGCCGTGGATATTGCCTATCTGGACTTCAGCAAAGCCTTTGATACGGTTCCACATAAAGAGCTGATAGATAAATTAGTGAAGATTGGACTTAATCCCTGGATAGTTCAGTGGATTTCAAGCTGGCTGAAGCATAGACATCAGAGAGTTATTGTTAATGGAAGGTCTTAAGTATAAAACGTATCAGGAAAGACTGAATGAACTCAATCTGTATAGTCTGGAAGACAGAAGGAAAAGGGGGGACATGATCGAAACATTTAAATATGTTAAAGGGTTAAATAAGGTCCAGGAGGAAAGTGTTTTTAATAGGAAAGTGAACACAAGAACCAGGGGACACAATCTGAAGTTAGTTGGGGGAAAGATCAAAGGCAACATGAGAAAATATTATTTTACTGAAAGAGTAGTAGATCCTTGGAACAAACTTCCAGCAGACGTGGTTGGGAAATCCACAGTAACTGAATTTAAACATGCCTGGGATAAACATATATCCATTGTAAGATAAAATACAGGAAATAGTAAAAGGGCAGACTAGATGGACCATGAGGTCTTTTTCTGCCGTCAGTCTTCTATGTTTCTTCTATGTTTCTATTTAAGGTTAGTAGTGGTTGGTAGGTTGATACAAGTTGAAGATGAATTTCATTTGGTCCTCAGGTATTCATCCCATTATGTCTTGGGTTCTCTTTCAGCTTCAGATGAAAATGACTGACCGAGCTGTTTCTCTTGGCACCATGGTCCCTTTGCCCAGGAGTGCCTATTGGCAGCACATCACAAGGCAGCACAGTACTGGACAGCTCTTTGGGTTACAAGGTAGGGTATTAATATACATTCATCCTAAATTCATTCCTATTCACGCCTGATGACCTTCTAGTACTCAATATAAATAAAAATATTTATTTGGGCAGAGCAGCTGTCATATCAAACCTTGTAAATGAGCACATCTTACATGCAACACCTCTCTGGTGTGAAAGTTTAAGAAATGGATGTATCTACAATTCTTCAAAATTAGGAAATAACAAGCATCAAACTCCAAACTTGCTTCCCAGTCTGGTAAACAATCTGAATGTTTTATTTCTTATTCTCAATAGAAAAAAATATTATTAGTTTTCAAATGCACCTCTAATTGTAGTAGCTTAGATGGTGTTGTGCATAATTTTAAAGCATTAAGAATTGTTAATCTAATCTTATGTAGCTTCTTCTCCAAAAACATTGAACTGCTAACTGGAGCTTACAAAACTTTTATCAGACAAATTCTAGAATACAGTTCACCTGTATGGAACCCACATTGCATATCACATTGAGAGAGTCCAGAAATAGATTAGATTAGATTAGATTTATTGGATTTATATGCCACCCCTCTCTATAGATTTGGGGTGGCTCACAACAATGGTAAACAAAACATAGTAACAAATCTAATATTTTGCAATCTAAATTACAGTTTTAAGTTAAAATAAATCCAAAAGAGCCCCAATATATAAAAAACAAGCACACAATCGAATCATACATAAAAACTAAATGAGCAAGGGGGAGATGTTTCAATTCCCCCATGCCTGACGGCAGAGGTGGGTTTTAAGGAGTTTCTGAAAGGTAAGGAGGCTGGGGGCAATCCTAATCTCTGGGGGGAGCTGGTTCCAGAGGGTCGGAGCCACCACAGAGAAGGCTCTTCCCCTGGGTCCCGCCAGACGACATTGTTTAGTCGACGGGACCCAGAGAAGGCCAACTCTGTGGGACCTAACCGGTCGCTGGCATTCGTGTGGCAGAAGGCGGTCCCGGATATATTCTGGCCCGATGCCATGAATATTTCACAAGAAGAGTCCTTCGCTCCTCCTCTGACAACAAAACACCTTATTTCACCAGACTTGAAATACTGTGATTAGACAATTTACAACTACGTCACTTATGGTCTGATCTAACAGTAATTTATAAAATCATATACCAAAATGTCCTTACTTATGTTATAATTATACAAATTACAATCCTATACTTGTTCAAACAAACAAACAAACAAACAAACAAACAAACAAACAAACAAAAGCACATTTCATCTCTCTCTCTCTCCTGAATACACTTTTTTTCTAGTAAGATGAAAATATTGCCCATATTTTTGTAGCTTCAGTTCAAATCTTGCTGATTTGTTTTATAATCTCTGAGGACATCTAGTGGCCAAGGAAAGTGTTTATATAACATCCAATATACAGTAGTTTATTTGGGAGGGACTGGAAAGAAAAGTAATGGAAAATGAAGTGTTACGAAAGGTTTAAAAAATATGTATGTGTAGTCCTTGATTTACAACTGTAATTGAATGAATAGTCATACGTTATGGTTGTAAATCAAGGCATAACATGACCAGATCCAAATTTTCAACACTTTTTTTCTTTTTGCAGCAGTTGCTAAGTGAACATGACAGTCAGGTTAAATGATCCCCACTGGTTGTTAAGCAAATTCATATTCTCCAGTGCTGTTGGCAACCAAAATTAAACAACATAAATTGTTTAATATGTATAGTCTGGAGGACAGAAGGGAAAGGGGGGACATGATCGAAACATTTAAATATGTTAAAGGGTTAAATAAGGTTCAGGAGGAAAGTGTTTTTAATAGGAAAGTGAACACAAGAACAAGGGGGCACAATCTGAGGTTAGTTGGGGGAAAGATCAGAAGCAACGTGAGAAAATATTATTTTACTGAAAGAGTAGTAGATGCTTGAAACAAACCTCCAGCAGACATGGTTGGTAAATCCACAGTAACTGAATTTAAACATGCCTGGGATAAATATATATCCATCCTAAAATAAAATACAGGATATAGTATAAGGGCAGACTAGATGGACCAGGAGGTCTTTTTTTGCTGTCAATCTTTTATGTTTCTATGTTTCTAAATTGTCAAAAAATGTCACAAATTACAGTAAGATGACCAGGAGAGCTGCAAACAGCTGTAAAGAGTATCTGGTTACCAAGTACCTGTTCTGTCGGGCTCTCTGGCAGACTTCTCCCAAAAATTCACAGGTACAAATTTCAGACACACACATGTTTGAAAATTCAAAACAATGTTCTTTATAATGAAAAGTCACTTAAACTAAGCCCTCTTTTGGTATAGCAAAGAGCACTTGTCTCCAAACAAACTGGTAATTTGTACAAGTCCCTTATCAGTTCTGTGATACTTAGCTTGTAGCTGTGAGGCAATTCACAGTGCTTCTTCTTTTACAAGGTGAAACACACTTTGCTCTGGTTTAGTTTCGAAGTGGGGAAAAATCAGCACACAAAAGGTCAAAGTCAGTAAAGCAGTCATGAAACACAAGGATCAGATAATCCTCCACAATGGCCAAACCCACAGGTTGCTATTTATAGCAGCCTCACTAATTACCACAGCCCCACCCAACCATAGGTGGCCTCATTTTCTTTGATAATAATCTCTCAGTTGTTGTTCCCTATGCATCGCTCTCCGCATGCGTGGCTGTATCATTAACTCTTGTTCTGAATCCAAGGAGGAGCTAGATAATTGATCTCCTTCTGAGCTGTCTGCCACACTCTCCTCCTTCCTGTCACTCATGTCTTCTTGGTCAGAGGAGCCTTCATCAGCAGATTCCACTGGGGGCAAAACAGGCCTGCAGCATGTGGATGTCTCCCCAACATCCACAGTCCTTGGGGCAGGAGCAGGGCCAGAGCTAACCACAACAAGTACCAGATTTTGGAAACCCGGCGGGATGCGGTACAAATGATTCAAAAGCGTGACTGTCCCGCGGAAAGTGGGACATCTGGTCACCTTATCCTATACATGTTTGACAAATAAAATAAATAAATAAATAATAAAACAGTTTTGACTGAAAGCAAGAAAGTGTTTTAATTATCTTTTTGTTCAGGAAGGGCGGTCCACAGCAGATCAAGAAAGACAAGTTGGTTGCCATACTTGTATCATCAAAACCCTAATCTACCCTTTGCAATGGAATGTTCTTAGGTTCCCAGGAGGGATGGGGTGCATTCCAGAGGACCAAGAGACAAAGTGGCAATAGCACTAACATTTAGACTTATATACCGCTTCATATTGCTTGGCAGCATTCTCTAAGCAATTTACAGAATCAGCATATTTCCCCCAGCAACCTGGGTCCTCATTTTACTGACCTTGGAAGGATGGAAGGCTGAGTCAACCTTGAGCCAGTCAGGATCGAACTCCTGGCAGTGGGCAGAGTCAGGCTGCAATTTTACATTCTAACCATTGTGCAACCATGTTTCTAGTTTAGATCGTTTGTGCGAGAGAAAAAAGGTAAATATGGCTATTCCTTAATAGTTCCCAGAATATATTTATTTGTTTGTTTATTTATTTATTTGTTTGTTTGTTTACTTACTTACTTACTTATTTATTGGATTTGTATGCCGCCCCTCTCCGTGAACTTGGGGCGGCTAACAACAGTGATAAAAACAGCATGTAACAATCCAATACTAAAACAACTAAAAAACCCTTATTTATAAAACCAAACATACATACAAACATACCATGCATAAATTGTAGAGGCCTAGGGGGAAAGAATATCTCAGTTCCCCCATGCCTGACGGCAGAGGTGGGTTTTAAGGAGCTTACGAAAGGCAAGGAGGGTGGGGGCAATTCTAATCTCTGGGGGGGGGAGTTGGTTCCAGAGGGCCGGCGCCACCACAGAGAAGGCACTTCCTCTGGGTCCCGCCAAATGGCATTGTTTAGTTGACGGGACTCAGAGAAGGCCCACTCTGTGGGACCTAACTGGTCGCTGGGATTCGTGCGGCAGAAGGCGGTTCCAGAGATAATCTGGTCCGGTGCCATGAAGGGCTTTATAGGTCATAACCAACACTTTGAATTGTGACCGGAAACTGATCGGCAACCAATGCAGACTGCGGAGTGTTGATGTGACATGGGCATATTTGTGGAAGCCCATGATTACTCTCACAGCTGCATTCTGCACGATCTGAAGTTTATATATGCCTCACGGTGTATGTAATCTGCTTGAGTTTGGCAGTACTTTTTACCTATAGGTGAGAAACTATAAGCCATGAGCCATGGTGGCACACTGGTTAGAATGCAGTACTGCAGGCTACTTCTACTGACTGCCACCTGCCAACAGTTTGAATCTCACTGGCTTAAGGTTGACTCAGCCTTTCATTCCTCCAAGGTCAGTAAAAAGAGGATCCAGATTGTTGACGGCATTATGCTGACTCCGTAAATCAGTTAGAGAGGGCTGTAAAGCTCTCTGAAGCTGTATATAAGTGTAAATGCTATTGCTATAAAGGAAATTGCTTAGAAGAATCTCAGTGTCTGTTGGTTTTTGGACCCTGACATTTGTCTATATGAAAACATAATACAATATAGTTTCTACAGAAACCTTTGGGTGAGGACAAAGTGAAGGAGGTTTGAATTGGCATTTCAACATCTCAGGCAAATAGAATGAATAACAATATGTAAAGCTTTATAAAAATCTGAACATTAGAATGAAGGGAAAAATACCATATTTTTTGGAGTGTAAGACACAACTTTTTACCCCCCAAAGAGGGTGAAAACATGGGTGCGTCTTACACACTGAATGTAGTCCTACCCCATTCGGCCCCTGCCTCCCAGCAGTTTGCCTCTTTGCAGCAAACAGAACAGAGCCTGTTAAACCAAACAACTCATTATCAGCTTCCCAGCTGATTTGAGGTTGGGCCACTGCTAAACTGAAAGTGAAACTAGCTGCAAGGAGGCAAATTGCTGGGAAGGAGACACTGATTTTTATTGTATGCATAAAAATACTGAACTGGATACAAGAAGGTAAGTCAGTAATAATAATTAATCATAATAATTTATTAGACTTGTATGCCGCCCCTCTCTGACGACTATAACTATAATTGTCTGTAGAATTTTCAAATTATTAGATTCATTTTTAAAGACTGCTTTATTATTGTTCTAGACCAGTGATTTTCAACCTTTTTTGAGCCACGGCACATTTTTTACATTTACAAAACCCTGGGGCACATTGAGCGGGGTGGATGGGGGGGGGGCTAAAACAGTTTAGACAAAACAATTCTCTCTCTCTCTCCCTTCCTTCCTCTTTCTTTCTCTCTCTCCATCCCTCTTTCTTTCTCTTCCTTCCTTCCTCTCTTTTTTGCTCTCTTTCTCTCCCTCCTTACCTCCCTCTATGTCTTTTTCTCTCCCTCCTTCCCTCCCTCTCTTGCTCTCTCTCTCTTGCTCTCTCTCTTGCTTTCTTTCTCTTGTTCTATTTCTCTCTCTCTTGCTTTTTTTCTCTCTCTCTCTTGCTTTCTTTCTTTTTCTTTCTTTCTTTCTCTCTCTCTTTCTTTCTCTCTCTCTCTGAGCTTCGCAGCACACCTGACCATGTCTCACTTGTGTGCCACGGCACACTGGTTGAAAAACACTGTTCTAGACAACAAAATAAAGCTTTTTAAAATAAATGCTTGATCTGAAGAGGCCCAGTGGTTTAAATAAGAGAGAATAACTATACTTTCAGAAAGCCATATCAATTTTAAAGATCTGTAAAAGTATCATCTGAAACGTAACAGTGTCCTGTTTAGTATTAAAATAAGGCAGCTGAGTTAAATTTTGACTTAGTCATGTTTGGAGTAGATCTATTTAAATAATTGTGACTACACTTAAGAAAACTTTCTGGCATTATTATACTGCCATAATGTAGATTTCTCAAATTCTTTGCTCTTTCTATGGGTCAGGCATACATGCACCGAAATACACAACAAACAGGGTATATCATCCGTGCTGTTTGCTGGGAGGCAAATTGCTGGGAGGCAGAAGCAGAATTTTTTTCCCTTGTTTTCCTTCCCAAAAACTAAAGTGCATCCGAAAAACACAGTACTTTTCTTTGGCAGGATTTCGTTGTCATCTCAAATCTTAATTTTAACGGTGAAAGTGAGCAGCTGCTCAATCAGAGAAACTGATTACATCCAGAATGTGTGATTATTTGATGATATCATTTTTCTTTCTCCTTTTTTCTTTGATTTGGAGAAGATAGCCCACTGAAGATCCACAGAACAGAAACATTTCCCACCTATCGGTCAGAACATTGATAAAACGGAGCCAAGGACTTTAACAAGCTGTGTGTGTATGCATTGAAATGGACTGATCCAACAGCAAGGCTTGCAACTGACCTGGACATCAAAAATAAAGCAGATGAAAGGAAGAAAGACTGCATTATAACTGCTAGATTATTTCTTAATTTTCAGGAGAAGAGGAGACTGGGCTTGAAAATTATCATTTGTAATCTGCAATGTTTCATAATCACACCTGGAACAAAGACACTTTATTTCAGTATGGGCTTCATATGTAGTGAATCTCTGCTGTTGATTTGTCCTTTGCTATCAGTTGTTCAACATTTAGTTCATCCCTTTCGGTGATTTCTTTAATAATGTAGTTTATGGTTTTATTTTCTTGTTACAACGCTGACTGTAGCACTTTTCCACTTTTAAGACTGGTTGCTTATTTTTAGGAACTGAAATCAGTTGTCTCCCTGTCTATTAAAGTCTGGTTTTGTCTCAGCTAAGCTATCTAAAGATAATTCTTGTGTCTCTTTGTTTAATTCACATTACAGGTATATTTTTTTTATTTTTTCCTCCATACAAACTTTTTCAATACATTACAAAATATCTTCTGTTCATGTTACAATAAAAACAATATTTCATTAATTAGTCATGTATAATCCAAAGAATAAATTCCAAATTCCAAACTATTTACTTTCGGTACATATCATACTCCCAAACCTTTCCCATATTGTTAGAAAGATTACACCTGTGACTTTTCTGGGCTATTCAAGAAGAGCAATAGTGCCCAGGATTCTGTAGGTAATACTACTACTCTATTTGGCACCAGCAACACTTCTGTTTAAGCCCCATGTTAACATGCGTTGTAAAGATTTCAGATTCAGAGGTGGGATTCACATAATTTACCTATCAGATTGCTCAGCCCTGAAAATGTGTGCATGCTCCCTCTTTGCTCATATATGCAGCTTGCAGGCCAGTGTGCACCTGAACCAGCTGAATATCACATCTGTTCAGATTGTAGCGAAGCAGTGGAACTGATGTGCTGGTGCCTGGAGGCTGTTGGGGTCTGGATATGTGTCAACAGACTCAAACTCAACCCTGATAAGACAGAGTGGCTGTGGGTTTTGCCTCCCAAGGACAATTCCATCTGTCCGTCCATTACCCTGGGGGGGGGGGGGAATCACTGACCCCTCAGAGAGGGTCCGCAACTTGGGCATCCTCCTCGATCCACAGCTTACATTAGAGAAACACCTTTCAGTTGTGGCAAGGGGGGGCGTTTGCCCAGGTTCGCCTGGTGCACCAGTTGCGGCCCTATTTCGACCGGGAGTCACTGCTCACAGTCACTCATGCCCTCATCACCTCGAGGCTCAACTACTGTAACGTTCTCTACATGGGGCTACTTCTGAAAAGTGTTCGGAAACTTCAGATCGTGCAGAATGCAGCTGTGAGAGCAATTATGGGCTTCCCCAGGTATGCCCATGTCACTCCAACACTCCGCAGTCTGCATTGGTTGCCAATCAGTTTCCGGTCACAATTCAAAGTGTTGGTTATGACCTATAAAGCCCTTTATGGCACCGGACCAGATTATCTCAGGGACTGCCTTCTGCTGCACGAATCCCAGCGACCAGTCCTACAGAGTGGGCCTTCTCCGGGTCCCGTCAACTAAACAATGTTGTTTGGCGGGACCCAGGGGAAGAGCCTTCTCTGTGGCGGCCCCGGCTCTTTGGAACCAACTCCCCCCGGAGATTAGAATTGCCCCCACCATTCTTGCCTTTCGTAAGCTTCTTAAAACCCACCTCTGCCGTCAGGCATGGGGAAACTGAGATATTCTTTCCCCCTAGGCCTTTACAATTTATGCATGGTATGTTTGTTTGTATGTTTGGTTTTATAATAAGGGTTTTTTTAGTTGTTTAGTATTGGATTGTTACATGCTGGTTTTTTATCACTGTTGTTACCCGCCCCGAGTCTGCGGAGAGGAGCGGCATACAAATCCAATTAATAATAATAATAATAATAATAATAATAATAATAATAATAATAATAATACGCAGCTTGCAGGCAAGTGAATATCACCTTTGTTCAGATTGTATAAATGGTTCAATACCTATTCAGAATACAGAGCAGAGCTTTTAAATATTTGCAGTTTCTAATATGATATCATCAGTGAACGTCTGCAAAAAATTTTACTACCACACTGTGGGCATGGCTTATTTTGTGGGTGTGGCTTGCTGACCATATGACCATATCATGTGACCGGGGATGGCTAAAAGGTCATGTGACTGGCTTAAAGATGGCCAACTTGATGTCACTCGTGTCAAGGGTTCGGGTTCGGGTGCCTGGCCTCTCCTTGCCTCAAAGAGATACAATTTCCCTATCTATTTACTATTACTGAACATCCAAAATTTATTATTTAGTTTTATGTATATATGCCATATGTGTACATACATATTACACACAGGCACACAAAGCTATAAATTATCTACTACATTAACTGTATGTGTATGTACACATACAAACGCATGCACAGCTCTTCTAAAATTATACACATTCTACCTCATTTACTGTGTTAGGAAAAATATACCCAGAGCCCAGAAGGGAAAAAAAGGGGGGAAAATTCAAAATTTTTCTACTGGTTCTGGGTACTTGACTGTACCCGTAGGAGCCCATCACTGGATGGCGTGTTAATGACAGGTAGTCCTCAATTTATAACCATTCATTTAGCAAAATGGCACTGAAATGAAGGGAGTTATAACCAATTCTTACACTTAGGACCACTCCAGCATTTATTTATTTATTTATTCGATTTTTATGCCGCCCTTCTTCTTAGACTCAGGGCGGCTTACAACATGTTAGCAATAGCACTTTTTAACAGAGCCAGCATATGGCCCCCACAATCCGGGTCCTCATTTTACCCACCTCGGAAGGATGGAAGGCTGAGTCAACCTTGAGCCGGTGATGAGATTTGAACTGATTGATTGATTGATCTACAGTCAGCTTCAGTGGCCTGCAGTACAGTACTCTACCTGCTGCGCCACCCCGCATCCTCATAGTCATGTGATCAAAATTCAGGGAATTGGCAACCAGCATGTATTTACAGCAATTCAGGCCATTTGTGACCTTCTCATCCAACTTCCAACAAACAGAGTCAATGGAGGAAGCCATATGAGTCACTTTAACAGCCATGGCAAAAAAAACCTCTAAAGCCATGTACAAGTCACTTAATAATTCCCTTGCTTAGCAATGGAAATTCTGCTTCCAATTGTGATACAGAAAGGATAGCTTGTGTGTCAGGGTTCCAAATAGCATCTGAAATTAAATCAGAGTCTGAGGCATAGCATACCTCAAAGTTGCAATTTATTAGTAGAGCCATGTTGGCACATTTGTGAGAAACTGAATCTAAGGGTACAGGGTTTCTCCACCCAGTTTAAAGTTCATTCCTTTGTTCCCACACCTGCAAGTTCATCGCGCTGACCAGTCTCCTTACGCCAAAGTGTCCGTTACTCCCATCAACTTCCGGGCAGGTGATGAACAAAGGATGACCTTGAGACACTAGAAGGTATTTGTTATGGCATTTCTACTTCCCTCATGCAGAAACCCCTTCCAAATCCCCACAGCATGAACACGGTCTAATGCTTAATATGTGGCAGGCCAAAGTCTCCAAATCAATGGCTTTGGCCTGACATTATGACCTTAACTATCATAATTATGGTTAAAATGATTTAGGGCAGGGGGCCTCAAACTTTGCAACTTTAAGACTTATGGACTTCAACTCCCAGAATTCTCCAATCAGTAACAAGTTTTAAAGTTGCCAAGTTTGAAGACCTCTGATTTAGAGTATAACCCCCCTGCCCATGGCACTAATCCTAGAGAGTTCTAAAATAATTCCAGATAAATGGCTGGTTGCTCAAACTTTGAAAATCTTTAGTGATGGAGATTACTATCTGTAACTTCAGGAAGAACCTGTCCTGCGGTTTAGTAGCTCTCACAAACAGAAAATAAACCTTTATTCTTAAGTTCACTTCTTTAAGATAAAATTTTACCTAAAACATAGCCAGATCCTGTTGTGGGTTGGTTCACATCCAGGTCCTCTGGCAACAGACTTTGAGTCTGATGAACTGTGGTTATCTAGGCATGGTCGGCCTGTGTGGCTGTCAGAGGAGTCGGACAGTGAGGAGGAGGAGGGAGAGATTGGGTGTGAGGAGCCTGCAGAGGCTATAGAACCCCAAACTGGGGATTTGCCTGGGTCTGATGAGGAAGAGGAGGATCCGATTCTGGATGTATGGGTCAGAAGGATGCGGGGGAGGCAAGAGCAGTTAAGCAGGCTCAGAAGGTGGAAGTAAGCACAGCTGTGCATAGTCTGCACTCCCAGAGGGTATATAAGGGGGAGGAGTTGGGAGGTGTCCTTTGCAAAAAGCCAACATTTGTTCCTCCGGAGGAGAAGAGCATATGAAGAGTTGTTTTTGGCCTGTTGTTCTACCAAACCTTGCTGCAGTACTGGACAATTTTAAGAATCTTGTAAGTAATCCTTGGCTTAAGAATCACTTATTTGGGAATTTATCTTATCAACTTGGCCTTCTGCCTGAACTTTGGCAGTTGAAAGACATTCATTGATCCTTGTTTGTGCTTTCCAACAAACATCATTGTTCATGACTCTTGCTCATTTTGAAACCTTTGTGTTTGAGTTTTAATTTGAGGTTAATTACTGGCCGGCTGCCATGTGAGACAGAACAGATGCTTTGGCTTTTCTAAGATTTAGCCTGGTTAGATGTACATAAAATGTTGGATAACCATTTGTCTGAAGTAGTGTAGGGTTCCCTGCCTAAATCTTAGATGTACCTAACTAAACACATTTATCATATTTAGTCCATAAAATAGGTGAAAATGAATAGAGTCTATGGAGAGGGGCGGCATACGAATCTAATAAATTGAATTGAATTGAATAATGTTTGATAACCTCCCAACAACATGAGTCCTCATTTTACTGACTACAAAAAGATAGAAAGCTGAGTTGGTCAGGATCAAAGGCTAGACTGTGGGCAGAGTCTGCCTGCAATACCACATTCTAACCACTGTCCCACAACTTTTAGTAGACAAATGAGACTCCAAAGCTACATAAAAATTGGTCCAGGAACTTCATTGAAGTCTCAGGTTGTTCCCTCTTCCCCCAACAAGATATACAATGTGCAGATATTTTAAATACAAACCCTGTTCTTTCTTCCCCCTCATCTGATGCTCATGAGACGGGGTCATTTTGCTGTTGGCAGGATTCATTTAATTGTCTCCATTAAAGACCAAATGGAATTTTCACAATCACTTGTGTTTGTGTGCATATGTGTGTGCATTTGACTTTGACACAAAATCCTTCAACTTTTTTTTTAAAAAAGTTTCTATCTACACTATTATGCTTTCTAGGTATTCGTTCATGATTGCCTTCTGCTGCTGCTGATGATGATGATGAAGATGACGATAACAAAAACAAAAACAATAACAATAACAATAACAATAACAACAACAATAATAACAACAACAACAACATTGGAAAGTACCTTGGACGCCTTCTAGTCAATGCTCTGCTTAGGCAGGGAACCCTATACTACTTCAGACAAATGGTTATCCAGCATTTTCTTAAAAACAGCCAGTGTTGGAGCATTCACAACTTCTGGAGATAAGCTGTTCCATTGACTAATTGTTCTAACTGTCAGGAAATTTCTCTTTATGTTCTGTCTGGGTCACTCCGGAAGCCAATACCAACCCAAAAAGAGAAGCCAAACACACCGGTAAAAGGCAAAGGCAGTTTTATAAAATTCAAGAAAAACACAGGTAACAGAAAATGTCCTTACAAACAGGAAAATGCTGTATCTTCAGATATATCCACGAAGGCAAAAGTCCATGCAGCAATACAGGATTCTTGCTGCCAAGACGAGGCTGTAGATAGCAGACCTACACCTCCCACGGGTCTTTCAAACTGCTGGGCCACAAGCCAGGAACAGAGACGCCGAGAACAAAGCAGGACACCGTAACTCCAACTGATAACACTCCACATGGCTTCAAGGGCTAGCCTGCCTTTTAAACCCTGCTAAGGAGGACCACACCCAAGCCCAGCTGTTCCTAATTAAGTGCTGATAATACTTCTTTAATTGCTCCTTTCTTTGATCTGAATGTCTCTGTCGCATGTCAATGACGGCTTGTGCTTCATCACCTAATGACTCCAAGCTACTGGCTGGGGAGAGGGCCCCCCCCCCCGGGGCTCTCATGCTGTTCTCCTTCATCCCATTCCTGACTTTCCTCTCCCCAGTCCGACTGTTCAGCCCCCTCCTCTTCGCTGTCCTCCTCCTCCGGGCATGGAGCCAGCAGAGACACAGTCGGTCCCTGAGCAGCCTCAGGCTGAACCACAACACTTTAGTTCTAAGTTGCTTCTCTCCTTGATTAGTTTCCACCCACTTCTTCTTTTTCTACCTTCAGGTGCTTTGAAGAATAGTTTGGCTTCTTTGTGGCAACCCCTGAGATATTGGAACACTACTATCATGTCTCCCCTAGTCCTTTTTTTCATTAAACTAAACATACCTAGTTCTTGCAACCAGAAGAAGAATGCAACCAATCTTCATATCTTTTAACCTCCAGTCCCCTAATCATCTTTGTTGCTCTTCTCTGTATTCTTTTTAGAGTCTCGACATCCTTTTTATTCTGACCTTGTAGGAGTTTCTCAACACTCATGATTACAGAAGAAAAAATAACATTGTGATCATTTCTCTTCGACAAGCTTCTTTGCTGTGCTCTGCTTGACCAAAAGGTGTTGCCCTAACACTGTACATTGTGGTGTCTATATAAACTAAAGCAAGACCCCAGAAATACAGTGCAATCATCGCACCAGCAAAGAAAGGTTAAAATTCCTACATGTTCCCAGGGAAGACGTTAATGAAAAGCTACAGGCATCTGCTCCCAAACACCGCTAACAGAGCATAAAAACATAACCAGACATATCAGTTCTGTCAGCTCATCCTCACTCTGGGCTTGAGAACCTGACACTTAAAGATCAAGATACATTACTTGCAATCATACACCCACTTAGGCTGTGTAAAACCCATTCATTTGTTGAAATTTCGGAGTGTGTCCACTCTCCCAGTTTGTGAAACCTCAGAAAGAATGCTGGGTATTTATTGCCTTCATTGCTTGACTTTAGAACTGTTGATACATTAAATGTGGGAGAGGGAGAGAGAGAGGGAGAAAGGATGAGGGAGAGAGAGAAGGAGAGAGAGAAGGAGAGGGGGAGGGGGAGATAGAAGAGAGGGAGAGAGAGAAGAAGAGGGAGAGAGAGGAGAGGGAGAGGGAAAAAGGGAGAGGGAGAAGGAGAGGGAGAGAGGGGAGAGAGAGGGAGAGAGAAGAGAGGGAGAGAGAGAAGGAGAGGGAGAGAGGGGAGAGAGAGGGAGAGGAAGAGAGAGGAGAGAGAGGGGGGAACTTATGCAGCCGTTAATTAACCTTAAGTGAAAAAATGTTCAGTTGGGTTAAGTTTATTTATTTATTTACAATAAATAAATAAATAAATAAATAAATAAATAAATAAATAAATAAATAAATAAATATGGGAGAGGGAGAGATGGAGAGGTGGAGAGGGAGAGAGCAAACAGAACCATTAATTAATCTTATTGGGAAAAAATGTTTACTTGGGTTAAGTTACCAACTCATATATACAGTATACAGTGATCCCCCGGTTATTGCGTCCCCGACCATTGCGAACAGGCTAATTTGCGATTTTTGAACCCGGAAGTCAGAACACCATCTGCGCATGCGTGCCCTTTTTTTTCTATGGGCACGCATGCGTAGATGGCGCCGGGCAGATCAGCTTCTGGGCGGCTTCCCTAGGTCTTCCCCCTCTTGGCGGGCATCAGCGAGGAGTTTCCCCACCGCCCACGCAAACTCCTCGCTGCTGCCACTTCGCTCGGGCCGCTTCCCAGCTGAGTACTCAGCTGGGAAGCGGCCCGAGCGAACGGCTTGTCCGCAGCCTGCCTGCGCGCCCGCGGCTTGCGCGCCCTTCTCCCGCCCACGCCGTTTGCTCGGGCCGCTTCCCAGCTGAGTACTCAGCTGGGAAGCGGCCCGAGCGAACGGCTTGTCCGCAGCCTGCCCACGCCATTCGCTCCCCCTCTTACTGGCAGGAGAGCGAGAAGCCCTCCCCAGCACCCGCTCGCCTGCCGTTCGCCGCTCCCCGCCCTTCGCCCGGCCACCCGCCGTTCGCTCGCTGCTCGCCCGGCCACCCGGGTTCGTTTGGCTTGAGGGCTCAGTTGGGAAGGCGCGCGGGTGTTTTAAAACGTCGCTGCCGGCATGGGGGGCTTGCTAGCACCCCCCCTAACCCGGGTTGGGTGTTCGGGGGGGTGCTAGCGAGCCCCCCATGTCGGCGGCGACGTTTTAAAACACCCGCACGGCTTTCCAATGAGTCACGAAGACAAACGTCAAACTTCCGCGTTTGTCTTCAGGACTCATTGGAAAGCCGCGCGGGTGTTTTAAAACGTCGTCGCCGACATGGGGGGCTCGCTAGCACCCCCCAAACCCGGGTTGGGGGTTCGGGGGGGTGCTAGCGAGCCCCCCATGTCGGCGGCGATGTTTTAAAACACCCGCGCGGCTTTCCAATGAGTCCCGAAGACAAACGCGGAAGTTTGACGTTTGTCTTCGGGACTCATTGGAAAGCCGCGCGGGTGTTTTAAAACGTCGCCGCCGACATGGGGGGCTCGCTAGCACCCCCCCGAACACCCAACCCGGGTTAGGGGGGGTGCTAGCGAGCCCCCCATGTCGGCGGCAACGTTTTAAAACAGCCGCGCCGCCCCCAATCTTCGGCTCCTCGCTAGCACTGCGGAAGTAAAAACACCATCTGCACATGCGCAGATGGTGTTTTTACTTCCGCAGCGCTACTTTGCAAAATTCCGCTCGTTGCGGGGGGTCCTGGAATATGTACATCTTGAGTGCAGTTAAAGCCATGAAAAAAAAACCTGACTTAATTATAATCCAGAGAACTCAGACTTCTTTTAGTTGCATGCTTGCAATAAAACTACTGAGGTCTTCCATGGAGATCGATCAGGGGAGTCAAACTGAAAGCCCATGGGTCGAATCTGGCGCATGGAGTGCTTATATCTGGCCTGGAAGTAGGAGGGATCGGCCTGTAGTGACTCCAGTATTGGCTTCATGGGGGGACGGTGAGGGATGGTGTGCTGGTTGGGAAAATGGAACTGCATGCGCTGACCAGTGGGCAGGCGTGCAGACGGGCTGGTGGGCAGGCAGATGCGTTGGAGTGAGGTTTGCTTCCTGTGCATGCACAGGAAGCCAAATCTTGCACCAGGACGCATGTGAGTGTGAGATTTCGGCAATTAGAAATCTAATCTAATCTTCGCTAATTTTTTTGCTTCCTGGGGAAGCGCCCTGGTAGCGGCTGTAAGAGTAATCTGTCCCTGAGTGCCTCTGCTAGGGAAATGGGCTTTTGAGCTCTGCTTCTGGCTGCAATGGCCTCCTGCAACTCAGAGGCGGTCACAACTGGAAACGGAGCTCGGGAGCTCGTTTTCTCTGGCAGAGCGCTGGGGCAGCCATTGAATCCCCTGACGTGAGTGACATCAAGCAGGCCATATCCACTCACCCTGGCTCCTGAGGTCAAACCCAACCCTGAGGTGGCCCTCAATGATATAGAGCTGTGATTGCGAACCTATGGCACGGGTGCCACAGGTGGCACGTGGAGCCATATCTGCTGGCACGCGAGTCATTGCCCTATCTCAACTCCAATGTGCATGTATGTGCTGGCCAGCTGGTTTTTGGCTTGCACAGAGGCTCTGGATGGGTGTTTTTGGCTTCCAGGGAGACTTTGGGGGGTTGGGGGTGTTTTTACCCTCTCCTGGCTCCAGGTAAGTCTTTGGAGGCTGGGGAAGGTGAAAGGAGGCTTTCCTGAAGCCTGGGGATGGTGAAAAATGGCTGAAAAGAAGGCCAAGGTCCCCAAGTATAGAGGAAGAATGGAGAGGCACACACTGCAAGATGCTTGAACTCCAGTGTGACGTTCCCATAGTCTGTGTTGATTTGGGGAGCGATGTCATCTGCTGGTGTTGGTCCACTGTGCTTCATTAAGTCCAGGGTCAATGCAGGGATTCAATAAGATCTCCTGCCTTTGTCAGGGATTAGACTCAAAGTCCTCCAAAGTCCCTTTCAGAATCCAACATCACAGATGATGATGTAGCATTTTCAAGAGAATAGTTTTATTTTATTCAAAACACAAGGGAGCAAAAATGGCTTCTGATAATGCCCTTCTAAAAATCTAACAAAATATCTCAGAAAACAATACAGGTGAGGTCATCCATCAGTGGATCATAGCAGAGGATAGTCAAGACACTTGATAGAGAGATTACTACAGTTGTAAGACACCTTATAGACCACATTTGGAGTACTGTGTTCAGTTCTGGAGACCTCACCTACAAAAAGATATTGACAAAATTGAACGGGTCCAAAGACGGGCTACAAGAATGGTGGAAGGTCTGAAGTATAAAACGTATCAGGAAAGACTTAATGAACTCAATCTGTATAGTCTGGAGGACAGAAGGAAAAGGGGGGACATGATCGAAACATTTAAATATGTTAAAGGGTTAAATAGGGTTCAGGAGGGAAGTGTTTTTAACAGGAAAGTGAACACAAGAACAAGGGGACACAATCTGAAGTTAGTTGGGGGAAAGATCAAAGGCAACATGAGAAAGTATTATTTTACTGAAAGAGTAGTAGATCCTTGGAACAAACTTCCAGCAGACGTGGTTGGTAAATCCACAGTAACCGAATTTAAACATGCCTGGGATAAACATATATCCATTGTAAGATAAAATACAGGAAATAGTAAAAGGGCAGACTAGATGGACCATGGGGTCTTTTTCTGCCGTCAGTCTTCTATGTTTCTATGTTTCTATCTAGTCCAGTTTTTACCAACCTTGGCAACTTGAAGATATTTGGACTTCCACTCCCAGAATTCCCCAGCCAGCGAATGCTGGGAGTTGAAGTCCAAATATCTTCAAGTTGCCAAGCTTGGGAAACACTGATCTAGTCCAACCCCACACTCAAACAGGAGTCCCTACATCATTTCAGACAAATGACCATTCTCCTCTTGAAAGTCTCAAATGTTGGAGCTCTCACAATCTCCACAGGCAAGCTGTTCCACTGGTTGATTGCTCTGACTGTCAGAAAGTTTCTCCTTATTTCCAGGTTGAATCTCTCCTTGGTCAGTTTCCATCCATTATTCCATGTCTGGCCTTTTGGTGCCTTAGAAAACAATCTGACCCCCTTCTCTGTGTGGCAGTCTCTTAAGTATATCAAATGACCTAAGTGCTAAAGCCCACTGCAACAATATCGCCAAAAAGGCTTCTAGAGTTGTTAACCTGATCCTATGTAGCTTCTTCTCCGGCAATCTCACACTACTCACAAGAGCGTACAAAACTTTTGCCAGACCCATTCTTGAATACAGCTCATATGTCTGGAACCCATACCACATCTTGGACAAGAACACCCTTGAAAATGTCCAAAGATATTTCACCAGAAGAGCCCTTCACTCCTCCACTCGAAACAGAATACCCTATGAAAATAGACTAACAATCCTGTGTCTAGAAAGCTTAGAACTACGGCGCCTAAAACATGATTTAAGTATTGCCCACAAGATCATATGCTGCAATGTCCTACTGGTCAATGACTACTTCAGCTTCAACCGCAACAACACAAGAGCACACACAGATTCAAACTTAATACGAACCGCTCCAAACTTGACTGTAAAAAACATGACTTTAACAATCGAGTTGTCGAAGCGTGGAACTCATTACCGGACTCAATAGTGTCAACCCCTAACCCGCAACATTTCTCCCTTAGACTTTCCACGATTGACCTCTCCAGGTTCCTAAGAGGTCAGTAAAGGGTGTACATAAGTGCACCAGTGTGCCTTTCGTCCCCTGTCCAATTGTCTTTCCTTTATCTCATATATCATATATATTTTCTTCCTTTCATATATCTTCTCCTCTATTTTTACATATTATCTTTATATATATTACTTCATGTCTATTCTCTTCCATATGTATTGTGTATTGGATGAATGAATGAATGAATGAATGAATGAATGAATGAATGAATAAATAAATAAATAAATAAATAAATATATTGGAACACTGCTGTCATGTCTCCCCTAGTCCTTCTCTTCGCCAGATTTGCCATGCCCAGTTCTTGCAACCGCTCTTCGTATGTTATAGTCTCCAGTCCCCAAATCATCCTGGTTGCTCCCTTCTGCACTTTCTCTAGAGTTTCAATGTCTTTTTTGTAGTGTGGTGACTTTCCAAGGACCCTGCAAAACAACCCTGTAAAGATCTCAGCTTAAGCTCAAGATAAACATGATCAAATAAACAATATTGTAAAAGTTTTGTTGCAGGTATTTCTTTATTCTTTCCTTCTTAAAATGAAGCTGGGTTCATAACTGCAGCTGTGCATCTATAGCGAACCAATAAAGCAAAAATCAAAGTGTGCAATGAAATACATGCTCAAAATTTAATATGAAGGTGATGAAAATAAAAGGAAAGATATTAAGAAAAGAGCAACAACAATAAAAAGAATATGGATGTAGCAAAATATGAAAGCCATTACTAAAATGATTGCTGAATGTAATAAAAGCTAAATTCACTAAAACTCAAAGAACACAGGAAATTCCTACCTAACCAGAATTTTGGTACAGAGTAACAATTGCTTTTCAGAATTTGGGCCATCCCCCCCCCCCCCCCCCCAAGATCCTCTCTGAAATTCTGAAAACTATGAGTGACTTCTACATGCTAAGTATACAACTCATATGTAAACATATAAACAAGATTGTTAATGGGATGATATTAGGGGGAGAAAAAAGGACATGCCTTTCTCAAAGTTGAGTGAGATTTTATCGGATGCTGCTCCATATAATTGATATTCAGAACATACAAAGCAACAAATGAAGGCAATTTGCAGAAATAAACGTAATGAAGTCCAAGTAGAGATTGTCAGCGCATCTATAGTACAAATGTGCAGTAGTTTTGGATTTCACAAGGTGTGTAATGGGATATTAATACAAATTGGAAGTCAGGGGCAATGGGCATGTCAATCTGGAGCCCATTTCTCAGCTGTAGAGGGCTTTCTGGAAGGCCCTGATGGCAAAATTTGGCTGTGGTGAGGGGGGGTGTTTGCCCAGGTCCACCTGGTGCACCAATTGATTGATTGATTAATTGATTGATTGGATTTGTATGCCACCCCTCTCCGTGGACTCGGGGCGGCTTACAACAAACACAGAATACATACAGTTGTGGACCTATTTGGACAGGGAGTCTCTACTTACAGTTCGTGCCCTTATCACCTCGATATTTGACTACTACAATGCTCTCTACATGGGGCTACCTTTGAAGAGTGTTCGGAAACTACAAATCGTACAAAATGCAGCCACACCGGCGATCGTGGGCCTTCCTTGGCATGCCCATGTTTCTCCAACACTCCGTGGACTGCATTGGCCACTGATTGGTTTCCAGACACAATTCAAAATGTTGGTAATGGCCTATAAAGCCCTACATGCCATTGGACCAGATTACTTCCGGGACTGCCTTCTGCCGTATGAGTCCCAGCAACCGGTTAGGTCCCACAGAGTCAGCCTTCTCCAGGTCCCGTCAACCAGACAATATTGTTTTGCAAGTCCTAAGGGAAGAACCTTCTCTGTGGGGGCCCCTGCCCTCTGGAATCAGCTCCCCCAAGAGATTTGCACTGCCCCCACCGTCTTTGCCTTCTGCAAGAGTCTTAAGACCCATTTATGTTGCCAGGCTTGGGGCGATTAGACCTTAGTTGCTGGCCGACAAATGTTACATATGGTTGTTGTTTGAATGGTATGATTGATTTTTAATATAATTGGGAATTTTTGACTTGTTTACGTAGTTTTAATTAATTGAATTTAGCCTATTGTATTCTATTGTTTCTTTACATGTTGTAAGCTGCCCAGAATCCTCGGAGTGGGGCGGCATATACAGTAGTACCTCTAGATACGAGCTGCTCCACATGCAAGTATTCCAAGATACGAGCCACGAGGGGAGAGAAATTTCTTTTCGAGACCTGAGCTCAAATTCGGGATACGAGCCGAGCATACACTAGGTGGCGCAAGAATCCTTGCTTCTGGTTATCTCGGCAGGGAAAAACAAAGGCTAAAGGCATTTGTTCCAGATACGAGTTGTGCGACATACAAGCTCCCTTCTGGAACGAATTAAACTCGTATCTAGAAGTACTACTGTAAATCCAAATAATAAAAGAAATAAAAGAATAAAATGGAGGCTGGGGGTGATGCATGCGAGCAGCAGAAGTGGCCACAGAAAAAGTGGGCCAGCAGTTGGCTCCTTCTGCTGCGTGGGACTGTTGGTACCACTGTCTTCAGTTGAATCAATAATTAGACTCCCCTGAAAATAAGCCCTAGCCATTTTTTTGGTGTGGGAGAAGGGGTACTCAAACGAAAACAAGACCCGGTAGTATTTTCAGCAAAACAGAGGCAGTGAGAAGAATTAGAATGCATGAGGATGGAACGTGTTTTTGTTGTGAACCTTCAAATGAAGAAAATAATGCCTAGTGATTCATCAGTGATACCAGAATATCAGGAAAAGGGCACAGGAACAGATGTTGCATATGTTTAAAGGATTTTACTTGGACCACAAATATTCAGCTTCAAATCAACACCTGGCCCTGAAATTGGTGTATGATTTGTGTTGATCACTCTCTGATCAGCATAAGAAGCAGAGTTGCTGTGATGATAAAAATTAGGGGGAAAGCTGCGGTACATTCAGTGGTGGGCTGCTAGCCGGAATGCTAAATTGGACTCGCTGCCACGACTTATGAGTGCTTGCATGACCAGCGTGATTTTTCTTCTGCAGCTGTGGAGGTACAAAAAGCATGCATGGAGCCACAGGTGCGCCCATGTTTCAGCGTGCACAGAAGAAAAAAAACCTTGCCGAAACACGGGCACAATTTTGCTACCTTCATAGATGCAGAAGCAAAATTGGGCTGACCCGCAAGCACTTACGAGCCGTGGCAGCGAGCTCAATTTAGCATTCCTGCTAGTAGCCCACCGCTGGGTACATTGCTTGAATTCGCTAAAAGGGAAAAAATTAGGAGAATTGATTGATTGATTGATTGTTTGGATGGATGGTGTTCTGTCGGGGTCTCTGGTAGACTCCTCCCGAAAATTCACAGGTACAAATTTCAGACACACACACGTTTGAAAATTCAAAACAATGTTCTTTATAATGAAAATTCACTTAAACTTAGCCCTCTTTTTGTATAGCAAAGAGTACTCGTCTCCAAACAAACTGGTAATTTGTACAAGTCCATTATCAGTTCTGTGATACTTAGCTTGCAGCTGTGAGGCAATTCGCAGTCCTTCTTCTTTCACAAAGTGAAACACACTTTGCTCTGGTTTAGTTTCAAAGCAGGGAAAAATCAGCACACAAAAGGTCAAAGTCAACAAAGCAGGCACGAAACACAACGATCAGATAATCCTCCACAATGGCCAAACCCACAGGCTGCTTTCTATAGCAGCCTCACTAATTACGACAGCCCCACCCAACCACAGGTGGCCTCATTTTCTTTGATAATAATCTCTCAGTTGTTGTTGCCTATGCATCGCTCTCCGCATGCATGGCTGTATCATTAACTCTTGTTCTGAATCCAAGGAGGATCTAGATAATTGATCTCCTTCTGAGCTGTCTGCCACACTCTCCTCCTCCCTGTCACTCATGTCTTCTTGGTCAGGGGAGCCTTCACCAGCAGATTCCACTGGGAGCAAAACAGGCCTGCAGCATGTGGATGTCTCCCCCACATCCACAGTCTTTGGGGCAGGAGCTGGGCCAGAGCTAACCACAACAGATGGATGGATGGATGGATGGATGGATGGATGGATGGATGGATGGATGGATGGAATGATTCAGAACCTAAAGTTAGCACTGAATAATCTGAAGCAAGTTGGCCTAACTGGGCCAAATGTTACTTTGGGGGAAAAGAACTTTGACATTGAAATCGTATTGCATCTGAAACGCCAAAAGCCTTTCAGAACAGAAGAATCGGCACAAAAATGTAGACACTGAAATAACAATGAAAACAAAGCATTGGGACATTGTAAAATAGAATTTGTCTTGGAAAAAGGGATCAAAGCGAAATGAAAGGAAGTTAATAGCATTATATTTCTCAGGCAGAGAAATCAATACACCTCATTGTTAAAAGGCACTGGACATCGTTACACTGTGAGCTTTGCTTACCTGAAACAAAGATGATTTTTTTAAAGGAAAGAAATGAAAATAATTCATTTCAAACAGGAATATTCATGTAAATGTTGCCTAAATGACAGTTTGGGATTAAGCAAGTTTTTATCCAGGATATTCCCTCTGCTAAATGATAGCATCTGTTTCTTTGTCCTGAAAATAACAGTTCAGTAAATATTTCTATTCAGACTTTATTTGTTCAGCAATTGATACTGAAAGTCTTTATGTTCTGCTGAACAGTCCAATTATTTATGAGACAAGTAATTACTTTGCATTGGCCTTGAAATAATGGATCCTTGAATAGGCAGCCCTAGACATCAGGTAAACCTGCATTAGTTGTAGGAAGAAAAACAAAATAATGAAGATAATGTTACATTGTTCGGTACTCCTTGTAAGTCTTGACTATTGTATATGATAGTCCACGTCAACAGGCTGCCGAAAATCACGAGAGAAATATGAACTTGTTGCTGATAATCAGGATCAATTGGGCAGACCACTAATTTCTCCTCTAGGATGAATGAGAATTAACCAGAGAGGTCATTAGCAAAATAGAATGAGAAGGGAAAGAACTGGAGGAGATAACAAAATACAAAGACCTTCAAATAGAAAGAACTGTGGCAAAATAAAGCAATAGTAATAGGCACCTTGGGTGCAATCCCAAAACACCTGTAACATCACTTGTACACCATTGGCAATGACAAATTCACCACCAGTCACTTGAAAAAGGCGGCTTTGCTTGAAATAGCTTATATGTTGCAGTTGTCAGGTTCCTTTGGGTTTGGGAAAAGAAAACTCCACACGCAAAAGCAGTAACCAAGTTTGTTTATCTTGACCTTGGTACTAACTGACCACCTTAAAATTGTACAACAAGGAATCTTTGTTGGAGCTAATGCTCCGAGCTCCCAGAGACCTTTAAGCAGTATATACGGTAACTCCACTCCAGTGCAATTAACCAATTACTCAATGACCCTCTAGCCTCCCTCTACTTCCCCAATCCATCACAATCCTCTCCAGCTGGTTCTCGGCTATTCGGCGCTGCTCTGCTGCATCCTACGGTAGCTAGTGAGTCAACAGCTTCAGCATAGGCTCTTGATGTCATCTCACAATCAACCCAGAAAAGGGGATGCCTTGGCATGCAGTGGAGATCACAGAGATAATGCTAGGGTGCTCAGCAATGGAATGGAATGGTGGTCCCCACACAAATGGCAACCCCAGGCAACATTTATTCATTTATTATTATTTATTAATTGGATTTATATGCCGCCCCTCTCCGAAGACTCAGGGGAGCTTACAACATATAATAAAAGACAATAAAATACAAGGGCAAATCCAATTAATTAAACTAGACAATTAACATAAAATCCCCAATATTTCAAAAAATCAATCGTATACATTCAGACCTCAGCTATACATAACATTCATTGGCCAGGGGGCAAGATCTAATTGCCCAAAGTCTGGCGACATAAGTGAGTCTTAAGACTCTTGCGGAAGGTGAGGAGGGTGGGGGCAGTGCGAATCTCTGGGAGGAGCTGATTCCAGAAGGCTGGGGCCCCCACAGAGAAGGCTCTTCCCCTTGGCCCTGCCAAGCGGCATTGTCTGGTTGACAGGACCTGGAGGAGACCAACTCTGTGGGACCTAACTGGTCGCTGTGATTCATACGGCAGAAGGTGAATGAAGATTGGAGGGCTGGGGCTGACAGCATTAATATCTGTAGCACCATCAAACATCCACATGTTCTAGATCTTTGGATAGAACTTGATTGAAAGATAAAATACCAAATCTAGTCAGAGCATCTGGCCTATTGCACAACAAACTGTAATGACTTGCTAAGTGAATAAAATTGCCAATCCAGTCTAAACATATGGTTTACTGTGCTATGAACTATAATAATACAAATGGAATGACTGTGGCAATAGAAATTTTAAAAACCCAATAATAATAGTCATGAATGAAAGCAAATATACTGCTCAAAAATAAAGGGAACACTCAAATAATCTGAATGAATGAAATATTCTCATTGAATACTTTGTTCTGTACAAAGTTTAATGTGCACAACAGCATGTGAAATTGATCGTCAATCAGTTTGATTTCACATAAGTTTGATTTACTTGGATTTATATTGTGTTGTTTAAGTGTTCCCTTTAATTTTTTGAGCAGTGTATATATGTCCCAGGATAATATTGCAGGATCCAATCTGGGTTGGTCACTGGGAACAGAGGTTTTGTCTTCTGTACTTTTGGACTCATCCTAGAGACCATCTTTAGGGAACTTCTCTCTAGCTTAGAAGTTCTCTGAAGATGGGCTCCAGCATGAGTTCAAAAGCACAGAAGACAAAATCTCTGGTCCTAGTGACTGACCCAGATTGGATCCTGCAGTAATAGACACTTTGGATGCAATCCCAAAACAGAGCTATGGTGGTGCAGTGATTAGAATGTAGTACTTCAGGCTACTTCTGCAAGATGCCTGCAATTTGGTATCTCACCAGGTTCAAGCTTGACTCAGCCTTCCATCCTTCCAAGGTCAGTAAAATGAGGAACCAGATTGTTGGGGGCAAGATGTTGGTTCTGTGAACCTCTTAGAGAGGGCATGAAAGCACTGTGAAGCAGTGTATAAGTGTAAGCACTATTGCTATCTGGAGTAGTGATGGGCGAACTGAACCCGCACAATTCGGGTCCGTACCGAATTTTGTGTTGTTCGGTATGCTGAACATGAACCCAAAAGTTTTTCAAACTTTGGGCAAAGTTCGGAGTCGTGTTTCGCATTCAGAGCTTTGACGTCATCGGCAGGTTGCTAAGGACGCCAAGGTGATCACTTCCTGGATTCCATGGAATCCAGGAAGTGATCACCTTGGCGTCCTTAGCAACCTGCCAGTGACATCAAAGCTCCGCCCCCGGAATCTCTTCGTGGGAAGGATTCCCCGTTTGGGTTCGGGTTCAGTTTGGGTTCAGCCGAATTTTGTGTAAAGTTCGTCCGAACGTGCCGAACCCGAACACTGTTGGGTTTGCCCATCACTAATCTGGAGCACTACTTCAACACCATTGGCATTGGAAACACCATCAGTCAATTAACTTTGTCAAATACATATTGGTAGTATACAAAGATATAACAATGTTTATATACATGATACCAGTAGGAGACAAATATTATGACAGGGGATGGTAGGCCCCCTGGTGTACTTATGCACGCCCCTTACTGACCTCTTAGGAATCGGGTGAGGTCAACAGCAGATAGTCTAAGGGTAAAGTTTTGGGGGTTAGGCGATGATACTACCCTCTAGGGCTGGTATGGCAACAATGCAATGCAATGCCATTGATGAAATAATGATCTGATCCAGTTTCTGTTTCCTTATGATGAAAATTGAAAAAGTCACTCTCTCTCCCCCGCCCCCTTCTAATCTCACTTCATTTTCTCAAGTGCTACAGACAGTGGAAGCAGAAAAAATGAATGATCCTGTTCATAGCTAAGCATGTACTGAAATGGGATTTATGAAATGCTTAAGAGGCTTTGCTGAGATGCAACCAAATGCATGGTAGCTGAATATTAATCATAAACAATGTGTCCAAGTTATAAGAGTTTGCACTACTATGTTGCGGTTCTAAACTGTATAAAATTCTATGGCTAGCTTCAGATTTCAAACTATTGAACATTTTTCTGTGTCACTTCATTATTATAAGAGCAGATTGACTTTCCTTTGTTCCAAACGAATAAAAACACTATTGAATGACTGATAAAGTCATACTTTGAATGAAAATTTTCTGCTCTAACTAATATCTAAAATGGGAAAATTCATGACTATACTTTGCTTCAGGAGTTAAGAAAAATGCAGATCTATCTAATTATATATGATACATAATTCATCAGCCATCGCTGTTGGGATTAAATTTTAGTTTTAGATAAAAAGATTTTAATCCCCTACGCATGCTCTAATAAATACGGCATAGCTGTTATTATTTGTTGCTGCTTATTTGTTCAAGACAAGTACTGGTTTTAAAATTATAGAAAAAGCAGTCCTTCAGCAGATTAAGGATCAAGTGCTTAACCTTTCCTTTCAAATATGGGCTTGATGAGATGCATCTATTGTATTATCTAGAACAGTCAATTTGATCAGATTCCTTCAGATGTGAGAAATCCCATTATGATTAGTTTAGAGCCATTCTATCCGAGAGGGGATTTAAAAAAGTAGAATAATGAATCAGTACATAATATCACTTTTTCTCGCATACCCCATCTATGTGCATGTGCGCAGGGGGGGGGGGTGTTTCAGATTATTGCAATCCCAAAGATAATTATCTAATTTATTCTTCAGCACCTCATGTTATGTTTGCAAGTTGCTAGAATAAAGGTGATCGCTGATTGGAGCAGGACGACCAATAAGAAGCCTCTGGGCGCAACAAATGGGAAGCCTGGGCGCGACCAATAAGGAGCCTCCGGGCTCAACCAATAGGAAGCTCCAGCGCGAAGTCTTGAAACATTGTCACCAATCCCTGCGCTAGTAATAATGTATATAAGGTGCGGTTTTGGCCGCTTGTTTCTTAAGTCACTACCTGCCTGCGAGCTGGTCACTTTAGATGTTCCTGCTTATTAAATAAAGAGCTGTATCCTCTTCATCGGCCTCTAGCCTCTGATTTAACACCTCCAGCAAAGAAGAGCCCATCATCTTTGCTAATTCATTCTACTCTTGAATTACTCTTAATTATTCTTAGGAAGTATTTTACCATGTGATCAAAATCTGTTAGGAGGTCCAGGAATGTACGTACAATAAATGTCCTACTCTCTTTGCAATCATTCTCCAGTGATCTGCAGAATCTGTGGCTTCCCACTTTTCAAATATATCTCAATGGATGACATCAAGTGGGGTCTCTTCCTATTAGGCTGTTTCGAAGTAGAAGGTATGAGTAGCTGCACAGATTGAAGTATAAAGGAGAGATGTTAATGAGAGAAGAAAAATAAACAAAAACACCACCCAACAGGATCATTGGAGAGTGGAAAAAATAGTCATATGGTAGCTCTATTCAATTAAAAAAACCTTGGGTTGATAACTTTGATTGTGCATATAACCCACCATTTTAAGTATTCGGCTCCTCTCTGCAGAGAACTGTAGATTAAACCCAGGATTGGGGCAATCTGTAATAAATGAATACATTAATGCATACAAAAAGTCACATCTAGATAAGATAGGTGGCACATAAATGTAATAAATAAATAAAATAGTATAGTGATAATAAATAAATAGAACGGTGGTGGGCTGCCAACATTTTTACTGCCACACTGTGGCCATATCTTATTTTGTGGGTGTGGCTTGATTGTCATGTGACTGGGTAGGAGTGGCTTGCCGGCCATGTGACCAGGTGAGAGTGGTTTGACAATCATATGACTGGGGTTGCTTAAAGGTCATGTGACTGGGGGAAGTGGCTTACTGACCAAGATAAATTTTCAAATAGATGCTTGGACTTTTTCAGTTGATTAAGTCATATTATTCAAATAGCCACAAAAAGGACAAATGATAGACAGCATTATTTCTTGAGGAGTATAGTAACATTTTAAGGTTTTGTACTGAACCCACAAGGTTCAATATGGTAACAGATTAGGCAAGTAGTTCAATTTTCTTTAATTACTGTAAACGTTCAGTTCTAGATAACGATTAAAATGAAGCATTTATGGATAAAAACATGCTATTTTATTATTTTCCATTTTAAAAGTAATTAAGGATCATACTAAGGTACTAGAGGAGGAAGGACAACAAAAAAACTATTAAGTATTCAATAAATAGTGCATAAACCTATTACCCCCACTGCATGTGTTCCCCCACCCCATTACTGATTCCGAATAATCTGTAGTTATGTGGGAGATCAAAATGGAACTTAAGTTCTTAAATTCTTAATTTGTTCAGTGACCAGGTTTTTAAGTAGAAAAGTTTGTAAGAAGAAGCAATTTTTTCCCATAGGAATCAATGTAAAAACAAATAATGCATGCGATTGGGGAAAACCACAGGGAGGGTGGAGGCCCTGTTTCCTCCAAGGAGATTCCTAGAGAGGCCCTAAGGAGGCGTCTCCCTGCCTTTTCCAGTTACAGTTTCAGAGGCTTGGGTTTGTAAGTGGGAAATGGTTCTTGAGAAGAGGCAAAAAAATCTTGAATGCCCAGTACTTATCTAGAAAAGTTCTTATTTGTAGGTACAGGTATCACTGTACATAAATTGTGAAGAGCCTTTCACACAACATTAATATGGATTCGACTGAAATTTTAAAAATGGCACTTTTTAGAAAAGCCAAATGGAACCACAGTTGTCATTTTGTATTCTCTATGTTAATCCATCCGCCCAATGCAAGCAATAAAAATGAAGATTCCGTTTAACAACAAACAAGGAAGCAGGAGATACGTTAAGTTATAGGGGAGGAGTGTGTGCGTTGACAAGAGAGGTTAAAAAAAATCGAGATGGAAACTCTTCATTGAAATCATGTGTAATGTATCATGTGTAATGTGACAAAAGTGACATATAATTCTCTCAGTTATAGATCCACTTTTTCTTTTCCATAAATCACCTAGGTTTTTTTCCTGCTATTCTACTCTAGCAATTAATTTTCTTTTTTTCCCTCTTTGCTACTACAGCAGTCATTTGCTTCCTGGAGCACCCTGCATGGATTCTCAATCTAAACCTCCAGCTGCTATTTATTTTAAATGCAAAATAAAATAAAATATGCAAATGCAATCAAGTATTGTCTAATGATGCCTTGAGACTCCAGTAACAAAAAAAAAAAGACACACAGACTCACAATACAAATCTCTTATCATTCCCATTTGCACATTCCATTTCCAAAGACAAACAGATATTCCCAACTGATTGGGAAAATAAAAATGTCTTGGAAAATGTGAACAAGACATACACACACACATACACACACACCACACACACAAATACATACACACGCACACATGCACAAACATAGGAATGTAAAGAATACTTCATTTTCTTATTAAAACTCTTGTCTTTATATTTTTTGTTTCTTTCACCACTAGGTGTCTCTCTCTTTCCATCTCAAAGGAACAGGAGCCCATGGGCAGAAAAAAATAATAGGAACTTTATTTGGTTTATCAGTCCTGCTTCATGCTTTGATCCTTGGCTAAACTGGGGTTTATAGCTAATAAAGTCAAAAATATCTTACACTTATTTCTCCTTTTATCTGACTTCTGGAACTTCCCATTTTCTGTATCAGGCTTCTATTCTTTATCTCTTCTGCGACTGGCAGTGCCAGAATGAGACCCTGGCATTTCACTAAATGGGGTCTTTCCAATGAAACCTAATGAAACGGAACTGTTTTCTCTACACATATATGAGTCCATGGCAAACCTTTTTTTCTTTTTTTTGCTTACACTCATTCCAGACAAGAAACCCTGACTGGAATTTTTAAACACAAAATATCAGATGATGCTGGAGGTTGCTAGTAATCATGCAATTGCCCTGCAGATTAAGGCAATGGATGAGATCAGATGGGAATCTTGGATGAGAAGAGGGATGCTTTCAGAGGGATGTTTTCAAGGGAAAATAGGAAAAGAAAACCCAGTTGCCTTTTGGAAATAGCATGACCTGGATGGAAACATAGAAGATTGATGGCAGAAAAAGACCTCATGGTCCATCTAGTCTGCCCTTATACTATTTAATAATAATAATAATAATAATAATAATAATAATAATAATAATAATAATAATTTGTTGGATTTGTATGCTGGCCCTCTCCGCAGACTCGGGGCGGATAACAACAATAATAAACACAAAATGTACAATCCAATAATAAAAATAACTAAAAACCCCTATTATAAAACCAAACATACACACAAACATACCATGCCTAATTTGTAATGGCCTAGGGGAAGAGCTATCTCAACTCCCCCATGCCTGGCGGTATAAATGAGTCTTGAGTAGTTTACGAAAGACAGGGAGGGTGGGGGCAGTTCTAATCTCCGGGGGGAAGTTGGTTCCAGAGGGCCGGGGCCGCCACAGAGAAGGCTCTTCTCCTGGGGCCCGCCAAACGACATTGTTTAGTCGACGGGACCCGGAGAAGGCCAACTTTGTGGGACCTTATCGGTCGCTGGGATTCGTGCGGTAGCAGGCTGTTCCAGAGGTAATCTGGTCCATTGCCATGTAGGGCTTTAAAGGTCATAACCAACACTTTGAATTGTGACCGGAAACTGATCGGCAGCCAATGCAAGCCACGGAGTGTTGAAGAAACGTGGGCAAATCTTGGAAGCCCCACGATGGCTCTCGCGGCTGCATTCTACACGATCTGAAGCTTCCGAACACTTTTCAGAGGTAGCCCCATGTAGAGAGCGTTGCAGTAATTGAACCTCGAGGTGATGAGGGCATGAGTGACTGTGAGCAATGACTCCCTGTCCAAATAGGGTCGCAACTGGTGCACCAGGTGAACCTGGGCAAACGCCCTCCTTGCCACAGCCGAAAGATGATGTTCCAATGTCAATATTTCCTGTATTTTATCTTAGGATGGATATATGTTTATCCCAGGCATGTTTAAATTCAGTTACTGTGGATTTACCAACTACGTCTGCTGGAAGTTTATTCCAAGCACTGACTACTCTTTCAGTAATATAATATTTTCACACGTTGGTTCTGATCTTTCTGGATAATTGAGAACTTCCATAGACAAAGTGCAACTAATGTGTAGCGATTAAAAGGTTGGATTAGGACTTGGAAGAACCAGGTATAGATCCATCATAAGAAATGGAAAGTACTGATCATTGGGCCTGTCACTTTCTTTCAGCGGATTCATCTCACAGGATTGCAGTTATGGGGAAAATTAGAGAAGATAATGCTGTGTGTGTCCCACTGTTGTTCTAACAAGCAAAGAAATAAAAAATAGAATGGCAATAGCATTTAGACTTACATACCACTTCACAGTGCTTTCACAACCCTTTCTAAGTGGTTTACAGAATCAGCATATTTCCCCCAACAATCTGGGTCCTCATTTTACCAACTTCGGAAGGATGGAAGGCTGAGTCAACCTTGAACCGGTGGTGAGATTTGAACTGCTGAAGTACAGCTGGCAGTTAGCTGAAGTATCCTGCAATGTTGCACTCTAACCACTGCACCACCCTGGCTCTTAAAAAGAATGTTTAGCCAAAGAAACATGGAAAGGCCTGTTTTTCCTTGATGAGAGGGGAATCCTATCATAATTAATATTAATTTAAAAAGTTCAAGTAGACATGGCATTCAAGAACAAATCAGCACTTGTTCATCAGATATAGGTAGATGCTGCTGAGAAGGCAGACACAGCAGAGAAGGTCCTATGGCATCAAATCCCTGTAATAAATAGTTCTTCTTCCCTTGACTACCAACTTCAAAGTTTCAAAGAATCCTTTATGAAACCCGTTGTAGCTTATACCTTTCATACCTGGACATAATAATGGGGTTTCAGCCTTCCACAATGAGACCTCTCAATTCTCTTTCTTTGCAACCCTCAGCACCTTCTCTGAATATAAATTGCTAGAAACAGGAAGACAGCAATCTAGTTTTATTGGTCAGGTTTTGCACTGATTGTTGCCATTGTTTCTAGGGATCAATTTCTGATACGTAGCTAATTCTGAAATTCTGGATAAACAATACAACTTTCAGTTCTTTCCATTGATTGCAATCTCCTCATACCTTACCGTACAATAATGCACAAATTATAGTTCTCACAATGTCTTAGACCAGAAGTATTAGACTGGTGTACTCACAGCATGATTCAAAAACAGCAGAAATGACTAGAAAATAACACAGAATGAGTTTGCTTGCTTGGGAGCTGAACGGGAACACCTTCCATTTTTGTTCTACAACATTGAAATCCCACCCTTCTTCCCCACTGACCCACTGACATACCAAATACATCACTCCAGTATTTAACCCATTCCTCCCATTAATATCTTCTTCCAAACACCTGTTCCTTATGTTTTTGGACCCTTCTGAATTTAAGATCGACCCAGCGAACGTCTGATTCTTCCTCGCTAGATTCTGGATTCATAGCAACATCCTGTGGCTGGCCTTCCACCTGTTCTACTACCTGTAACCCTGGGCCTACCACTAATTCATAAACACTATCTGTATCAGAGTCTTCAAGTTCTTCATCATCCTCCAATTGACCAGGAGTATGTACAACAATTATTGTTATTGTTATGGTTATGGTTATGGTTGTTGTGTTTGTTTGTTTGTTTGTTTGTGTATGTATGTATGTATGTATGTATGTATGTATGTATGTGTGCCGCCCCTCTCTGGAGACTCACAATGGTGTGTTGTTATTATTATTATTATTATTATTATTATTATTATTATTATTAATTAGATTTGTATGCTGCCCCTCTTCGTAGACTCGGGGCGGCTCACAACACAATAAAAAACAGTTCCTGACAAATCTAATTTACAATTTAAAATTTAAGATAGTTAAAAAAACCCATTTTTAAGCAGACATACCTACAAACATACCATACATAAATTATATAGGCCCGGGGGAGATATCTCAGTTCCCCCATGCCTGACAACAAAGGTGGGTTTTAAGGAGTTTGCGAAAGGCAAGGAGGGTAGGGGCGGTTCTAATCTCTGGGGGGAGCTGGTTCCAGAGAGTCGGGGCCGCCACAGAGAAGGCTCTTCCCCTGGGGCCCGCCAACCGACATTGTTTAGTTGACGGGACCCAGAGAAGGCCAACTCTGTGGGACCTAATTGGTCGCTGGGATTCGTGCAGCAGAAGGCGGTCTCGGAGATATTCTGGTCCGATGCCATGAGTTGGCCATGGCAAGTTGTTCTAAACCTGAGAAATGAGGAATTCAAGCTCAGATTTTAGGAGTTAATCACTAACACAATGCCCTGTATAAATGCACACAGATCTGCCAGTTTTCTTTTCTTCTACTTTTTAAAAACAAAAATCTCAAATTCATTATGCTTCTTATAAAGAAATCTGCAGATTTCAATAAGTTTTTATTTAAAGTCAGCAGTTCTATTTTTATGTGACAGAGAGGCAATCTTTCTTTCCAAACCCAGCGTTAACAATAGCATCAACATTTTATTTTTTTCATCAGCTCATACTGATCTTGATGAAATCTGCAAGCTGTTAGATGATAGATGATCTGCATTTCAGCATAATTCAAATGAGGGGATAAGACAGACACATACATTTAACATATTGTCATGTTAGTTGCTTTGAAGTAATGCAGGAAATATTGTGCTGCTTTAATTTAAAGTTGGGGAAGTGGATGCCACATTTATTGCTTTACATTGCTATTTTTAGATCAGCAATGATTCTTGTTTGGGCTTGCTGTTTGTTCTCATTGGGAAGGTAGAGGATGCTTCTGTTCACAATCCCGATCCTCAGTCTGAGGAATCAATACAGACTTCAAAATAGTCTATTCCCTATTTGTCCATATGGCTGGTTGAGATTAGCAAAGAAATAAGCAATATTTCATGTCTAGGAGAAGCAGACTTTCTTAGGAGTTTAATACTCTCCTTATAGTATGCTTTCACCATCAACCTATCAAATACATATATAAGGATTTGGACGTATATTTTGTCAATCAGCAGCAGCAACAACATGTTGTAGTGAAATAGAACAATTCTAAATCTAACCCAGAATTTTGCATCTGAAATAGGACATTTGTGTCTAGAACAGGTAGAGAGAAAAGCAAGATAATCACAGGACCATAAATCTTTATGAAGAGACATTGGAATTATGTAACTTTTAAATTATACTTCATGTGCCTTTCTCATCTTTTTTTTTAAACTTCTATTTCTTCTATTTCTATTTAGGCAAGAAAAACAAAATGCACAGGTACAATATATGTAGTATCTTGCTCAATAGTAGTAACTGGAAGAGGGATCTTGGAGTCCTAGTGGACAACCATTTAAATATGAGCCAGCAGTGTGCAGCAGCTGCCAAAAAAGCCAACACAGTTTTAGGCTGCATTGACAGAGGGATAGAATCAAGATCATGTGAAGTGTTAATACCACTCTATAAGGCCTTGGTAAGGTCAGACTTGGAATATTGCATTCAGTTTTGGTCGCCACAATGTAAAAAGATGTTGAGATTCTAGAAAGAGTGCAGAAAAGAGCAACCAATATGATTAGGGGACTGGAGGCTAAAACATATGAAGAACGGTTGCAGGAACTGAGTATGTCTTGATTAATGAAAATAAGGACTAGGGGAGATATGATAGCAGTGTCCCAATATCTCGGGGGTTGCCACAAAGAAGAGTGAGTCAGGCTATTCTCCAAAGCACCTGATGATAGAACAAGAAACTATGGGTAGAAACTAATCAAGGAGAGAAGCAACTTAGAATTAAAGATAATTTTTCTGATAGTTAGAACAAATAATCATTGGAACAACTTGCCTCCAGAAGTTGTAAATGTTCCAACACTGGAAATTTTTAAGAAGAGATTGAATAACCATTTGTCTGAAGTCATGTCGGGTTTCCTGCCTGTTCTGCCGTCGTGTTTCAACCACCCATAATTACAAGGTAATTAGTCTAGGAAGACACACACCACACGATAAAAGGAAAACCCAAAAGTTTTTATAAACAGAAAAACAGAAACAGCTCCCTTTTTAAATGTCAAAGGCACAGGTTAAATACAATCCAATTGCTCACCCAATAACTGGGAAATTGAGTCCAATTCTAAAGTCCAGAGAGTCCACACACAATCTTGAACAGCACAAAAACCACGATCTTGACGAAACAATGAATCAGATAAACTGCCATGAGGCTAAAACACCAGGTTGCACTTTTATCTGTAGCACTAATTACAGCAGCCCCACCCAACCACAGGTGGCCTCATTTTCTCTTGTAATAATCTTTCAGTTGTTGTCTCCTATGCACCACTCTACGCATGCGTGGATGTGTCATTAATTCTTGTTCAGAATCCAGGGATGATACAGATGATTGATCTCCTCCTGGGCTGTCTGCCAAACTCCCCTGTCACTCACGCTTCCTTGGTCAGAGGAGACTTCATCGGCAGATTCCATCGGGAGCAAAACAGGCATGTGGATGTTTCCCCCACATCCACCTGCACATTGGGTTGGACTAGAAGACCTCCAAGGTCCCTTCCAACTCAGTTATTCTATATTCTAAAACTGAAAGACTCATGAATGTCTAGCCTTGAAAATATTAAACAGGATATAAATTGTTTTTCACTTTGTTGTAAGCCGCCCCGAGTCTGCGGAGAGGGGCGGCATACAAATCTAAATAAATAATAAATAATAAATAATAATAATAATAAATAATAAATAATATAAGAATATTCATTAAATCCATTAATGGACTTCATTTGGAAGACCAAGATCTGCTTTTCATTTTTACAGACAAAAAGATGCAGAATTTAAATTATAGGAAGGCAGTTAAATATTGAATGACAGAAAAACTTTCTGAGAAGAAGATGGAATTAAATATCCAGAAATGCGGAGGCTTTCCTTCCACAGATTTCTTTTTTTTTTTTTTGGGGGGGGGGGGGGAGGAATTTTATTTGCATTTTTTTTTTTGCTGAACATGAGGTAAGTTTGATGCCCTAAATCAGGGCACTCCAACATTGGCAATTTCCATGCTGGCAGAGGGATTCTGGATGAAGTCCTCAAGTCTTAAAGTCTGTAAAGATTCTCAGTCATCCAAGTGCTTCTTCAGGAGGCAAGTGGACTTTTTCTTCAAAGACATTTCACTTAAAGATCAGAGGTGGAAAGTCTGCAGTTCACAGACATTAAAAGCTCTTCACCTTAAACTTCCTTCAGACTTTCTATTATTTGGAAAAACCGTTTGAGTCAATGCATTCAGAGTGCAGTTAAAAAAAAACCTGTTGTCCCGAGACCTGTTGCTCAGGAGACAAAATAGAGGATATCTGAAAAACAGCATTCCAGATAAAGAAAAGCTGTTTGAGAGCAAGGATCAATGTTATTAACCTATATAGCTAAATTGCAGAATTCAGGAAACAGGATATTTTTACATCCAGATGATAAGAAAACAGAGAACCTGGTTTTGAGAAGAAGTTGAACCCAGAAACAAAATCTATCCTGGAACTTGGTAGCCAACAACTATTTAAATCCATAAAGACAAGAAGGAAGGAAGGAACGAACGAACGAAGGGAGGGAGAAAGGAAGGAGGGAGGGAGGGAAGGGAGGGAGGGAGGAAGAAAGGAAGGAAGAAAAGAGGGAAGGAAGGAAGGGAGAGAGGGAGGAAGGAAGGAAGAAGGGAAGGAAGGAGGGAGGGAAGGGAGGGGAGGGAGGGAGGAAGGAAAAAAGGAAGGTGGGAGGGAGGGAAGGGAGGGAGGAAGGAAGGAAGGAAGGAGGGAGGGAGGGAGGGAAGGGAGGGGATGGAGGGAGGGAGGAAGGAAGGAAGGAAAGAGGGAAGGAAGGAGGGTGGGAGGGAAGGGAGGGAGAAAGGAAGGAGGGAGGGAAGGAGGGAGGGGGAGGGGGGAGGGAGGGAGGGAGGGAAGGAAGGAAAACAGTTAAGCAAATTGATTGGAGCAAACAAACATTAAACCACAATAAAAGGTTTAAATTCACTATGTTTAGGATATCTGTAAATGCATGTTACCTATAAAGCCCTACATGGCTTAGGACCAGAGTATTTACAGGACCATCTCCTACCGCATACCTCCCAGAGACCAATCAGATCCCACAGAGTAGGCCTTCACCGGGTCTCGTCGACTAAGCAGTGCAGATTGGTGGGCCCGCAGAGGAGGGTCTTCTCTGTGGCTGCCCCAGCCCTTTGGAACCAATTCCCCATCGATGTCTGTACTACTCCCACCCTACTGGCTTTCTGAAGACCTGGCTTTGCCAGCAGTCCTGGGGGCCATGAGAGTAAACATCTACTCACAGCCGAATTCTGTTGCTTGGTGTATATGTTTGTATAGTTTTGTTTAGGGGTTTTAAGCTTAATTGGGGTTTTACTGTTTTTATTGTTTTATATTTGACTTATTGTATTATAAAGCTCTGCATGGCATAGGACCAGACTACCTCTGAGACCGCCTTCTGCCACACAAATCCCAGCAACCTGTGAGGTCCCACAGAGTTGGTCTCCTTAGGGTCCCATTAGCTGGTGGGACCTAGAGGAAGAGCCTTCTCTGTGGGGGGCCCGGCCCTCTGGAATCACTTCCCCCCAGAGATTCGCACTGCCCCCTCCCTCCTCACCTTCTGAAAGAGTTTAAGAGAGATCATCCAAGGGCATGGGGTGAGGTATCATCAGTACGCTGATGATACCCAGCTTTACATCTCCACCCCATGTCCAGTCAACGAAGCAGTGGAAGTGATGTGCCGATGTCTGGAGGCTGTTGGGGCCGGGATGGGTGTCAACAGACTCAAACTCAACCCTGATAAGATGGAGTGGCTGTGGGATTTGCCTCCCAAGGACAATTCCATCTGTCCATCCATTACCCTGGGGGGGGGGGAATTATTGACCCCCTCAGAGAGGGTCCGCAGCTTGGGCGTCCTCCTCAATCCACAGTTCACATTAGAGAAATATCTTTCAGCTGTGGCGAGGGGGGCAGTCTGCATTGGTTGCCAATCATTTTCCGGTCACAATTCAAAGTGTTGGTCATTACCTATTAAGCCCTTCATGGCACCGGACCAGGATATCTGCGAGACTGCCTTCTGCCGCATGAACCCCAGTGGCCGGTTAGGTCCCACAGAGTTGGTCTTCTCTAGGTCCCATCGACTAAACAATGTCGTATGGCGGGACCCAGGGGAAGAGCCTTCTTTGTGGTGGCTCCGACCCTCTGGAATCAGCTCCCTCCAGAGATTAGAACTGCTCCTACCCTCCTTAAAACCCACCTCTGTCGTCAAGCGTGGGGGAATTGAGACATCTTCCCCTGCCAATGTAGTTTTTTGTGCATGATATGACTGTATGTATGTTTTTAAAAATATATTGGGGTTCCTTGCTTTTTAGATTTTTTAAATGTACCATTGTTATTTTAGATTCTAATTATTAGATTTGTCATTATATATTGTTTTTATCATTGTTGTGAGCCACCCCAAGTCTGAGGAGAAGGGCAGCATACAAATCTAATAAATAATATTAATAATAATAATAATAATAATAATAATAATAATAATAATAATAATAATAATAATAATAATAATACAATAATACAATAATAAAAACTCATCTTTGCAGCCAGGCCTGAGGTTTTTAGATCTTCCCCCCTGGCCAATGAATGTGTTTTAGTACATTTGTCGAATGAATTGTAAATGATAGGATTTTTTTAAATCAGAATTTTAAGGATTGTTTTTTAATGTATTTATTTATTTATTTATTTATTGGATTTGTATGCCGCCCCTCTCCAGAGACTCGGGGCGGCTAACAGCGACAATAAAACAGTGTACAATAGTAATTTGGTATTGATGATTAAAAATCATTATTAATTGGATTGTTTATTACTGTTCTCTGCATATGCTATGAGCCGCCCCGAGTCCTCGGAGAGGGGCGTCATACAAATCCAATTAAATCTTAAATCTCAATCTTCAATTGTACCATTTATTGTTGTAAGTCACCTTGAGTCCCATGGGATTGGGTGGTATAATAATCAATCAAAAATTAAATTAAATTAAATTAAGTTAAGTTAAGTTAAGTTAAGTTAAGTTAAGTAAATTAAATTAAGTTAAGTTAAGTTAAGTTAAATTAAATTAAATTAAATTAAATTAAATTAAATTAAATTCTTAACTTAGTTGCTAGAACATGTTTCTGAATGTTTGACTTTTAAACGTTCAACTTTTTAAAAATATTTTAATTTAATTATTTCCATTAATTGCATTTAGAAGCAGTTTTATTTATTGAAATGTTGTAAACTGCCCCAAACCCACAGAGAGGGGCAGCATATAAGTCAAATGAATGAATGAATGAATGAATGAATGAATGAATGAATGAATGAATGAATGAATGAATAAATAAATAAATAAATAAATAAATAAATAAATAAGATTTGATGCACTATTCAACCCATCTTGAGTACGGGCCTATATTTCTCAGCCCTGAAGTACTGTCACACACACTGTGATGTAGCTGCTGAACATATCACCCATGAACAGATGTAAGAAATAAGCATGCGGGGTTCCCGCTCAAGATCATGAGGTGCATAAAAAGAACTTAATTCTCTCCTCAGAGTTGTTTCATCAGATCTTTCATTCCCCATAAAAGATGTTTGTTTTCAGTTTATACATGTGCCTTGCATTTACAGCACTAGAGTTTTTCAAAGGCAAATATTTATTTTTCTTGTTCTCTGCGTTGTGTGGATTGGGCCCCATATGTATAGAAAAAAATGATAGAACTGCCAGGGTTGTATGTAGCACACTGAGAAATTTAGGCCTAAACAACAACAGCCTCATCTTCCTCGTCCCCACTTCCCTTCACTTTGTATACATTTTGTTAAAAGATTTTAAAAACTAACAAAAACTAATACAAAATAGAGAGGGAAAGGGAAAAAAAGAACAAAGGAAAGAACAGAAAAGTTAAAACAAATAAAAGAAAATGTAAACAGACAAAAGAAAAGATAAAAATAGAAAGAAGCTTCCAATTTCCTTTGCATCAAATACAAGTATGATTACAAAATTACCTCTTATTGCATGGTTACAAAAAATCCTCTTTTTAAAATCTAATGTTTTCTAATCATCAAAACTCTAAATCAAAAGCTTGTTTTTTTCAGTTTCAGACAAAAAAACCTCTAAGGGATTTCCAGTCAGCAGTAAATATAGATGTTGTCTTTTCTCTAATCAAAGCAGTCGGATTAACCATCACTGCAAGATCCACAATTTTCACCAACCATTCTTTCCTTTTGTGTAGTGCCAAAGCTTTCCACTTTTGAGTATATAATAATTGCTTCAGCTGTCAGATATAAAAACAAAGTTCCATGACTTCTTTTTCCTCAGCTGTCTATCCATTTGTCTAAAAGAAAAGCCTTTGGTTCCAATTGTACATTACTTTTAAAATCATCAGAATTCCCCATCTCCTTGATATTATTCACTCCTGTGCAAGTTAAGTCAGATATAATGTGATTGACATGAGTTCATAAACCACAAAAACAATTAAATGGATCTAAATGATTCAAAACATCAAACATGAATCCCTATAGATTAAATTATATTTTTAAAAAGAGAGGTGCCATTGCAGCTTGCCAATGTCACCATTAAGGGGTATGGTGGCCTAGCGGTTAAGGTGCTGGACTTGTCAAACGAAAGATCAGCTATGGATGGAAACTAAATAAGGTGAGGGTGAGCTCCCATTCCTGCCCCAGCTCCTACTCAGCTAACAGTTTGAAAGCATACAAATGCAAGTAGATAAATAATTACCACTTCAGTGGGAGGGTAGCAATAGCAAAAGCACTTAGACTGTGAAGTAGCTGCCCAAAAAGCCAACACAATTCTACTCTGCATTAACACAGAGAGAGAATCAAGATCATACAAAGTGTTAATACCACTTTATAATGCCTTAGTAAGTCCACACTTGAAATACTGCATTCAGTTTTGGTCACCATGATGCAAAAAGGATGTTGAGACTCTAGAAAAAGAGCAGAGAAGAGCAGCAAAGATGATTAGGGGACTGGAGGCTAAAACATATGAAGAATGGTTGCATTCTTCTTCTTTTACCACCACCTGCTGCAAAAGGGAACCAACTCTGGATCTATTTATTTTTGTAATGAAAACAATAAATCAAACAATCAACCAGCAAAACAAATATATATTTTTTAAAAATGAGATGGAAAACAAATATTACCAGATTGTATTTACTACGTTGATGTTGGTTGAAAGTTTTAATTTCTACAAGTCTTTAATCACCTTCTTACAAAAGATTATCAAAAGCCAAATGTGAAACTCCCCCCCCCCCTATATCTTTGCAACTTTGGTGTACGACTTAATGAAGGAATCCTTCTTCCCCTTTTAGATTTTATTCTTCTGAAAAAAGACATGTATCTATATCACTTGTGTATATTTTAAAGACATACAAGTAGTCCTTGACTTTGGGCAGAATAGGAAAATTATGAAGGATGCTTTGGATAGTGAGGAAGATGGCATATAAATTTAATAAACAAGCAAGCAAGCAAACAAACACACAAACAAACAAACAAACAAATAAACAAATCTGTTACATGGTACCCATTTCACTTCTGTGGCTGATTTTTCAAACTAGGCTTCCTTTTGGCTGAATATTGCACATTTTTAAAGGGAAAATTGATCTGATTTGTTTCTATGCTTGGAAATCAGATGTACCTTGCTGGGAAAATGAAATGAATCCAAAATGAGTTTACAATTTACAAATGGAGATAAGTCTTCAACTTATTCTCAAGAGAAGGCTAGTTGCTAATATTTTTCCCCATGGTGCAGAGAGAAATATATTGAGTAAATCATTTATTTTAACTGCCCAGTGACAGCTGTTTGGCCTATGCTGTTTTTCTTTTTTTTAAAGAAAAAACAAATTCTGTGATTTTCTACACTTTAATATGAGGAATTTTGACCTAAGCTGTACTGAATCACATTACCTAAGTAAATAGGTTTATGGAATTGAAATGTCCCAAAAGTTAAACTTATTTATAACTGGTTTGATCCTCAGGCATTCTGATGGGTTAGAATAAAGATTAGACCTGTGGTACAAAAGATATCTATAGAAAGCCGGAGAATTCTGCTTTAGTGGCTCCTGTTCAGTGGTTTTGTGCTTATTCATTACATAGTGATTGTCCTATTCACACAACCAAATTGTCCTGCTGAGTGCATGAGTTGAATACCTCCGGGATGATTTGTTGAGCTTAACTATAGAAAAGGAGGTCTTTGGCTTTTGGGCAGGAAGTTGCCTTAAAACAACATCAACACCCCACTGCACTGTATACCAGTTAAATCAAATTATACAATAAACACAAAGAAGCAACTGAAAAGTAAAGCCAAATATACCATGAAGTAGTACATCAATGACTAAAGTACCAATAATCAGTCAGAAGTCAATTACTGAGCAGCAGATAATTCTAAAGCTTGTCAGAAAAGAACATTGTTAGAAGGCAGAAAATCACCGTGAGGGAGTTGCGCATTCTCCATGGAAAAAGTCCCCTTGTCTGCAGCATCCCAAAGACAGTGCGAGATGGGAGATCAGAGCTTCTCATAATTTACCTACCAGTTCACTCAGCAGCAAAAATGTGAGCCCTCTATGCATGCATTAGATTATTTATTAGAGTTGGAAGGGACCTTGTAGATCATCTAGTCCAACCCCGTGCTCAAGCAGGAGTCCCTACACCATTTTGGACAAATGGCAGTCCAATCTCCCTTTGAAAGTCTCAAGTACACATGCACTTTACTCTCATGCATAGCTTGCACACATGTGCATGACTTAGAAAACATGGCTAAATAGGGTGGCATGGGAGGGTGCCTGGGAGGGTGGACCTATCTGAACTGACTGAATACTACCTCTGTGGGAGATGAGTAGAATCATGGATAGAGGAGAAGGATAGTTGGGGTCAAAGATGTTTTGGATTTTAATAGTGACAATTCAATTCAATTCAATCCTGCCAAATGACAATTTCATTTGGCGGGACCTAGGGGAAGAGCCTTCTCTGTGGGGGGCCCGGCTCCCTGGAAGCAGCTCCACCTGGAGATTTGCACTGCCCCCACCCTCCTCGCCTTACGTAAAAGCTTAATGATCTACTTATAGTGCCAGGCTTGGGGCCATTAGACCTTAACCCCCCTGGCCGACGAGTGTAGCATGTTTTGCTGTGTGAATGGCAATGAATGTTTTAAAATCTTATCAGTGCAGGATGGCACCATTTTGGCCTCGTTCTGGCCTCATCAGCTAGCCACACCCTTACTGGGATTTGATCCGGCAGCTTCTGCCTTGTAAGGCAGAGAATTAACAGCTGAGGCACCAGACCTGATCCTTTCAGCTCTGTACCAGGGAGGGGCTATATGTTTTTTATGTCGGATTAGGGAAAAAAGGTTCGCCATCACTGGCCTACACAATTCTTTGCTTCCTCCAATTCTTCTTGTGCCTCCAAAGACATGAGAAGATCCTTTGAACGGGTCTATCATCTATCTATCTATCTATCTATCTATCTATCTATCTATCTATCTATCTATCTATCTATCTATCTATCTATCTATCTATTCGATTTTTATGCCGCCCTTCTCCTTAGACTCAGGGCGGCTTACAACATGTTAGCAATAGCACTTTTTAACAGAGCCATCATATTGACCCCACAATCTGGGTCCTCATTTTACCCACCTTGGAAGGATGGAAGAGTTTATCAGTGGAATCACCAAGACCAGAAGAATCTTACCTAAGCTGATTTTTCTCCTCCCCATAAAATGTCATCACTCTGATCCAAAATAAGATCACATATCCCTTCACGGCTACATTCTTCTGTTGGAACTGGGAGCTATGTTTCCAAATACTGCACATGCAGAATTTTGTGTGAAGGGGCTAATTGAATTTATTCAGGGGTGAGAGAAAAAAAAAATCTTGATGTTTGCCTTACAGCGTCATCTTGGAAACTGATTCACAGTCTACAGCTGTGGCTGAACCCTGCAGGCAATACACCAAGTGAGAGCACAGCTCAAATTAACCTTTGTGTTAGGCACCTGACCTGATAAATGTAATTTTTGTCATCATTAAGCTAGCTAACAAAATCTTCCACATTCAGCTTCTGAAAGTTAAGGCCTGGGGAAATTTGCAAGGGTGGCCACGTTTCCTATCGCAAACATTTGATTTAGGAGTTGAAGATGGGGAGCACACGATTTGTATGGTCAAGGGTCCTCTTTGGCCCTTGGCTGATACATGGGGAATTGAAGAATCTCCAACATAGATGAAAAGGGAAGGGGGGGAGGAGGATGAATCTCATTTAAATGCAGTTAATTAAAGGCAGCATAATTGCTTCCCATCAGGATTGTGCAAAGAAATCCCAAGGGCTGTTTTTGGAATGCATACTAGAGTGAGCAAGTTATGTCTCCTCAAAGCATTAAAGCAGTTGCATTCCAGTGAAGGGCTGCAAAATATTTTACTTCCACACTATGGGCGTGGCTTAATTTGTGGGTGTGGCTTGCCAGCCATGTGACCGGGGGATGGCTTAAAGGTCATGTGACTCGCTTAAAGGTGGCCAACTTGCGGTCACTTGCTTCAACGGTTAGGGTGCCTGGCCTCTCCTTGCCTCAAAGAGATACAATTTCCCTATCTATTTACTATTACTGAACATCCAAAATATACTATTTCATTCTATGTGTATATGCCATATGTGCACATACATATTACATACAGGTACACAAAAATATATATTATCTACTATATAAACTGTATGTGTATGTACATGTCGCGATAGTGAAAATGATTAAAGTCCGTTTGAACCTTAATTATTGCGGAGGTGGTAGATGGAAGCTGTTTAGTCATTTGTTCAAAACAAGATTTCTTTTATTATTAAAAGTAGAAAATAAAACATGTCCCGGTGGACAAAATAACCCTGAGTCTTCGGAGAGGGGCGGCATACAAGTCCAACTAATAAATAAATAAATAGATAGATAGATAGATAGATAGATAGATAGATAGATAGATAAATAAATAAATAAATAAATACGTCTTACATAATGGTGGATAGAAAGAAGAAAAAAAAGAGTTTTAGGATGAAGAAGAAGGAAGTAGTGTTAGATGTGGCAGGATATTACGGTACATCATTTATTTATTTATTTGTTTGTTTGTTTGTTTGTTTATTATTTAGATTTGTATGCCACCCCTCTCCGCAGAATCATAATAGGAGGAACTTAATAAAGCACACATAGTTAACTATTTAATTACTAAATGTCTCTGGGGCTGGCAATATTTAGCGTGACAGTACATACACACACAGAAAGAGAGAAAGCTCTTCCAAAATTATACACATTTAACCTCATTTACTGTGATAGGAAAAACATACTCAAAGCCCAGAAGGGAAAAAAAGAAAAAAAAATCAATTTTTTTCTACTGGTTCTGCATACCTCACCGTACCTGTAGGAGCCCATCACTGTTGCATCCTCTTTTGGGTGCTCCTGTATAGCTGTTTTGTTCCTCATCCTGCATGTTTATTTTATTGGTGGTCTTAAGTGAAAGTCTTGTCTAGTCTAGTTTAAATGAAAGTCTTGTCTAGCATATAATCCAGTTCAGAGGATTATATGATTTGTAATGCTTGCATTCGTTGTATAATTTTACCAGCAAATGCATAGTGAGAGTGTCTCCAGCGAAAACAGCTTTTGACATTTGGATATACAATACTTCAGAAACTGCAAGTATTAAAGAATTCAGTGTATAAATATTAACTATTTGTATACACAATTCTCTTTTTTTTTTCTTCTTTCCAATTGTGACTGATTCTCACAGGCTGCTTGAACTCATTATGTCCCTGCAGTTTTCTCAGAAGGCATTGCATATGATTCCTTACCCCGAGTACCACTGTGTTCAGTTCTGGAGACCTCACCTACAAAAAGATATTGACAAAATTGAACAGGTCCAAAGACGGGCTACAAGAATTGTGGAAGGTCTTAAGCATAAAACGTATCAGGAAAGACTTCATGAACTCAATCTGTATAGTCTGGAGGACAGAAGGAAAAGGGGGGACATGATCGAAACATTTAAATATGTTAAAGGGTTAAATAAGGTTCAGGAGGGAAGTGTTTTTAATAGGGAAGTGAACACAAGAACAAGGGGACACAATCTGAAGTTAGTTGGGGGAAAGATCAAAAGCAACATGAGAAAATATTATTTTACTGAAAGAGTAGTAGATCCTTGGAACAAACTTCCAGCAGACGTGGTAGATAAATCCACAGTAACTGAATTTAAACATGCCTGGGATAAACATATATCCATCCTAAGATAAAATACAGAAAATAGTATAAGGGCAGACTAGATGGACCATGAGGTCTTTTTCTGCCGTCAGACTTCTATGTTTCTATGTTTCTATGTTTCTAGGACCATGAAAACAACAGATCACTTTTTTTTTTTAGTACCTGTGTTACAGAGATGTTCATAGTAGCCTCAGCTCAACATTACTTCATAAACAGCCAGAGTGCAACAGGACAATTGTGTACTCTATTTATATTTTTATTGGCGGTATACATAGATATAATAATATTTATATACATGATACTAGTAAAAGAGAAAAATTAAGACAGGGGACAGTAGACATGCTGGTGCACTTATACACGCCCTTTACTGACCTCTCAGGAATCGGGAGAGGTCTAAGGGTAAAGTTTGGGGGTTTAGGTGACGATACTACAGAGTCTTGGAGTACTGGGTACTGTGTACAATTCTGGTCACCGCACCTCAAGAAGGATATAACGGAACTGGAAAAGGTGTAAAAAAAGGCAACAAGAATGATAAAGGAAATGGAGCACCTCCCTTATGAAAGCAGGTTGCAACACCTTTGTCTCTTCAGCCTTGAAAGACGGCGTTTAAGGGGTGACTTGATCAAAGTGTATAAAATCATGCATGGGATAGAAAAGGTGGATAGAGAAAAAATATTTTCTCTATCACACAATTATTTTCTCTATCACACAATACTAGGACAAGGGGGCACTCCCTAAAGCTCATAGGTAAGAAAGTGAGGACAAATCAAGGGAAATATTTCTTCACTCAGAGGGTTGTTGGTTTATGGAACTCACTTCCAGAAGAGGTTGTGACAGCTATCAACCTTGATAGCTTCAAGGCAAGATTAGACAGATTCACGGACGTCCATGTGCCACCTCTATGTTCTTTGAGGCAGGCAGGATTCCCTTGAGTACCATTTGTTGGGGGTCAGGGGAAAGGGAGGGTCTTGCCTTCTCTTTCTGCTCAAGATCCCCATGTACAATTGGTGGACCACTGTGTGACACAGAATGCTGAACTCGATGGGTTTCGGCCTGATTCAGCATGGTTCTTCTTAGTTCTTATGTGTGGTAGTGAGTTCCATGCATCAACTACTTGGTTACTAAAGTTGTATTTCCTGCAGTCGAGTTTAGAGCGGTTTACTTTAAGTTTGTATCTGTTGTGTGCTCATGTGCTGTTGTAGCTGAAGTAGTCATTGACAGGAAGGACGTTGTAGCAGATGATTTTATGGGCTATGCTTAGGTCATGTTTAAGGCGATGTAGTTCTGCTGCTTTCAGATACTGATCCTGCTACAAGAGGGTCTAAGACAGCTCATTGCCAATAGCTTGCCACTGCCAAGTTGCTTCTACAAGTGATTCCTTCCAAGTCATTGCAGGACAAGACAACAAGGCCAATTCAATATGGGGGCAACTCACTATAGGCAGATGGATGGAGACCCAGGTGGATGGCTTAGTGAGCAGGTAGGCTCACTGCTGGAAAGAGGAGAAGCAGCAATGAATGGGAGCTTCTTACTGGAGGGAGAGCAAGCAAGCAGGTAGACAGAGTGCAGAGCACTTGCAGCAGAAATAAGGCTTATCCCATTATCCCACTACCATCACCACCATCACCACTGCTGGCCGTTCGGCAGCAGCAGCGGTGGGCTCAGTGCAGTAGGAGTGGCAGTTCTCAAGAAATAACAGTGGGGGTGTATGAAAATGGGACATGGCCAATCATTGTTGCCACCAAACGGCACAAACACTTCTGCCACTGCTGAATGGCTCACAGAAGTGGCAGTGGGGAGCGTGAAAAGGCAGTGTGCCTGGCCTCCATTGCAATCACTCTGCATTCTGCCCAGACACTCACTCACCTGGTTCTCCCTCTGGCTGCCCACCCAGAAAATTGGCCATGTTGAGTTGTCCTGCAATGACTTGACACTGGTGAGTTGGCAGAGGCAACTGGGCAGTGGAGAGATAGTGGTGTTGAGTTGGCACTGAGTTGTCCCATTTCAGCTGCAACATGTAATGTTGCCAGGTTCTGTGGAGCAATGCTTAAAATTTGATGGATAATGACCAGTGCCATAAAATAGATTTAATGAGCCTCTAGGTTCGCTACAATAGAGTGCTCTGTAATTTAATAGATAGTTTTTTTCCGTGTTAACTTTTATTTTCCCCTATATTCATCTAATGCTCCCACCCTTTCTTTTGGATTCCTATTGAGTCTTGTTTTCTTAAATGTTCTTGTTTTAATGTATCTTTTAGCTTTTCATATCTTTATAAAGACTCTGGAAACAGAATTCTGGCAGGGGAATAGAATTTTATTGACAGATCATATCAGTTTTCTTGTAGTCCACGCTTGGAGGCAAAAGTCCAACTGCAAGGCATTATTTTCAGGGGAACTCTTGGTATCAGGGGCCAGGAAGTCTCCGAGCCAATATTAAACAAAGAAAAAGGGATATGAGTCATTATTTGGCTCTGTCGCACATTTGAGCTCAATTTGTATAGAATTACTTATTCCCTGAAGCCAGTTAATTATCTTTTCATTATAACAATTCCCAATTACTTAAGAGCCTTCAACAATAGTTCTATTTGGGTGTGGGAATAGAAAAACTCTACATTGTCAGAGAGGTTTCTCTCTTATAACATGGATCTATGGCTCTGGAATGGTTGAAACTGTTGTGTCCAGAGGACATTTAGGTATTGTTACCCGCCCCCTATCCTTGGGCAGGAAAATATAGAGATATGATTGGTTGACCCAGCCTGGCAGCAGGAGATATAAATAGCTGCCAGGCACGGCCATGTTGTTTTTGTTATAGTATTCTTGAACTTATTAACTGTTGCTGTTGCTGTGTTCCACCGTAAATGTTCGAACAGTTCCAGTCCTACTGCTGCCTCATTTCAACAGACATTACAGAAACTAATAGTACTATGTACAAAACAGTTGGGTTTGCAATATAAGCTAACAATGAATGTTTCTTTGTATTGAAGTACTATAGCTTTAAGAGGTAGTGTTGCAAATTGCCATAAGAGGGAGCCAGAAAGCATGATTTTCTCTCTCTGCTCTCTCTGTTCTTTCTGCTGATTCACTGTGACTGATGTAGTAAGCACTGTGTGTTTGATGGTAGTTTAATGCATTTGCAAGCTGTAATGTACGTCTGATATGTAAGACAAAGACAAACTTGTAATATTATTAATTTATTGAGAGATATCGATTGTTTAACTTGACTGTGCTATTTCTAAAAGTAAACATTTTTTATACAGTTTAAAGTATCTGTCCTCGTACATGTTCTATTATTAAATGATTTAGCTTTACTAGATAAATGGTCAAAGCAATGGAAACTGCAGTTTAATGTTTCCAAAAGTAAAATAATGCACTTGGGGAAAAGGAATCCTCAATCTGAGTATTGCATTGGCAGTTCTGTGTTAGCAAAAACTTCAGAAGAGAAGGATTTAGGGGTAGTGATTTCTGACAGTCTCAAAATGGGTGAGCAGTGTGGTCGGGCGGTAGGAAAAGCTTGGCTGCATAGCTAGAGGTATAACAAGCAGGAAGAGGGAGATTGTGATCCCGCTATATAGAGCGCTGGTGAGACCACATTTGGAGTACTGTGTTCAGTTCTGGAGACCTCACCTACAAAAAGATATTGACAAAATTGAACGGGTCCAAAGACGGGCTACAAGAATGGTGGAAGGTCTTAAAGTATAAAACGTATCAGGAAAGACTTAGTGAACTCAATCTGTATAGTCTGGAGGACAGAAGGAAAAGGGGGGACATGATCAAAACATTTAAATTTGTTAAAGGGTTAAATAGGGTTCAGGAGGGAAGTGTTTTTAATAGGAAAGTGAACACAAGAACAAGGGGACACAATCTGAAGTTAGTTGGGGGAAAGATCAAAGGCAACATGAGAAAATATTATTTTACTGACAGAGTAGTAGATCCTTGGAACAAACTTCCAGCAAACGTGGTTGGTAAATCCACAGTAACTGAATTTAAACATGCCTGGGATAAACATATATCCATTGTAAGATAAAATACAGGAAATAGTATAAGGGCAGACTAGATGGACCATGAGGTCTTTTTCTGCCGTCAGTCTTCTATGTTTCTATGTTTCTATTAGCTTAAAAATAAGAACTTAAATGCAATAATAAATAACATAAATTACAAAGTAAACGTTATCAACTAAACCATTGGTGTTAATACCGCTAAGAACAAAAGGAGGCTGACAACATAGCCAGCCGTAGGAGGGGAGGGGAGATATATTACATGCTCGTCTTTCAATTTTCATGTGTGTATTGTACATTGTTTAGATGTAATGTTATGTCTGTTTTTTATTGTTTTTAATGTTTATATGTAAATAAAAAATATTTTATTAAAAAAAACAAAGTATCTGTCCTCTATGACTGAATAATTACTTATATCTCCTGGATACAGTATCTGCTGAAATCTCACATTTCCTCTAGTACATGTCCTTGATAGTTCAAGGGTTCTGCACACTCCTTAATAAGCTGTGTGTTCTAAAAGAATATACAGCATTCAGTCATTTAATCCTGACAGAGAGAGATTTGGACAGACTTTCAAGATTCCTGGGTTCCTTTTGACATCTATCTTTTGAGCTAGCTAGCTCAAACAGCTGACATTAATCCTGTTCCAAGAGTGTCTGAGTTTGTTTGTTTTCTTATTCAATTTATATAGCTGCCCATCTCACTTTTACCTGACTCTAGACAGCTTACAATAAAACATACAGTACAACAAATAAAAATAAAATGCCTAGCAGCCAGGCATTATCCAATCAATCATCCATGCAGCATAGCTGTCTATGGAGATTCTCAGTCATCCAAGTCATGGTTGTCCCAATGATCTTTTTTTCAAAAGGCAACTGGACTAAGAAAAAAGCATCTTTGGGGCATACAGCCCAGAGGTGGGTTCCTCCCGGTTCATGTTCTGTTGGGCTCTCTGGTAGAATCCTCTCAAAAATTCACAGGTACAAATTTCAGACACACACACGTTTGAAAATTCAAAACAATGTTCGTTATAATGAAAATTCACTTAAACTAAGCCCTCTTTTGGTATAGCAAAGAGCACTCGTCTCCAAACAAACTGGTAATTTGTACAAGTCCCTTATCAGTTCTGTGATACTTAGCTTGCAGCTGTGAGGCAATTCACAGTCCTTCTTCTTTCACAAAGTGAAACACACTTTGCTCTGGTTTAGTTTCAAAGCGGGGAAAAATCAGCACACAAAAGGTCAAAGTCAGTAAAGCAGTCACGAAACACAACGATCAGATAATCCTCCACAATGGCCAAACCCACAGGCTGCTATTTATAGCAGCCTCACTAATTACCACAGCCCCACCCAACCACAGGTGGCCTCATTTTCTTTGATAATAATCTCTCAGTTGTTGTTGCCTATGCATCGCTCTCCGCATGCGTGGCTGTATCATTAACTCTTGTTCTGAATCCAAGGAGGAGCTAGATAATTGATCTCCTTCTGAGCTGTCTGCCCACTCTCCTCCTCCCTGTCACTCATGTCTTCTTGGTCAGAGAAGCCTTCATCAGCAGATTCCACCGGGGGCAAAACAGGCCTGCAGCATGTGGATGTCTCCCTCACATCCACTGTCCTTGGGGCAGGAGCTGGGCCAGATCTAACCACAACAGTTCAGAGCGATTTACCTGACCTGGTAGCAAGTTACTGGTGATATCACAATGACGTCGCGGAACTGACCCTGTCAATGCTGGTCCATGGACAGCGGTATCTTTTTTTAAATTATTTTTTTTTTAAAAAAATTGGATTTCCCCTTAGTATTTTTTCCCATGTTTTTTCCTTCTGTCCATGCACAGAAGCTGAGTTTCTGGTGCTAAGCATGTGTCGCCATCTTGTTTTCAGCTTTAAAAAGTTTTTGGGGGGGATTTTTCATCACTGTGCATGTGCTTGTGCACAAAGTGTGTGCATGGCCACATGGTGTGGCCATACAGCACGGGAGGAAGCGAACCAGCAGTGAGCTAAGTTAAAACCCAATCATGATACAGCCTAGAGTCCCAGGCTTGGGCACAAAACCAAGTTTTGAAGACCTTATGAAATGCCAAGAGGGTATTTAGTTGGGGTAGTCTACGATCATGGGGCATGATGTTCCACAGGGCAGATACCAAGGAAGAAAGGGCTCTTCTTCAGCCTTGATTGTCTGTCAAACTGAGTAGGATGGGTTCCATCCATCCATCCATCCATCCATCCATTCATTCGACTTCTATGGCGCCCAATCCCGAAGGATAGAAAACTTTGGGGAGAGTTTGTTCCACCAGTAAGTAACCCAATTTCAAGCCATGGGTTTTTAAAGGTGACAACCTGCATCTTGAGGTGCACGTAGAAGCAGACCATCCACCAGAACAAGCAGCGATGTCACATGTGCTGAGCAGTATTGGGCTGCAGCCAGTACAGTCAAGTGCGCCATCCTGGTTGGAAAAATGGAGCTGTGTGTGCAGCTCCACCTGACTGGTGGGCAGGCACACATATTGGTGTGACATTCAACTTCTGTGCATGCACAGGAGGTGAAATCTTGAACAAGGATGCTCCGGTGTGAGATATTTCACCAGTTTTTGGTGTTTTGCCAATTTTTGGGGGGAGGTTTTAGAGAGATTGCCGAAAATTGGCAAAATTGCATGCGTACGAGCATCCTCATGTGAGATTCAGCTTCTGTGCATGCACAGGAAACCAAATGTCGCACCAATACACATGCCTGCCCACTGGTCAGCTGGAGCTGCACACACAGCGCCATTTTTCCAACATGCACATGTTCACCAGTAGCGCTGGCAACGGGTACTGAATACTAGAATCAGCAACTGACACCAGTTCTGCACCAGTTGAAGCTTTCAAATACTCTACAAGGGTAGCCCCATGTGAAGTGAATTGCAGTAGTTCAGGGCATGATATCCACGGATGAGTTTCCTATTCAGGATTAGGCATAATTGTCTTACAACCCAAAATTTCACAAATTAGATTAGATTGGATTAGATTTATTGGATTTATATGCCACCTCTCTCTGCAGACTCGGGGCGGCTCACAACAATGGTAAAAAACAGTACATAGTAACAAATCTAATATTTAGCAATCAAAATTTCAGTTTTAGGCTAAAAAGTCCAAAAAAAGAAAGAAACCCCAATATATAAAAAACAAGCACACAATCCGAATCATACACAAAAACTACATGGGCAAGGGGGAGATGTTTCAATTCCCCCATGCCTGACAGCAGAGGTGGGTTTTAAGGAGTTTACGAAAGGCAAGGAGGGTGGGGGCAATCCTAATCTCTGGGGGAGCTGGTTCCAGAGGGTCGGAGCCACCACAGAGAAGGCTCTTCCCCTAGGTCCCGCCAGATGACATTGTTTAGTTGACGGGACCTGGAGAAGGCCAACTCTGTGGGACCTAACCGGTTGCTGGGATTCATGCGGCAGAAGGCGGTCTTGCAGATATCCTGGTCCGATGCCATGTAGGGCTTTATAGGTCATAACCAACACTTTGAATTGTGACCGGAAACTGATCGGCAACCAATGCAGACTGCGGAGTGTTGGAGTAACATGGGCATATTTAGAGAAGTCCATGATTGCTCTCGCAGCTGCATTCTGTACGATCTGAAGTTTCCAAACATTCTTCAAAGGTATCCCCATGTAGAGAGCATTACAGTAGTCGAGCCTCGAGGTGATGAGGGCATGAGTGACTGTGAGCAGTGAATCCCGGTCCAGATAGGGCCGCAACTGGTGCACCAGGCAAACCTGGGAAAACGCCCCTCGCCACAGCTGAAAGATGTTTCTCTAATGTGAGCTGTGGATCGAGGAGGATGCCCAAGTTGCGGACCCTCTCTGAGGGGGGCAATACTCCCCCCCCAGGGTAATGGACGGACAGATGGAGTTGTCCTTGGGAGGCAAAACCCACAGCCACTCCATCTTATCTGGGTTGAGTTTGAGTCTGTTGACACCCATCCAGGCACCAACAGCCTCCAGGCACCAGCACATCCCTTCCACTGCTTCATTGACTGCCCTCTTAGCTATGACTTCCATCTGATATTTAAGTCGGAACTGCAAGAACAGCAAGTCCTGGTTCTCTCTGGCTCAGTGCCCACACATCCAAAACCAAAAATGGAATTTTCCCAGATCCAGAAGGTCCAAAAATCTGGAGCCAATTATCTTGCTTGGGTTGAGCTGAAGCCTGTTGCTTCACAGCCACCCGCCCCACAGCCTCAAAGAACCAATACACTATTTCCACAGGCTGCCTCGGATGGAGGTATAAACTGAATATCATTAGCATACTGATGGTACATTAACTCAAACAATCAGATGACCTCGCTCAGAGGCTTTAAGTAAACAAAAATCTCTGAACACTCTGCAGTGGTAGTCCCATGTAGAATGTGTTGCAAGAATCTAACCGTGAGATGATAAGGGTATGAGTGGCCATGAAGAAAAGCCTCCTGATCTAAGTAGGGTCACAATTGGTGCACCAGGTGAATCTGTGCAAAGGTCCACCTAGCTACAGCTGACAGATCTTGGTCCAACCTCAGCTGAGAGTCTAGGAGGACACCCAAATTGCGAACCCGTTCTGAGGGGGATAACCAAGAATGGGCAGCCGATATAGTCCTTTGGAGGCAGTACCCACAGCCACTCAGGGTTAGGTTTGAGTCTGTTTACTATCCAGACCCTCACAGCCTCCAAATTGACCAAAATAGATCATATTTTCCTGCAATAAGAAGGACATACACATACACATACAAGTATACAAGTATAGCCGTCTACAAGTATACGAGGGGATGTCACAGAGAGGAGGGGATCACTTTATTCTTCAGGGCACCAGAGGGCCGGACGAGGAACAATGTCTAGAAGCTGACCAAGGAGAGATTCAACATGGAGATAAGGAGGAACTTCCTGACGGTCAGAGCGATCAACCAATGGAACAACCTACCAGTGGACGTTGTGAACTCCAACACTCTGGACATTTTTAAGAGAAGCTTGAACTGCCACTTGATTGGTGTACTATAGGGTTCCTGCTTGGGCAGGGGGTTGAACTCGATGGCTTTCATGGTCCCTTTCAACTCTAACAATAAATAAATAAATGCTCATATGTGAACTGCATGGCAAACTAAAGCAAACTTAAAAACGAAGAAGGTTAATATTAAGGCAAGAGAGGGAGTCCACTATTTCCTTTATATGTTTTTCTGTAAAATTCTCTATAAAATTTCTGTGAGTTGGATTAGCAGTCTAATATCTGGCCAAAGCCTGTGTCTTAACAAAAGACACTTTAATAACCCATTTTGTGTTTCCAAGGAAACTAGTTTTTGTTAAATGTTCCGAAAGGGGGGCAAAAGGCAGAAATTTTCCCGCTCCGCTGCAAGCTAAGGACATTGCAATTATGATTCATTTTTGCTAAGATTCCAGAGGAGTGTACAGAAAAATGAAAAAAAAAAAAGGAATTTAGTGGCGTCTTAAAGATTACCTAATGTATTAAGGCATACTCTTACATGAACCAGAGTTCATTTTTGGGTGCATGCAGTACAATCATAAGAAAGATATATGTGTATAGCTGCAAAAGGACAGAAGGAAAAAGAGGGAAGGAGGGTAGGAGACAGAATTGTTTTATCACAATGATGTGATCAAAGTCCCGTAGACAAAAACATTTGAAGAATGGTTGCAGGAATTGATCTAGAAAAACGAAGGGCTAGGGGGTGATATAATAGCAGAGAAGGTCAACTGATTTTCCAAAGCACCAGAAAGCAAGACAAGAAACAATGGATAGAAACTAATCAAGGAGAGAAGCAGTGTAGAACTTCCTAACAGTGAGAACAATTAACCAGTGGAACAGCTTAACCTTTAGAAGTTGTAGGTGTTTCGTCATGGGAGGCTTTTAAGAAAAGTTTTAAAGAAAAGACAGCCACCTGTGTGAAGTGGTGTAGGGTCTCCTGTTTCAGCAGGGGGTTGGAATAGACGACCTCCGAGGTCCCTTCCAGCTCTATTCTGATTTATTCAAAAACTTCAGAAGAGAAGGATTTAGGGGTAGTGATTTCTGACAGTCTCAAAATGGGTGAACAGTGCAGTCAGAGGGTAGGGAAAGCAAGTAGAATGCTTGGCTGCATAGCTAGAGGTATAACAAGCGGGAAGAGGGAGACAGTGAGCCCGCTGTATAGAGCGCTGGTGAGACCACATTTGGAATACTGTGCTCAGTTCTGGAGACCTCACCTACAAAAAGATATTGATGAAATTGAAAGGGTCCAAAGATGGGCTACAAAAATGGTGGAAGGTCTTAAGCATAAAACTTATGAGGAAAGACTTAATGAACTCAATCTTTATAGTCTGGAGGACAAAAGGGAAAGGGGGGATATGATGTTAAAGGGTTAAATAAGGTTCAGGTGTTTTCAATAGGAAAGTGAACACAAGAACAAGGGGGCACAATCTGAAGTTAGTTGGGGGAAAGATTAGAAGTAATGTGAGAAAATATTATTTTACTGAAAGAGTAGTAGATGCTTGGAACAAACTTCCAGCAGACGTGGTTGGTAAATCCACAGTAACTGAATTTAAGCATGCCTGGGATAAACATATATCCATCCTAAGATAAAATACAAGAAATAGTATAAGGGCTGACTAGATGGACCATGAGGTCTTTTTCTGCCGTCAATCTTCTATGTTTCTATTCCAATTGATTGAAATATAAAGCAGCAGTTAACTATACAATACAGTCAGTTTCCTGCATAAAGTGGTACAATGTGGGACCTGATAAACGAGAAGTTGCTATTTTAGGAATGAACTGTCTTTTCAGCATTTGTATGATTTCAAGCAACACCATCTCTCCTTTCCTTTTGGCTGACCTTGCCTGCAATTCCCACTACAGTAACCGAGATACTGTCAGGGCATTTGGCCATGAACTCAATTCTTGAAGAATGACTGAAACATTCCTTTTAGGGGTGACTTTGAGTCGCTATTGAGTTCTGGCAGCTGCCAGAATAAGTCCTGTAGCTTTGTTGGCCAGGTTCCTTCCTGGGGCTGAGAGTGGTTGACCCAAGGTCACCCAGCTAAGACAGAACTAGAATTTCTGGACTCCCAGTTTTTAGCCTGGCTCCTTAACTACTGATGATGTCCGTCCATCATGTTCGAGAAGGACCTTGACATCTAATGGATTGTGGGCTATACACTATGTGTCCGCAGTTGGTTGGTAAGTCCTATATGGACATGAAATGTTCTGCCAAATGGTGTGGGCACCATTTATTAATTTATTTATTCAATTTTTTAATGCCACCCTTTTCCTTAGACTCAGGGAAGTTTACAGCATGTTAGTAATAGCACTTTTTAACAGAGCCATCATATTTCCCCCAACTATCTATCTATCTATCTATCTATCTATCTATCTATCTATCTATCTATCTATCTATCTATCTATCTATCAATCAATCTATCTATCTATCTATTTATTTATTTATTTTGTCCAATACACAATACATATTGAAGAGGATAGACATGAAGTATTATATATAAAGAAAAGATATAGAAGTAGAGGAGAAAATATATGAAAGGAAGAAAAGATATATGAGATATGAGATAAGGAGAGACAATTGGACAGGGGACGAAAGACAGGCTAGTGCACTTATGTACGCCCCTTACTGACCTCTTAGGAACCTGGAGAGGTCAATTGTGGATAGTCTAAGGGAGAAATGTTGGGGGTTAGGGGTTGACACTACTGAGTCCGGTAATGAGTTCCACGCTTCGACAACTCGATTGCTAAAGTCATATTTTTTACAGTCAAGCTTGGAGCGATTAATATTAAGAATTAATATTGTTGCATGATCTTGTGTTGTTGCAGTTGAAGCTGAAGTAGTCATTGACAGGCAGGACGTTGCAGCATATGATTTTGTGGGCAATACTTAGATCGTGTTTTAGGTGTTGTAGTTCTAAGCTTTCTAGACCTAGGATTGATAGTCTGCTTTCGTAGGGTATTCTGTTTCGAGTGGAGGAGTGAAGGGCTCTTCTGGTGAAGTATTTTTGGACATTTTCTAGGGTGTTGATGTCCGAGATGTGGTATGGGTTCCAGACAGAGGAACTGTATTCCAGGATTGGTCTGGCAAATGTTTTGTAGGCTCTGGTGAGTAGTGAGAGATTGCCGTAGCAGAAGCTGCGTAGGATCAGGTTAACAACTCTAGAAGCCTTTTTGGTGATATCGTTGCAGTGGGCTTTAGCACTTAGGTCCTCATTTTACCCACCTCAGAAGGATGGAAGGCTGAGTCAATCTTGACCCGGTGATGAGAGTTGAACTGCTGGCCCAGAGATCTACAGTCAGCTTTAGTGGCCTGCAGTACTGCACTCTACCTGCTGCGCCACCTCGGCTCTTTGTCACAGCATTTGCATTTGAAGACCTTACTTTGCAGAGTGCTCGCTTCTCTACTGAATGTACTTCTGGCCTCAGATGTCTGGTAGCCTTGGTGGATCAGCATGCGTCATGTTGGTCGATCTTGTGCCAGGGGTTCCCAGGAGGTGGTGTCGATAACCGAAGGACTTGAGGGAGGCTTCCAACATGTCTTTGTAATGCTTCCTTTGTCCCCCTTGTGATCGCTTTCCTTTAGACCAGTGTTTCCCAACCTTGGCAACTTGGAGATATCTGGACTTCAACTCACAGAATTCCCCAGCCAGCATTTGCTGGCTGGGGAATTCTGGGAGTTGAAGTCCAAATATCTTCAAGTTGCCAAGGTTGGGAAACACTGCTTTAGACCATAGAGGAGCTGTTTAGGGACGCGATGGTCTGGCATCCTAGCAACAGGGCCTGCCTCAGCAGGGTGGGAATTGATGGCAGGCCTGCTCTGGAGAGGACCTCAGTGTCAGGCACCTTATCCTGCCACCGAATCCTCAGGATTCTATGGAGGCAAGTCACGTGGAAGTGGTTCAATTTAAGGCAGCCATTTTGATAACAACAAATCTATCTAATCAGTAAAACCCAAAATCAATGTTTCATTTTCCCCCCACCTCAAGCAGAACATCCAGAAGTGGTTTCCAGGTAGAAACATTATCTACCGTCATCTATCAGATATCATAAATATATTTAAATGTTTAAATAAATAAATAATTAAATATCTTCCTCATGCGTGGAAGCAAAAAAAAAACCTGGTAATTTTTACCGGAATTTCACCAGTTGTATGTGCATGGTGGGTGCACGCCTGGTGGCAATGGAGCTAAGCTACATGCTCCATTTATTTATTTATTTTATTTATTTATTAATCAGATTTGTATGCTGCCCCTCTCCATAGGCACCTAGCCCATCCCTGGCTATAGGGCACTGCACACCGGAACAACTAGATACAAGGAGAAGGTTTTTTCCGAATGCCCTCGCTCTGCTTAACAACTAATTCCCACAACAATAGTTAGTAAGACTTTATTACTATTATTCTTCTCATCTTTCCTAGCAGCTGTCTCTTCCCACTTATGACTATAACCATGTTTATTTATTTATTTATTTATTTATTACTTAGATTTGTATGCCGCCCCTCTCCGAAGATGTTGCTTGTATTGTTCAATTTATATTGTTTTTACTTGTTTCCTAGTTTGATTTGATAGCTTATTAGTAACCTTGACTATCACTAAGTGTTGTATCTTTTTATTCTTGATGTATTATGTACACTGAGAGCATATACACTGTTGTGGTTGGCCATTGTGGAAGAATATCTGTTGCAGTATCATCAGGAATCTTGTGTGCTGGACTTTGTTGCTTTTTCACACCTTTGAAACCAAAGCAGAGCAGTGTGTGTGTGTGTGTGTGTCTCCCTTCATTGGAAGAAGAAGGGGTGTGAAGTTTCTCCACAGCTGCTGGCTAAGTACTTAATGACTGCTTAAGGGAAATTGTACGGACTACCTGATTGTGTTGGGAAGAGTGCTCTTTGCAATACAAAAAGAGTGCTTAGTTTATTTTGATTTTTGTGATAAAAAACATTGTTTTGAATTTTCAAATGTGTGTGTGTCTGAAATTTGTATCCTTGAATTTTCGGGAGGCTCCTATCAGAGAGCCTGACAGAACATACACAAAGACAAATTCCTTGTGTGTCCAATCACACTGGGCTAGTACACAGTGAAGGGCTACCAAACCTTTTACTACCACACTGTGGGCATGGCTTATGCAGGATGTCCTGCATTTTCTTTCAACATCTTTCAATGCAAATTGGGTGCTTTGGGGTGGAGCTCCATTTTTGCTACCCCACTGCGTTCTTCCCCCATCCGGGCAGTAGCCCACCCTTGCTAATACAGAATTCTATTCTATTCCATGAGTGTGTCTATACACACAGACATACACACCCGTTGGATAGAGAGAAGAATTTCTGATAAGATAGCTGAAAAACCTAGTCTTTGTTACCTCTCCCCTTTTCATCGTTTTCTCACTGTCATGGATGCTGCCACACCAAGCAAAATCTCAAATTCATCCATAATTTTGGAGTTAATGAAAAATCTCCAGCAAGAATTGGACTAAAAGAACAAACTGGAGCAATTCATTAAGATTACCCAGTAGCTGCGATGGCTTTGTTTCAGGCTTTTGAATGGTGAGGCATGGAACTGAAAAACAGCCGTGCTGTTTGCCCTGCTTTATGAAAATGAATCAAATGTTTCACACCAGGAAACTCTCAGTCTTTTTAAACCAGAAAGCCCTCCATTATTACTTTATATTTGCCTGCTTAAGTGTAACATTCAGGGACAGGCAGTCCATTTTGTTTCTCTGTAGGGTTTTATTTAAGCAAGTGCAGCCTGCCATTCGGTCGACAGTTGATAGATCTCACCTTCATTTCACTTTTGCCTTTATTAATGTGTTGAAAAAAGTGGAAAGAAATGAAGGCTGCTGGTTTCTCTGCTCCGGCTGTGCTCATACTGTGCTCCCCGCTGTGTAGGAGCTCCCAAAGGTGCTTACTTACAGTCTCTTTGACTGAACCAGCTGATGCTCTGCAAATCACTCCAGATTTCCATTACATCCGTCTATTGTTTCTAAAATGTCACCTTCTCATAGTTTCTATCACTTCCTGCAAACATTCAGCCTAGTACAGGGGGATTATTAATTTTATTTATTTATTTATTTATTTGTTAAACAAGTATAGTATTATAGTACATATTAACATAACATAACAGAACATAAGTAGAACGTAGTAATAGAAAGGATAATAAGACAGTAGGACAGGGACATTAGGCACAAAAGTGCACTTATGCACGCCTCTTACAAACCTCTTAGAAAAGGGGAGAGGTCAATTGTAGATAATGTAAGGTTGAAGATTTTGGGGTTGGGGAAGCAACAACAGAGTCAGGTAATGAGTTCCAGGTGCTGAAATCGTATTTTCTGCAGTCAAGTTTGGAGCAATTTACATTCAGTTTATATCTATTACGTTCTCTTATGTTGTTGTTGTTAAAGGTGAAGTAGTCACTGACTGACAGGGATTACATTATGATGTATGATTTTATGAACAACAGTTAAATCAGTTTGGAGATGATGTAGTTGTAATTTTTCTAGATTTAGTATTTGAAGTCTGGAGGAATTATATATGGAATGCAGTTGCAGGTTGCAACCGCTATGCCCCAATTTGGCGCCCTGGTAGCAAAAATGGAGCTGTTCATGCAGGTCCAGCTGACTGGCGGGCAGACATGTGTGTCGGTGTTAGATTTGTTTCTGTGCATGTGCAAGAAGCGAAATTTTGCGAGACGACAAGCATGTGAGCAAGATTTTGACAAACAAATGGTGGAATAGGATGGAATAAAATTGATGGAATAAGGACAAAGGAATTCATAGCTTCTTGCACATGTGCAGGAGTTTAACCCAGGAGCGTTAGGTTAAAGTGCGTGTTTTGCACTTCACACTGGAAGTGCAAAACGTCCACTTCTGATGTGAGCCTGAACTGGTAGCGAAGGTAAGTAGAACCCACCCTCGTTCTCAAGATAACAATCTGTATCAGGACATTAACAGCACCTCATAATTTAGAACACTGCTCCGAGTCCTCGGAGAGGGGTGGCATACAAATCTAATTATTATTATTATTATTATTATTATTATTATTATTATTATTATTATTATTATTATTATTGTTGTTGTTATTATTATTATTATTATCATTGTTGTTGTTGTTATTATTATTATTATTATTATTATTATTAATAATAATATCTAAAAATCGAGCTGCAACGACTCTGGCATAAGCCAGTGAAAGTAGTCCCAGTGGTACTTGGCACGCTGGGCGTAGTGCCAAAGGATCTCAGTGGACATTTGAAAACCATCGGAATTGACAAAATCTCCATCTGTCAATTGCAAAAGGCCGCTTTACTGGGATCCGCACACATAATTCGCCACTACATCACGCAGCCCTAGGTGCTTGGGAAGCACCCAACTGGTGATAAAATACGAAATCCAGCATAATGCTTTTGTTTGCTGAATTGTATTGACATAATAATAATAATAATAATAATAATAATAATAATAATAATAATAATAACAACAACAACAACAACAACAACAACAACAAATTTAGAGCTTGAAGTATTCAAACAATAATATGAATAAAAAACTCAGAAATTTTCATGCAGAATTTGACTTTTTGTTCCTTTGCAATTAGAATCATCGAATCATCGAATCATCGAATCATCGAATCATAGAATCATAGAATCATAGAATCATATTTTCATAGAATCATATTTTCATAGAATCATCATAGAATCATAGAATCATAGAATCATAGAATCATAGAATCATAGAATCATAGAATCATAGAATCATAGAATCATAGAATCATAGAATCATAGAATCATAGAATCATAGAATCATAGAATCATAGAATCATAGAATCATAGAATCATAGAATCATAGAATCAATCATAGAATCAATCATAGAATCAATCATAGAATCATAGAATCATAGAATCATAGAATCATAGAATCATAGAATCATAGAATCATAGAATCATAGAATCATAGAATCATAGAATCATAGAATCATAGAATCATAGAATCATAGAATCATAGAATCATAGAATCATAGAATCATAGAATCATAGAATCATAGAATCATAGAATCATAGAATCATAGAATCATAGAATCATAGAATCATAGAATCATAGAATCATAGAATCATAGAATCATAGAATCATAGAATCATAGAATTGGAAGGGATCTCCAATTAACCCCGCACACCCATCAGTTTAGTGTTGCACATTCAAGATAAGAACTCAGTTTATATTTTGCTTTAATAATCAACTTTCGAATAGACGTATACTCACATTTCCCTCCTCTATGATTATTTGGCATTAACAGTTTTTGTATGTGGGGGTAACGCATGCAATCTTTTGACTACTGGGAAGTCCAGCCCTATAACTTCAGAGATCCCCAACAATGGGGAGGAAAGATCTGCTAGGACAATTCCTATGTGCACACATTTGCTTTGTGATTAAAAAGGACACCAACACCCTTAGGCAGTACACGCATTAGCAATCATAGCAACTTCCAATGCATCCCAGGTGCTAAACTTGCCACTTTCTGTATTTATTTTATTGCTCTTTTGTGCAACCCTGACATGTTGCATGACTCTCTGGACAGAACTTTATCCTTTATGCATTAGCTACAGATTTAGCTTTCTTTGAAGGAAAAGCCATATGAGCCACAGCTGCTAAAGCTGAGCCATTGGTTTGGGCCACCTGTGAGAGGGACATTATTTTTGGGGGAGGGAAGAAGCAATTCTAGTAACCATCTGGTTACAATTTAAACCCTGTGCTTTTAGGCTCTTCTCCTAATCCAGGAACAATATGTTGGTCTTTAGAGTCTTTAGTGGCAATATAACTTTGGACATTTTTTTAAAAAATGAAATGCTTATTTCTTCCTGGGCTCCTTGTATGAAAAGCCCCACCAAATCAGTTGCAGTCAGTTGGGGCTTAGCATCAGTTCAGATGACTTGTGGAATGACTTGGTGCTCAGCTGAGGCCAGTCCAGCTGATCATGACGCCCCCGTGCTGCCATTAAGCCAGTGGAAGCACTGATGTGGAGTTATGTGTTGTAACTACCTCTCCATAGTTGAGAAGAACCTATTAGGCATCTAATGAATCCCTTGCCTTTCAGAGGACACCTGGAGGTTTCCCTGATATTTTTTTTAAAAATTGTTTTGTCCAATACACAATAATACACAATGAAGGTTATAGAGGATATAGTAGAGAAGAAGTAGGAGAGACTATAGGACAGGGGACGGAAGGCACTCTAGTGCGCTTATGTACGCCCCTTACTGACCTCTTAGGAATCTGGAGAGGTCAACCGTGGATAGTCTAAGGGTAAAATGTTGGGGGTTAGAGGATGATACTATAGAGTCCGGTAAGGAGTTCCACGCTTCAACAACCCGATTACTGAAGTCATAGTTTGGAGCGGTTAATATTAAGCTTGAATCTGTTGTGGGTGTGGCTTGCTGGCCATGTGGCCAGGTGGGAGTGGCTTGATGATCATGTGACTGGGGATGGCTTAAAGACAGTGAAGGGCTACCAAAACTTTTACTATCACATTGTGGGTGTGACTTACGCAGGATGCCTTGCATTTTCTTTCAACATCTTTTAGTGTAAATTAGGTGCTCTGGGGTGGAGCTCCATTTTCACTACCCCACTGTGTTTCCCCACATCCTGGCATTAGCTGACCCCTGCTTATTGGTCATATGACTGGCTCAAAGCTAGCCAACTTGACGTCACTCACATCAAGAGTTTGGGTTAGGGTGCTTGGCCTCTCCTTGACTCAAAGACATACAATTTCCCTATCTATTTACTATTACTGAACATCCAAAATATACTATTTAATTCTATGTATATATGCCATATGTGTACATGCATATTACACACAGGCAAACAAAAATATACATTATCTACTGTATAAAGTGTATGTCTACGTACACACAAACACATGCACACATAGCTCTTCTAAAATTATATACATTCCATCTCATTTATTGCGATAGTAAAAACATACCTAGAGCCCAGAAGGGGAAAAAAAATAAAAATAATTTAAAAATTCTACCGGTACTGCGTATCTGACCAAAATGTTTCTACCGGTTCTGTGTACCTAACCGCACCTGTAGGAACCCATCACTGTCTGAAGTCCTCCTGTTACTCTGCAACCAGATGCTTAGCAAACAATTAAGTTTTGTACCTCTAGCAAACTCCTGCCAGTTTTCCCCTGATGGTATTTCTCCCAACTCTACCGCAACCAACTGGAAGGCAAGAATAATAAGGCTGCAAAAGAAAAACAAGACCGTGGGATTCCCACTGTAATGTATCTTACAAAGTGATGCCATCCATCGTGTTTTGCTGTGAAACGTATCACCAAGGCAACACAACAGCGTTTTGTTGTGCAGTGTCTATGACAAATATAACTGCAACATACTGAGCTGAATAAATTATAATTCAATGAACTTTTAAGATTCATTCTTACTATGGTGCATTTTTGCTTTTGTTCCTTCATTCCAAGCAGAGCCTATAGAACAGTGAACCCCACTGATGAATTGCTCAGATGGAGAGAAAAAAAGGAAGCCTGAGAAAGCGGTAAGGGCTATTGGCTCCGATTTAACCAATTTTTTTAATGGCAGGAAGCCACTATTATTATTATTTATTATTATTGGTTGGAACAAACTTCCAGCAGACATGGTTGGTAAATCCACAGTAACTGAATTTAAACATGCCTGGGATAAACATATATCCATCCTAAGATAAAATACAGGAAATAGTATAAGGACAGACTAGATGGATCATGAGGTCTTTTTCTGCCATCAATCTTCTATGTTTCTATTATTTATTAGATTTATATGCCGCCCCTCTTCGAAGACTCGGTGCGGCTTACAACATATAAAAAGATAGTATACATCGAGATATAGTTAATTTGAATTAAAAGTTACATTTAAAAAGTTACATTTAAAAACTAGAAAAAAACTTATTAAAATACACACATATCCATTCATACACACTCATTATACATTCATTGGCCAGGGGGTAGAGTCTAATATCCCCAAGCTTGACAGCATAGGTGAGTCTTTAGACTCCTTCGGAAGGCAAGGAGGGTAGGGGCAGCACGAATCTCTGAGGGGGAGATGATTCCAGAGGGCCGTGGCCCCCACAGAGAAGGCCCTTCCCGAAGGTCCTGCCAAGTGACATTATCTAGTTGATGGGACCTGTAGGAGGCCGACTCTGTGGGACCTAATCGGTCTCTGGGATTCATGCAACAGGAGGTGGTCCCATAGGTAATCTGGTCCCATGCCATGTAGAGGTTATAGATCATAACCAACACTTTGAATTGAGTCCAGAAACCAATTGGCAGCCAATGCAAACCATTCAATATAAATTGCTATAGAATGTGCACAACCAGTTCAGGATGAGATCCAGTTTTTGTCCAGTGCTTAAGGCACCAGTCTAGAAGCTAGAATGTGAGTTTTTAGTCCCAGTTTTAGTCACGACGACTGGCTGGGTATCGAGTCTGCTTCCTTTCAGGATGTAGGAAAGTTGACATTTGGACTTTAATATTAGAATTGTCATGTGAAGACTCTTTGGCAGACACTCTGAACAATGGGAGAAAAGAAAAGATGGAGCTTGTTGCCCTAATTATAATTTTTTCTCCCTACTATAATTCACATATTGGATCTGATTGACTTTGAAACTGCCAATCAGGGTTCAAATCCCGGTGGAACCACCTTTTTTTAAAAAAAAATTAAATTAAATTTATTTATTTATTATTAGTAGTATTAGTATTATTAGTATCATCATCATCATCATCATCATCATCATCATCATCATCATCATCATCATGCTTCTTTATATAATAAAAGGGGTTTGTGTCCTTTTAATCCCTTCTTAGTGGGGAAAAAAAAGAAAGTATTAAAAAGACCCTCCAGCTCTTGGGGGGCAAAAGGGAACCTTCCCGAACCTCGGCATGGATTTAAAAAAAAAATCAGGTTCGGGTCCAGCATACCGAACATCAAAAAATTTGGTACGGACCCGAATTGTGTGAGTTCGGTTCGCCCAACACTACATAGAAACATAGAAACATAGAAGTCTGACGGCAGAAAAAGACCTCATGGTCCATCTAGTCTGCCCTTATACTATTTTCTGTATTTTATCTTAGGATGGATGTATGTTTATCCCAGGCATGTTTAAATTCAGTTACTGTGGATTTATCTACCACGTCTGCTGGAAGTTTGTTCCAAGGATCTACTACTCTTTCAGTAAAATAATATTTTCTCATGTTGCTTTTGATCTTTCCCCCAACTAACTTCAGATTGTGTCCCCTTGTTCTTGTGTTCACTTTCCTATTAAAAACACTTCCCTCCTGGACCTTATTTAACCCTTTAATATATTTAAATGTTTCGATCATGTCCCCCCTTTTCCTTCTGTCCTCCAGACTATATAGATTGAGTTCATTAAGTCTTTCCTGATACGTTTTATGCTTAAGACCTTCCACCATTCTTGTAGCCCGTCTTTGGACCCGTTCAATTTTGTCAATACATAAGAGTCCTATCTGAGCATTTCACATATCCTTTTTTTTGTTTCTACTTTCAATATGCACTTGGGTGCTGCATTTGTAACCTGATTCATGGTTTTCTTGCTGATGATTTGGAAATCACCTGGTATAAATAAGGATCAGCAATAATTAATTAGAGCTATATGAATTTCACTTGGAGAAGGTATAGTTCAGGTACACAGAATAGCAAGCTGCCAATATTTTAATTAAAATTAGACTTGTCTCTGTAACGGCAATATCTATGCATTCATATCCCTTGTCTGGTAAGAAGCTAATTTAGAATAAAGCAATGCAGCATGGGGAAATAATAAAGCATTCTTGTCAGCTCTGCCCCATAAAAACCTACAGAATGGCAACGATTAAATAAAACATGTGCTCACCAGATCAAATAATATGCCAGCTCCCGTGTTCTGAGCTTTAAGCAGAAAGTGCATTGAAAAAACTGCGTTCCCACTAAGTTTCTGAACTGCTTCTCAAAATATTGGTGTTCCAGTATTAGGAATGGAACAGAACTTCAGTTTAAAAGATTTGTATCTGGGCAAATAATGTATGCCTAATGAGAAATGGGGGGGGGGACACCAGGTAGAGGTAAAACAGGTAAGGATAAAAGTTAATAAACAACATCAATGACCTTTGCGATTACATCACAAGCAACTGTGTCCTCTTTGCCGACGATGTAAAACTCTTCAACACCACTGATAACACAACTACTCTCCAAAAAGACCTTGACGCTGTTTCTGAGTGGTCTAACACATCGCAACTCCAAATCTCAACTAGCAAATGCTCTGTCCTACACATTGGGAAGAAGAATCTGAACTCCAAATATGAACTGAATAATCAAATTATCACAGATAATCCCCACTTGGTTAAAGACCTTGGTATACTAATAACAAAAGATTTAAGTGCCAAAACCCACTGCAACAATATAGCCAAGAAGGCTTCAAGAGTTGTAAACCTAATCCTACGTAGCTTCTGCTCTGGCAATCTCACACTACTTACCAGAGTTTACAAAACTTTTGCCAGACCCATCCTCGAATACAGCTCATCTGTTTGGAACCCATATCGCATCTCAGACATTAACACCCTTGAAAATGTGCAAAGATACTTCACCAGAAGAGCCCTTCACTCCTCCACTCGAAATAGAATACCCTATGAGACTAGACTTTCAATCCTGGGCCTAGAAAGTTTAGAACTAAGACGCCTTAAACAAGATCTAAGGATTGCCCACAAGATCATATGCTGTAACGTCCTGCCTGTCGGCGATTACTTCAGCTTCAACCACAACAACACAAGAGCACACAACAGATTTAAACTTAATATTAACCGCTCCAAACTTGACTGTAAAAAATATGACTTCAGTAACCGAGTTGTCGAAGCGTGGAACTCATTACCAGACTCCATAGTGTCATCCCCAAACCCCCAACATTTTATCCTTAGATTATCTATGGCTGACCTATCCAGATTCCTAAGAGGTCAGTAAGGGGTGAGTACAAGTGCACTAGAGTGCCTTCCGTCCCCTATCCTATTGCTCTCTCTCCTAACATCTCAGATAATTTCCAGTAATGGGCAGCCAAAAACTTTACTGCCATGCAGTGGGTGTGGCTTATTTTGTGGGTGTGGCTCAATGGTCATGTGACTGGGTAGGAGTGACTTGCCGGCCATGTGTTCAGGTACGAGTGACTTGAACGATCATCATCGTTCAAGTGAACTGTTAAGTCCTTGACTTACAACTTTACCAGTGTCGCTCACTGGGGTGACAATTTGCTTCGTGTTTCCCGTGCTCTCCTTCCTGGGTTGTCCCCCCCACTTCATGCTGGGTAGCTATGCGAACAGGTGCTACCAGAAGCATAAATGCTGCCAGCACCGCTTCCACCCACATCTTCTGCTTGCACCTTGTTGTGGTTAGCTCTGGCCCAGCTCCTGCCCCAAGGACTGTGGATGTGGTGGAGACATCCACATGCTGCAGGCCTGTTTTGCCCCCGGTGGAATCTGATGATGAAGGCTCCTCTGACCAAGAAGACATGAGTGACAGGGAGGAGGAGAGTGTGGCAGACAGCTCATAAGGAGATCAATTATCTAGCTCCTCCTTGGATTCAGAACAAGAATTAATGATACAGCCACGCAGGTGGAGAGCGATGCATAGGCAACAACAACTGAGAGATTATTATCAAAGAAAATGAGGCCACCTGTGGTTGGGTGGGGCTGTGGTGATTAGTGAGGCTGCTATAAAGAGCAGCGTGCGGGTTTGGCCATTGTGGAGGATTATCTGATCATTGTGTTTCGTGACTGCTTTACTGACTTTGACCTTTTGTGTGCTGACTTTTCCCCGCTTTGAAACTAAACTAGAGCAAAGTGTGTTTCACTTTGTGAAAGAAGGACTGTGAATTGCCTCACAGCTGCAAGATAAGTATCACAGAACTGATAAGGGACTTGTACAAATTTGGAGACGAGTGCTCTTTGCTATCCCAAAAGAGGGCTTAGTTTAAGTGAATTTTCATTATAAAGAACATTGTTTTGAATTTTCAAACGTGTGTGTGTCTGAAATTTGTACCTGTGAATTTTTGGGAGGATTCTACCAGAGAGCCTGACAGAACACACCTCAGGTGGGATGTGACCACTTGAGGCTGGAGGGGAGCCGGGCAGGAGAGAGGGAAGCTCGTCCGAGGCCAGGAAGGAGGAAAGAGGAAAAAAGCAAGGAGTGCATACGCAGCAGCAGCAGCAGGAAAAAAAAGTAGAGCCGAGCCGAGACCAGTAATCCAGGAAGTGAAAACAGCTGATCAGCTGGAGCTGTGCACGCATCTTAATTTCCACCGGTGGAATTGCGTTCCACCTCGTCCTTCCTGCTGTCCACCCTTGATCATTTCCACGTGATTTTTTTCTCTAAACCTGAAAAGATGGATAAATAATACAGAAGAAATATCAGAAAAGAAAGGAGTTGATTTATTTCAACGTGCCTATTGCATGGAGTATGACAGGAAGTCCTTTATAAATTTTTTTGGTGTGTGGGAGGAAACAGGAGAAAGTGACTGAAATAAAAGAAAAGAGGGGGGACACATGTACACACAGGGAAATAATTCAACTCTGTTCCTAGGGGCCAAACAGCAAGAAGACTAATAGGGAAATTTACAACATAATGTTACCCAGAGATGAAATAATCTTACCTGGTAAAGGAAAGCAGTTGGCATTAAGAACAAGGCTGGGAGTTAAAAACAAAACAAAACCTGACCTGTTTTTCTAGCTGCATTAGTACATCTGTATTCTGGCCCATTGTGTTTTGTTTATTGCAAGACAGGGTGGAAAATATCCACAATGTACAGCCGTTTGTTTTTATCAAATATCCACATGGTTTGGTTGGCCATTTTTCCTACGAAATGGACCTAATGTGATTCATACAAATTACCTGGGGAAAAATATTTTTAAAACATAACTTTCCTGGATATCATTCTTAGTTCAATAAAAAATTTCCACCTTTTAAATTGCCCCCATGCAAGTTCTTTGTATTGTTCTATAAATAAATATTTTAGAACCCTACGTTCAGAAGCAGCTCTTTAGATTTGTGGTCCAGATGGGCACCAGTGGACCCTTGTGAAAGCTAAAATGCATTTGATGTCTGTAGATCTCATGAATTTATACAGGTGGTCCTTGACCTTACGACTACAATTGGGATCAGAATTTCTGTTTTTAAGCAAGGTGATTGTTAAGTTTCCGGTCACAATTCAAAGTGTTGGTCATGACCTTTAAAGCCCTACATGGCATTGGACCAGATTACCTCCGGAACCGCCTGCTACCGCATGAATCCCAGCAACCGATAAGGTCCCACAGAGTTGGCCTTCTCCGGGTCCCGTCGACTAAACAATGTCGTTTGGTGGGCCCCAGGGGAAGAGCCTTTTCTGTGGCGGCCCCGGCCCTCTGGAACCAACTCCCCCCAGAGATTAGAACTGCCCCCACTCTCCCTGTCTTTCGTAAACTACTCAAGACTCACTTATACCGCCAGGCATGGGGGTGTTGAGATATTCCTTCCCCCTAGGCCATTACAATTTATGCATGGTATGTTTGTGTGTATGTTTGGTTTTATAATAAGAGTTTTTAGTTGTTTTAGTATTAGATTGTTACATGCTGTTTTTATCATTGTTGTTAGCCGCCCCCAGTCTACGGAGAGAGACGGCATACAAATCCAATAAATAGATAGATAGATAGATAGATAGATAGATAGATAGATAGATAGATAGATAGATAGATAGCTGAATCTCACACCCGGGCATGTGCCAGACAATCGCGTGCACCCACGTGCACTGCCTGGAACCTACCTGTAGCACCGGTGGCGGGCAGCCCCTCAGTGCTTTCCTTCTATATTTGTTTTCTCTGCTCCATCCCCAGCTCAAAACTGAAAGCATATCCAACCCCATTATAAATTATTCTGCCGTACGAATCCCAGCGACCAATTAGTTCCCACAGAGTTGGCATTCGCCGGGTCGCGTCGACAAAACAATGTCATCTGGCGGGACCCAGGGGAAGAGCCTTCTCTGTGGCGGCCCCGAGCCTCTGGAATCAACTGTCCCCGGAGATTAGGACTCCCCCCACCCTCCTTGCCTTTCGAAAACTCCTCAAAACTCACCTTTGTCGTCAGGCATGGGGTAATTGATTCCCCTGAGCTGCCTTCGCTTTACGCATGGTCTGTATGAGATTTATGATTGTTTTATATTAAGGGTTTTAAATTGTTTTAGAATTGGATTTGTATTGTTTTTGTTGTGAGCCACTCCGAGTCCTCGGAGAGGGGCAGCATACAAATCTAATAAATAAATAGATAGATAGATAGATAGACAGACAGACAGACAGACAGACAGACAGACAGACAGACAGACAGACAAACAAACAATACACTAAAGCAGGGCTACCAGACTTCTGGCCTGTGGGCTGATGTGTCATGTGCTGGCCACGCCCACACCTGGTTTAGCAAAGGAGGAAAAAGTCCCGATACATCATGTGCTTGGGGTAAAGGAATCGTCAATCTGAGTATTGTATTGGCAGTTCTGTGTTAGCAAAAACTTCAGAAGAGAAGGATTTAGGGGTTGTGATTTCTGACAGCCTCAAAATGGGTGAACAGTGCGGTCGGACGGTAGGGAAAGCAAGTAGAATGCTTGGCTGCATAGCTAGAGGTATAACAAGCAGGAAGAGGGAGATTGTGATCCCGCTGGTGAGACCACATTTGGAATACTGTGTTCAGTTCTGGAGACCTCACGTACAAAAAGATATTGACAAAATTGAACGGGTCCAAAGATGAGCTACAAAAATGTTGGAAGGTCTTAAGCATAAAACTTATCAGGAAAGACTTAATGAACTCAATCTGTATAGTCTGGAGGACAGAAGGGAATGGGGGGACATGGTCGAAATATTTAAATATGTTAAAGGGTTACAGGGTTTTTAATAGGAAAGTGAACACGAGAACAAGGGGGCACAATCTGAGGTTAGTTAGGGGAAGGATCAGAAGCAATGTGTGAAAATATTATTTTACTGAAAGAGTAGTAGATGCTTGGAACAAACTTCCAGCAGAAGTGGTTGGTAAATCCACAGTAACTGAATTTAAACATATCTGAGATAAACATATATCCATCCTAAGATAAAATACAGGAAATAGTATAAGGGCAGACTAGATGGACGATGAGGTCTTTTTCTGCCATCAATCTTCCATGTTATATGTGGCAGTGCCATGATGACGTGAGTTTGACACCCCTGCACTAAAGTAACATCCTTTGCAACTCTTAGTGAAGTAGCTGCTTTTGGCTGATCAAACTGATTCAATGTTAGAAACGGTTTCATTTCAACTAATGCTAAGCTGGTGCTATTAGACAATTCATCATTTTTAGACATTTCCTTTGTAGTCTAGTTTTGCCGGGTGTCTCACTTGAATATTTATTTAGAGCTAGTGCTCATTCTGTTTCCAGGTTTGTATGTCAGTATGTAAATACACCCACACGCACACAAGTTGACAAAAATAATTGGAATACTAGAAGCTGGCAAGCACATACCTGCTTGCATCTTCCTTTCCTTCGTGTCTATTTTGTGTAACTTTTTGAAAGAGATTCAGATTATATTAAATTAAATTAATGGCACAATATAAGAAAACAAATGCATGACCGGCAGCTTAAACCGCCGGCCGAAATTGCCCCCGGAGCAGGGGGACGCTGCCGGCAGCTCTACGGAGCTCCGAACTTCTGGGTTCCTTGGAACCCGGAAGTTCGGCTTCTGGCAGTGCGTCAGGTCGGCGCGCCGCCTGCTGGTCGCAGGGGGAGGTCCTGGATCTCCCTATTTAAGGGCGATCCGAACAGGACCTCCTCCTTGTTTTTCTGGAGCTGGAAGTGAACACCCGCCCACCCTCCGCTATTAACAGTATGTCCTAAGGAGGTCACCTCGAGGCCGAATAGGAATTTTTTGCGGCCTCCCCTTTAGAGGCGGCCGTTTTTTCACCTATTCCACACTGACGGTGCGGACTGGATTGGTTAGGGGGTGTGGAGCACTTAGATATCAGTATAGGCCTCCCTTTGGTCACTGGGGTTTGGCAGGTTAGGGGCGGAAATGGGCAATTAGAAGCGATTTAATACCACTCTACTACGCCCTGGTCAGACCACATCTGGAGTACTGCATCCAGTTCTGGTCACCACACTTCAAAAGAGACATTGAAACTCTGGAGAAGGTGCAGAAAAGAGCAACCAAAATGATTAGGGGATAGATTGCGAGAACTGGGCATGGATAGCCTTGAGAAAAGGAGGGCCAGAGGGGACATGATAGCTGTATACAGGTATATGAGGGGTTGCCACAGAGAGGAGGGGGTCATTCTATTCTCCAGAGTACCAGAGGGCTGAACGAGGAGCAACTGCTGGAAGCTGACCAAGGAGAGATTCAACCTAGAAGTAAGGAAGAACTTCCTGATGGTCAGAGCAATCAACCATTGGAACAACCTGCCTGCGGAGGTTGTGAACTCCCCAACTCTGGACACTTTCAAGAGGAGATTGGACTGCCACTTGGCTGGGGTGCTCTAGGATTCCTGCTCAGGCAGGGGGTTGGACTTGATGACCTGCATGGTCCCTTTCAACTCTAACAATAAATAAAAATAAATAAAATAAATAAAATAAAATAAATAAATAATAAAAACACTCTTGCTGAAACATGGGTGCATCCGCTGCTCCATGCGTGATTTTGCCTTGCATTCCCTCAGATATGGCTCTGTGTGCCACCTGTGGCACATGTGCCATAGGTTCACCCTCAGTAATTGTGCTACCAGAACAGTAAAGGATGCGGCACTGGTAGCAAAAAGTGACTTGTGCACTTTGCTGCACTTTACCTGCAGGCACGTGCGCATGTCCCAGCATGTGCCGGAAGCAAAATCTCATAAGGGGATGCACGCGCGTGTGAGATTTTTTTTGCTTCTGAACATGCAAAATATCGCTGGAATCTCATGCATGTGCATGTCGCTTGCAAGATTTTGCTTCCTGTGCATGTGCAGAAGCAAAGCCGCACTGGGACGCGTGCATGCACCTGCAGGTGAAGCAAAGCTGCGCAGGCAGTGCACCGGTAGCAGCAGGAATAGTAATCCTCCCCTGTTCACCATCACTGGTCTAGGTCAGAGGTAGGCAAAGTTGGCTCTTCTACAACATGTGGACTTCAATTCCCAGAATTCCTCAGCTAGGATGATTGGCTCAGGAATTCTGGGAGTTGAATTTCACAAGTCATAGAAGAGCCAACTTTGCCTACCGCTGGTCTAGGTCATTGTTTGGCAACTTTTAAGATATGTGGACTTCAATTCCCAGAATTCCCCAGCCAGTTTTCTAGCCGAGAAATTCTGGGACTTGAAATTCACACATCTTAAAGTTATCAAGGTTGAAAATAGCGCCGGTGGTACTTACCCACCGGCGCCTTTTGCAGGAGGCTCGGGGAGACAACGGCCACATGGTGTAGCCGCCATCTTGGTTTTGGGCCGAGATCTCACGAGATTTCGCGAGATCTCGGCCGATGATCAGGCCAGAGTGGCCTGATCGATGACGTGTCCGGGGGGGCCTGCCTGCCCTATAAAAGGGCGTGCAGGCCCGAGGCTCTCCCTTTTCGCCCGGACTCGTCAGTTAAAGCAGACACCCACCCGCCCTCCCTATCTTACAGTGTGCTAATATGGGTCGCCCTACGGGGCCGAATAGGAATTTTTGGCGGTCTGGCCCCTTAGCCATGACTGTTTTTTCGCCTATTCTTCACTGTGGAGACGGATAAAGCAGTTAGGGGGTGCTTGCACCCGTTTAGGTTAATTGGCTTACCTTTGGTCATTTGGGTAGGCAGGTTAGGGGCGGAAAACTGGGTGGTGGTTTAGCAACTGCGTGTTCTCCGTTGGGCATCTTTGGGGATGATTGACAGGTTCTCTCCAAAGGCTTGTGGTTTTGACGACCTGAGCAGTTGGGGGGAACCTGTCTTTGGGTCCCGCCCATTTAATTCCCCTTTTAGGGGTTAGCCAGCGGGACCTCCCACATGCAAGTGCATGGCATGGTCTCAGGTGAGGGAGGGATCCCTCACCTGGATTAGCATGGAGCTACGCCCATAAGTTGCCTCGGAAGTTTATTCTACGTTATTTTCCGCCCCGGAAGCAATTGTTTGACCCTGCGGGTCCTTGTTAGGGTCATAGTTAATTATGTTAATTATGCTAATTTAATTAAATAAATTATGCAAATTTATTTTAATAAAAATGACCCAGTTTTAAATCCAGCTCTTGTGTCCGTGTCGTTACTCCGCCTCTCCTGCAAAACAGCCTAAGTGATGCTACCTAGCCGAATATATTTAGTCGGCAATTTATATTTAGTGCATCAACTTGCCTTTTGTCTGTGACAATGAAATGCTTCTTATATATCTGGCACAATTATGGTAATAACTAGGAATGGACAAATTAGCCTATTTCCATATCATTTTCACAAATTCTCACCCTTCCGTTTCTGTGAATCTGTGAACGTTTTCATTTGCATTTCAATGCATACATAAATATGCATTCTGCATTTATTCTCTCTCAAACACTGAATTTTAAACACATTTCCCATGCCTTTTACAGGTCCTAGAATATTATCATGTCCAACATTAATGTGTCAAAATGTCAACAATTCAATCTATTACATGCAGAACTGTAGTAACGATTGTTACATTATACAATTGTGTTAACAAATACAAAGGAAGAACATAGAGGTCAGATATCCTGACATTTTTCTGTTCACCTTTTGTACCATTCCAATAAAAAGGCAGCAGATGGCTCAATTTATCTTGTCATCTCACAGCAAAAAGGAACACGCTGACTCCAGCATGATCTAATAAGATTGCAGACGACCCCAAAATGGCAGGAAGATTATGTTCACATGGTTGTTCCTTAGTACAATCTAAATTCTGGTACTCTGATGATATTTTCACTCAGTTCTCTGAAGCACTGGGAGATATTAGTATAAATTCAAAGAAATCAATGGAATTCAAAGAAGTTTGGGCTTAGTTTGCTTGCACCTATATAGGGATTCTAAACTGATTCCTCTTTTAACTCTGCCCCTACCTTCCCCTATAGGAACCACAGCCCATGTTCTTTTCTATTTCCTGTTCTACAGAGATATTTAGTACCATCTGACTGCCCACTTTCTATCTAATTTCCACCCACCATTTCAATAATTTTACTGCATTATTTATTACATAACAAGGGTAAATCTATCTCTCTAAAATATCAAAGTTTTGCTACATTATTTTACAGGCTTTGGCCATAAATGGTTGTCTGTAGTCATGTATATTTGAGGTAGCTTTGCTTTGTTTGTTTTTATTTTTTATTGGTAAATGAGCAAAATAAAGTTTTGAAACTTCCAAAATTAAGCTGCTTGAAAGAGAAGCCTGTGCTATTTTAGCCAATTTAGATCAACAGATTTGTGAATTCATAATGAACATTTCATAGGAAATGAAAGAAATTGCTCAACATTTTAAAGCAATATTGAAGGCATTTTAATTCAAATGAGAAGTTTTAACTTTCCTGCATTGCACTATAACATGCATTGTAATATGCCTCGTAACACTTAACTCTCTCAACATATCCTTAATAACAACAACAAAAAAATCTTCTCTAAATTACAGAATATTTCTCAAGAGAACAGATAAAATGAATAAGAGAATTTCTGAGTTACATTTTTTTCGTTACAAGAAATAACAACAAAACTAAATGTTTTAGACAGAATTGCCCTAAGCAGTGAGGATTATGGAATCTGTAATCTAAAATGTGTAGAAGGTACCAAATTTATTCAAACCAAGTGGAAGATGTGTTATAGCAAAATAACAGAATAATTCAAGAATTCCTCCTGAGATAAGATTAATTAGATTAATGAGGACCCGGATTAGGGGGGAAATATGCTGGTTCTGTTAAAAAGTGCTATTGCTAACATGTTGTTGTTGTTGTTATTATTATTATTATTATTATTATTATTATTATTATTATTATGTCAGTACAACACAGCAAACGAGATCACTATGCTGGATTTCGTACTTCATCACCAGTCGGGCGCTTCCCAAGCACCTAGGACTGTGTGATGTAGCGGCGAATTATGTTTGCCGATCCCAGTAAAGCGGCCTTTTGCAATTGACAGATGGAGATTTTGTCAATTCCGATGGTTTTCAAATGTCCGCTGAGATCCTTTGGTACTGCGCCCAGCGTGCCAAGTACCACTGGGACCACTTTCACGGGCTTATGCCAGAGTCGTTGCAGCTCGATTTTTAGATCTTCGTATTTCACTAATTTCTCTAGCTGCTTCTCCTCAATTCTGCTGTCCCCTGGGATTGTGATGTCGATGATCCATACTTTCTTTTTCTCCACAACCAGGATGTCTGGTGTGTTATGCTTCAGAATTCGGTCAGTCTGAAGTTGGAAGTCCCACAGTAGTTTTGCTTGCTCATTTTCGACCACTTTCTCGGGCTTATGATCCCACCAGTTCTTTGCCACTGGTAAATGGAAGTTCCGGCACAAGTTCCAGTGGATAGTATTAGTATTAGTATTAGTATTAGTATTAGTATTAGTATTAGTATTAGTATTAGTATTAGTATTAGTATTACTATTAGTAGTATTATTTATTAGATTTGTAAGCCGCCCTGAGTCTAAGGAGAAGGGCGGCATAAAAATCAAATAAATAAATAAATCCCTGTCATTCTGCCCTCCAGCAAAGCAAAACCTGGCATTTTCCTCCAGCAGAGAAATAAATCAGAAGGTGTTTGAGCTTCTGAATCGGGGTAAAATCCAGCAGGTTCTGACAGGTTCTGGAGAACTGGTAGAGGAAATTTTGAGTAGTTTGGAGAAGCAGTAAATACCAGCTTTGCTGGCTCCTGAGTGGGGCAGAAATGGAGATTTTGCAATATCCTTCCCCCAGAATGGGAGATGGAATGGGAATTTTGCAGTATCCTTCCCCTAGAGTGCAGTGGGAATGGAGATTTTGCAATATCCTTCCCCCAGAATGGGAGATGGAATGGGAATTTTGCAGTATCCTTCCCCTAGAGTGCAGTGGGAATGGAGATTTTGCAATATCCTTTCCCCAGGAGTGGAGAGGGAATGGGAATTTTGCAGTATCCTTCCCCTAGAGTGCAGTGGGAATGGAGATTTTGCAATATCCTTCCCCCAGAAGTGGAGAGGGAATGGAGATTTTGCAGTATCCTTCCCCTGCCAAACCAATCATGCCATGCCCACTAAGCCACACCATGCCCACCAAGCCACGCCCACAGAATCGGTAGTAAAAAAATGGATTTCACCACTGTTCTTAATTATATGATTTTGTTGTTTGACTGGTTATTTGACTCTGTGACCATTTATTCTCTTTGCTTTTAATATGTTTTCAGTTTTGCAAATAGTTTTAGCAACGTGTTCTTTGCCTGGCTGCTGGATGGGCATGGCCTAGTCGGTGTCCTGCACCAAGGCGGGGGAATTTTTGCTCTCCTGGGCTCCAGAGTCTTTCTTCAAGCCTCCAGGAGGATAAAACAGCCTTCCCAGGCTCTGGAGGCCCCCTGGAACTTCTGGTAGGCCCATTTTTTGCCCTCCCATACAGTGAAGGGCTGTAAATTTTTTTACCACAACACTGTGGGCGTGGCTTATTTTGTGTGTATGGCTTGCCAGCCATGTGACCAGGTAGGAGTGGCTTGACAATCATATGACTGGGGTGGCTTAAAGGTCATGTGACTCTCTTAAAGGTGGCCAACTTGACGTCACTCACGTCAAGGGTTTGGGTTAGGGTTAGGGTGCCTGGCCTCTCCTTGTCTTAAAGAGGTACAATTTCCCTGTCTATTTACTATTATGGAACATATACTATTTAGTTCTATGTATGTATGACATATGCCGCTCTGAGTCTTCGGAGAGGGGCGGCATACAAATCTAATTAATAATAATAATAATAATAATAATAATAATAATAATAATAAAAATAAAAATAACATACATATTACACATAGACACACAAAAATATACATTATCCACTATATAAACTGTATGTGTATGTACACACAAACACACACACATATAGAGCTCTTCTAAAATTATAAACATGCTACCTCATTTACTGCAATAGGAAAAACATACCCAGAGCCCAGAAGGGGAAAAAAGAAAAAAAAATCAATTTTTTTCTACCAGTTCTGCATACCTGATCGTACCTGTAGGAGCCCATCACTGCTCCCAGGGCCTCTGGGCACACCCTGCACTTACCTGCATCCAAAACGGACCGCATGGGGACTCCTGGCAGGGGCAGGTTTGGGTAGGTGGGGCCAGCCTGGATTTGGGGTTTCTCTGAAGTAATGTACACAGATTCTTAGCTAGCATTCCTCTCGAACCCCTGCAAACCCCCAGCAGCCTACCCCTGGTTTTGACTTCACAATGTCCTCATTGGGTATACAAATTTAATTCCTACACATAGCAGATCAACTAGATCGGCTTAAATCTATTCCAAATAAACTTTAAATGCATTTTTTTCTTATTGTTTTAACAATGGATCAGCGGTGGATTTTTCCCAGTTCAGACCGGATCTTAGAACTGGTAGTGTCGGTGGCAGGAGGCTCCGCCCATAGAAGCCAACGCATGCACAAAAGCATTGTGCATGTGCACGAGCGAACTGGTAACAAAATGATTTACAACCCACCAGTGCAATGGATGGAGAGGCCTCATTATCTCCCATTCAGTCTGAGCCCCTGAATCAAATATTTGCTCTTTTTCCTTTTCTCCATTGATCATATTTCTCTCTTACTCTTTTATCTAAACATTTTTTTCTTCAACAAGATGATTTGTAAAGTACCTCAGGGTGCTAGATATTCATTATCTGCGGATGCCCTGTGCCCCTTTTATTTATTATCCATAAACTTCAATCTGCAACATAATCCATAAACTTTACACTTGCAAGCTATAAAGGCGTTAAAATAATCTAAAATGTAATCTTGCCTCTGGCCCGCCTTTTTTTTAAAAAAAGTTTCTGTTGTATTCTTCTGTAGTTGACTATTCAAAAAGTAAGTCTAATTGTATTCAAAGTGGATATAGGATAAAGGACTACATCAAGTTGTGCTACTTCTGAAAGTAAATTATGTAACTGGTAGGAAACTTTCTGAGCCTTTCAGACAATTCCAGCACGCTACACAAAATGTATTAAGCAGCATGTTTAGAATAAACTCTAGTGAGAGCTTTAGTCTAGTGCAGCTCAACATATGGATTTCAATCAGAAGCTCCAAATGAAACAGCACAAGGGGGGAAAAGATGAGAAGATATTTAAAATAAAACGAAGTTCTTTATGTTGATAATAATAATAAAACTTTCTATCATGTGTATATTATTTGTTGTAAGCCGCCCTGAGTCTCAGGAGAAAGGCGGCATATACATTGAATAAATGAATAAATAGAATAGCAAAGAGAATGGAAATATATGAAAGACGAATAAAACAATATAATGGAAATGTCCAGGTAAAAAGAAACCAACACCTCTTCTACCGATTTCTTGATGAAAATCAAGTCCAAACTAATGTTCATCCATTGGCCTTCTCCGGGTCCCGTCAACAAAACAATGCCGTTTGGCGGGACCCAGGGGAAGAGCCTTCTCTGTGGTGGCCCCAACCCTCTGGAATCAACTCCCATCTGGAGATTAGGACTGCCCCCACCCACCTTACCTTTCGCAAACTCTTAAAAACCCACCTTTGTCGCCAGGCATGGGGAAATTGATTCCTCTCAGCTACTTCATTTTATGTATGGTTTGTTTGGGTTGTATGATTGTTTTTAATTAAGGGTTTTAAAACTGTTTTTGTTTTTAACATTGGATTTGTATTTTGTATTATTGTTGTGAGCCGCTCCGAGTCTTCAGAGAGGGGCGCCATACAAATCTAATAAATTATTATTATTATTATTATTATTATTATTATTATTAATTATGAAAAAGCTTTGGACTTTTGGAAAGGACTGTGGGAAAACACAGAAACTCATTCCACTTTCTGTGGAATACAACAAAACTGCCTTCTGGATCAAAGATGTTCAAAAACAAACAACACAAAACAAAATGAAAAAAAAATATAATAACAATTGACATGGTTGCAAAACAAGCAAAGAAGGCCAAGAACTGGAGTGCACCTGGCCTGGATGAATTGCATGGATCCTGGCTAAAACCTGACCACTCAATTTGAGAAAATGCATCAAAATGCAACAAGTGAAGAATGGTTAACAGCCGGCCAAATGTACTTGATAATGAAAGATCTAGAAAAGGTTACAGAACCAAGCAACTGTCGCCCAATTACTTGTCTTCCAATAATGTTCAGACTTTTTACAAGAATACTGGCAAATTCATTATTCAATCATCTCATGAAAAATCATTTGCATCCAGTAGAACAAAAAGGAATCAAGAGAACAAAAAAAACCCAGCTGCTCGTTTTACAAAATGATACTAAAAAAAATGCAAAATGAAGAAAAATGAATATAAATATGGTGTGGATTAATTACAAGAAGGCATTTGACTCTTTACCCCACAGCAGGATTAACACCTGTCTGGAAAACTTTAGAATCAACAAAAATGTCTGTACATTTTTTGAAAGCAAATATGCAAAAATGGAAAACAGTCTAGCCTAGTTAAGGAAAGAATGGTAGCAGTGTTACAATATTCAAAGGACTGCCACAAAGAACAGTGAGTGAGTCGGTCTATTTTACAAAGTACCAAAACTCAAGACAAGAAGCAATGGATGGGGACAGTGGTGGGATTCAAATAATTTAACAACTGGTTCTTTGCCCAAATGACCAGGTGGGTGTGGCTGGGTGGGCCTGGTCACCTTGATTGGTCTCACCCTTAGACAATTTCTCTTTCATCCAACTCACAATAAAATAGCACAATAAAGTAGCACTGTTGCAATATTTAGATTGGAATGGAATGGAGTGGAGTGGAGCGGAGTAGAATGGAACGGAATGGAACAGAATGGAACGGAACGGAACAGAACAGAACGGAACAGAACAGAACGGAACAGAACGGAACGGAACAGAATAACAGAGTTGGAAGGGACCTTGGAGGTCTTCTAGTCCAGCCCCCTGCTTAGGCAGGAAACCCTACACCACTTCAGACAAATGATTATCCAACATCCTCTTAAAAACTTCCAGTGTTGGAGAATGAACAACTTCCGGAGGCAAGTTGTTCCACTGTTTAATTATTCTAACTGTCAGGAAATGTGAGGGGTTCATACAAAAATGAGGGAGTCAATCAGTTTTCCAAAGCATCAAAAGGCACAACAAGAAACAATGGATAGAAACTAAGGAGAAATTTCTTAAAAGTGAGAACAGTTAACCAGTAGAACAACTTGCCTTCAGAAATTGTGGGCGCTCCATTACTGGAGGCTTTTAAGAAGAGATTGGACAGCCACTTTCTGGAATGGTGTAAGCGAGAGTTTGCTGCTTGAACAGGTGTGTGTGTGTGTGTGTGGACTGGAAGACCTCCAAGTTTGTTTATTTGTTTGTTTATTGTATTTATATGCCAATCACTCCAAAATGGACTCAGAGAAGCTAACAAAAATCATAAATACATCAGGAATAAAAAGCAATATTTATCTATCTATCTATCTATCTATCTATCTATCTATCTATCTATCTATCTATCTATCTATTTATTAAATTTGTATGCCGCCCCCTCCGTAGACTCGGGGTGGCTCACAGCAATAGCAGAGAACAATGTAAAATACAAATCTAATATTTAAAAAACTAAAAACCCATAATTTTAAAAAACATACATAAAATATATAGGCCTGGGGAAGATGTCTCAATTCCCCCATGCCTGACGACAGAGGTGGGTCTTAAGGAGTTTACGAAAGGCAAGGAGGGTGGGGGCAATCCTAATCCCTGGGGGGAGCTGGTTCCATCAATAAAATCAACAATGCACCTCCCTTCCAACTGTGTTATTATGATTCCATCAGCTTTCAGCAGCAAGTTAAGACATACACATGGTTCAGATTTAAAGGTAATGTGCTGGTTTTTCAACTTCCATAGACATTGTTCATTTATCTTATCCACGTATCAGCAAGTAGCAACTATTTAGGTAAATCTATAGCTCTTTAGGGATGGGGTGGCTCAGTGGTTAAGATGCTGAGCTTGTTGATATGAAGGTCGACAGTTCAGCAGTTCAAATCCCTAGCATCGTGTAACGGAGTAAGCTCCCATTACTTGTCCCAGCTTCTTCCAACCAAGCAGTTTGGAAGCATGTAAGAAATGCAAGTAAAAAGATAGAGACTATTTTGGTGGAATGGTAACAGTGCTCTGTGCACCTTTGGTGTTTAGTCATGCTGGCCACATGGTCATGGAGATGTCTTCAGCCAGCGCTGGCTACTTGACTTAGAAACAGAAATGAGTACCACCCTCTAGAGAATAGAATAGAATAGAATTTTTATTGGCCAAGTGTGATTGGACACATATGCTCTCAGCGTCCATAAAATAAATAAAATAAAATATACATTTGTCAAGAATCATGTGGTACAACACTTAATGATTGTCATAGGGGTCAAATAAGCAATGACAAAGCAATATTAATAAAAATCTTAGGATATAAGCAACAAGTTACAGTCATACAGTCAACATGGGAGGAAATGGGTGAAAGGAATGAGGAGAAAAACTAGTAGAATAGAAGTGCAGATTTAGTAGAAAGTCTGACAGTGTTGAGGGAATTATTTGTTTAGTAGAGTGATGGCGTTCGGGAAAAAACTGTTCTTGTGTCTAGTTGTCTTGGTGAGCAGTGCTCTGTAGTGACGTTTTGAGGGTAGGAGTTGAAAAAAATTGTGTCCAGGATGTGAGGGGTCAGTAAATATTTTCCCCGCCCTCTTTTTGACTCGTGCGGTATACAGGTCCTCAATGGAAGGCAGGTTGGCAGCAATTGTTTTTTCTGAAGTTCTGATTATCCTCTGAAGTCTGTGTCGGTCCTGTTGGGTTGCAGCACCAAACCAGACAGTTATAGAGGTGCAGATGACAGACTCAATGATTCCTCTGTAGAACTGTATCAGCAGCTCCTTGGGCAGTTTGAGCTTCCTGAGCTGGCGCAGAAAGAACATTCTTTGTTGTGCTTTTTTGATGATGTTTTTGATGTTAGGTGACCATTTTAGGTCTTGAGATATGATAGAACCTAGGAATTTGAAGGTCTCTACTGTTGATACTGTGTAAACAATTAGCACACACGTGCAGGGAAACCTTTACCTTCACCATAGCACGTTAGCACGTTTAAATATACAGAAAAATAATCATCAAGCCACAGCTTGGATTGAGGAAAGAAAATTCCCCCCTGTAATTATTGTAACTGTGACCTCTTATGTGAAAAGGGAATATTTTTTAAAAAGTCATTAAAACAATTTATTATTCCCCACTGGGCAGTGTGTTTTCTAGATAGATGCTAAAAGCTCAGAAAATGGGCCACCGCTGGATATGACTAAAATGTCTGTTTTCTCTCTCCCTGATTATAATGCATTCAAGATCCAACCTCGTTTTTATTCTCCCTGATGAAAAGTTCACTCCTTCAAAAGGTGAAGGTGCCTATTAGTTTACATAATTTTTTTAAAAAATTAAGATCAGCAGAGTTCATGGCTTAAACTCTGCCATATAAAACAAGAGAGAAACTAAACGTAGTCCTTGACATACAACCACAATTGAGGTCAAAACATTTGTTAAGTGAGTTTTGTCCCCCTTTACAACCTTTCTTGCTATTGCTTGTTAAGTAGTAACAAATAGTAACAATCTGACTTTCCCATTGACTTTGCTCGTCAGAAGTTCATGAAAAGTGATAACGTGAACATGGGACATTGCAAACATCATAAATATGAGTCAATTGCCAAGCATCCAATTTTTTTGACCATGGGGATGCTGCAATGATTGTTAAGTGTGAAAAACAGCCGTAAGTTCCTTTTTGGTAGTGCTGTTGTAACTTCAAACAGTCACTAAATGAACTATCTCATCTTTCGGCTGTGGCGAGGAGGGCGTTTGCCCAGGTTCACCTGGTGCATTAGTTGCCTCCCTACTTGGACAGGGAGTCATTGCTAACAGTCACTCATGCCCTCATCACCTCGAGGTTCGATTACTGCAATGCTCTCTACATGGGGCTACCCTTGAAAAGTGTTCGGAAACTTCAGATTGTGCAGAATGCGGCCGCGAGAGCCATCGTGGGGCTCCCTAGATTCGCCCACATTTCTGCAACACTCTGTGGCCTACATTGGCTGCCGATCAGTTTCCGGTCACAATTCAAAGTGTTGGTAATGACCTTTAAAGCCCTACATGGCAGTGGACCAGAATACCTCTGGAACCGCCTTCTACCGCACGAATCCCAGCGGCCGATAAGGTCCCACAGAGTTGGCCTTCTCCGGGTCCCATCGACCAAACAATGTCGTTTGGTGGGTCCCAGGGGAAGAGCCTTTTCTATGGCGGCCCCAGCCCTCTGGAATCAACTCCTCCCAGAGATTAGAACAGCTCCTACTTGTCTTTCGCAAATTACTTAAGACCCACCTATATCACCAGGCATGGGGGAACTAAGACATCTTCCCCAAGGCTTTTATATTTTATGTTTGGTATGTATGTGCTGTATGGTTTTAATTGCTGGGGTTTTATATATGTTTTTTAATATTGCATTTGTTTTACTGCTATATTGTTTTATTATTGTTGTGAGCCACCCCGAGTCTTCGGAGAGGGGTGGCATACAAATCCAATAAATTATTATTATTATTATTATTATTATTATTATTATTATTATTATTATTATTATTATTATTACAACTCAAGGATTATATCTTGTAACTCTAGCTGTTTGTTTTGGTTATAAAACACAGAGATAGACCCTGCTTGAAATGGCACAGCAGAGAAATCTTAGTAATAAACAGAACAGAAATACGATTCTTGATGATAATACAGACAGACATATCCATGAAGAGTCCCTTTCATACTAACAGATTCATACCTATATCAAGCACCTGGCATGGCTTTCTCGCCCTTTAACGGCTTTTGCTGAAAAAGCACTTCCTAGAATAGGATAAATCAGAGCAACACAATCAGTGTGAAGTGCAGCTCGGATGACCAAAAATTCCTTAGGGCCTGATAACTTTATCTGACTTCTTTTTTCCACTCGGGGAAACTCAAGATAGCCAATAATCATAATGGAGAAGATGACAAACAGAATATGAAGCCTTTACAAGATCCACTTGATTTAGATCTTTCTAAATCAGGGGTGTCAAACTCAATTTTATTGAGAGCCACATCAGGGTTGTGTTTGACCTCAAGGGGCGGGGGCTAGGGGGCAGCTCAATGTTATTAAGGCCAGGGGGTTTTCTGTGGTGGCCTAAGTGCTCTGCCAGGGAAAACAGGCTTCTGAGCTCCGTTTTTGGCTGCCATGGCCTCCTGCAACCCTCTGCCAATGAAAAGGGAGCTTGCGAGGGCCGCACACGACCCTTCTAAGCTCTGTTTTCATTGGAAGATGCATTGTGGGCTGGTCCTTTGCTGTTTCCAGGCAGCCAGGTGGGTCTGATCTAAGCACTCCATGGGCCACTTCCTGCCCCCAGGCCTTGAGTTTGACACCCCTATTCTAAACTATCTGTGATTGGTTCTTTCTGATAGCGTCAACTTCAAACTGAACCTGGCTGCAGCTTTCTCTCTATTCTTCAGTTGCCATACAGAAGGGAGAAAGGGGAAGGTGGCTGGAATGCCTTACAAGACACAACAAAGAGTTTTCTCATGAGAATCAAGCAATGAAGGGGTGCAAAAAAATTTGCTACCACACTGTGGATATTGCTTGATGATCATGTGACTGGGTAGGAGTGGCTTGCTGGCCATGTGACCAGGAGGGAGTGGCTTGGCAATCATGTGAGCAGGGGTGGCTTAAAGGCCATGTGACTGGATGGGAGTGGCTTACCAACCAAGATAAATTTTCAAATAGGTGCTTGGACTCTTTTTCAGTTGATTAAATCACATTATTTGAATAGCCACAAAAAGGACAAATGGTAGACAGCATTATTTGTTGAGGAGCACAGTAACATTTTAAGGTTTTGTACTGAACCCACAAGCTCAGTATGATAACAGTTTGGGCAAGTAGCTCAATTTTCTTTAATTGCTATAATTGTTCAGTTCCAGATAATGATTAAAATGATTAAAGCGTTTATGGGTAAAAACATACTGTTTAATTATTTCCTACTTTAAAAGTAATTAAGGATCATACTAAGGTAATAGAGAAGGAAGGACAATAAAAAAACTATTAAGGATTCAATAAATAGTGCATAAACTTACTACCCCACTACGTCCCCCAACCCCCCGTGGAGGCAGCAGCCCATTACTGGAACCAAGTCATCTTCACTGGCAACAAATATGGTTGGGGAAAGAGCCCACCGATTAACTAAAATTGGCCAACATGACCTGTGATACTTGGGGATGGGGTTATTTCCTAGTTTAATTATACTGAAACCACGGGAAAGGTTTAGATTTGGTTTTCCACTGAAGCGGTGCTAATATGATGTACTCATTAAAGAAGACCTTTGAGAAAGAGCCAAGTCTCAGGGTTCTGATTTGCTTAAGTTCGTTAGTCAGAGCCTTGACAGATAACTTAAGATTTTGGCCCAGAAAGCACCAAATAGAGTCTGGTTAGGACAAACAGGTGGCAGAGCAGGAGCTGTGGATCCCCAAGAAACACCCAGGAGTTGGCAAGGGGCCAGATATGTCAGAAGGCCCCACTCTTAATGCTCTCAAATGGAGCATTTCGAGTGCTCTATTAGCCTGATTTATGGCACAATTGTCCTTCTGTCCCATTGCCTCTCAAAGCCATGCTTGATAGCACTAAGGTGTTTCCTAATTTTGCCGCAGAAGGCTTCTCAAGATAAAGTACAACATTTGAAACCATTGGTGAGGTCTTTAGTAAAGATATATGAAAATCATTATTTTAACACTACAGCGTTTCCAGGGCTGACTTGTTTTGTGAGAAAGATATTAGGAAGGAATTTATGTGACTATTTACCTAAAGTAAGTGTGCTTCCCATAGCAACTCCCAAGTCATCCATTATGTACACGGCCTTGCAAGTTTCACCCGATACTAGTTGAGTGAATAAAAGTTAAAGCCTGTGGGAAATGGATGAGAAGAACAAATTTGTTACAGCCTTCTACAATTTGTTACCAACTCTTCAGAGATTATTCTTTCTCTCTTTCTCCCCCCTCGGTAAAATTAAAAATCTAGAATCTTTACAATATATGTAGGGAAGGAAAGACTGTTACATAAGAAATAAAAAATAAGAAAGTGTTACTTTTACAGGATGTGATTTTGGTTTACATATTAAAAAAACAACAACTCATTGTCTATGATCAATAAGCATTTCTTATTCCACCATCGAACATTTGCCTTTGAACCCCAACATCCCAAAAGATAATGAGCGACATTCTGCAGAATACTGTTTAAATTGCAGAAGCAAATCTGCGAAACCTGCATTTAATCATTTGAAAACATTTGAAAAGGGAATGTTACACACTGGATGAGAGCTCTGAAATCTGGATGTTTTCTGTGGCAAAGCCTGAACAAAAGAACTCTTTAATACTGGATTTTGTGAACTGAAGTGCAATTTTTATTTCAATTTTCTTCCCTATTCACCCATATATTAGCTTTGTAAAAATTGTCTCCTCGATCATCCGACAGAGAATGCATCACTTATTTTTGCATAGATGATGCCTTCCTAAATCTTAAATAACTTCTTCAAGTACCTTCTCTCTCATTCCGGTGTAGAGATTCAGATACCGGTAGGGAGAATGTTGGCTAAGGAATACACAGCTTAATCGTTTCTCTGCATAAAAACCCTCTGGCTTAATTGGTTTGTTGTTTGAATTGATGTTATGTTACTTCTACGATGGAATTACATTTAATGATCCCCTACATCACTTATAACATCTTCTTTTAATTATCTCATAATTTCTTGCAGGATAGAGCCTAGGCAAGTGAATGGAGCTGAGTGTTTGCAGCTTTCCCCATCAATAAATCATTAATTCAGGCAGGTTTTAATTTCTCTAAGATTGGGTGGATGAAAGTTTAGCTTTCAAAACAATATGGGACATCTACTTTTGCATTTGCTTAATCCTTTGGGGGGGGATATATATTTTATTTTTTTATTTTGTCCTCAAATATCCTATAACTTTCACTAAGGCTATTTAGAAGGTTTGGGGAAGCCCCAAAAATGGATGGTTGTGGGAAAGAGTACAACTTAAATTAAGCAACATTGCTTTTCAGTGGCACAGTTGTCAATTTAGATGATTACTTTCAATCACTGCATCTTTATATAAGACTACCATGTGTGGAAGATTTTTCCCTCTACTGAAAAAGGAGTAAGAGAGTTTCTAATGAAAGACAAAGGGGGAAAGATGTCCAATGAGCTGCCTTCTCTTCATCGAATGTTGAATTTCATCAAAAATGCATGGCTAGGTCTTGCCGCCTTCAAAATCATCATGGGATATTGCATCATTTGATATCATGACATCCATGATTTTCCTAACATGAAGAACAAAGTTTTGATAACAAATGCCCGGCCGGCGGCTTAAAACCGCTGGCCAAAATTACCTCGGAGCCAGGGGAGACGCTGCCGGCAGCTCCGTTGAGCTCAGGACTTCCGGGTTCCTCTGGAACCTGGAAGTTCGGCTTTTGGCAGTGCGCCAAGGTTGCATGCTGCCTGCTGGGTCCTGAGGGAGGTCCTGGGTCGCCCTATTTAAGGGCGATCCGGACAGGACCTCCCCCTTGCTCTGGCTCCCTCTTCAGGTGAACACCCGCCCACCCTCCGCTATCAACAGTGTGTCCTAAGGATGTCGCCTCGGGGCCGAATAGGAATTTTTTGAGGCCTCCCCTTTACAGGCGGTCATTTTTTCGCCTATTCCACACTGACGGGGGTGGACTGGATTGGTTAGGGGGTGCGGCGCACTTAGTGGTATAGGCCTCCTTTTGGTCATTGGGGTTTGGCAGGTTAGGGGCGGAAATGGGTAATTAGAAGTGACTGCGCATGCTCCTTTTGGGCATCCTTCAAAGGGTGATGGACCGCCTCTCTCCAGGAACTAGAGGTTGGAACAACGTCGGGGATTGGAGAGAGGATGTCCATGGGAATCACCGGATCCAATTTCCCACGGGGATTGGAGGGTGAACTCCTCCCACATGACGAAGGGGCGTGGCTTGGATCCAGGTGAAGGTGGTACCTTCACCTGGTTCAGCAAGGAGTTTTGCCCAAAGTTGCCAAGGAATTTTTCTGGTAGGAATTTCCGCCCCATTAGTTTTTGCCTCTGCAGGTCCTTAGTTTGTTCTGAATTTAAATATTTAAATTGATGTATTCAAATTTATTCAAATTTATGTTAATTCAATAAATGACCCATATTTAATCCACAACATGTCTCAGCGTCGTTACTCGGCCTCCGGGGGTAATTTGCCTTTGCTGTGCAAATTCTTCAAAAAGTGGATCCACAGGACAATGAATTTGGATATATAGCATCTCTTGGCATATGATGGAACCAGATGCATCTCCAAGTTCTCTTCCCATTCCTTCAAGGTCCTTTCTAGCTCCTCCAAGTTCCCTTCCAACTTCTCCAAGCTCTGTTTGATTGATTTTCTCAGATCCATGGCTCCTCCTAACTCTTTTCTGTATGCCCAACAACTCAATTCTAATTTATAATACACTTGCTAATTGCATACAGTCATATCCCAGTTGGAATAAGAAGAATGTCAAAACATATAAAAGAAGCACCTGCCGTATATGGAAACTGATAAAAAAACACACCAGCTTTTGTGTTGACCACATTGAGTGGCAGTGACATTCTAGGTTTAGAGAAGACATGGCAGAGATTTGAACCAGACAAGATTTTAAAAAAAATAAAGCAGTTTTCTACAACAGAGCTCTGATTTCTTGTCATTGAAAGAAAACCGAGGGACCAAAAATCAAAAGGCCTCTGCTATGCTGCCATTAATTTCACTCTCCAATCCTTCAAAGGCAGGTGGAATACAATCTGCAGTCAACTTGTCTTTTTCTAACCTTGTCGCACTGAGAGCAAGGAGCAAAAAGTCACTGCCCAACTGAACTGCTTGGGAAGCTACACTTCCTTCATCTACATAGAAACATAGAAACATAGAAGACTGACGGCAGAAAAAGACCTCATGGTCCATCTAGTCTGCCCTTATACTATTTCCTGTATTTTATCTTACAATGGATATATGTTTATCCCAGGCATGTTTAAATTCAGTTACTGTGGATTTACCAACCACATCTGCTGGAAGTTTGTTCCAAGGATCTACTACTCTTTCAGTGAAATAATATTTTCTCACGTTGCTTTTGATCTTTCCCCCAACTAACTTCAGATTGTGTCCCCTTGTTCTTGTGTTCACTTTCCTATTAAAAACACTTCCCTCCTGAACCTTATTTAACCCTTTAACATATTTAAATGTTTCCTTCTGTCCTCCAGACTATACAGATTGAGTTCATTAAGTCTTTCCTGATACATTTTATGCTTAAGACCTTCCACCATTCTTGTAGCCCGTCTTTGGACCCGTTCAATTTTGTCAATGTCTTTTTGTAGGTGAGGTCTCCAGAACTGAACACAGTATTGCAAATGTGGTCTCACCAGTGCTCTATATAAGGGGATCACAATCTCCCTCTTCCTGCTTGTTATACCTCTAGCTATGCAGCCAAACATCCTACTTGCTTTTCCTACTGCCCGACCACACTGCTCACCCATTTTGAGACTGTCAGAAATCACTACCCCAAAATCCTTCTCTTCTGAAGTTTTTGCTAACACAGAACTGCCAATGCAATACTCAGACTGAGGATTCCTTTTCCCCAAGTGCATTATTTTACATTTGGAAACATTAAACAGCAGTTTCCATTGCTTTGACCGTTTATCTAGTAAAGCTAAATCATTTACCATATTACAGACCCCTCCAGGAATATCAACCCTATTGCACACTTTAGAGTCATCGGCAAATAGGCAAACCTTCCCTACCAAACCTTCCCCTATGTCACTCACAAACATATTAAAAAGAATAGGACCCAGAACAGACCCTTGTGGCACACCGCTTGTAACCTGTCTCTGCTCAGAATACTCACCATTAACAATAACTCTCTGATGTCTATGCTTCAGCCAGCTTGAAATCCACTGACCTATCCAGGGATTAAGTCCAATCTTCACTCATTTATCTATCAGCTCTTTATGTGGAACCGTATCAAAGGCTTTGCTGAAGTCCAGATAGGCAATATCCACGGCACCACCTTCATCCAACACATTTCAGTCAAATTGAAATAGAAGGTATTTCTAGCATGTACTGAGGCACATGAACCCCCTGCGCATGCACAAATTGCTCGGGTCCTGAGCTATGTTTTGTGTATTTGCCTACTGTATGGAAAAATTAAAGAATGGACAAAGAAATCATATTTCCCTTTGGCTGACCTGCCAGAGAGGCTGAAATTGAAAAGCCAGGAAGCAGGGAGAAGGGAGATTTTTTGCGAATGCAAAAATGGATTACCCTCAAGTTGCACAGTCAGAAAATTTTCAGAGACAATGTTGTACTTGCTGTGGTTTCAAATATATAGCTCATCTTTGGAATGTTACACAGAAAAGCAATCACAGAAATCCAGAAATAATTTTAAGCTGGACAAAGGACAAGTCCAGCACAAGTGCTGGAATATAAACACAGCGGATAGGAAAGAATTCTAATATTTTGTTAACTCCTAAATTATATTGTCAGTGATAGCAATAAGAATAGCACTTAGACTTATATACCACTTCACAGTGCTTTAGAGCCACTCCCCCAAAGCAGTTTGCAGAGTCAGCATATTGCTCCGAACATCCGGGTCCTCATTTTACCAACTTCAGAAGTCTGAGTCTCACCTTGAACTGGGGAGAATCAAACTGTTGGCAGTCGGCATAATTAGCCTGCAATAATGCATTCTAATCAGAGCACCAGGGGTGAAATGCAGCGGGCTCTAACTGACTCATGTGGTCTGGTAGGGCCGACTGCACAAAACCATGCCCACCTGTTCCAACGTCATGACATTCCTTTTTTGGGGATGATTTTCACATGTGCACATTTGCAAGCTGGTGGAGTTCCAAAATGCCCTGAGCCACTAACCTGCCAGTCTCCTTATGTACCTTTGGGTGAAGTGCAAGGATCGCTAAATTCACAATATAAGGCAGCAGCTCTCAAAGCTGACATTAATTGACTAATGGTTTCCCCTTCCTCCTGGAAATGGAGTCGAAATGTATAATGCCTGGCAACTTGAGATGGCAAGGGTGAATAATGGCTCTTCAAAACAGTTAAAACTATCTCCCAAGGGACCTCCTCCACCTTCTGAAGCGTCATTAGAGCTTGGGCAGTCTTGAACACATCATGTCCACAGAAACTGAGGAGCTCATCTGTTTGGAACCCATATCGCATCTCAGACATTAACACCCTTGAAAATGTCCAAAGATACTTCACCAGAAGAGCCCTTCACTCCTCCATTCGAAACAGAATATCCTACGAAAATAGACTAACAATCCTGGGCCTAGAAAGTCTAGAACTAAGACGCCTTAAACATGATCTAAGTATTGCCCACAAGATCATATGCTGCAACGTCCTGCCTGTCGGCGACTACTTCAGCTTCAACCACAACAACACAAGAGCACACAACAGATTTAAACTTAATATTAAACGCTCCAAACTTGACTATAAAAAATATGACTTCAGTAACCGAGTTGTCGAAGCGTGGAACTCATTACCGGACTCCATAGTGTCATCCCCAAACCCCCAACACTTTACTCTTAGATTATCTACGGTTGACCTATCCAGATTCCTAAGAGGTCAGTAAGGGGCGAGTACAAGTGCACTAGAGTGCCTTCCGTCCCCTGTCCTATTGCTCTCCTATTTCTCCTATTCCTTTCTTCTATTCCTATATCTCCTCTTCTATTCTTTCATTGATATTACTAGAAACATAGAAACATAGAAGTCTGACGGCAGAAAAAGACCTAATGGTCCATCTAGTCTGCCCTTATACTATTTTCTGTATTTTATCTTAGGATGGATATATGTTTATCCCAGACATGTTTAAATTCAGTTACTGTGGATTTATCTACCACGTCTGCTGGAAGTTTGTTTCAAAGATCTACTACTCTTTCAGTAAAATAATATTTTCTCATGTTGCTTTTGATCTTTCCCCCAACTAACTTCAGATTGTGTCCCCTTGTTCTTGTGTTCACTTTCCTATTAAAAACACTTCCCTCCTGGACCTTATTTAACCCTTTAATATATTTAAATGTTTCGATCATGTCCCCCCTTTTCCTTCTGTCCTCCAGACTATACAGATTGAGTTCATGAAGTCTTTCCTGATACATTTTATGCTTAAGACCTTCCACCATTCTTGTAGCCCGTCTTTGGACCCGTTCAATTTTGTCAATATCTTTTTGTAGGTGAGGTCTCCAGAACTGAACACTATATCTTCTTTTCTATTATTTCTTAGATATATTTTACTATGAGTATGTCCTCTATAACCTTCATAGTGTATTTTACTATGTGTATATAGATATATACCCACTAAAAACCTCATTGTGTATTGGACAAAATAAATAAATAAATAAAAATAAATAAATAAGAACAGCTAAATTTATATTCCCTGTTTTTTGTTTTGGTACTTATTAGCAGCAAGGAAACAATCAAAGTGATCTAGAAGAGAATGCCGGGTTTCTATAGCCTGGTTGAAGGGAGCGAATGTGGAGACAGTAGACACGGCGCTGGAAGAAAAAAAAAGCCTAGTTCGTATTCTTGTGACGTCTCATCACTGTGGCTCAGCTCAGTGACAGCTCAGTGATTCAGCTCTTCGAGTGACTTCAATTCAGCTCTCAAGTGGCTTCCCCCAATTCTGCCTTCTCAGAATCCCATCCTTCGTTGCCAGTGTTCGATTCGCTGAACGAGGCAAGGATTAGGCGAGGCAGGTTACGTTTAACAATGTTTATTCTTAACAAAGGCTAACAGTGACTTCTAACAGTGGCTCGCTCGCTCCGTTCAGTCTGGAGATCGAGAAAGCTTTTGAGGCACTGACAGCTCTTTTATACTCAGCTGTCAGTGGCTGGACCAATTCTCCTTCAGGCTCTGTTTGTCAGCTGTGGCCAATAGGAACGTTTCTCCAGGCCCCGATGCTTGACATGCAGACATAACACCATTAATAATCAGGAAAAGCAAGTAGGATACTTGGCTGCATAGCTAGAGGTATAACAAGCAGGAAGAGGGAGATTGTGATCCCCTTATATAGAGCGCTGGTGAGACCACATTTGGAGTACTGTGTTCAGTTCTGGAGACCTCACCTACAAAAAGATATTGACAAAATTGAACGGGTCCAAAGACGGGCTACAAGAATGGTGGAAGGTCTTAAGCATAAAACGTATCAGGAAAGACTTCATGAACTCAATCTGTATAGTCTGGAGGACAGAAGGAAAAGGGGGGACATGATCGAAACATTTAAATATGTCAAAGGGTTAAATAAAGTTCAGGAGGGAAGTGTTTTTAATAGGAAAGTGAACACAAGAACAAGGGGACACAATCTGAAGTTAGTTGGGGGAATGATCAAAGGCAACATGAGAAAATATTATTTTACTGAAAGAGTAGTAGATCCTTGGAACAAACTTCCAGCAGACGTGGTTGGTAAATCCACAGTAACTGAATTTAAACATGCCTGGGATAAACATATATCCATTGTAAGATAAAATACAGGAAATAGTATAAGGGCAGACTAGATGGACCATGAGGTCTTTTTCTGCCGTCAGTCTTCTATGTTTCTCTGTTTCTATTATCACTTACATTCATATCAGCATCATCCCTATCAAAATATTTTCCTTCTCCAGGGTTGTGTTACTCTACTGCAGCAAAAGCAACAAAGGTTCCTTAATGAATGAATCAATGGTGACTTCTAGAGAATGGAGCTCTCTTATCCTCATTTCTCAGGCATGCTTATCTATTATGTTTGTCAAAGTTTTCACTTACTGGTGGAAGTGGGTGGAACTGGAAGTAATCTCCTCCAGTCCTTTTTAATCTAATTGAAAAGCGATTTTAATTGTAAACCACTCTGAGATTTCATTTAATTGAAACTGATCTGGAAATGTTTTAAGCAAAGCAGTAACAGGATACATCCTTTAATCTGCCCATCTGGGAATTGTTTATGAACAATTAATGCCAAGTTGAGGTTTGCCAGTCTAGAAAGGGAAAGAGAAGGTTGGGTTTTGAGCCGAGATTAAAAGTCATTGTTGTATAGCACATGTCTTGGAAAATCAACAATTATGTAGCTCTGCTCTAAGTGAAAGTCCCATAGTATTCCAGAGGGGAAAAATAACTTTACACCCCCTCCACATAATTTCTATTTTATGGTCTTACGCCCACTTCTCAGGTGACAGCTGTAGAGGAAGCTATGGGATGAATTGTCTACTTGAAAAGCAATTTATCAATTAGTTTTTGTGGTTGTTACAAATTCACTTCCCTTTGGGGACCTGTAGTTTATGCATTGAAGATAACACTAAATGCAAGCTCTAGTGCTCACAATAATGTTGCAGCATGGAGATGCTTGAAATCTTCTATTTCAAAAATGGATTTATTTTTGTACTGGAGACACGTGTGCTAAAAATGGTCTATAATTATGAAGTAGTTAAAGGGTTCTCATTTTCCATAAGAATTTAAGAGATGGATTGGATGAGATTGTTTAGCAAGCTATTGGTTAAGTGGGTAGAAAGCCACACGATCAATAGAGTGAACAGGTGTAGTGAGCACTCTGTTGCATGATTCTCTTGGAAATTGGCCTTAATAAACTCCAAGAGCTACTCCAAGTAACTACTAGCTACTAGAGCTAGGTATAAAATGTTCTTTCAAAATTCACTATCCGATCCCTTTTATTTTATCCTAAGATTGAAATAAAGTGAGAGTAGCCAGAGAAGACAGAAATCACTCAGAGATAGTGATGGGTGAACCCAACGGTGTTTGGGTTCGGCAAGTTCGGACGAACTTTATGCAAAATTTGGCTGAACCCGAACCGAACCCGAACTCGAAACCCGAAGGGGGAATTCCTCCCACAAAGAGATTCCGGTGGTGAAGCTTTGATGTCACTGGCAGGTTGCTAAGGATGCCAAGATGATCACTTCGTGGATTCCATGGAATCCAGGAAGTGATCATCTTGGCGTCCTTAGCAACCTGCCGGTGACATCAAAGCTCCACCCTGGAATCTCTTCGTGGGAGGGATTCCCCAGCTCCTTCAAAGGGAGGTCTTCACATAAAAATAAACATTGGTATTTTTACAGAAAAGGGTCACCGCAGCGGCGCTGCAAGCAAATGGCGGTCCTTTCACGTAAAAATAAACATGTTTATTTTTACGTGAAAGGACCGCCCTTTGCTTGCAGCGCCGGTGACGTCAAAGCTCCGAATGCTGAACACGACCCTGACTTTGCCCAAAGTTTGAAAAAATTTTGGGTTCGTGTTTGGCATACTGAACACCGCAAAATTCGCCCATCACTACTCAGAGGTTGATTAAGAAAGGACCTCTACACTGAGAGAAGGAGAAAGATGAAGGGAGGGAGGGAGGGAGGGAGGGAGAGAGAGAGAGACTTTTTCCCATCATCATCATCATCATCATTATTATTATTATTATTATTATTATTATTATTACTATTATTATTATTTATTAGATTTGTATGCCACCCCTCTCCACAGACTCATAACTATTATTATTATTTACTAGATTTGTATGCAGCCCCTCTCTGCAGACTCATAACTAAACACTTTTTCATTTTATCCATAAAAGTACTATTGATCTTTTTTCTTCTGTGAAATAAACTTCTAAAGCAAATTCTTACATAGTAAATTAAACAAGAATAGGTGCAAATAAATACAGAGAATTTTTCTGTGTAGTACTAACACAAACACAGCATTGACTAGCAAGTTCTGCTTGAGCAAGAAAGGCATTTCATTATATCTTTGGTTATTATTTTGCAAAGGCTTCTAGACCAAAACTCCTTCCCCCCCCAAAAAAAAAGAGAACTAATTTAATCGAAAGTATCCTATTTGAAATGAATAATTTATTTCAATTCCTTTAGAAGATAGTCTGGTTTCTTGTTTCAATACAGTTTTAGGAACTGTGATGGAAAGAAAAAAAATAATTTACTTTCCATTATGATAAGGGCCAAGGCTGCCTGTTTCTATGGAGACCAAAGATTTTTGCCATGTTCATTTAAAACATTTGAACAGGACTGCTAAATGTGTTTACATAATATGTAATACTGTATTTAATAATATTAACCTTTGTATAGGCAACATTCATTCTAAATCTGAATTTAGGCTGTAAAACGTATACAATGACTTGCTAATAGTTTTCATAGATTGCAATGAGTTTGACTTCTGAGATGGTATAAATAAGTTTATATGGTTACAAACAATATGTCAACTTCATTGCATTGTTTCGCCCGTCTCTTTCATCAATGCATAGCATTGAAACCTGACTTGTCTGAAGCAGCAAAGTGATTTAGTAGATTGTGTACCAGTGTGCCGGCAAAGTAAAGAAAGACAAAAAAAGGAGAGAGGAAGAAAAAATATCAGAGCATGTAGATTTAATAGCTGTAAGATGATGAGAGGTTGTAAGAGGAGGCAACTGGAAGCTGATCCAATGGGAATGAGGTTATTGCCACTTTAAAAAGTTGGGTAAGAAGCTCCCTATATAAGGGAAGCCATTAGAGGGTATGTCCCTTCTCCTCGTGTTCTCTCTTTGCTCTTCTCTGTGTATCAGAAGCTGTATGATGTTCTGTCGGGCTCTCTGATAGGAGCCTCCCAAAAATTCAAGGGTACAAATTTCAGACACACACACGTTTGAAAATTCAAAACAATGTTCTTTGTCACAAAATTCAAAATAAAGTAAGCACACTTTTTGTATTGCAAAGAGCACTTGTCCCAAAACAACCGGGTAGTCTGTACAATTACCCTTAAGCATTAAGTACTTAGCTAACAGCTGTGAAGAAACTTCATACCCCTTCTTCTTCCAACGAAGTGAGACACATACACACACACACCGAAGTGAGACACACACACACACAAAGCCCATTGCAACAATATAGCCAAGAAGGCTTCAAGAGTTGTAAACCTAATCCTACGTAGCTTCTGCTCTGGCAATCTCACACTACTTACCAGAGCTTACAAAACTTTTGCCAGACCTATCCTCGAATACAGCTCATCTGTTTGAACCCATATCGCATCTCAGACATTAACACCCTTGAAAATGTCCAAAGATACTTCACCAGAAGAGCCCTTCACTCCTCCACTCGAAATAGAATACCCTATGAGACTAGACTTTCAATCCTGGGCCTAGAAAGTTTAGAACTAAGATGCCTTAAACAAGATCTAAGTATTGCCCACAAGATCATATGCTGCAATGTCCTGCCTCTCAGCGACTACTTCAGCTTCAACCACAACAACACAAGAGCACACAACAGATTTAAACTTAATATTAACCGCTCCAAACTTGACTGTAAAAAATATGAATTCAGTAACCGAGTTGTCGAAGCGTGGAACTCATTACCGGACTCAATAGTGTCAACCCCTAACCCCCAACATTTCTCCCTAAGACTCTCCACGATTGACCTCTCCAGGTTCCTAAGAGGCCAGTAAGGGGCGTACATAAGTGCACTGATGTGCCTATCGTTCCCTGTCCAATTGTCTTTCCTTATCCCTTTTATCTTATATATTCTCTCCCTTACATATATTCTCTTCCTATCTACTTCTCTTCTTCTTTACTTCCTATCTTTATATACATTACTTAATGTCTATTCTCTTTCATATGTACTGTATATTGCACAAAGAATAAAATAAAATAAAAATAAATAAAATAACATTCAAAATAAACTAAGCACTCTTTTTGTATTGCAAAGAGCATTTGTCCCAAAACAACCAGTAGTCTGTACAATTACCGTTAAGCATTAAGTACTTAGCTAACAGCTGTGAAGAAATTTCACACCCCTTCTTCTTCCAACGAAGTGAGAGACACACACACACACGTTGCTCTGCTTTGTTTTCCAAGGTATGAAAAAGCAACAAAGTCCAGACAACACAGGATTCCTGACGAACTCCGATCAGATATTCTTCCACAACGGCCAAACCCACATGCTGCTATTTATAGCAGCAGCGCTAATTACTGGAGCCCCACCCAAACACAGGTGGCCTCACTTATTTCCTGTAATATGTTCTTACTTGGTCTCTTCTACGCATAATTCTGCGTATTCTGTGGGTCCAAAACATCATCATCTGAATCAATGGAAGATAAGGGAGATTGACTGCCTGGGCTGTGTGCCAAGCCCTCCTCTGCCGAGTCATTCCCACCTTCTTCTTCGTCTGAGGAAACTAAACTCTGAACTGATTCTGTCGGCAATAACACAGGCCTGTGACATGTTGAATTTTCCTCTGCATCCACCTCCCCATTCCCTGGGGCAAGAGCTGGGCCAGAGCCAACACAACATATGATAAGGTATTTAGCCGCATATAAGTTTGCATATATTTAGCTGTATATAAACCATTATTAATTATCTAAAGGCTCTGTGTGCTATGTTTTTGCTCCTGGCAAAAAAAGAAGGGCAGGAAAAAAGAATCAAAAAGAACTTTCTGATTTTTCTCTGCAGCAAATGCAACTGTGATTACAAAATTATCTCCTATTCTATGGATAAAGAAGAAATGCTAACTTTTTTTCTATTATCTAGTTTATTTATTTTAATTCTTTTTCTGTTTCAAATCAATAAGGGGCTTCCAGGCAGCCATTACTGTAGACAATGTCTACTCTCTAATCAAGAAAGTCAGTTTAGCCATGTTTGCTCGTTCCATCATCTTCACCAATAATTCCTCCATTGTGGGTCATGCAAAGTCTTTCGATTTTACAACACTTTGGTCCTCTAGCTGCTGGTATCTTCTGAAGGACTAGAGCAAGGGTGTCAAACTCACATCATCACAGTGGCGTCACATGATGTATTGGGACTTTTTCTACCTTAGTTAAATTGGGCATGTTGTGGTTAGCTCTTGCCCAGTTCCCGCCCCAAGGACTGTGGATGTGGGGGAGACATCCACATGCTGCAGGCCTGGTTTGCCCCCAGTGGAATCTGAAGATGGAGGCTCCTCTGACCAAGAAGACTTGAGTGACAGGGAGGAGGAGAGTGTGGCAGACAGCTCAGAAGGAGATCAATTATCTAGCTCCTGCTTGGATTCAGAACAAGAGTTAATGATACAGCCACGCATGCGGAGAGCCATGCATAGGCAACAACAACTGAGAGATTATCATCAAAGAAAATGAGGCCACCTGTGGTTGGGTGGGGCTGTGGTAATTAGTGAGGCTGCTATAAATAGCAGCCTGTGGGTTTGGCCATTGTGGAGGATTATCTGATCGTTGTGTTTCGTGCCTGCTTTACTGGCTGACTTTTTGTGTGCTGATTCTTCCCTGCTTTGAAACTAAACCAGAGCAAAGTGTGTTTCACTTTGTGAAAGAAGGACTTTGAATTGCCTCACAGCTGCAAGCTAAGTATCACAGGACTGATAAGGGACTTGTATAAATTACCAGTTTGTTTGGAGACGAGTGCTCTTTGCTATACCAAAAGAGGGCTTAGTTTAAGTGAATTTTCATTACAAAGAACATTGTTTTGAATTTTCAAATGTGTGTGTGTCTGAAATTTGTACCTATGAATTTTTGGGAGGATTCTACCACAGAGCCCGACAGAACAGGGCATAGGGCCTATGGGCTGGGAATTTGACAGCCTTGGAGTAGAGTATTTGATCAGCTATAAAACAGATCTTCTCTCTCTCTTTTCCCCCCTCCCTCTCTCCCTCCTCTCTCTCTCTCACACAAACAAACATATTTACCTTCATAGGATATCCACAGCCCACACACACCTCTTTCTCTCTCTGTCTCTATCTCTCTCCTATCATGTCTCAACCGCCCATCTTCTTCATGGGGGGGGGGCTCTCTAGATTCTAGACACTCTAGAATCCAATTAGGATTGTCTTCTAATGATATTATCTTGTTTGGTAATGAAATGTCTGCTACAAAACAGCCACACTCAGAGGACACCAAGGACCTTGTGTTCTGTCCTATTGCAGAAGCCCCAAATAATTACTCAACATAAAAAAACTTACAAACATAGTTTGTTTTAGAAATTAAATGTGGAGTCTCCCAAGAGCTTCTTAGGAGCATAAAACAAAAGGCCCACTTTAATTTACAAACAGTTCAAAGCAAACGAAGGCAAGGAAGAACAAGGAAGTTCTTATTATTTATTAAGCCTCCAAGAGTTGACAAAGTTCCTGGAAATTAGTTCTTGAAAAATTCAAGCCGAACAAAGCAAAACAAACTAGACTCACTGAGCATACTATGAACAGAGAGGTTTTCTCAAAGCAGGAACCATGGAAGCCAAGATTCAAGCTACGATAAAAACTGGAAACAAGAGGTTAATATTCAGGAACTATGATGCAAATTTCAAGATTCATGAATCATGATGCAAGATTTCAGGAGTGACATTGTTCCCTGCGATTAGCCTTAGTAGGGTTAGGCCTTAAGTAGTCTTAAGGGCGTGGCCAATTAGCCTGCAGCTCTACTCTCGAGTAAACCTTCACCAGAATAAACCTTCCTGTATTTTGGCAGTTCCTGCCTTTTGGCAGCCCTGCGTGCTCTTGCATTCAGACAAAGGTTTAGCGCCTCCTTTCTCAGCCTTGTCAAGAGGCACCACAGGATTCCAAATACGTTGCCTTTCAACATTCAGCTACAAATATTCTCCCATATTGGTATTAGTCATAAAATCCATTCTCTGGAAATTCACTTATACCTAGATGGAAATTATCACTGCCATGCTAGTTAGGGTTTTGGGGGAATTTTGCCCTCGGAAGGTGACATGTTAAAATAGCAAAGGCTATTTTGCCCTCGGAAGGTGACATGTTAAAATGGCAAAGGCTCAGTTATTACTGAATAATAGATATTTTATTTGTGTAAGCCTCTATATTTCTTTCAGTAACATGATTTGTGTGTGTGTGTGTGTGTGAGGTTTATTAGCTCTCATTGTAGCTCTGTCTCCATGGTCCATTGTCTAATTAATTTCTTGGCCTTCTCCAAACCCAAATTTATTAGAGATAAACATGTTAAGAGTTTTTTTAAAAAAACTTATTTCCATTATCTAGAGTTCAATGTATTCCCTATCATCAAACAAATCAACCCAGTTAGGCCCAGTTGATCTTTAGACCTATAAATAAAATTAATCAAGGAATCCTGGCTTTCTTCCTGGACAGTCCTATTTGCAATGAGCACATATCTGGCTCTCAGCAGAGAAGCAAGAAATCCAGGTTGCAAATTTATAGTGTACAAGATTGACACCAAGATCTGTACCATATAATACTTGGGCAGCAGATTGCAGTTGAGATCAAAATCTTTCCCTCATTCAATTCAATTCAATTCAATTTATTAGATTTGTATGCCGCCCCTCTCCGAAGACTCGGGGCGGCTCACAACAATAATAAAAACAATATTCCAGTAAAAACAAATCTAATATTAAAAAGCACATAAAACCCTATCATATTTTAAAAAGCAAACAACATATACATACCCAAACATAAATATATTAAAAAAAAGCCTGGGGAAAGGTGTCTCAACTCCCCCATGCCTGGCGGTATAATTGGGTCTTGAGTAATTTACAAAAGACAAAGAGTGTGGGGGCAGTTCTAATCTCAGGGGGGAATTGATTCCAGAGGGCCAGGGCTGCCACAGAGAAGGCTCTTCCCTGGGGCCTGCCAAATGACATTGTTTGGTCGACGGGACCTGGAGAAGGACAACTCTATGGGACCTTATTGGTCGCTGGGATTCGTGCGATAGCAGGCGGTTCCGGAGGCGGTTCCTTCAGCTTTTTGCTAGACTATTGCTGGTTATTAATGAGTAGTTTTTCTGTTCAGGGGTTGGAGTGTGGGGAGAAATCCTCTATGCTTTGCAGGCTCCAAATGCTATTCCTTTTCTTCTACCTTGGCTTGGTGCACCCAATCTTGAGGTTTTATACATTTGTGGCTGTTCTCTCCTGTCTCCCAGAAATAAACTCCTTTCTTTCTATCCTCCATCCCATCCCATCCCGCCCTTCCCATTCCATTCTATCCTGTCTCATTCCATCCTGTCCCATCTAGTCCTATTCCGTCCCATCCCATCCCATCCAATTCAATCCCATCCCATCCAGTCGAATCCCATTCCTATTCCATTCCCTCTCCCTCTCTCTCTAACTTTTAGGGGGTTATTGAAACTTTAACTCTGCTTTAACAATGCTAGGAAGGTGAGCAGAAAGGGCAATCAATCTCTACTTCTAACTTACTTCTGATATTCTGCAATTCAGCTTAACAACTTTTCTTGGCTAGCATTTGCTGACCTCCATCAGCTTGCTGAACTTGTTTAAAAGAGGGGCTTCATCTTTGTGTCTAATTATTTTTTTCCCCTTTTATTATTGTTTCTGTTAACTTGCTTGCAACAGACATTAAGCTGATTGGCTTGTAATTTTCCAGATCTTCCCTGTGTCCCTTTTTAAAATTGGGGTCACACTGGCTACTTTCCAATACTCTGGCACAAGGCCTGGTTGGAGTGACAAGTTCCATATTTTTAGAAGGAGATCAGCAATTTCACACCGACTTTTAAAAAAAGAAGAATTGGTAAGATGCCAACAGAACCTGGTAGTTTGTTATAATATAGTCTCTCAAGATGTCCCAGCATATCTTTTCTTGTTACTTCAATTTGCTCTATATTTTGATTCCTTCCTTCCGAAAATCAATACAGACTCAAATGCCTGTCCTATATTCTCTGTGGTAAGGATACATGTAAAGAATTTACTCAGTTCATTTGTGGGCTTCATATCCACCCCAAGGAATCTTTTCATTCCATTCTCATTTTGCAAGCCATCTGCTTGCTTGATTGCTTTTCTACTAGGGATATATTTAAGGAAATTTGGATTATTCCCCTTTATGCTTTTTTTGTTCTTTCATGAAATGCTCTTCAAATTATCTTTATGACCTCCTTACTTTTTCTGTCGATGTTGGCAGGACAGGCTAAAAACAACTGGAGGCAGGTGGTCTTGCAAATAGGTTTATGCAGTGTCCTCTAATACATCTTCAATATGGAGTCCAAGGAGAAGTGGAGGAAAAAAAATCATATTTCCAGTACTTTCCTAAAGGTTAGAAAGGGGAATGAGAAAAGGTGTACATTATTTTCTTGACAGAACAACTAATCAGGGAAACAACTTGCCTCCAGAATGTGTGAATGCTCCAACACTGAAAGTTTTTAAGAAGAGATTGGACAGCCATTTGTCTGAAAAAATAAAATAAAATAAAATAAAATAAAATAAAATAATAATAATAATAATAATAATAATAATAATAATAATAATAATTTATTAGATTTGTATGCCCCCCCTCTCCGAAGACTCGGGGCGGCTCACAACAACGATAAAAACAATATTATACTGGCACAAATCTAATATTTAAAAAAAACCCTAAAACCCCCATCATAATTAAAAACCAAACGGCACATACATACCAAACATAAATTATAATAAGCCTGGGGGAAAGGTGTCTCAAATCCCCCATGCCTGGCGGTATAGGTGGGTCTTAAGTAGTTTACGGAAGACAAGGAGGGTGGGTGCAGTTCTAATCTCTGGGGGGAGTTGATTCCAGAGGGCTTGGGCCGCCACAGAGAAGGCTCTTCCCCTGGGGCCCGCCAAACGATATTGTTTAGTTGACGGGACCCGGAGAAGGCCAACTCTGTGGGACCTTATCGGCCGCTGGGATTCGTGCGGTAGCAGGCGGTTCCGGAGGTACTCTGGTCCAATGCCATGTAGGGCTTTAAAGGTCATGACCAACACTTTGAATTGTGACCGGAAACTGTTCGGCAGCCAATGCAGGCCACGGAGTGTTGTAGATACGTGGACGAATCTGGGAAGCCCCACGATGGCTCTCGCGGCTGCGTTCTGCACGATCTGGAGTTTCTGAACACTTTTCAAAGGTAGCCCCATGTAGAGAGCGTTGCAGTAATCGAACCTCGAGGTGATAAGGGCATGAGTGACTGTGAGCAATGACTCCCTGTCCAAATAGGGCCGCAACTGGTGCACCAGGTGAACCTGGGCAAATGCCCTCCAATGGTATAGGACTTCCTGCCTGAGCAAGGAGTTGGATTGGAAGACCTCCAAGGTTCTGTTCTGTTCTATTCTATTCTAGTCGAGTCGAGTCGAGTCTATTCTAGTCGAGTTGAGTCGAGTCTAGTCTAGCCTCTTCTCTTCTCTTCTCGTCTATTCCAGCCCAGTCCAGCCCAGCCCAGTCCAGTGCAGTCCAGTCCAATAGACATTATTATCTCCCTAGAATTTTTATTACAGTCATAGACTGTGGAGCAAAACAAATAGAAACACTCAATAAATATACAATTAAAAATTCCAGAATAAAATAATAAATAACAGATAAAATCTAAGATATAATCCAGTCTGTCAATTATACATGGTCTAATTATATTAAAATCACAGGCCATAAACTTACTTACTTACTTACTTACTTACTTACTTACTTACTTACTTACTACTTACTTACTTACTTACTTACTTACTTACTTACTTACTTACTTACTTACTTACTTACTTATTCATTCAATTTTTATGCCGCCCTTCTCCTTAGACTCAGGGCGGCTTACAACATGTCAGCAATAGCACTTTTTCACAGAGCCAGCCTATTGCCCCCACAATCCAGGTCCTCATTTTACCCACCTCAGAAGGATGGAAGGCTGAGTCAACCTTGAGCCGGTGATGAGATTTGAACCACTGACCTACAGATCTGCAGTCAGCTTCAGTGGCCTGCAGTACAGCACTCTACCTGCTGCGCCACCCCGGCTCAATTGTATTTGTATTGTAATTGAATTGTCATTGTATTGCTACCAGCTAGGGAATAAAAGGTGCTGAACTGTTATTGTGTTTGCCTCCTTCTTTCATGCCCACATCTAACCAGGGGTGAGTTCCTATCGGTACACTGGGGTGTGCCCAGGGGTGGGCAGCAGGCAGGATGGGGTGGAACATAGTTCCATCGGCGGAAATGAAGCTGTGTGCCCAGATGTAGCTGACTATCCCCCCTCCCATCCTCCTCCTCAGAAAGCAGCAGGGAGACCAGCACCAGCAGGAGTTGCAAGGGGGCCCATTCCCACCCTCTTTTCTCAACATCTGATCAGCACCCATTCACATAGCTACCCAAAATGAGGCAGGGGGCGACCCAGGAAGGAGAGTGCGGGAAACGCAAAGCAAATTGTCACCCCAGAGAGCGACACTGGTGAGGTTGTAAGTCGAGGAATTAACAGTTCACTTGAACGATGATGATTGTTCAAGCCACTCCCACCTTATCACATGGCCATCAAGCCACTCCTACCCAGTCACATGATCATCAAGCCACACCCACAAAATAAGCCACACCCACAGTGTGGCAGTAAAATTTTTGGCTGCCCATTACTGGGTGTGCCATTCTGGTAATGGCTTGAAGTGGTCCTTTTTAACATAAAAATCTAATAAATTATTATTAAATTTTACTTCCTGAGCATGCACAGAACGAAAATCTTATGAGGGGACGCTCACGTGTGCAAAATTTCAGTGATTTTTTTTGCTTCTGCGCATACGTGGAAGCCAAAAACCAGCAAAATTATACACATGCGCAGATCCCCTCATGAGATTTTGATGCTTTTTTGCTTCCTACGCATGCACAGAAGCAAAATTGCGCACATGCGTGCCTAAATCACCAGGATGCCTGCACATCACACTGGTTAGTAAGTGCAACCCACCCCTGCATGTAACAAAAGTCAATTTAACAACTATTGCTATTAACTAAACAACTGCCGTGGTTCACTTAACAAATGTGGCAAGAAAGGTAGTAAAATGAGGCAAAATGAGCTCATCTTTTGGTGGCCGAGGACAAGTTATATTGTATATTTATAACAATGCATAAATTGTATATTTATCTAATGGCCATTGTGACATGATAACATTGATGATGTTACCTAGCTTGGTAACAAAATGTCTGCAAGCAAAGAACCAGTTTCAGGGAGGACCCCACAATTCAACCCCACGCTACAAATATTCTATTGGTATTTATCTCTATTATGAATAATGCTCACTGCTGATATGAACATTTGCAAAGGAAATTTATAGAGGAATCTTCTAGGATGCATATCCCTTATTCTCTGTATGGAGAGGAATGGCACAAAAAATACTGAAAATACCTCTTCCCCTCCTCCTCCTCCTTCTTTTTCTTCCAGGGAGCAATTTCTTGTTTTAATTTTACAGGTGAATATGCAGGCAGGGCAAAGCTATTTAATATAAAGGCACAGTCTGTCAACTATAGCTATTACAAATTCCATACTGCTAAAGGTTATTTTTTTTTAAATTGCAGTAATTAAACCAGTCCTCTTGGGCAAGAAAATAATAAAACTCTTGAATTACATGAATTACTGATAACCAAACAGTCTGGCTTTTCCAGAAAGAAAATTCACTGAAATAATCATATTGAATTTTATGTTTTGGTATATTTATTTATTATAGTATTAGTTCTTTTCTTAAGAGAAGATTGATTTGACTGTACAATAATAAAAATGCAATAAAATCAGAGAGTATTAGATGCAGCACCAGAATTCTCTCATTTCACAGATTTTTTTTAACCTAACCTAATTTTCTGAGTAGAATGCATCTTATTCCATTATTCTTAGTTGCATTATGAATATAATTTTTGTTTATTAATTAGTTACTGATCCTTGCTTCCAGAACTCTATTGCTTCTTTTGGAAATCTTGACTACAGTTTTTTTTTTAAAAAAAAACCAATCACAATAAATTATTGTGCATTACTATAAGTAAACCCTATAAATGGACACCCACCCACCCACATACATGTACACACACTCACCGACACACACACACACACACTTTTAGGGGTGGGGTCTAACTTATCTTGCTGCCAATTTGCTTCTTCGAATCCAACTTATAGGTAACTTATGGCGCTAACTGATCCTAACATTTCTATTGCTAAATGAGACATTTGTTAAGTGTGTTTATGATTTCTCTTGCCATTGTTGTTAAGTGAATCATTGCAGTTTTTAAGTGAATTTGGCTGGTCAGATGGTCATGAAAGATTATCATATGATACAACACTGCAACCATCACAAATATGGAAGCTGTGGAAGTGATGTGCCAGTGTCTGGAGGCTGTTGGGGCCTGGATGGGTGTCAACAGACTCAAACTCAACCCTGATAAGACAGAGTGGCTGTGGGTTTTGCCTCCCAAGGACAATTCCATCTGTCCGTCCATCACCCTGGGGGGGAATTATTGACCCCCCTCGGAGAGGGTCTGCAACTTGGGCGTCCTCCTCAATCCACAGCTCACATTAGAGAAATATCTTTCAGCTGTGGCGAGGGGGGCGTTTGCCCACGTTCGCCTGGTGTTCCAGTTGCAGCCCTATTTGGACCGGGAGTCACTGCTCACAGTCACTCGTGCCCTCATCACCTCGAGGCTCGACTACTATAATGCTCTCTACATGGGGCTACCTTTGAAAAGTGTTCGGAAACTTCAGATCGTGCAGAATGCAGCTGCAAGAGCAATCATGGGCTTTCCCAAATATGCCCATGTTACACCAACACTCCGCAGTCTGCATTGGTTGCTGATCAGTTTCCGGTCACAATTCAAAGTGTTGGTCATCACCTATAAAGCCCTTCATTGTACCGGACCAGGGTATCTACGAGATTGCCTTCTGCCGCATGAATACCAGCGACCGGTTAGGTCCCACAGAGTGGGCCTTCTCCGGGTCCCGTCAACAAAACAATGTCATTTGGCGGGGCCCAGGGGAAGAGCCTTCTCTGTGGCAGCCCCGACCCTCTGGAACCAATTCCCCCTGGAGATTAGAATTGCCCCCACCCTCCTTGCCTTTCGTAAGCTCCTTAAAACCCACCTCTGCCATCAGGCATGGGGAAACTGAGATATTCTTTCCCCCTAGGCTTTTACAATTTATGCATGTCATGTTTGTTTGTATGGATGTTTGGTTTTACAATAAGGGTTTTTTAGTTGTTTTAGTATTGGATTTATATGATTTTTTAATTACTGTTGCTAGCCGCCCCGAGTCTACGGAGAGGGGTGGCATACAAATCCAATAAATTAATAAATAAGCAAACAAACAAACAAACAAACAAACAAACAAACAAACAAACTTATGGCCCTAACTGATCCTAACATTTCTATTGCTAAATGAGACATTTGTTAAGTATATTTATGATTTATCTTGCCATTGTTGTTAATTGAATCATTGCAGTTTTTAAGTGAATTTGGCTGGTCAGATGGTTACGAAAGATTATCATATGATGCAACACTGCAACCATCACAAATATGAACCAGTTGCCAAGGATCTGAATTCTGATCATGTGATCAGAGGATGCGACATAAGTATGAAAAGCAGTCATCAGTAACTTTTTTCAGTGCTGTTATAAGGATTGCCTCTCTGTCTAACTTAAGAAAGTGAGAACTTCTCAGCCAGGTAGTTCAAAAGGATCTTTTATTAAGCAGATGTGAAGGCATTCCATTCAAAGCAACCTCTGAATGTCCTTAGGCAAAACAAGTAGATTTTAAAGGAGTAGAGACCCCTCCCCATTAGCTAGAATGCAGAGGCTGGCAATACACAAGTATGAAAAATTCCCTTTAATCCACAACCCTGGGAACCAGAAGAACATATGTTTCCCTGAGCATCTTCTGTTTTCCATTCAAGTGACATATCTGACAGTATCTGCCCCCCAATCAAACTATTCCCCCCAAGGTGAACAGATCTCAAGATGCTTGGTGCCATGATATACATTGTAAAACATCTGTTGATACAGGCAATGCTAATAAATCAAACCCAAGACCCTCCTTTCTCTTGACTTGAATGGCAGAATTACTCTTTGGGATTCTGACAGCCATTGTAACTTTGAACAGTTACTACCAGAACTGTACTTAATGCACTTTATTGGAAGATAACAGTAATTTTTCTGCATGGTGACAAAAATATACCATTGGAAGGTAACTTCTATGGGACAAAATGACCAACTTTATATGAAGACATTTTAAAAAAATATAGATTGAGATTACTATTTTGGATCTTTGATAAATTATCATAACAAGAGTGAAAGTCTACCAGAGATCCTTGGCAGAAAAGAAATAAAAATCAAACCCTTTTTGCGACAGGATCATTACAGATGGCCTGATCTCTGGGTGAGCCGTGGTGGCACAGTGGTTAGACTGCAGGGCTGCAGGTTACTTCTGTTGACTGCCTACTGCCAGCAGTTTGATTCTCACTGACTCAAGATTGACTCAGACTTCCATACTTCTGAGGTCAGTAAAATGAGGACCAGATTGTTCGGGGCAATATGCTGACTCTGTAAACTGCTTAGAGAGGGCTGTAGAGCACTGTATATAAGTTTAAGTACTATTGCTATCTTCCCTTACTCACTGGAGGCTTGCAAATTCCAGCCAGCTGATCTTTCCTAGGTTATTGGGTGGAAATAATAATAATAATAATAATAATAATAATAATAATTATTATTATTATTATTATTATTATTATTATTATTATTAATTAGATTTGTATGCCGCCCTTCTCCGAAGACTGGGGGTGGCTCACAACAATAATAAAAACAATGTTACAGTGGAACAAATCTAATATTAAAAGAGAAAAAGACATATAAAACCCTATCATTTAAAACCAAACAACACATACAAACCAAACATAAAGTATAAAAGCCTGGGGAGGGTGTCTCAGTTCCCCCATGCCTGGTGATATAGGTGGGTCTTGAGTAGCTTACGAAAGACAAGGAGGGAGGGGGCAGTTCTAATCTCCGGGGGGAGTTGATTCCAGAGGGCTGGGGCCGCCACAGAGAAGGCTCTTCCCCTGGGGCCCGCCAAATGACATTGTTTAGTCGATGGGACTCAGAGAAGGCCAACTCTGTGGGACCTTTTTGGTCGCTGGGATTCGTGCGGTAGCGGGCGGTTCCGGAGGTACTCTGGTCCAGTGCCATGTAGGGCTTTAAAGGTCATAACCAACACTTTGAATTGTGACTGGAAACTGATCGGCAACCAGTGCAGGCCACGGAGTGTTTTAGAAATGTGTGCGAATCTGAGAAGCCACACGATGGCTCTTGCAGCCGCATTCTGCACGAAAGAAAACTGAAAGACTGCAGGTACCCTTAGGGGTGAAAAACAGCATATAGGGTGCCTCTGGAGGTGCATGGAACTTCAGGAGACCTGGAACAAGTGTGCCTGGGCTGCACTAGATCTCCTAGGGCTTCACCCGAGGACACTGCGCTCCATTTAACAGCCCATACATTAATTTTACAACTGCATTAGGGAGACTAGTGGTTGAAAAGTCATTAAGTAAGGCCATCTTGTTTAACAGCCAACACCACTTGCCACCATAATGGCTGAATCAAGATACAGAATACAGAATAACAGAGTTGGAAAGGACTTTTTAGGTCATCTAGTCCAACCCCCTGTTCAAGCAGGGGACCCATACCATTTCTTCTTGAAAGCTTCCAGTGGTTCCACAACTTCTGGAGGCAAGTTGTTACATTGGTTGATTGTTCCCACTGTCAGAAAAGTTCTCCTTATTTTTCTCCTTGTTCAGTTTCCATCCATTATTCCTTGTCTGGCCTTCAGGAGTTTTGAAAAATAGCTTTAGAAACATAGAAACATAGAAGACTGACGGCAGAAAAAGACCTCATGATCCATCTAGTCTGCCCTTATAATATTTTTGTATTTTATCTTAGGATGGATCTATGTTTATCCCAGGCATGTTTAAATTCAGTTACTGTGGATTTACCAACCACGTCTGTTGGAAGTTTATTCCAAGGATCTACTACTCTTTCAGTAAAATAATATTTTCTCATGTTGCTTTTGATCTTTCCCCCAACTAATTTCAGATTGTGTCCCCTTGTTCTTGTGTTCACTTTCCTATTAAAAACACTTCCATCCTTAACCTTATTTAACCATTTGACATATTTAAATGTTTCGATCATGTCCCCCCTTTTCCTTCTGTCCTCCAGACTATACAGATTGAGTTTATTAAGTCTTTCCTGATACATTTTATGCTTAAGACCTTCCACCATTCTTGTAGCCCGTCTTTGGACCCGTTCAATTTTGTCAATATCTTTTTGTATTTGGGGCCTCCAGAACTGAACACAGTATTCCAAATGTGGCCTCCCCAGGGCTCTATATAGCGGGATCACAATCTCCCTCTTCTTTGACCCCTTTGCTTCTGTGGCAGGCCCTCAAATATTGGAACACTGCTATCATGTCTCCTTTGGTCCTTCTCTTCAGTAGACAAGCCATGCCCAGTTCTTATAACTGTTCCTTATATGTTTTAGTCTCCAGTACCCTAATCATCTTTGTTGCTCTTCTCTGCATTCTTTCTAGAGTCCCAACATCTTTTTTACAGTGTCATCACCAAAACTGGATACAATATTCTCGGTGTGGCTGGATGGCTGAGGTATATAATCTATTCTCTTGATATAGAGGACAAAATGATTGACTGTGTGGAAGTAAACAGCATTTTTTAAAAGCAACTCACAATCCTACCACGATGGGGCGTTGCAGATGGATAGTTATTTCACCTTGTCCTATGCTGCACTTCCCAAGAAGATTATTTAAAGAGAAACAAGATCCATGGTACATTGCCATTTATGTTTTACAAATCGCGGACATTTTCGAGCATATGGCTGTCTCTGCTTTCAGTACAAAACCAAAGGTGTTGGTGATTGGGAGGAGTGAGAGTAGCTATTAAGTAGCTCAGCCTTCCCTGGGTGATAATTAACAACTGTTCCCTGTAGTATATTTTAGTGCTTTCTGATCCTGTGTAACAGAGAATCACCTTTTATGGCATGAGGTTTACACAGTTTAAAAGACAAATGTAAGTTGGCTGTAAGGATCATTTTAACTATCTTGAACCAGAATGAACACACCAAATAAGATTTTTTTTTTTGTTGCAAATGAAGAACATATTAATTATGGATGATCTTGTGTATGATTTGAATGGCAAAGATGTAAAATAATATGCCAGATGTACAAGTGCAAAATTAGGTAGGGAATTATGCTGCTAATACCCAGAATTTGAGAAGGCAATGTAAAAATGATCTTGACAGCTTAGTAAATAAGTAAATAAGTTTTATTGCAGTAACCGTAGGTCACGACAATGTAACAATAAACCCAAAATCCAATAAGGACATATAACAATAAAATAAAAATAGAGTCATAAAAAGAGAATTAGATACAAAGAAGTCAAAGCAAGAAAAAGCCAAGGCATTGACAATTTAGACATTCATTTCAAGATGATGACAATACAAAGAGGGAAGAGCCTTCTCTGTGGCAGCCCCAGCCCTCTGGAATCAACTCCCCCTGGAGATTAGAATTGCCCCCACCCTCCTTGCCTTTCGTAAACTCTTGAAAACCCACATATGTCGCCAGGCATGGGGAAATTAATATACCCTTAGCTGTTTTGTTTTATGTATGGTTTGCTCGGGTTGTATGATTGTTTTTTTTAATAAGGGTTTTTAAAACTGTTTTAATATTGGATTTGTATATGATGTTTTTGCTTGTTCTGAGCTGCTCTGAGTCTTCGGAGAGGGGCGGCATACAAATCTAAATTATTATTATTATTATTATTATTATTATTATTATTATTATTAAAAGTAAGCAACTTGACTACTCACATTTGCAGGATAGAAAAGTACCAGATGTGCTTTCATGTGCCAAGGGCAGAAAAGGTGTGAGAAACATCTGTCTGCATGAAGGACCAATTATTCTATAGATATTTTCTTCTATTGGTTTTATAGTTGAAAGGCATTTGGTGTTATTCCATCCATCCATGCTCTACAACAGAGGTCCCCAACCTTGACAACTTTAAGACTTGTGGACAAGTAGACTTCAGCTGAGGAACTCTAGAAATTGAAGTCCACAAGTTTTAAAGTTGCCAAGTTTGGAGACCCCTGCTCTATGAAATCTTGTTTAATTACAAGGAATATATCATGCAGAAAGAATCCACCTGCTTCTTGGTTACCCATCTAACGTCTGTCCTTGTTACAAAAATTTTCTTCTGATGTTTAGTCAAAATGAGCTTCTTTCCCTTATAGAGATCAGATCTGGTATGGGGAAAAAAAATCTAGATAACCACAAAAGAGCAACAAAAAGAGAAAAGAAAGCCAAGGTGGCACAGTGGGTAGAGTATGGTACTGCAGGCCACTGAAGCTGACTGCTAGATCTGCAGGTCAGCAGTTCAAATCTCATCACTGGCTCAAGGTTTACTCAGCCTTCCAAGGTGGGTAAAATGAGGACTCAGATTGTGGGGGCAATATTGTGTCTCTCTTTTTAAAAAGTGCTATTGCTAATATGTTCTAAGCTGCCCTGAGTCTAAGGAGAAGGGCGGCATAAAAAAATCAATCAAACAAACAGACAGACAGAGAAAGAGAGAGAGACAGACAGATAAATAAATAAATGATACAGAACACTTTTTGCTTCAGTCTAATGGTATTTTTGGGATGCAATATATGGTAGCTATAACTTTCTGCAACTCCTACCCATTAATTTTAGATCTAAACTCAGAGACATGTGTCACCCAGGCTGCTTGAGAGATATCAAATGCACCATTTATTATAATTTCCTAAAAAACCCAATAGCTGTGAGTTGCATCCTTTTTTCACTCTGGGAGGTGCTTACTCCCTGATCACCTTGTGATGGGACTATTGTACTTGCTTCACATAGTACACTGAAGATCATTCAGAAGCTATAGCTGGTATTTATAAATGCTGTATATAGAATAGCACAAAACACACAGTTCCCTGAGGATGGGCTCTAACATTTGTCTGAAAACTTGAAAGAATAAATGTCTGGTCCCACTGACTGATTAAAATTAGATCCTGCAACATTATCTTGGAACCAGCGAAGGCCTGTTGTCTTTGGCACTACCGGAGCAGTACACATAAGCAAAAAATGGGTGAAAATTGCCAAAATCTGGCTCATGTGAGTGTCTTCACATGAGATTTCACTTGCTGTGCATGCACAGAAACAAAATCTCATATGGGGGCACATGTGTTTAGGGCATGCAGCTGTGCACACATCACAAAAATAGCTACCGGAACGTAGCACCTTACCGTTCCAGTAGCAGCATATCACTGCTTAGAACACATATTTGTCTTCATTCATAATCATAAACTCAGATAAAAACTAAGTACAATTTCAATTCGTCTCCTCTGTCTCATCCATCTTTCTTTCTTTCTTTCTTTCTTTCTTTCTTTCTTTCTTTCTTTCTTTCTTTCTTTCTTTCTTTTCTGCCGGTGTGTCTCAACTGCCCGTAATTACAGGGTAATTAGTCCAGGAAGACACACACCACATGATAAAAGGAAAACCCAAAAGTTTTTATAAACAGAAAAACAGATACAGCTCCCTTTTTAAATGTCAAAGGGATTTTCTGGTACACACAAGGCACAGGTTAAATGCAGTCCAATTGCTCACCCAATAACTGGGAAATTGAGTCCAATTGTAAAGTCCAGAGAGTCCACACACACAATCCTGAACAGCAAAAACCACGATCTTGAAGAAACAAACCAGGCTGCACTTTTATCTGTAGCGCTAATTACAGCAGCCCCACCCAACCACAGGTGGCCTCATTTTCTCTTGTAATAATCCTTCAGTTGTTGTCTCCTATGCATCACTCTACGCATGCATGGATGTGTCATTAATTCTTGTTCAGAATCCAGGGATGATACAGATGACTGATCTCCTCCTGGGCTGTCTGCCAAACTCCCCTCTTCCCTGTCACTCACGCTTCCTTGGTCAGAGGAGACTTCGTCGGCAGATTCTACTGGGAGCAATCTATCTATCTATCTAATCTATCTAATCTATCTATCTATCTATCTATCTATCTATCTATCTATCTATCTATCTATCTACCTACCTACCTACCTACCTACCTACCTACCTATCTATCTATCTATCTATCTATCTATCACCTATCACCAAGAGAACCAGACCAGTCAGGGGTTGCCGCTCCCATCACTACCAGTGTGCTGCATGTGCAACTCTGCATCTCTACATCTCCAGTGAGTGTGCGTGTGAGATTTTGCTTCTGCACATGTGTAGGAAACAAAATCTCACGAGGGGATGCACGCGAGAGAATTCAGCAATTTTTTTTGCTTCTGCGCATGCAAAGAAGCAAAACTAAATCACTGAAACATCGCACATGTGTGCGTCCTCTCATGAGATTTTGCTTCATGCGCATGCATAGAATCAAAATCTTGTTTGCACAGAGCTAGGAACCTGCTACTGAACTAGACATAAGATGAGTTTTTTCCCTAAATGCCATCACTTTGCTAAACAAATAATTCCCTCACTAACCATAAAAAAGGTGATGTGGTTCTTGGATGCAACTCTAGCTGTCTGTCTGTCTGTCTGTCTGTCTGTCTGTCTGTCTGTCTGTCTGTCTGTCTGTCTGTCTGTCTGTCTGTCTCTCTCTCTCTCTCTCTCTCTCTATCTATCTATCTATCTATCTATCTATCTATCTATCTATCATCTCTCTCTTTTCCCTCCCTTCCTCCCTGTGTGTGTGTGTGTGTCTCTCTCTCTCTCCAATAGCTACCCATCCATCCATCCATCCATCCCTCCCTCCCTCCCTCCCTCCATCCATCCATCCATCTGTCATATATATAACCAAAGCTATCAATATAACCATATCTTTGAATATTGCTGTTGTTTGTTTGGGCAGTTAAATTTTTAACTGTATTTTAATTATATTTTTGACATTTTCTAAGCCTCCCAAATTCTTTTAGCAAATCAAATAACTAAATAATGTAACTTATGCTTTAATTATTGTGATATGTATGGGCCATTTTATATCCCATTTTCACTTTTTAATAACTGTCCTTATTATTCGTATATTTTTAAATTGGATTTTGCTTTTGCTTTTCTAACTCAAAGGTTCTCTTCCATCAGATCCCCAGAGGAACACAGGATTAAGGGAATGAAAGAAGCCAGCTTTCAAAGACTTTCAATAAAACATTTGAGGACTTGGTTTCTAGAATTTCACCCTCACTGTTTCCTATTTGTTTTCATCCTTTTAAGAATGATTCTTTATTTAAATAAAGATCAGGTAGTTATCAAACACTTCTTAAACCATAATTATTAGGATTTAAAGGTTTGCAAATCTATTTTGAACTTGGTATGAATGCACTAAATGGAGTGGTCCGTGAACTACATTCTCAATTAAGTACATTTATTAGGAAATTCAACAGGTGCAAATAATAAATGATCACTTATAACATTTTTTTAAAATTAATGTCAATGTTGAAGTGTAACAGCTGGTCCCAGAGCTTGATGCACAGATGTGCAGAAGGCAGAGGAGAGGAGAGCAGTGGAAATCTTTGGGTCAATCTTTGGGATGGAAGAGCCACCCCTGCTAGTGAAACCCAACCCCAGTGATGGCAAATTTGTTTTCCTCAGGTGCCGAAAAAGCGTGGGTGCATGCTATCATGCATGTGCGAGTACCCACATCCATAATTCAATGCCTGGGAAGGTTGAAAACAGCTTCCTCCATGCCCCTGAGGCCCTCTGGAGGCCGAAAATGGCCTGTTTCCCAACTTCTGGTGGGCCCTATAGGCTCGTGTTTCGCCCTTCTCAGGCTCCAAAGGTTTCCCTGGAGCTGGGGGAAGGTAAAAACACCTTCCCCATCCCTCCCGTAGGCTCTGTGCGAGCCAAAAATCAGCTGACTGGCACACACATGTGGTTGGAGCTGAGCTAGGGCAACTGCTCGTGTACCAGCAGATATGGCTCCACGTGCCACCTGTGGCACCCGTGCCATAGGTTCACCATGACTGCCCTACCCTAACTCTGAGGATAAAAGGCAGGGGTGGCAGACAACTATTCATCTCTCAGACAGACTTATTAGCCCGCACGAGAGAGAAACTTTTTTACCTGCTCTTAATAAAAGAATCATCAGCATTGTTTGGGGAGCTAGGTCAGAACAAAGGGCCTAGCACAGGAATCTTCAACCCTCCATTTTGTTGACTGGCATCAGTCTATGGCAGTGATGGTGAATCTTTTTTGGTTCGTGTGCCAAAAGGGTGTGTATGGATGTGCTAGCATGCATACATGTGCCCACACCACTTCCCTCCCCCCCCCACATGCACAAACCAAGATGCTGCCCCCTGCACATGTTCAGTGAAGGTGAAAAAAATGCCCAAATGGCCAAGCCGGAAGTTTGGAAAAATGCACTTCCAGTTTGCTGTTGTGCTGTTTTTTGCACTCCGATGATTCAAGAAGGTGGTGGGCACTTTGAACATTGAGCACACTGTTATGTGTTATGTTTTACTGTTATTCTGTTATCATAAAAATCAATTAAATATAAATATAAAGAAACCACATTCCCTCCAGTCCCTGGAAAAAAACATCTCCCCATGGTATTTGGTGCCCAAAAGGAGCCACTGGTCCAGCAAGTAAGGAGAAGAATCAGCATCCTTCATGGTTTTATTTCCTATTCTTAGGAAATGAAAATGGCACATGGTTGGAAACAAATAAGCAAGCCGAGCCGGGGTGGCGCAGCAGGTAGAGTGCTGTACTACATGCCACTGAAGCTGACTGTAGATCTGAAGGTCAGCGGTTCAAATCTCATCACCGGCTTCCATCCTTCCGAGGTGGGTAAAATGAGGACCCGGATTGTGGGGGCAATAGCCTAGCTCTGTTAAAAAGTGCTATTGCTAACATGTTGTAAGCCGCCCTGAGTCTAAGGAGAAGGGCGGCATAAAAATTGAATGAATGAATGAATGAATGAATGAATGAATGAATGAATGAATGAATAAGCAAGCAAGCAAGCAAGCAAGCAAGCAAGCAAGCAAGCAAGCAAGCAAGCAAGCAAGCAAGCAAGCAAGCAAGCAAGCAAGCAAGCAAGCAAGCAAGCAAGCAAGCAAGCAAGCAAGCAAGCAAACAAGCTGGGCTCCTAAACATGAACTTCAAGGAAGAGAACTGGACATGAAGGCACAGAGCAATGTCACCAATTTGTCTTCAATTAATAAGGGAAAGAACCACGCCTGCTATCACAGCTATTTAGGGTTCAAGCAGCCTCCTGTGTCAGCATGTTGCCCATTATCTACACAAGATGCTCTCAAAAATTCCATGATGCCCGCTGGGTTGAATTGTTTTTTCCCCACCCTGATTTAAATATCAGAGGAGCTCTTTGTTTTGCAAAGAAGGGGGAAAAAACCCCTACTTCGATTGTTCAAAAGCTGCAAGGTAACTTTTTCAAACATTCTTGCATTATTTCTCTTCATTGGAAACTTTTCACTAGAGACCAGAGGTGTCATTTAAAGCAAAATTTATAATTTCCTAGCTTTTTTTCCTTGATAATAACCTATCAGGATGTCAAGGGATTGATTAATTCAATGAATTATAATAGAACAGTAGCTGCTGAGGTCTGGTAGCAAACTCTGATTGATATTCAATTATTTTTCACATAAGCGTCAATGATCTGAGCCGACTGTTTTCTGAAGTTGCATATGAAACCATTTTGTGAAGCAACCATCAAGGAAAATGTCAGGGTGGCTAGCTCTATGTTAGTTCTTTCATTATATTAAAACTGATGCAAAAACGGATGCTATTGACTAAAAGGAAAAAGTGTTTCCTTTGACAGCCGTTGCTCTGATAGATATCTCATTGTGACATTTGCCTCTCTCGTTATGATCGTTACCATTTTGATGAAAAGAATGTGTTCATATAAAGTGATTCGTCACAGGCGGCTGAGAGAAGCTGATTACACCAGTGAGGTGACATAAAAAGCTATTTTATTTCACTGGAAATAATTTGGAAGCCTGCTCTAGGAGGTAAGAAGACCCCTCGTATCAATAATAGAACACCTTGGAAACATTTTGCCATCTTTCTGATGTCTCCTTATGTCTAGTCTATAGGTGACATGATAGCAGTGTTCCAATAGTTGAGGGATTGCCACAAAGAAGATTGGGTGTGTATGTGTGTTTGTTTGTTTGTATTTGATTTGATTTGATTTGATTTGATTTGATTTTTATGCCGCCCTTCTTCTTAGACTCAGGGTGGCTTACAACATGTTAGCAATAGTACTTTTTCAACAGAGCCAGCATATTGACCCCACAATCCAGGTCCTCATTTTACCCACCTTGGAAGGATGGAAGGCTGAGTCAACCTTGAGCTGGTGATGAGATTTGAATTATTCCACCTAATAGATTTCACCTATTCTTCAAAGCAGGCGTGGCTCTTTCCCTTAATTTAAGGCAAATTGGTGACATTGCTCAGAAGGCAGAACAAGAAACAATGGAGCTAAGCAAGGAGAGAAGAAACCGACAACCAAAGAGAAATTTCTTAACAATGAGAACAAACAACCAGTGGAATGGCTTGCCTTCAGAAATTATAGGTGCTCCCTCACTGGAAGCTCTTAAGAAGAGACTGGACAGAGACTTGTCTGGAATGTGGTGGCGAACCTATGCACAGGTGCCACAGATGGCACGTGGAGCCATATCTTCCGGTACATGAGCAGTTGCCCTAACTCAGCTCCAGCAAGCATGTGCATTCTGGGCAGCTGATTTTTTTGGCTCTCACAGAGGCTTTGAGAGGGCATTTTCAGGCTACGGAGGGGCAGGGAAGGGCATTTTTAGCCCTCGAGGCTCCAAGAAAGCCTCTAGAGCCCAGGGAGGGCAAAAAAAGGGTCTACCAGGCCCACCGGAAGTCAGGAAATGGGGCAGAAGCTGATCATGCATGGGGAATGGAGCAGAATGGTGGGGCATGCACATGCACAGGGGGCGGGGCACATAGGGTATATTGAATTATGGCTGTGGGTATGTGTGTGCGTGCGGTAGCATGCTTATCCACCCTTTTGGCATCCGAGGGGAAAAAAGTGCACCATCACTAGTATAGGGTCTTCTGCTTGAGCAGGGGGTTGGACATCCAAAGTCCTTTCCTGTTCTGTCGGGCTCTCTGGTAGAATCCTCCCAAAAATTCACAAGTACAAATTTCAGACACACACACGTTTGAAAATTCAAAACAATGTTCTTTATAATGAAAATTCACTTAAACCAAGCCCTCTTTTGGTATAGCAAAGAGCACTCGTCTCCAAACAAACTGGTAATTTGTACAAGTCCCTTATCAGTTCTGTGATACTTAGCTTGCAGCTGTGAGGCAATTCACAGTCCTTCTTCTTTAACAAAGTGAAACACATTTTGTTCTGGTTTAGTTTCAAAGCAGGGAAAAATCAGCACACAAAAAGTCAAAATCAGTAAAGCAGTCATGAAACACAACGATCGGATAATCCTCCACAATGGCCAAACCCACAGGCTGCTATTTATAGCAGCCTCACTAATTACCACAGCTCCACCCAACCACAGGTGGCCTCATTTTCTTTGATAATAATCTCTCAGTTGTTGTTACCTATGCATCGCTCTCCGCATGCGTGGCTGTATCATTAACTCTTGTTCTGAATCCAAGGAGGAGCTAGATAATTGATCTCCTTCTGAGCTGTCTGCCACACTCTCCTCCTCCCTGTCACTCATGTCTTCTTGGTCAGAGGAGCCTTCATCATCAGATTCCACCAGGGGCAAAACAGGCCTGCAGCATGTGGATGTCTCCCCCACACCCACAGTCCCTGTGGCAGGAGCTGGGCCAGAGCTAACCACAACATTTCCAACCCTGTTATTTTGTGATACGCCCTGTTATCTATCTAGACTTCTTAATCTGCAAGGATTCCCACACGACATTATTACTAATTGCAGAGCACATTTTAGTTTACTCATTTTACTGGAATTCAGTATTCTTTCAACAGTCTCAGAAGCACTGTCCTCTAACAAGGGCTCCTGCTAAATTCAAATGTCCAGCATGGTCTGTTACAGGGCTGGGTTCTCACTTACCTTACTATTGGTTCGCATCTTCCTTTGCCATGTAGTTGTGCATGTTCTAAAGAACCAGCCCAAACTGGGAGCAATCCACCTCTGGTCTATTATGCACGAAGGGATTCTCCTTGCAACCTCTCTTGAAATGAACAGGACAAGTGTGAGACGAGAGAGGGAGAAAATATTTCCTTTAGGATTTGTTAGGCTTTTTGCACCACCCTTTGTGTGTATGTGTGTGCAATGGTTTGGAATCAGAGTTCAAATGTGTGCATAGGAAGGCGAGTGCACCCAAGTGAGAATCATGCAAATGAAACAGAGAAATGTAAACATTTTCTTAATTTTACAACACACTAATGAACGCGCATGAAGCTACTATAAAATGCATTATGTGCAATTTGGCTTGTTAATCTGATACACCCCTTATTTCATGGCTGTAAGTAATCCAGCTTCTACATATTCTCTCATATTTTTCCCATGGAACATTCTCCAGATGTTTTGGCAACTTGACAGTACAATCACAGAACTTCAAGGCTTTCGCTGGGTGAATATTTCATGAAGCATAATACTCATCATGCTGTGGGATTTTAGTATAGCCATTTCTTTAGACTCCTGCAGCCATTAAAATGAGGTTGCTGTTTACTTGCTTTTCTGAATTCTAGAGCATGACATTTGGGATTCTTTTAAACTTTTTTTTTTTTTTTTTTAAATACATATTATTAAAGTAACCTTCATTGTACTGCTGTCTCTCTCAACAAAAGGCAATTTACAATTGCATGAGTAGCCCTGTCTTGTTTATTTTCAGTTTGACAAACAGGACTCTAAGCCAGGGTTGGCTTCTCAGGGTAAACCAGATAAGAACAGCGACTAGGTGGGCTACTTCAGTGTTATTTTGAAATTGCGTTGGCAGAATCTTGCAAGCATGAAGATATGAATATGAAAAAGAGCCTCGGTGGTGCCATGGTTAGAGTTGTAAGCTTTTTATGCTGATCACTGGCTGCCAGCAGTTTGGCAGATCGAATTTCAGTAGGCTCAAGCTTGACTCAGCTGTCCAAGGTCAGTAAAATGAGGACCCAGATTGTTGGGGGCAATATGCTTACTCTCTGTAAACTGCTTAGAGAGTGCTGTAAAGTACTGTGAAGCGGTATGTAAGTCTCAATGCTAAATGCTATTAAATATACCCGCTACCACCTGCCATCTTCTTTATTAGTGATGGGCAAACCCAACGGTGTTCGGGTTCGGCAAGTTCGGACAAACTTTACGCAAAATTCGGCCGAACCCGAACCAAACCTGAACTTGAACCTGAATGGGGAATCCCTCCCATGAAGAGATTCCGGGGATGGAGCTTTGACGTCACCAGCAGGTGGCTAAGGACGCCAAGGTGATCACTTCCTGGATTCCATGGAATCCAGGAAGTGATCACCTTGGCGTCCTTAGCAACCTGCCGGTGACATCAAAGCTCCGAATGCCGAACACGACCCCGAACTTTGCCCGAAGTTTAAAAAAATTTTGGGTTCATGTTCAGCATACCGAACACCGCAAAATTCGGTATGGACCCAAATAGTGCGGGTTCGGTTCACTCATCACTATTCTTTATAGTCCAAGAAATTATATTCTATGGTTGTCTATGGAGATTCTCAGACTTTGTCATGGTTGGCCCAAAGGAACTTTTTCAAGAGGTTTTCTTTCTCAAGAACTTTTTCAAGAACTTTTTCCATCCCCTACATGGCATCGGACCAGAATACCTTTGGAGCCGTCTTCTGACGCATGAATCCCAGCGACTGATTAGGTCCCAGAGTTGGCCTTCTCCGGGTCCCATCGACTAAACAATGTCATCTGGAGGGCCCCAGGCGAAGAGCCTTCACTGTGGCTGTGGTGGCCCTCTGGAATCTACTCCCCCCCGGAGATCAGAACCGCCCCCACCCTCCTTGCCTTTTGTAAGTTACTGAAGACCCACCTATGTCATCAGGCATGGGGAAATTGGGCCCCTGGGTTTATATCATTTATGTATGGTATGTGTTGTATGGTTTTAATAATAGGTTTTTTAGATGGTTTTTAGATGGTTTTGTTTACATTGTTGTTATTGTTATGAGCTGCTCCGAGTCTCCGGAGAGGGGCGGCATACAAATCTAATAAATTAAATTAAATGGCAGGTGGACTTTCTTGTTTTTCTTTGGAGACATTTTACTTCTCCTCCAAGAAGTAAAGAGTGTGGTTAGAGCGCAGTACTGCAGGTTACTTCAGCTGACTGCTAGCTGCAGTTTGGCAATTCAAATCTCACCAGGCTCAAGGTTGACTCAGCCTTCCATCCTTCCAAGGTTGGTAAAATGAGGGCCCAAATAGTTGGGGGCAATATGCTGACTCAATATGCTGACTCAGAGAGGGCTGTAAAGCACTGTGAAGTGATATATACAGTAAGTACAAGTGCTATTGCTGTGGCTATTATACAGTTTGCCTTCAGCATACAATCACAATTAATAATAATAATAATAATAATAATAATAATAATAATTTATTAGATGTGTATGCCGCTCCTCTCCAAAGACTCAAATTGAGCCCTCGATTTGTGCTGCTAAGAAAGACATTTGTTAAATGAGTTTTGTCCCACTTTACAACATTTCTTGCCAAAAATGTTAAGTGAATCACTGCAGTTGTTAAGTTATAACATAGTTATTAAGCAAATTTGGCTTCCCCCTTATCAGAAGGTAACAAAATGTGATCACATGTCTCTAGGACAATGCAACTGTCTCTTTGTTTATTTACTTCTCTTCACCTTTAAATGCGTCATGCACTTTTGCAAAGCTGGAAAGCGCATGTCATTTACCCAGTTTGGGAATACAGTGGTACCTCTACCTAAGAATGCCTCTATTTATGAACTTTTTAAGATAAGAACCAGGTGTTCAAGATTTTTTTGCCTCTTCTCAAGAACCATTTTCCACTTACAAACCCGAATCTCTGAAACTGTAACCGGAAATGGCAGGGAGAAGCCTCTGTGGGGCCTCTCTAGGAATCTCCTGGGAGGAAACAGGGCCAGAAAAGGCAGGGAGAAGCCTCCGTGGGGCCTCTCTAGGAATCTCCTGGGAGGAAACAGGGGCTCCACCCTTCCTGTGATTTCCGTAATCACACATATTATTTGCTTTTACATTGATTCCTATGGGAAAATGGCTTCTTCTTACAAACTTTTCTATTTAAGAACCTGGAATGAATTAAGTTCGTAAGTAGAGGTACCACTGTACCTTATTCTCATGTCAGAAAGGACTGCTTTTGTACAAATCTCTGTAAAAGCAGATCTTATTGCTATGAGTGCAAGCATGCCATGCAACTCCTTGGCCAATACAGAACACAAATATAGTAAGCAGAACCCTCTTTGCACCAATGTGAAATTTCTTCGTATTTCACACCTTCCCTACCGAGACCGCTTTGGTATTTCACACTTACTCTATAGGAATTACTGGGAGAGCAGGAGGCTAAGTTGCCATAGAGCAGTGCAATCAATTTGCAAGATATTTTATAGCTTTGAGTGTTTTGTGCTCTCAACACCAGTAAGAGATAGCTACCTTTAAATGCTGCCGTTGATGTTGCAAGACAGGCACTGCAAACCTCTCCATCAAAGCGAAAAGGAGATTTTGTTACTGATGGGATAAAATTCACACTTTCAAAACCGTTAGAGCAGTCAGTTAAGGGGGGGGGGGGAATGGGAATCTTTTTTATCTAGTATAATAAACTACTTCTTGAAAAGAAAATAGATCTGCACTATGCTAGTCCCAAGGCAGTATCAGTCCTGCACCTAGTATTTCCAGCACTTTTTGTCACTCAAAATCTCATAACGGCTTTTCTCCAATCCCTCCAAATTCAATTATTTGCTTGTCTGTATTGATGTGCAGCCTTTTGATGCAGAAAAATTCAAAGACAATTGTCGGATAGCTGGATAAGACTCTTATTTCAGACTGGCCCTTTATATTAAGTTTTTTTTAAAAAACTTGATACTATCCAGATGGTATCCTGCTAGTCAAATTAATTTTAAATGGCATTTTCACTTAATGAATTTGCAAATTTGTTTACACTCATAGGAGACAGTCAGTCGTTTATTTTCTACGGATTAAAAAAGCATTTCTGTGACTTAAGGTAAGATCAGCTTCTTCGATCTACTGCAGCTAGTACAGAAAAAGGATGAAAAATTACTCACTTGCAGAATATTATTATTATTATTATTATTATTATTATTATTATTATTAATCATTATTATCAATTAGATTTGTATCCCATGCTTCTCTGAAGACTTGGGATGCGTATAGCAGTTGAACCAAAAATAAATATAAAATCAGGGTAGGCAACCTGGTGTTCTTGAGGTTTTAAGGGGACTTCAGCTCGCATTACTTCCACTCAGCCTAACTAGGGCCAAGGGACTCTATGTGTCAGGCTTCCAAGTAATAATCCCATATCAAGCAAAAATCTGAGGCAGGAGAATTCCTCAAATAATAGCTTTATTGGAAATATCATATTGGCACAGATCCGGTGAAAACTGACGTTGAAAATCCCCATGGTTTTCACCTAATTAAAAGAGAAAGTTTTATTTATTTATGTATTCATTTATTTTCATCAACTCCAAATTGTCCAGAATGTAGCCACACATTATACATCCATATAACACCTATGTTCTGCAAGCTGCATTGGTTTCCTATTAGTCTCTGGGCACAATTCAAGGTGTTGGTTATTGCCTATATTGCCCTGTATTTATGGGACCATCTCTTGCCGCATACCTCCCAGAGACCTATAAGAGCACACAGAGTTGGCCTCCTCCAGGTCCCGTCGACTAAGCAATGCAGGTTGGCAGGGGCATGGAAGAGAACCTTTTCTGTAGCTGCCCCGGCTCTAAGGAATCAACTCACACACCCTCCCCCCAAGATTCATATTGCTCCCACCCTACCGACCTTCTGTAAGGCCACAAAGACCTCACTTTGCCGGCAGGCCTGGGGGGCATGAATTAACAACTCTCATGGCCAAATTGTATGAATGCTACGTATGTATGCTGATTATTTAGTTTATTATGGGTTTTAATCTGGGTTTTATTGATAGATTGTATGTTTGACATCTTTTTAATATTTTTTTTTGTATTTTATATTGTTGTAAGCCGCCCTGAGTCCTTCGGGATTGGGCAGCATAGAAGTCAAATTAAACAAACAAACAAACAAACAAAAATAAATAAATAAATAAACAAACAAACAATAAATAAATGCACGTTTTAGACAAGTATAAAGAACATTATGAATACATGAGATGGATAGAAATAAAAGGAAAAATTAGGACAGTGATGCTGGGGTGCTTAGGCATGACGTCTTAGTCTACAGTTGACAGTCTACAATTGACAGTCTAAGGTTAAAGTTTTGGGGGTTAGTGAAGACACCACAGATTCAGGCCGTGCATTCCAAGGATAGACAACTCTGTTACTGAAGTCATATTTTTTTTCAATCAAGTTTGGAGTGGTTTACATTAAGTTTCTATCTATTGTGTCCTCTTGTATTGTTTTGGTTGAAGCTGAAGTATTCATTGTCAGGAAGGACATGGTAGCAGATGATTTTATGTACTAGGCTTAGTAAAATCCGAAACAGCCACATGGTCCAATCAAGATGCTGTCTGATTATCTGATGACCTCACACCTCCTCCACCCATGGCCCAGATGTGAGAACATCCTTGGTTCCCAAGAGCTACTGTTTAGACTTGAGAAAGTCAATGTGGTGCTTACAATTGAACTAAAACCAAGACAGGAATTCCTAAGATGTCTCTTTAGGAGGACATGTTTTACCTTTTATCATAGCAGAGGCTATTTCTGTCTGTCTGTCTATCTGTGTGTTTGTGTCTGACTGTCTATCTAACTAACTATTTAACTATGTATAGATGATTTGGGGGGCAGAGACTAAAACATATGGAAAACATTTCTGGAATTGGGTACATCTAGTTTAGTGAACATGATAATATTTTAGGGGCCACCACAAAGAAGAGGGGGTCATCTTATTTTTCTAAGCACAAGATGCGAGACAAGAAACAATGGATGGAAATTAAACCAAGGAGAGAAGCAGCCTAGAACTAAGGAGACATTTCCTGTCTGTAAGAACAATTAAGCAGTGGAACAGCTTGCCCACAGAAAGTACGGAGCATCACTGGAGACTTTTAAGAAGAGACTTGACATCCATTTGTCTGAAATGGTATAGGGTCTCCTGCTTGAGCAGGTGCTGTACTAGAAGATCTCCAAGATCTGTTCCTACTTTGATGATTGCCTGCCTGCCTGCCTGCCTGCCTCTCTGTCTGTCTATCTATCTATCTATCTATCTATCTATCTATCTATCTATCTATCTATCTATCTATCTATCTATCATCTATCTATCTATCTATCTATCTATCTATCTATCTATCTATCTATCTATCTATCTATCTATCTATCTATCTAATCATTTATCATCACAACCAATTCTTTCTTTTCTTCAGCAGAAGAAAAGAAGAAAAGATCAGAGTCCTTGTTTGAAAGGGACACCTGATGTGGAAGTGGTTTAACATGATTTCCCATTAGAAACTCCAAGAGTTCAGGAAGGCAGACTTTTCAAAAGGGAATAGCTGCAATTGGAACTCATATCATGGAGAAATTAAATTGTCTTCCAATTGGGGGATAAGGGGTTTTCTTCAGGGTTCTATCCTTACTCCTTATTAGAAGAGATGTTTCGTCATGTTAAATGAGGACCTAAAAACCCACGTAGAAGAGGGTCCTGCCCAAATTGTTTTTTTTATTATTCTCATAAATCTTAATACATTATATTGCTTTGATGCAATTATATTTATATAGCATTAGTTCTGTTGTGCTGCAGCTTTTTTGTTCTTAAATTGAATCTTTTATTTTGTCTCTACCTTTTTGCTTCAGAAAGTAGAGATTCAAGAATTCAATTACCTGGAACACAATGCTACTATAATAATATTGCCAATATGGTTTATTATATTCATACTCAAGCTTTCCTTCAAGCAATTCAGTATAATATATTTGGTTCCTTATCTTCAATTTTATTTTCCTAACAATTTGCGGTGTAGCTGGATCTGAAAATATCTGACTAAAATTTACCCAGTTAGCTTCGTGTCTGAGGATGGAATGGAATCTGGGTCCCAGTAGCTCTTATCCAGTGGTGGGTTTCAATTTTCTTTATTTCCAGTTCTGTGGGCATGGCTTGGTGGGCATAGCAGGGAAGGATACTGCAAAATCCCCATTTCCTCCTAATCAGCTGGGACTTAGGAAACAGAGAATAGACTGGGCAGGTCCAGTCAAAAACTCAAAATTAATAGTAGCCACGGCATTTAGAGAAAATCAGTGCAAGATACTTTACAGGTGGCATCTAACACACTTAAGATTAGCAAAAAATGTCAAATAAAATCTCACCACTGTGCTGGAAGTGTCATAATATGCATGGTATATATTTCCATATGTGGTGAACGTGGGGAAAAGCAAAGAAATTTTGGATCAAAATTAGAAAAATCATAGAAGAAATAATAAAAATCTGTACTGATTGAAACCAGAACTTTATCATTACAGGCAACTACTCAAAATAAATATATTATTTAATAGTTCATATAGTAACAGCTGCCAGAATAACTTAATAACTTAAAATGGAAACAAAATGACATACCTAGTGATGAAGAAATTATATAAAAAATTATTGAATGTGGGGAGATGGACAATATGACTAAGGAGCTACAGGATAAAGAAGATTCTGAATATTATGCAACATGGAACAGACTGTACAAATGGTTCAAAAACAAGAAGAATGTATAAGAGGTGTAAATATTAATATACCAACTAGGAGCAGAAAGTAAATGTGTATATATTGAAGAGTATAAAATATAAATATTTATATGTATTAGATGGATATATAAATAGTATTCATATTAACTTTGATTAACCAATCTTCAATTGTAATAATAATTATTGTTAATATGTAAAATATGGCTCTACACTACATCCTACAACATCTTGAATCTCCAATGACCTACACTAGGGTCCTCTTTGTAGACAGTTCAGCATTAATCCAATATCCAATCTAATGCCCCATTTTCCAGGACAGGATAGATCCAACCACATTGTGGCCCACAGGCCTTGTGTTTGACACCCCGGTCTAAGAGAAGATTATTTTCTGCTGTGAACATTGCCCTTTGGAACATCTTGCTACTGGAGGTGAGATCTGTTGCCCACCCTCTAGAAGGGCCAAGTTCTAAGGCCCCGCTAATTTGCTTAAGGCCCTGGAAGTGGCTGGTATCATTCTTGATTTTGATTTGCAGTTTTCATCTGATTCTTGTTAATTCCACTCTTCTTCTCTTTATAACTTTATTGTACTGTAAGTATACAGATAGGCAGTATATAAATTTCAAGTATATACATTAAAATAAAACTGCAATCTAGCTCCAAGCAATCCATCTTTCAAGAAATAAAGTCTGATTATTTGATTATTATGCATGACAAATTTATGTATATACATTGAACACATTGAAAACCTAGTAATCTGCCCTACATCAAGATTGCATAAAGCAAAAAAGCAACACAAAGAAGTACAAGAAGTTTAAACTGACTATCTTGGATATTGGGTAATTAAATCTGAAAGACTGTGTGCGTGCATTATCACGCATGCATAAATGCCCACATCCATAATCCAATGCCTTGAGAGGACAAAAACAGCCTCCCCTGCCCCCAGGAGGTCCTCTGGAGGCCAGAAATGGCCTGTTTCCCAACTTCTGGTGGACCCAGTAGGCTCGTGTTTAGCCCTCCCCAGGCTCCAAAAGCTTCCAAGGAGCCAGGGGAGGGTAAAATGCCCTCCCTCATCGCCCAAGAGGCTCTTTAGAAGCCAAAAATGCCCTCCCAGAGCCTCTGTGTGAGCCAAAAATCAGCTGGCAAGCAATACATACAAGTTGGAGCTGAGCTAAGGCAACAACTCTCATGACAGCAGATATGGCTCCACATGCCACCTATGGCACTCGTGCCATAGGTTCGTCATCACTGGTTTAGGATAACATGAATCCCTTGGAAGCCCTCAGAGCTATCCGCAAAAGTGTCCAAAATGTTCCTAATACATAACACCACAAAACCATTCTCATTTAATGTGGTGGAATGCTGTATGTTTCTTTAAAAAAATATATCAGAGGAAAAGACATTTTCACTAAAAAAATTTATAGGTGACATATGATAATTCTACATTTATTTAGGTATGAATGTCCCCCAAGTTTGGTGAATGTCTTTCATGGCACAATTGGCTTTTTAGCAATCTGCAGCCTTCCTATATTATTTTTAAACTCAGAAGGTGTGACTATATGTCACAGAAGCCAATGCTAGCAATAAAAGCAATCTCAGCATTACCACCAAGATGAATTCAAAAGGGATTCTCAAGCAACCTGTAAGGACAGCCCAAAACACGATAAAATAGAAGTGTCTCCATAATGGTGAAAATGATTTTTGAGAATTGCAGGGAAGAGTTTAACTATTTTTCTTCTCACATAACCGCTGTGTACCAAGTTTTGCTTGGCGTTATTTAATGGAGCACAGGAGCATGATTTGGGGAGAAAATGGCATCTGGAATGGTCCTTCCCATGCGCAGTCCTGTCTGGGTAAATCAACAACCAGCTCATGAATGCGTTTGTGCATTTATGAATACAGACAAGGCTTTGAGTGTCTGTTCTGCCCAGAACTTTTATGAATCTGGCAGCCTTGGGGATCTCCCTAAGCTAAACAAACATTTGTACTTAGTATGATGCAGAGAATGGAAACAGCTTATTTGGTTTTTGACTGCTTTTAGTACCTGGTGATTGTTGATAGCCTTTTGATATAGTTATTTTCTCTCCCAGCATCTCTGGATGCTTTTTTTAACCCATCAAAAGCAGAACAACAAAATAAAAGAACAAAGAGATATGCATCTAGAGAAAGCAAAACTATGTTAAACAAAACCAAAAACTATGGGGCTTCACCAACATTGTATTGTAAAACCTGAGAGAAGGACCAATTTTTCAGCACCTTATCATCATGGTGGATATTTTGTGGACCATTGATCCCATTCTTGAGGGCAGGTTGTGTGACAGAGAAAATAGGTTTCCAGAGTCTTATTAGATAATATTATATGAAGGAATCATATAGAGTGATACCTCGTCTTACGAAGTTAATTCATTCCGTGACCAGGTTCGTAAGATGAAAAGTTCGTAAGACAAAGCAATTTTCCTCAAAGGAATCAATGTAAAAGTAAATTATGCATGCAACCCCATCCCAACCCTTTTGCCTTGCGCCGCTGGGAATCCCCGCCTCCGGACTTCCATTGCCAGCCAAAGCGCTGGGATTTCCCTGAGGCTCCCCGTGCTGGGAAACCCAAGCTTCGAACTTCCATTGCCAGCCGAAGCACGGGGATTCCCCTGAGGCTCTCCTCACTGGGAAACCCCACCTCCAGACTTCTGTTGTCAGCCAAAGCACGGGGATTCCCCTGAGGCTCCCCTCGCTGGGATTCAAAGCAGTGCTGTCAAAAATGAAGTGATTCCCCATGCTTCGGCTGACAACGGAAGTCCAGAGGTGGGGTTTCCCAGTGACGGGAGCCTCAGGGGAATGCCTGCACTTCAGCTGACAATGGAAGTCCAGAGGTGGGGCATTCCAGCGGCGGCGGCTTGGGTTAGTAAGGTGAAAATAGTTTGGAAGAAGAGGCAAAAAAATCTTAAGCACCGGGTTCGTATCACAAAAAGTTCATATGAACAGGGGTATGTAAGACAAGGTATCACTGTAATTGTTGCCAGACAAATAAAAAATATCCCTCAAGAAACCTGTCCCTATGCTATGAAGAACTTTATAGATAATAACCAGCACACTGAATCACATGTAGAAACCACCTGGCAACCAGTGCAGCTCATAGAGCAGTGGGGTCGTATCAGCAGAGGGTGACATGCCTGTTATTGTCACATTCTGGACCAACCACAGTTTCTGAATGGCTTTCAAGGACAGTCTCATGTAGAGTTTGTTGCAATAGTTCAGTCTTGATGTCAGGAGCACATCGGTGATTGTCAGAAAGTTTTTATTATCTGTGTAGTGATTCTAGGTTTGGAAATCCAATATTACACACTATGACATATTTTTTCTTACATTTTTAAAATTTTATTTCATATACAGTAATACCTCATCTTACGAACTTAATTGGTTCCAGAAGTAGGTACGTAAAGTGAAAGGTTCGTAAAATGAAACATTGTTTCCCATAGGAAACAATGTAAAAGCAATTAAAGCATGCAAAGGGGGGAAAATCGCAAAATGGCGCTCCGCTGGGCGCCACTGCCCAGCTGTCACTTTTTAAAACATCTTTGTGATGTCAAAGCTCCGCCCATGGAATTCCCTATTGAGATTCCCCACCTCCTTTCCAGCCTCCAGATTGGCCGCAAACACTGCCGTCGATTGCAAAAACAGCGCTCTGCCGGGCGCCGCCGCCCGGCTGTAACCTTCTGAAACAGCCAGGCGCTTCTCGGCGGCCTCAGGAACCCGAACCCGAAACTCTGGGTTCGGCGTTCGGAAGAACGCCGAGAAGCCCCCCGGCTGTTTCAGAAGGTGACAGCTGGGAGGCAGCACTTCTCGGCGGCCTCCTGAACCCGAACCTGAAAAGTTCGGGTTTGGGAAAACGCCGAGAAGCCCCCCAGCTATTTTAAAAGGTGACAGCCAGGCAGCGGCGCCCTGCGGAGCGCCATTTTGCGATCTGCGGTGGGTTCGTAAGCCGAAAAAAGTTCGTAAGAAGAGGCAAAAAATTTCCGAACCCTGGGTTCGTATCATGAGGTACCACTGTATTTACATCACAAATGTACTGTTTCATTTTTTCAATAATAACAAAAAAAAACCTCCTATACATATTTTCTATGTCATTAATACAGTCATTATATATTATACCATTGAAGCTGCTTTTACCATTGCTTACTTATTTTTTTATTTCTCACAAACCTTCTCTCTCTTCTCCCTCTATTCTTCTTCCTTTCCTTTCCCTCCCTCCTGTCTTTCTCTACATCCCTTTCCTCCTATCGCTCTTCCCCTTCCCCCTCTCCTGTCCCTTTCTTCTTTCCTCTTCACCCTTCTTTTTTCTCTCCTATTCTATTGTTGTGTTCTTTTATTCTAATAAACCTCAGGATGGCCTTCTATCAGTCTCAATTTATTATTTATTTAACACCTCTTTTATTTTCTATTTCTTCTTCACATTTTTTGCTTATTAATATTTTTTTGTTTTTAATGTATATTTATCTCATATAACTTTTCTGTATTTCTCTTCCGCCTCTCCTCCCTGCATTTTTTTTTGGGGTGGGTGGGTGGTTGGAAGTGGTTTGCCATTTTCTTCTTCCTAGGGTTGTGTGAAGGGGGCTGGCTCAAGTTTACCCACCTGGCATTACGTCTAAAACTGCCTTAGAACTCATGATCTTCTGGCTTCTATCCTGCTGCCTTAATCACTACATCAAACGAGCTTTCTGAAATTATGCTTACCTATGCTTGAGAACAAAAATACATCCCTTCTAAGTAATGCTCGATAAGTAGTTAAAAGCAACGCTCACCTAGGTTGTTTCTGGGTGGAATACATGGATCAAAGTCGTGCCTCAAATGTATATTAAGGAAGTTGACAGGAGTGCAATAAACATGCAGAGAAAAAATGGCTAACTCATTCCGCTCCATCTGCTGTGTGAGATCCAATCTGTCTGAATAAGCAGCAGGTGTCAGATTTGAAAGAGAGAGAGAGAGAAAGCTTTGATTGTTTTTGTCTTTTGGGTCTCATTCTATACCTGTGATGGCGAATGTATGGCGCGCGTGCCACAAGTGGTATATAGAGCTGTATCGGTGGGCACGTGAGCTCAAGTCTGGCACAGATATGTGCTCTGGCTAGCTAATTTTGGGGCCTTCTGGGCTCCTGGGAGGGAGGAAATGGTCGCTTTTTAGCCTCTGGATTGAGTGAGGAAGGCCATTTTTGCCCTTCCCAGGCTCCTAGAAAAGCTCTAGAGCTTGTGGGGACTTTTCCACAGACTCTGAGATTCGAACATAGAATAGTAGAATTGAAAACCTCTTGGAGATTTTCTAGTCCAAACTACTACTTAGGCAGGAAACCCTACACCACTTCAGACTGATGGTTATCCAGTCTCTTCTTAAAAACTTTCAGTGTTGGAGCATTCACAACTTCTGGAGGCAAGCTGTTCCACTGACTAATTGTTCTGTCAGGAAATTTCTCCTTAGTTCTAAATTGCTTCTCTCCTTGCTCAGCTCCTACCCATTGGTTCTTGTTCTACCCTTCAGGTGCTTTGGAGAATAGATTGACTCCCCCTTCTTTGTGGCAACCCCTGAGATATTGGAATACTGCTATCATGTCTTCCTTAGTCCTTCTTTTTATCAGACTAGACATATCTATGATTGAACAGGAAAAAAAATACAGAAAACAGTATTGGATATGCTAAACACAAATGTGTAATACAGTAGTACTTCTACCAAAAATGCCTCTACTTGCTTATTTATTAGGTTTGTATGCCGCCCCTCTCCGTATACTATGAACTTTTCTAGATAAGAACCAAGTGTTCAAGATTTTTTTGCCTCTTCTCAAGAACCATTTTCCACTTACAAACCTGAGCCTTTGAAACTGTAACAGGAAAAGGCAGGAAGAAGTCTCCATGGGGCCTCTCTAGGAATCTCCTGGAGAGGGCCTCCACCCTCCCTGTGGTTTCCCCAATCACAGGCATTATTTGCTTTTACATTGATTCCTATGGGAAAAATTGCTTCTTCTTCCAAACTTTTCTACTTAAGAACCTGGTCACAGAACAAATTAAGTTCATAAGTAGAGGTACCACTGCAGTGTGAATATAGGCTCATAGATGTGCATATTTGCTTTTATAACATTCATTCATATAGGCATTTGCACATGTACACACACCCCTGCGTGGCAATCATTTAGTTTTAAGCTTCAGCTTTATCTACCGAGAATCTGCATTTGTAATGCTATGTCAGTTTATTTAGTAAAAAGAGAAATAGCTTTCTTTCAGTACAGAGAAAATAATGGAGATGAATATCAATAATGCATTTATGTGCTGCCCAATGACAACGCATTTTGGTGCTTCCTTACAATAGCAGTAACATTAAAATATAAGCACCAAACAACAAGGAAAAAACCCCAAAGAAACGAAACCACAGCAGATTTCAACAAATTCTTCACAACACGAAAGATTTAAGAGATCTTAAAGGGCTGAAATAATAAACAGCTCTCGGCTGGCTGCTGAAAGGACCACAGATTAATTGCCAGATGAAATTCCCTGGAGAAGATAATCCACAACTATGCTGCTCCCCAGCAAACACGCTTCCTTTGTGCTGTTCCATCTTTGCCACTATTCACCACTGAGCTGCAGCATGGTTGATGTACTTTTATGTCATTGTCCTCGGGAGTCTCCTTTGACGCCTCCGATAGCTGGAAGCAGCTTATGTGCAGGAGGCCAGAGTAACTCTCATAAACAATGCAAAGTGAAGTGTTCCATAGATTTAGAAGCAGGGAACAATATCACTTCACAAAACAGGTTCAAAGGGGTGTTTTGCTCAAAGACAAATTGTAATAAAATACCTCTCGAGAGCTGTGCACAGACCAATTATTTGGAAAACATCCCTGGAAGGAAGTCTGAGGATGATAGTTTAAGCCTAGACATTGTCCCAACAGAGTAGCAGTTTTCTCTCTTCCGTTTCATGAATTCACCCATATCTTGCTCCTTGGAATAAAGTAGGAGGTAGGATGGTATATGTTGTGGTTAGCTCTGGCCCAGCTCCTGCCCCAAGGACTGTGGATGTGGGGGAGACATCCACATGCTGCAGGCCTGTTTTGCCCCCGGTGGAATCTGAAGATGAAGGTTCCTCTGACCAAGAAGGCATGAGTGACAGGGAGGAGGAGAGTGTGGCAGACAGCTCAGAAGGAGATCAATTATCTAGCTCCTCCTTGGATTCAGAACAAGATTTAATGATACAGTCACGCATGCAGAGAGCGATGCATAGGCAACAACAACTGAGAGATTATTATCAAAGAAAATGAGGCCACCCGTGGTTGGGTGGGGCTGTGGTAATTAGTGAGGCTGCTATAAATAGCAGCCTGTGGGTTTGGCCATTGTGGAGGATTATCTGATCGTTTGTTGTGTTTCATGACTGCTTTACTGACTTCGACTTTTTGTGTGCTGATTTTTCCCTGCTTTGAAACTAAACCAGAGCAAAGTGTGTTTCACTTTGTGAAAGAAGAAGGACTGTGAATTGCCTCACAGCTGCCAGCTAAGTATCACAGGACTGATAAGGGACTTGTATAAATTACCAGTTTGTTTGGAGATGAGTGCTCTTTGCTATTCCAAAAGAGGGCTTGGTTTAAGTGACTTTTCATTATAAAGAACATTGTTTTGAATTTTCAAACGTGTGTGTGTCTGAAATTTGTACCTGTGAATTTTTGGGAGGAATCTACCAGAGAGCCCGACAGAACAGTATATAATTACATTAACTAGCATTTAGCATTTACACTTATTGTATATACCACTTAATGGTGCTTTGACAGCCCTCTCTAAGTGGTTTACAGAATCAGCATATTGCCCCCAACAATCAGGGTCCTCATTCTACCCACCCCTGAAGAGTGGAAGGCTGAGTCAACCTTGAGCCGGTGGTGGATTTGAATTGCTGAACTACAGCTAGCAGTTAGCTGAAGTAGCCTGCAGTGCTGCACTCTATTCACTGTGCCACCCCAGCTCTTAGTCTAACTAATCAAGTGTCAAGTAAAAGAAATAACAGTTTAGGGTCTATAATAATTTCTTACTGATTTGTGGGTGGACTGTTTCCAAATAGCTCACACCCTAAAGTTCATCATGACCAGACTGTGAATGCATATGTGTCAATAGGAGTTTAACTTTAATATATTCAAATGTTTTTCAACTTCAACAACTTTAGGATATTTGGGCTTTAGCTTCCAGTAATCCCCAGCCAGTATACATACTATTATTTTATTATTATTATTTATTAGATTTGTATGCCGCCCCTCTCCGTAGACTCGGGGCGGGTCACAGCATACAATAAAACAATTTATGACAAATCTAATAGATTTAAAAAACATTTAAAAACCCCGTTATTAAACCAGACATACATTCAGACATACCATACATAAATTGTATAGGCCTGGGGGAGAGGGGGGGGGGAATGCCTCAATTCCCCCATGCCTGACAGCAGAGGTGAGTTTTAAGGAGTTTACGGAAGGCAAGGAGGGTGGGGGCAGTTCTAATCTCTGGGGGGAGCTGGTTCCAGAGAGTCAGGGCCGCCACAGAGAAGGCCCTTCCCCTGGGACCCGCCAGGCCAACTCTGTGGGACCTAATTGGTCGCTGGGATTCGTGCGGTAGAAGGCGGTCCTGGAGATATTCTGGTCCAATGCCATGAAGGGCTTTATAGGTCATAACCAACACTTTGAATTGTGACCGGAAATTGATCGGCAACCAATGCAGATTTACCTAGCCTTTATAGTGCCTTCTATGAATGTTATCTAAATAATTGGACTTTGCAAAGCTTCAAAACTGAATTCTGGAAGCTGAAGTCCACACATTTTAAAGTTGCTGAGGTTAAGAAACACTGCTATAGATGCTTAATAAACTTCTGAACCAGAGGTGAAATCTAGCAGGTTCTGACAAGTTCTGTAAAACCAGTAGCAGAAACTTTGAATAGTTTGGACAACCGGCAAATACCACCTCTGGCTGGTCCCAGAATGGGTGGGAATGTAGATTTTGCAGTATCTTTTCCCCAGGAGTGAGAGGCAATAGGGATTTTGCAGTGTCCTTCCCTTGGAGTGGGGTAGGAATGGAGATTTTGCAATATCTTTCCCCCAGGAGTGGGGAGACAATGGGGATATTGCAGTGTGCTTCCCCTGTAGTGGGGTGGGAATGCAGATTTTGTAATATTTTTTTCCCCAGGAGTGGAGAGGCAATAGGGATTTTGCAGTGTCCTTCCCTTGGAGTGGGGTAGGAATGGGGATTTTGCAGTGTCTTTCCCCCAGGAGTGGGGAGGCAATGGGGATTTTGCAGTGTCTTTCCCCAGAGTGGGGTAGGAATGGAGATTTTGCAATATCCTTCCCCTGTCATGCCCATCAAGCCATACTATGCCCACCAAGGCACACCCACAAAACCAGTAGTAAAAAAAAAAAAGGATTTCATCACTGTACCGATATCTATGTTCTGCTTAGAATTCTGATGCTGCTTCATATAACACGTTAAAAGATAAGAAAGTAGCACATAAAAGCTTTGTGGTGCCTCTGATCTTTCAGATATGTTTGCATGTCCAAGTAGTTAAAAATAAAAGATTTATGAAGAAAAAAATATTTAAAAGATTCAGTAAATTACTGAAATCTATTGAAGTTACGCAGCATACTTTGTACAGCAAACTCATTTAAGAACACATGTCCAAACTCACTTCTTGGCTTCTCCCCCCCTTAATTTTTTTACTCAGTGTGATTTTAATTGGCTGGATCATTCAGTATGCCATTTGGAGTATATGTTGCATGCAGAGATAAGTAGAGAAGAATTTGGTCCTGCATGGGTTCTTGCTGAAATGGACCCACTTATCAGGAGAAGGTAGAGAAAGGAAGAGAGAATTAAATTATTGAAAAGGCCTTGTAAAAATCTTTCTATATAATGGAAGCGTAATAGAAACTTTCTCTGCTGAAGCCCTTTATTAAGCCCAAAGACATCTTGTCTTCTAACAAGGGGTTCTCTAACTTTAGCAACCTAAAGACTTGTGAACTAGTTGAAGTCCACAAATCGTAAAGTTGCCAAGATTGGTGACCCCTGTTGTAAGATGTTTGCATGATGAATGTAATGCTTGTTCATTGGCCACCATACTTTTGTAGATCTGGTAATCTACAAAAGTACAATGGACAACAAACAAGCATTACAGCTTTCTTCCTAATAGAAGTTTATTTGCCACTGGTGGTGCAGTGGTTAGAATGTAGTACTGCAGGCTAATTCTGCTGCCTGCCTGCTGCTGTTCTGTCGGGCTCTCTGGTAGAATCACAGGTACAAATTTCACACACACACGCGTTTGAAAATTCAAAACAATGTTCTTTATAATGAAAATTCACTTAAACCAAGCCCTATTTTGGTATAGCAAAGAGCACTGGTCTCCAAACAAACTGGTAATTTGTACAAGTCCCTTATCAGTTCTGTGATACTTAGCTTGCAGCTGTGAGGCAATTCACAGTCCTTCTTCTTTCACAAAGTGAAACACACTTTGCCCTGGTTTAGTTTCAAAGCGGGGAAAAATCAGCACACAAAAGGTCAAAGTCAGTAAAGCAGTCATGAAACACAACGATCAGATAATCCTCCACAATGGCCAAACCCACAGGCTGCTATTTATAGCAGCCTCACTAATAACCACAGCCCCACCCAACCACAGGTGGCCTCATTTTCTTTGATAATAATCTCTCAGTTGTTGTTGCCTATGCATTGCTCTCCGCATGCATGGCTGTATCATTAACTCTTGTTCTGAATCCAAGGAGGAGCTAGATAATTGATCTCCTTCTGAGCTGTCTGCCACACTCTCCTCCTCCCTCTCACTCATGTCTTCTTGGTCAGAGGAGCCTTCATCTTCAGATTCCATCGGGGGGGGGTGGCAAAACAGGCCTGCAGCATGTGGATGTCTCGCCCACATCCACAGTCCTTGGGGCAGGAGCTGGGCCAGAGCTAACCACAACAGCTGCCTGCAATTTGGCAGTTTGAATCTTACCACACTCAAGGTTGACTCAGTCTTCTGTCCTTCCGAGGTTGGTAAAATGAGGACCTAGATTGTTGGGGGCAATATGTTGACTCTGTAAACCACTTAGAGAGGTCTGTAAAGTGGTATATAAGTCTAAGTGCTATTGCTATTTATTGTCCAGATCTAATTGCCAAGTTGAGACCACTTTTTTGGCTTTATCGTTGGCCAGACATTAATCACATTTAGTGCTTTCTATTGGTAATCAATAGACCAATAAAGAGGCCGGACTATTCCTATTTTTTTTTAATCAACTAAGCTTAACACCAAATCAAACTGAGAAGCTAAGGTTAGTTGATAGAAGACATAGCAGTAGTGGCTCATATTCCCTCTTTCATTGTAAAAGATGAGCAAAAGAGCAGTAAAACTATTTGTGCATACGCTGTGGCTAACTGTGTAATGGAATAACAAGGTCCATTGATTTGGGAGACTTTAATTGATTGAGAGCTGACTAATTGAAAATAAAAAGTCTACATCACAGTGGGAAGATTCTCCTTCACAAAATAACTTTAGCTGTGGCATTGAAATGAATTCAAAACCATCATCCTCTCCAGGGATGGGTTCCACTTACCTTCACCACCGGTTTGCATAGTGAAATTTTGCACATGCAGTGAGCGAAGCAAGTATGCATGACACGCATCCCCCAGCCCCAAACACAGCTGAGGATCTGATCAGCTGTGCTTCAGCTGAAGGAATAAAGGAACGTATAAACTTGGTGGTGGGCGGGAGGGTGGGAGGGCCCTTTTTCAAGCAGCAGCAGAGGAAAAACACCTTCAAAATAGTAAAAGAAAATCCCCAAAATTCCAAAAAAAGGGTAATGGCATCCACGAATCCGCTCTGATAGAACGAGATCTGTGACGCCATCGTGATGTCACCAGCAGGTCATTACCAGTTCAGATGATCCAGTAGCCACTGTGACAAAAATCTTTAAATGTAATCATCATCATCATCATCATCATCATCATCATCATCATAACAAAAAAGTTGTAAAGGACCTTGGAGGTCTTCTAGTCCAACCCACTGCTTAGGCAGGAAACCCTACACGACTTCAGACAGATGGTTATCTAACATCTTAAAAACTTCCAGTGTTGGAACATTCACAACTTCTGGAGTCAAGCTGTTCCACTGATTAACTGTTCTGACTGTCAGGAAATTTCTCCTTAGTTCTAAATTACTCCTCTCCTTTAGTTGCTTCTTGTTCTACTCTCAGGTGCTTTGGAGAATAGGCTGACTCCTTCTTCTTTGTGGCAACTCCTGAGATATTGGAACACTGGTATCATGTCTCCCCTGGTCCTTATTTTCATTAAACTAACCATGTTCAGTTCTGGAGACCTCACCTACAAAAAGATATTGACAAAATTGAACGGGTCCAAAGATGGGCTACAAGAATGGTGGAAGGTCTTAAGCATAAAACATATCAGGAAAGACTTAATGAACTCAATCTGTACAGTCTGGAGGACAGAAGGAAAAGGGGGAACATGATCGAAACATTTAAATATGTTAAAGGGTTAAATAAGGTCCAGGAGGGAAGTGTTTTTAATAGGAAAGTGAACACAAAAACAAGGGGACACAATCTGAAGTTAGTTGGGGGAAAGATCAAAAGCAACATGAGAAAATATTATTTCACTGAAAGAGTACTAGATCCTTGGAACAAACTTCCAGCAGACGTGGTTGTTAAATCCACAGTAATTCCCACAGCCGACTTACCGGCCGGTGGGGTTTGCGGCGATCGGCGGGGATGGAGGCCGCCATGTTGGGGGGCGGAGTCACGGCACCCACGTCGGGTGCCGTGACCACGTGGTGCGGTGCGTGGGCACCGATTGGCCGGGCGAGCAGGGCAGCCCTATAAAAGGGGGCTGCCTTGTGGCGCAGCAGTCTCGCCCGGAGCATCGTGAGGCGAGGCTGCTGCTGCCGTTCCTCCCAGCTAGCTGCGTCACAGGCCTGAAGGCCTGCTGCGCAGCCGAGCGTCGCCGGAGCGTCGGGCCTTCGAGGCCAGAAGAGCCGCGAGCGGCGGCTGGAGCCTTAGTTCGATTCGGCGACACCCCCCACAGGGTTTGGAGGCGCATTTGAGCACGGAGGCATGGCGGGGGGTGGACGTAGTCGCTCGGGGGCACGGCGGCGGGCCTCGGGGGGGCAGGCCGGAGGGCCGGGGGCCCCCCCCATTGAGCCACGCCGCACCGGGAGGAAGCGGGCCCCCAAGCGGAATTGGGGTGAAGCCCCGGGGGCTCAGCAGTCCGGGAGGCCGGTAGGGGAAGGCAGCCCCAGCGGGGAGGTGAGCCCCCGGGGGCGCTCAGCGGGCCATAGGGGGGCCTCTTCAGCGGTGAGGGGTCGACGCCGGGGCCGGGCCCGGCCGGGGGCTGCGCCGAGGGGAGCGGGCGAGGCCACTGGGGCAGAGGAGGTCACTCCCAGTGGGTCTGATACGGGTCTCTCTGGGGCTGAGGCCCCCGCTGCAGGGCCTGCCAGGAGGGGGCAGAGGGATGGGGATTCCCTTTCGGTTTCCTCACATTTACTGTCTTCCTTACTTGAGAAACTTGATGAAAGGCCAAGGAAGCGGGGCAGGTCCCGGCGAGGCCGTGCCACGGGCATGGACAAAACTGAGGGGTCTCGGAGCTCGTCGGGGTCCGCGGACAGCCCGCGGAGGGCGCGCGGTACTCAGCGCGCGAAGCAACGCAGCAGGCGGCGCAAGGCCAGGAGAGCAGTGTCCGGCTCCGAGGATGCAGACGACGACTCATCTCACTGGGGTGAGTGCCCTGTGCCTAGGCACCGGTGGTCCCTCCCAAGAGGGCCTCGCGGCAGGCTACGGGCTTCAAAACGCACCACACAGGGGGGTCAGAGGACATGGCGCTCCCGCACAGCTGCTCAAGTTTGGAGGAGGGGGCGTAGAAGGGCAGTGGCCAAGCGGCACAAACGGAAGAGGGATACCTCGAGGGACAGTTCTGGGTCAACCACCTCGGGGTCCACCAGTACCTCTTTTGACAGCGATAACCCTTTCGCGCCGGGCCTACCGGACACTCCGCTTAGTATGCACATGTCCCAGTCCCTCAAGCGTAAAATTTGGCGGGGCGCTTATGTGGACATGTTTCAGATTTTGCTACCTGAAAAGTCTAAGAAGGAGAAGGATAAAGGGGGCAAGAAGGGGTCGGATGACCCAAAAGGCACCAAAATGGACAAGGGGATTCTGTCGTGGGCGTATGCATTTTTGGCCTACCACTCTGTGGTGGTGGAAGATGATGTCCATAAGACACATGAGCTCATCTTGTACATGAACATGATTCTGAGAGCGTATCAGGAGTTTGGGGGGGAGGCTTGGAAGCGCTATGACGAGGACTTTCGCAGGTTCGCCGCCCACAATAGACACTGGCCGTGGGATATGCGGCATAATGATTTGTGGCTTCAGGCCACGCAGCAAGCGTCAACTCCGGCCAGTGGGCGAACACCCACAGGTCATCTGCTCTTAACAACGGGCAAGGAGGCTACTCTTCCCCGCCCGGCGGTGGGGACGGGGACCCCGGCCTCCGGCCAGCGCAGCACGGCTGGGTCGTCCTTTCGAGGCCAGCCGTACTGTTACGAGTACGGCGCCAGGGGGGCCTGTTCCAGGTCATATTGTCGTTTTCGCCACGCCTGCGCCTTGTGTAGTGGTAGACACCCGACCTCCGCTTGTTACAGGGGACGGGGAGGGGCCGGCTCCAAGGACGCCGGGACCCCCGCCAAACCCCAACCTGGGGGAGCTCAAGGTAAGGGGCCCAACCCCCGTTAGATTGGACAGGTTGCAGCATTGGCTCACCGGCTACCGCCCCAAGAAGGGTGCTGATTTCCTGCTCGCGGGGTTCTCCGCGGGCTTCAGGATCCCGTACGGGGGGCCGCGTAGGGCCTGCATGGCGGACAATTTGAGGTCGGTGGCAGGTATGGGCCACGTAGTGCGGGACAAAATTATGAAGGAGGTGCGCGAGGGCCGGGTTTTGGGCCCCTTTGCGGAGCCCCCCCTGCCCTCCCTGCAGGTGTCCCCACTCGGTGTGGTGCCCAAGAGGGCCGCGGGAGAGTTCAGGCTCATACATCACCTGTCGTTCCCCCCTGGTGAATCGGTGAACGATCACATTCCTGAGGAGCTCTGCTCGGTGCGCTACACACCATTCGAGACGGCTGTCGCGATGGTCCGGGCGTGCGGAGTGGGGGCACTGATGGGGAAGTGTGATATCAAATCGGCCTTTCGGCTTTTGCCCATTCACCCGGGGGATTTCGACTTGTTGGGTTTTCAGTTCGAGGGCGGGTTCTTTGTTGATAGGGCCTTGCCAATGGGTTGTTCTATATCCTGCTCGCTGTTTGAGAAGTTCAGTTCATTTTTGGAGTGGGCACATGTTAAAAGTACGGGCTTTGCATCTGTCGTACATTATTTGGATGATTTTCTCTTCGCGGGGCCGGCGGGCGCCGTCAATTGTCAACAGGGGATGACGGGTTTCCAGGCTTTATGCGTGGATTTAGGCGTACCTTTGGCTCACGAAAAGACCGAGGGGCCTTCGACTAGACTGACATTTTTAGGCATCGAGGTGGACTCCGTTGCACAAACGTGTAGGCTACCCGAGGACAAACTGACTAGACTCAAGGAAGCGGTGAGGGTTGCCCGGGCCGCAAAGAAGGTGACTCTGAGACAGGTTCAGGAGCTGGCTGGCCTGTTGAGTTTTGCTTGTCGTGTGATTGCGCCGGATAGGTGCCTTTATGTTTAGACTGTACAGGGCAACGGTTGGTGTGACAAAACCGCACCACAGGATCAGGTTATCGAAGAGCGTTAGGGAGGACCTCGTGGTGTGGCAAGGGTTTCTGGACGGGTACAACGGTGTGTCATTGTGGCGACAGGATATGCTGCTGAAAGCGGACTTTCAAGTGAAGTCCGATGCGGCGGGCACGACCGGTTTCGGTGTGGTGTGGCAGAACAAATGGTTTCGGGCTGACTGGCCGCAGGAGTGGCGCGGAGAGGCCATCTGTAGGGATTTGACATTTTTGGAGCTATTCCCAATTGTCGTGGCCATCGAGCTGTGGGCATCCAGTTTTGCCGGTAGGACAGTCCACTTTTGGTGCGACAATATGGCGGTAGTACACGTAGTGAATACACTCTCCTCTAGGAACGAACGGGTTATGGGTTTGGTCCGGCATATGGTAACGAGATGTCTTGCCAATAATATGCTCTTCCGGGCACATCATGTTCCAGGGGTCAGAAACGGGGTGGCTGATGCTCTGTCAAGGGGGCAGTTGGCTAGGTTCCGGCTGCTTGCCCCACAGGCCGAGGAGCACCCGGAAGCAGCCCCACAGCATCTGTGGCTGATTGGAGGGCCGACGTAAGCAAGGCCATGGATTTGTCCATAGCTCCCAGCACCAGGAGAGCATACCAGCGGGCAGGTAGGGAATTTTGGGCTTTTCGTCATGATAGGAGATACGATCAGCTTTGGCCGGCCCCGGTCGAACACCTGCTCGAATTTTGCGCGCTTAACCGCCGCCGCGGGTTGTCTGCCCGGACGATTAGGGGCAAGCTGGCAGGCTTGGCCTTCGTGGCCAAGTCTCGGGGTTTTTCGGACACCACAGGGGATTTCAGGATTAGGAAGACATTGGAGGGGTGGATCAGGGAGAAAGGTCAGGCCCAGGGTGACAGCAGGCGTCCCCTAAAGCTCACCCACTTGATGGGGCTTTACGAGCTGTGGGGTCGGCTCTGCCGCTCTGAGTATGAGGCATCACTGTACCACGCGGTGGCGGTGACCTTGTTTTTCGGGGCTTTTCGGGTTAGCGAGGTTCTAGCAGCTTCCCGAGCCGATAGCTCCGGCCAGGCGTTCACCACAAGGGATATCAAGTTAGGTCGTAGCTCGGTGTCCTTGAGGGTTCGACGGTCCAAGACCGACCAGAGGGGTAGAGGTGTGACGGTCCAACTTTCCCGGGCTAACAACCGGCGGGTGTGCCCGGTGGCAGCGCTGGTGGCGTATTGGGCCCACAGGGGTGAAGAGCCGGGTTTTTTGTTTTGTCATGTGTCCGGTGAACCCCTGACCAGGTACCAGTTCTGGGCTGTCACGTCCAAGGCACTGGCAAGGTTGGGCTTGGACCCCAGACGTTACAGGACTCACTCATTCAGAATAGGTGCAGCGTCGTTGGCAGCAGTCGAAGGTTTCAGCAGGCTGGATATAAAGACAGTGGGCCGCTGGAGATCTGGGGCCTTCCGGACGTACATCCGCCCCTAGGTGAGTGGGGCGGGGCGGGGGGGTTGTGCTGGGCCGCCAGTCTGATGCTGCTCTGCTTCCTCCCTTTCTCTAGCCCGACGACTTGACTGGCGCCGCAGAATCCTGATATGTGGCCACAGCATGGTGTACTGGGCCGAGCGGAGGGCCCGTGAGACGACGCCCGGCATGAATTTGGAGATTGATCGAGCAGTGGTTCAGTGGCTAGGCCGTCGAGGCCTACGTTGGCGTGAAGTTCTTCCCCTGTTGTTCAACAGTGGGAAAGTGCGAGGGGTGCCGGGCTGTTTGGTCTTGCACGTTGGGGGAACGATCTGGGAGCGATGACAGGTGTAGAGCTGCTGTGGCACATTTGGGAGAGTTTGCAAGTGATCTGGGAGCGGTGGCCAGATACGTGTGTGTGGTGGTCCAACATCCTGCCCAGGAGGAGTTGGCGGCAGGCTAGAAGCCCTAGCGCAGTGGATAAGGCTAGGAAGAGGGTAAACAGAGCGGTTAAGAAGTGGGTGATTCAGGCTGGGGGTGGAGTGATAGACCATCCAGACATCAGGGCGTCCCTCATAGACTTGTACAGACAGGACGGTGTACACTTGACCGATAGTGGGAATGATAAATTTATAGCCGACCTGCAGAGGTGCCTGCACATATATGTGCAGGGGGGGGAGCAGGGGGAATAAATTAAAATTTCACCCCCTGCTGTGGCCGATAGGGGGCGGAAAATAAAATGAATAGCAACTGGTGAGCTCCTTTAGGGGCACCTCTACTGAGGTGAGGGGCGAGCTCCTTCTCGCATTACAGGGCTCGACCGGCCTGGGTTCGGGGAGTGAGTCGCTCCTGTGGCTCGCTTGCTGGAGTTTAACATAGACCAGTAGCGAGCCATCCCACACGCCAGGTGTGGCGTAGTAAGGGTGCAGGGGGTAGGTGTAGTTTACCAGGACCCGCACCCAGTTTCAAGGAGTTTTCGCCCCAGGGTTGCTCTGTCTGAATTGGCTACGTTATTCCGCCCCCATTTGATTTTGCACCCTGCAGGTCATGTGGGGTTAATGGTTTAAATAAGTTAATAAGTTAAGAAGTTAAGTTGTTTGAATAAAAGTGACCCCGTTATACCCACACCTTGTGTCCGACTATTACTCCGCCTGCGCCGCAATTCCCACAGCCGACTTACCGGCCGGTGGGGTTTGCGGCGATCGGCGGGGATGGAGGCCGCCATGTTGGGGGGCGGAGTCACGGCACCCACGTCGGGTGCCGTGACCACGTGGTGCGGTGCGTGGGCACCGATTGGCCGGGCGAGCAGGGCAGCCCTATAAAAGGGGGCTGCCTTGTGGCGCAGCAGTCTCGCCCGGAGCATCGTGAGGCACCCACCCACCCTCCCTCTGTTACAGGGTGCATATGATGGGTCGCCCTCCGGGGGGCCGAGTAGGAATTTTTTGCAGTCGCAGCAGAATTGGACGAGCTGCGATTGTTTTTTCGCCTACTCCACTCTGTGCGTGGGAGTGTGGTTAGGGGGTGGCCCCACCATCTAGTGCCCCCCCCCTTAGGGTCACTGGGGGGGGAGGGGTGGCCGATAGGGGGCGGAAAATAAAATGAATAGCAACTGGTGAGCTCCTTTAGGGGCACCTCTACTGAGGTGAGGGGCGAGCTCCTTCTCGGATTACAGGGCTCGACCGGCCTGGGTTCGGGGAGTGAGTCGCTCCTGTGGCTCGCTTGCTGGAGTTTAACATAGACCAGTAGCGAGCCATCCCACACGCCAGGTGTGGCGTAGTAAGGGTGCAGGGGGTAGGTGTAGTTTACCAGGACCCGCACCCAGTTTCAAGGAGTTTTCGCCCCAGGGTTGCTCTGTCTGAATTGGCTACGTTATTCCGCCCCCATTTGATTTTGCACCCTGCAGGTCATGTGGGGTTAATGGTTTAAATAAGTTAATAAGTTAAGAAGTTAAGTTGTTTGAATAAAAGTGACCCCATTATACCCACACCTTGTGTCCGACTATTACTCCGCCTGCGCCGCAACTGAATTTAAACATGCCTGGGATAAACATAGATCCATTGTAAGATAAAATACAGGAAATATTAGAAGGGCAGACTAGATGGACCATGAGGTCTTTTTCTGCCGTCAGTCTTCTATGTTTCTATGCTTCTATGTTTCTATGCCCAGTTCCTGCAACCATTCTTCATATGTTTTAGCCTCTAGTCCTCTAATCATCTTTGTCGCTCTTCTCTGCACTTTTTCCTTTTTGCATTGTGGCGTCTAAAACTGAATGCAGTATCCCAAGTATGGCCTTACCAAAGCCTTATAAAGTAGTATTAACACTTCATGTGATCTTGATTCTATCCCTCTGTAAATGCAGCCTAGAAGTGTGTTGGCTTTTTTAGCAGCTGCTGTTCACTGCTGGATCATATTTAAATGGTTGTCCACTAGTCCTCCAAGATCCCTCTCACAGTTACTACTGTTGAGAAAGCTACCGCATAAACTCTACCTGTGCATTTTGCTTTTCTTGCCTAAATAGAAATTCAATTCAATTCAATTTGTATGCCGCCCCTCTCCGAAGACTCGGGGCGGCTCACAACAACAATAAAAACAGTATAACAATGGAACAAATTTAATAATAAAATTACATTAAAAACCCCCAACAATTTAAAAACCATACAACACATACATACCAAACATAAAATATAAGAAAGCCTGGGGGAGATATCTTAATTCCCCCATGCCTGGCGATATAGGTGGGTCTTGAGTAACTTGCGAAAGACAAGGAGGGTGGGGGCCGTTCTAATCTCAAGGGGGAGTTGATTCCAGAGGGCTGGTGCCACCACAGAGAAGGCTCTTCCCCTGGGGCCCGCCAAATGACATTGTTTGGTCGACGGGACCTGGAGGAGGCCAACTCTGTGGGACCTTATCGGCCGCTGGGATTCGTGCAGTAGAAATAGAAGAATTAGAAGGGGTCTTTTTTTTTAAGCTCTCTTTCTGCAAGAGAAACCATTTGTTGCACTTATTGCTAACTGTAGAAGGAAAGGTAGCATATGGAGTAGTACTCTTAAAGCAAATGTCTTGGCAATATGTTCTTCAAGGCAATATGTTCTTCGCATTTGAGAAATGAGGGACGTTGTGCTACTTTCTCACAATATTCCTCTAAAGCAAAGCAGTTGCTGGGGTAAATCACAGCTCGAAATAAATGTCAAAGGCGTCTTATGACATGAAGATTTAGATCTGGTTTCAAAATATACTTTGGAGCACATGGGATTGCTGGAATGCAGCTCTGGTTGGCAACTCATTAAAGCAACTGCATCTGTCTCTGGGTTCACGTGGGAACTTCAATGACTCACTGACTGGTGATGCCTTCATGCTCCTCTGCATTCGGAAGCAAGCTTTAATACCATAAGGACTGATACATTTGGCAAGTGCTTTAGTTTGGAATCTTTTTCAGTTCAGGGAGCAGGGGAAAATTCCTGCTACTGGTTCTATAGAACCAGTTTGAACTGGGAGCAGCCCACCGCTGACATCTCTTGCATGACCCCTGCACATCCTGATTTTTTAAAAATTAATTAATTATTTTTATTTATTTATTGTGTCAAGTATGACAGGGGGGGGAATGCCGTGGGGTAGCAAAAATGGAGCTCCACCCCAGAGCACCCAATTTGCCCTGGATGATGTTGAAAGAAAATGCAGGGTGTCCTGCATAAGCCACGCCCACAGTGTGGTAGTAAAAGTTTTGGTAACCCTTCACTGTATAACAAAGATATAACAATGTTTATATACATGATACTAATAAGAGAGAAACATTAGGACATGGGATGATAGGCAAGCTGGTGCACTTATTACTGACCTTTTAGGAATCGGGAGAGGTCAAGAGTCTAACGGTAAAGTTTTGGGGGTTAGGTAATGATACTATAGAGCCAGGTAGTAAGTTCCAGGCATCAACTACTCCATTACTAAAGTCATATTTCGTGCAATCGAGTTTGGAGCAGTTTACTTTAACACTGCTGTTCAGTTTGGGTCATATGTGACCCGAAATGAAGTTTGAGACCCTGTAAATAATTTTGCTTGCATATTTGAAACTTGAAATTACATGACCTTGTGTCATTTGAGGGGTTCTTTTTATGAGTATATTTTTTTTATTGCTTAGTTTTTGCTGGGCGAAAAAACTTACACTTGTTCTGTTCCCGGGTCTATTTGACCTGGACTAAAAATGGTTGATTTTAGCTACTGGAAGTGGTTTTTTTTAAATACCCTTTGCATTGGCATACTAATTTGAACATTCCTGAAATGAAATGAAAAAATAAATTAATTCTTATTTGTTTATTTTGCTCAGAAACCCCGCCCCCCCAGCTGTGTGCAATTATGTTCACTTTATATATATATTAGGCTACAAGTTCCAAATATTTTGAATATGAACCCAAACCTGAACCCAAACAGTCCATGGCATCAAAACTCCGCCCCTGGAATTCCATTGTTTTTTTATTTTTACGGATTTTTTATTTTTAGTTATTTTTATTTTTATGAAAAAGGACACTGCAACAGCGCTGGAAGCAAAGGGAGGTCCTTTCATGTGAATTCATTTTTTAAATTATTTTTACGTGAAAGGACCTCCCTTTGCTTGTGGCACCACAAGCAAGAGGAGCTGGGGAATCCCACAAAGAGATTCTGGGGGTGGAACTTTGATGTCACGTATACTGGCAGGTTGCTAAGGATACCAAGGTGATCACTTCCTGGATTCCATCCTCCCTCCATTATTCTAGTGCTGTCCCCGGAATCTCTTTGTGGGATTCCACAGCTCCTTTTGCTTGCGGTGCCACAAGCAAAGGGAGGTCCTTTCACGTAAAAATATATATATTTTATTTTTACGAAAAAGGACATTGGAACAGCGCCGCAAGCAAAGGGAGATCTTTTCATGTAAAAAATAAAAAAAATATTTTTACGTGAAAGGACCTCCCTTTGCTTGTGGCGCCATAAGCAAAAGTAGCTGGGGAATCCCACAAAGAGATTCCGGGGGCAGAACTTTGACGTCACATATACTGGCAGGTTGCTAAGCACGCCAAGGTGAGCAGTTCCTGGATTCCGGGGGCGGCGCTAGAATAATGGAGGGAGGATGGAATCCAGGAAATGATCACCTTGGCATCCTTAGCAACCTGCCGGTATACATGATGTTAAAGCTCCATTCCCGGAAACTCTTCGTGGAATTCCCCAGCTCCTTTTGCTTGCAACACTGCAAGTAAAGGGAGGTCCTTTCACGTAAAAATATTTTTTTTTACTTTTACGTGAAAGGACCTCCCTTTGCTTGTGGCACCGCTGTGGCATCCTTTTTCGTAAAAATAAAAATAAATAAAAATAAAAAATCCGTAAAAATAAAAAATGATGGGATTCCGGGGGCGGAGCTTTGACGTCATGTATACCAGCAAGTTGCTAAGCACGCCAAGGTGACCACTTCCTGGATTCTATCCTCCCTCCATTACTCTAGTGTCACCCCCGGAATCCAGGAAGTGATCACCTTGTTTTGCTTAGCAACCTGCTGGCATACTTGACGTCAAAGCTCCGCCCCTGGAATCCCTTCATGGGATTCCCCAGCTCCTTTTGTGCTTCCCTCCCAGCCTCCCAACTGACCGACAGATCCCCGGTGTTCCCCTTCCTCCGCCTCCTCTTCTTAGCAGATGACAGCCAGGCGGTGGTGCTTCACGGTGCTCGGCATAAATGCCGAACCGGAGCATGAATTTTAAAAACAATTCGGGTACAGGTTCGGCATGCCAAACATCACAAAATTCAGTATGGACCTGAATTGTGCAGGTTCAGTACGCCCAGCACTATAAATAAATAAGCATTAATTTTTTTCATATCATTTTTAATTTTTTTATGATCAAGAATGTTAAAATTAGTATACCAATGCCAAAGATATTAAAAAAAGCCCACTTCCAGTAGCTAAAATCAACCTTTTTTTTTAGTCCGGGTCAAATAGACATGGGAACAGAACAAGTGTATAGCCTTTGCGAACAGAACAGGGTTAAGTTTGTATCTGCTGTGTGCTCATGTGTTGTTGTGGTTGAAGATGAAGTAGTCATTGACAGGAAGGACATTGTAGCAGATAATTTTATGGGCTATGCTTAGGTTGTGTTTAAGGTGACATAGTTCTAAGCTTTCTAAATTTAGGATTGTAAGTCTAGTTGCGTAGGGCATTCTGTTGCGAGTGGAGGGCTTTTCTAGTAAAGTATCACTGGACATTTTCTAGAGTATTTTGTCCAAAATGTGGTGTGGGTTCCAGACAGATGAGCTGTATTCAAGGATTGGTCTGGTGAAAGTTATTGATTAGAATTGTATAAACGGTTACAGTCCTCTATAGCGTAACAGTTTTATACTGCTTTCAGAAACAAGAGTAACATATATAGAGGAATGTTTACCTTTTAATTTTTAAAAACTGGAAATTTTACCACAAGCTTTTGTGGGTATTGGGTGGAAGAACTGCATGACATTTATATAGTATTGACACTTCTGAATTGATGAAGTCTGCCAGGTTTTATATGATAAGGCTCATGGATTTTTGTGCCTGAACTTTACTTTAGGTGTGGTAGCATCTGACAAGAATGTTCTTGTATGAGGAGAGAATTCTTATGAAAATACCATACAGAATAAAATCACCACAGCCAAAAAAACCTGATCAGGAGTGGGCTTCAAAATTTTTAGCAAGGGGATCTCTGCCCGGTTACTGGGTGGGCATAGCCTACTTGGCCTCCTGCACCATGGCGGGGGGGGGGGATTTTTGCCCTCCCCGGGCTTCAAAGGCTTTTTTTGAGCTACCGGGAAGGCAAAAACTTCCCAAACCTCCAATAGGCCTGTTTTTTGCCCACCTGAACCTCTGTATATGCCCTGTACTTACCTGCATCCAAAAAGGATTGCGTGGGGACTCCTGGAAGGTGAGGGGTGGGCATGGTGGGGCCTGCCAGGAGTGGGATTTGGGGGGGGGGGTGTTTCTCCGAAATACATAGAATCTTAACTGGAGGTTCTCCCAAACCCCTGTGAACCCCCAAACCCCTGTGAACCCCCTTTCTGAACATGATGTGTTGGTTACAGAAAACAATCTTCAGATTTGTGGAGGAAGTTGTTAACTTCCTTTTCTGCCTTTCTTTTCTCAGTAAGGAATCTGCTAGTTTTCAGACAGATACAGTACGTGCCAAAGACCTTGGAGTCACTCTGTCAAAGACCTTGGAGTCCTCATATCCAATGACCTAAGTCCTAGAGCCCACTGTAACAACATTGCCAAAAAAGCTTTAAGAATTGTTAACCTAATCCTTCACAGCTTCTTCTCTGGCAACACAGTGGTACCTCTACCTTAGAACATCTCTACTTACAAACTTTTCTAGATAAGAGCTGGGTGTTCAAAGAGGGATTCTGAGGCAGCGAGGAGGAGCACGTGCCTCCAATACAACCAGCACGAGGCTGCCTCCCATACACTGGCTGCTGCTGTTGCTACCTGCTGCCTCTTCCTTCCCATTCTGAAGGGCTCCCCTCTCCTTTCACTGCCTCACTTTGTAACCGGCACCTTTCCTTTGCTGTGGTGACTCCTCAGCTGTTTCTTTTTCCTGGGCACTGTCAGGTTTATTCCCTCTCCAAGCACCCTGAGAAAGGAAAATGCTTTGTTCGCTCTGGACTACCAAAGCCTCCTTAAGTGCCACCAAAAGGCTCCTCTGACAGCCCAGATGGCAGGGATTAAAGGGGGAATGGCAGGAAAATGGCCCGGGCTTCATGCCACTCTCAAATTTCCTGGGAAATCTTAAGTACAAAATTGTTCTTAAGTAGAGGCAATAAAATCTTGAATACCCAATTCTTATCTAGAAAGGTTCTTAAGTAGAGGCTTTCTTAAGTAGAGATACCATTGTATTTGAGGTGTAGCCACAAAGAAGAGGAGGTCAAAGCTCTACTTTCCAAAGCTCTAGAAAACAAGGCAAGAAAAAAAGACATAAGGAAATAAATAACCTAGAACTAAGAAGGAATTTCCTAACAGTGAGAATTATCCACTGGTGAAACAGCTCACTGGAAGCTTTTAAGAAGAGTCTGGACAGCCATCCCAGCGACCGATTAGGTCCCACAGAGTGGGCCTTCTCCGGGTCCTGTCAACTAAACAATGTCGGTTGGCGGGCCCCAGGGGAAGAGCCTTCTCTGTGGCGGCCCCGACTCTCTGGAACCAGCTCCCCCAGAGATTAGAACTGCCCCTACCCTCCTTGCCTTTTGTAAACTCCTTAAAACCCACCTTTGTTGTCAGACATGGGGGAACTGAGATATCTCCCCCGGGCCTATACAATTTATGTATGGTATGCTTGTATGTATGTCTGTTTAATAATGGGTTTTTAAAAATATTTTAAATTGTAAATTATTACATTTGTCATGAACTGTTTTTATTGTGTTGTGAGCCGCCCCGAATCTACGGAAAGGGGCAGCATACAAATCTAATTAATAATAATAATAATAATAATAATAATAATAATAATAATAATAATAATGTATCTGGAATATTATAAGGTTTCCTGTTTGAGCAGGGGGCTGGACTAGAAGACTTCCAAAGTCCCTTCCAACTTTGTTAGAGAAATCCCAGAAGTGTAAGAATCTCTTAATCTGTTTAAAAAGATGGAGACTAGAAGAAGAAGTGGAGATAATTTGTATATACTGGCAGTGGCCTAATGATTTGAATGCCAAGTATTTTCTCAGACTATCCTCCCAGAGTCAAGAAACTTCAGCAAACTCTTGACCTTGGAAAATGTATTGGCAGATAGCACTGAGCACTGGAACAATCCTGCAATAAAATACAAAGGTACAATATCTGGTGACTGAATTAAAGATTAAACAGATAGTTGAAGCTGAGTGGCCATTTGTGACAGCGGGAATGGCCAATGAAATATATTAATCTCAGCAGCGCACACTATTTATGTCTACTGAGAAGTAAAAACCACCAAGTTCAAGCTTATGTACTCTTAAACAAATAGACTTAAATATCATTACTAGTTTTATTACTTTTAAATTGCTCAACAGAGGAATTCTCCAGTAGCATATTTCATTATGAGCAGAAGGGATGGAAAAAGAATTTTTGACATGCAAAGCCATGAAACCAAATTCTGTCTTTTTGCCAGCTTCTAGAATTTAATTGAAATTTTGAAGGCACACTGTATGGATCACCTGCAGTCACAAACTTCTGGCTATTAAAGTTTTCTGCAAATAATTGAAAATGCTAAACACATAATTGAAAATGCTTTGCACAAACACCAAGCACCTGGCCATGTATTTCTTAGCTTTACATTCCCATTTTTTTCATACTTCTGTGGAATCCAGAGAACTAAGGATATTTCTCATTTTCGATAACCAAAGGATATGTCTAAGCAGTGCAACCAACTTTCTTGCACTGATGAAGTGATGATTAACAACAAATCCCAGCAGGATATTTATATTAGCCTGCTGCAGAGATAAAATCTTTTTTGCACTTTAAAGACTAACACATTAACTATTGCAAAAAGTGCTTGGATTGTGAGCTGTGATTCATGAGAATAAATTTGCTAGAATTAAATATTGCTGCCGCTATTAGAAAAAAAGAAGAGGGAAAAGAAATAAAACCTCTCATTGAGTATTGACTTGAATTGCACCTTACCATTCATATATAAAGGCTTCTTATTATGCTCTGCCATTCATACAGAAATATTTTTACAAATAATTCAAGGCAGTGAACACATTCAGCACAACATTCATCTGCACGAATCCCAGCAACCAGTTAAGTCCCACAGAGTTTGCCTTCTCATCGGCCAGACAATGTTGTCTGGCAGGGCCTAGGGGAAAAGCCTTCTCTATGGTGGCCCCGGCCCTCTGAAACCAGCTCTCTCCAGAGATTTGCACTACCCCCACCCACCTTGCCTTTCACAAGAGTCTTAAGACTCATTTATATCACCAGGCATGGGGCAATTAGATCAAGACCACCACCCCATCCCACCCCATTTACAAAATGTGATGTGTGGTTGTGAATGAAGTGGCTGATTGATTTTAATATATATATATGTGTGTTATGCCAGGCTAATGGCAATTAGCCCCCTATGAGTACAGAATAATTTTCAAACACACAGCAAGAAAAAATAATCAAATTTTATATGCAAAGTCTTGAAAAACAATTCTCAATTATTGCTCAGTAATCCCAAGAGGTGTCAAAATTACTCACACCCAAAGTTTCTTTGATGCTGAAGCGTTCCAAACAAAGGAGTAATTTACGAAGCTATAAAGCCAAAAGTTCTCACACGCCAAATTCCTCACAGCCCTTCTGCAGTGAAGTATGGCAAAGTTCACCAGAGTTACGGAAAACAAAAAGCAACCCCATGCTGCTCAAATCTTCTTTCTTATTCTTCCAAACACTCATACAAATGGATAAATGCCCACACCTCAGCACTCCCAACCTCCCTTATTTATCGTAGTCTCTGTAGTATAATTAACCCCTGCACAGCTGCACACCTTTATCTCCTTTGGCACTGCGCAACTGACCCCTTCATCCCATAATCCTGTGCACATGGGGATCCAAGATTGGGTCATCCATGATATCATCCCCTTCAGAGTCTGATGACTCCCTAGCTGGAGAACTGGATGGTGGGCTGGCTGCACCATCCTCCTGTTTGCCTCTTCTTCCCCACTGTCTGCTTCTGCTTGTGAGCCAGTTTCACTGTCTGGTTCAGCTGGCAAACAGACAGGTCTCCTATAAACAGAGGACAAATCTACATCAAAATCCCCAGCTGCAGGCGCTGGCCTAGAGTCAACCACAATAAAATGGGATTTTAATAGTAACTTTTAATTAATTAGATTTGTTGTTGTATTGTTTTTGTATCTTGTGAGCCGACCCAAGACTTCGGAGAAGGGCGGCATACAGTAATAATAATAATAATAATAATAATAATAATAATAATAATAATAATAATAATCCAAATGATCCAAAGTGCAGACTTTGTAAAGAAACAGATGAAACAATTGATCACATACTCAGCTGCTGCAAAAAGGTCACACAGACTGACTACAAGCATAGACATGATGCTGTGGCACAGATGATCCACTGGAACTTGTGCCGGAACTACCATTTACCAGTGGCAAAGGACTGGTGGGATCATAAGCCCAAAAAAGTGGTCGAAAATGAGCAAGCAAAACTACTGTGGGACTTCCGACTTCAGACTGACCGAATTCTGAAGCATAACACACCAGACATTGTGATCATGGAGAAAAAGAAAGTATGGATCATCGACATCGCAATCCCAGGAGACAGCAGAATTGAGGAGAAGCAGCTAGAGAAATTAGTGAAATATGAAGATCTAAAAATCGAGCTGCAACGACTCTGGCATAAGCCCGTGAAAGTGGTCCCAGTGGTACTTGGCACGCTGGGCACAGTGCCAAAGGATCTCAGTGGACATTTGAAAACCATCGGAATTGACAAAATCTCCATCTGTCAATTGCAAAAGTCCGCTTTACTGGGATCGGCAAACATAATTTGCCGCTACATCACACAGTCCTAGGTGCTTGGGAAGCGCCCGACTGGTGATGAAATACGAAATCCAGCATAGTGACCTCATTTGCTGTGTTGTACTGACATAATAATAATAATAATAATAATAATAATAATAATAATAATAATCATCATCATCATCATCATCATCATCATCATCATCATCACAATAACCATAACCATAACCATAACCATAACCATAACCATAACCATAACCATAACCATAACCATAACCATAACCATAATCATAATCATAGTAATTTCTTCCTATTTTCTACACAACAGTGCTGTCACTACCTGACACTGTAGTATCATCACCTAACCCCCAAAACTTTACCCTTACACTATCCACTGTTGACCTCTCCCGATACCTAAGATGTCAGTAAGGGGTGTGCATAAGTGCACCAGCGTGCTTTCCATCCCCTGTCCTGTTTCTCTCTTACTGGTATTATTTATATAAAAATTGTTATATCTTTGTATACTACCGATACATACTTGACAAAGTAAATAAATAAAGTAAAAATAAATAAATGAGTTGGGCTGAGAGAGAGTGATTAGTCCAAGGTCGCCAAGGTGGTTTTCCTGCCTAAAGTGGGACTGCTAGAATTCAGTTTCCTGGTAATTGACCCAAAATCATCCAGCTGGCTTTTATAGATAAGAATGGATTAGAACTATAGTCTCCTGCTTTCTAGTTTGGTGCCTTAACTATTGGACCAAACTGGCTCTCAGTTATATTAAATAGAAAGAAAGTGAAAAATGCGCAGTGCAAAGTAAATGACAGCTATCAAACACACACCCCAACCCATCCAAAAAAGACGGACTAACCTTGTAAGAGGAGAACCATGGTAGCAAATATATGAAGCAAATAGCACCTTTTCTGTTTAACACATTTTATTAAAAGGTGAAACCATCTGATGAAGAGAGCAGCAGCTGACAAAGTTTATGGCTTTTAATAAAATGTGTTATCTTAGAAAGGAGGCTACCAGTTTCCTAATAAATATGGACCAGTATTTATTATTCCTAGTGTGGCATGCCACTCCCTCCTTCTTAGAAGAATGAAATATTTTGAGGAATATTTTAAAAAGGCAGGATAAAATATTTTCCCTAAAAGAGAAATAAATACTTCCACCTCTTACAATACTAGAGAAGACAGAATCAACAGTAGAGACCTTAAAATTTCTAGCTTCAACCATATTGCAAGGCCTAAAATGGACACCTAATATCAAAAACATCATCAAAAAAGCAAAACAAAAAAATATTCTTTCTGGGCCAACTCAGGAAGTTCAAATTGGCCAAGGAGCTGCTGATACACTTCTACAGAGGAATTATGCACCTGTACTTCTATAATTGTCTGGCTTGGTTCTGCAACCCAACAAGGCAGACTCAGACTTCAGAGGATAATCAGAACTGCAGAAAAAACAATTACTGCTGATCTGCCTTACATTGAGGACCTGTATACTGTGCGAATCAAAAAGAGAGCCATGAAAATATTTACTGACACCTCACATCCTGGACACAAACTGTTTCAACTCCTACCCTCAAAACGACGCTATAGAGCACTGCACACAAGAACAACTAGACACAAGAACATTTTTCCCCGAATGCCATCACTCTGCTAAACAAATAATTTCCTCAACATTGTCTACTATTTACCAAGTCTTCACTACTATTAATCTTCTCATCGTTCCCATCACCCATCTCCTCCCACTAATGACTGTATGACTGTAACTTAGTTGCTTGTATCCTTACAATTTATATTGACTGATTCCTAATATGATTGGATTACTTATTTGTATCCAGAATATCTTTAAATGTTGTACCTTATGATTCTTGAGAAACTTATCTTTTCTTTTATGTACACTGAGAGCATGTGCACCAAGACAAATTTCTTATGTGTCCAATCACACTTGGCCAATAAAATTCTATTCTATTCTATTCTAAAAAACTAAGCCAAAACAAAAGGCCTTCAGCTCCAGGGTGAAGGGATTAGCCACCCCGAGTCCTTGGCGAAGGGGCAGCAAACAAACAAACAAACAAACAAACAAACAAACAAACAAACAACCTGTCCCTTCAGGACTTAATAGGATTAACCCGCTAAGATACAGTGTATACTACATTGTACAGTCTCCTATGGAAATTGCATCACCTCAAAAACTGTAAGCAAACCTAGCTCAGACAACCTATAGAACCAGCTATAACCCCTACATAATCCCTACAAAGGCCCCATGAGAGTCTGACAAAAACCAATGGAAGATATTCTTGCACAGGAATACGAAGCTGAAGTGTGAAGCCCAAGAGAAGGTATGAAAAGGTATGTACTTGGTGCTTCTGCTTCATCAATAAATGGATTCTCTTTCCAATCAGCCTCCAGTCTCCATTTTGTCTCCAGAACCTTTCTCTCAGCTTGGAACTGAACCAAATGGATATTTCTTCCAACACTAGCAAGCAGTAAAATATCCAGAAAACAAAACATTTCCCACTGATTTCTGAATACAGATGTTTCTGAAATGAAAACCCTAGTATAGGTCTCAGTAAATCTGATTTTTGACTTTCTTTCTTGACCGAAATGTTTCTTTCAAAAGATCCTGCTCTAACTTGCTTTAAACTGCATCTTTTTCTTTTTTTTGCCCAGATATAAATTCTGCAGATTTCTCTTCCAAATTAGCTGACTCACTTATTTGCTCTAAGTCCAAACCCAGCAATTTTACAGCAATGACTCTTCATGGAAATCCTGGAATTCTGCCATGTAGCTTAATAATATTGTTGCCTGCTCCGCCAGGTAGGCTTTTATCAAAAAGTAGAGTAATAATGGAAAACCTATTAGAATGCAGATATACAGTAAAAGAAAACCATGCACAGCTAATATGCTAAAGCTAGATGGAGCCATCTACTTAGCCTAAGATACTATCTGCCCTAACCCCCAAAGAGCGGTTAGTGTGTGTGCCCTTAAATCTCTATCAGAGCTTTGAATGAACCTCACATCAGTCCCTTTTCATTTGAAGATGCATCAGCCTCAGCATTTGCAAAAAAACCTCTGATCCTATGACAAAACTGGATTTGTCTTTAATTCAGCTGTGTCAAAATCTGCCTCACAGTCAGTTAAAAGTGTCTTAACCCGTGACAAGAACTATGTTCTTGTTAAACAGACAACAAATAGTTAATATATGAAATGCCCTATCAAATCTTGCACCTGTCAACATTCTAACCACTGCACCACCACTAATCTTACAGAATAGAAACAGTATTGTTTATGTGCAGGCAATTCAGATAGTGTGTAATTATTATAATTATTATATGAGCCGGGGTGGCGCAGCAGGTATAGTGCTGTACTGCAGGCCACTGAAGCTGACTTGCAGATCTGAAGGTCAGCGGTTCAAATCTCATCACCGGCTCAAGGTTGACTCAGCCTTCCATCCTTCTGAGGTGGGTAAAATGAGGACCCGGATTGTGGGGGCAATAGTCTAGCTCTGTTAAAAAAGTGCTATTGCTAACATGTTGTAAGCCGCCCTGAGTCTAAGGAGAAGGGCGGCATAATAAATAGATAGATAGATAGATAGATAGATAGATAGATAGATAGATAGATAGATAGATAGATAGATAGATAGATAGATAAATAATCTGATATGCCAGTCTTCCTCCCCAATATAAGAACCTTATTCTCTTACTATGGGAATTCTACCCCGTTTTTCTCTTCCATTGAGAATAAAGGTTTCCTCATCCAGTTGTATTAAACTCTAGAGGGAGGTGCTCATCTCTATTTCTTACTTGAGGGAGCCAGTGTTGTCTGAAGAAACTTTGGTGGTCATGTGGCCATCATAACTACATGCTGAGGTGCACAGAACATTATTACTTCCCCATGGAAGTGGTACCTTTTTATCTACTCACATTCACATGCTTTAGAAGTGCTATTAGGTTTTTAGATGGTTTTAAAATTAGATTTGTTTCATTGTAACATTGTTATTGGCAAGAAATGTTGTAAAGTGGGACAAAACTCACTTAACAAATGTCTTTCTTAGCAACACAAATCGAGGGCTCAATTCGAGTCTTCGGAGAGGGGCAGCATACAAATCTAATAAATTATTATTATTATTATTATTATTATTATTATTATTATTATTATTATTATTTAGTCAGGAGCTGTAGCAAGTAACAGGAGCTTACCCCATCACATAGAGCTTGGGTCTTGCACCTGAACTGCCTGCTTTCCAACTGACAAGCTCAACATATTTAACCACTGAGCCTTTCCGCCGAGAAATTATTCAAAATGGGGTGTGTTATTTTGCTGGCTTGTTTCATATCAAATTGAGTAACAACATTAGAAAAAATGTAAAGAAATTATTGGCACAATGCTAATCAGATAAATGACTCAGTTGTAAAAAAAATTGGGATACCCGTGACTCAAATATTTATTTCCTGCAATACTTTTCATCATTGACTGGCCTAAGTTGAAATTGAACCATAAAAACAATATGTAACTTTAGATTATCTCTCCAGGAAGGAATCAATAGCCAATGTTATCACAAGTTACAAGGAATACGCAAGGTTTATACTCGTTGTTGATTTCTCTCTTGCTCTTATCATTTAAAAAAAAAAATCCAACTCATATAATCTACCTAGGTAGTAATTATAGTTGACAGCTCTTTAAAAATAAGCAGGATCTGCTCCTTTTTTCCTTCTCCACAAATCCAAGACAGGGTCTTACTGTCTAACAGCTTGATTCTCTAATATGCTCTTTATGAACATCAATATTCTTGCAACCCCATCTCTAGCACTGTTGGACATCTTGTCTCTCATGGCATTATTATTATTATCCTTCAGTTTCTTTTGATATTTTTAAATCAAAGAACATGGTAATGATGGTAATATAAAACCACATTGGTAATTGTTTCTGAGCTTCCTTAAAGTCAGCAAAAAGACATCAATAATAATAACACTTAGCCTTACATACTTTATTTATTTGTTTGTTTGTTTGTTTATTTATTTATTTTGTCCAATGCACAATGAGGGTTTTAGTGGGTATATATCTATATACACATAGTAAAATACGTGATGAAGGTTATAGAGGAGATACTCATAGTAAAATATATCTAAGAAATAATAGAAAAGAAGATATAGTAATAGAACCTATCAATGAAAGAACAGAAGAAGAGATATAGGAATAGAAGAAAGGTATAGGAGATATAGGAGAGCAATAGGACAAGGGACGGAAGGCACTCTAGTGCACTTGTACTCGCCCCTTACTGACCTCTTAGGAATCTGGATTGGTCAACCATAGATAATCTAAGGGTAAAGTGTTGGGGGTTTGGGGATGACACTACGGAGTCCGGTAATGAGTTCCACGCTTCGACAACTCGGTTACTGAAGTCTTATTTTTTACAGTCAAGTTTGGAGTGGTTAATATTAAGTTTAAATCTGTTGTGTGCTCTTGTGTTGTTGTGGTTGAAGCTGAAGTACTGCCCCATAGTGCTTTACTCTCTGGACAGTTTACCATGGGTTCTCATTTTACTGACCTTGGAAGGATGGAAGGCTGATACTCACACAAAGATACTTACATTCAGATGCTCTCTATGAAGAATACATATCAGAACACCACTCCTTAAGTAGAAGTTGACAAGTAGTAAAATTTCCCGTGAGAACTCTTGACCATCACAGTCAATATGTACATGTAGAAGATATCAGAAACATCTCCAAAGTGGTGGGTTGGGGTTTTTTTTTTAAGGCAATGGGACATTTTTGTTTGTTGCCTTGAAAACATTTCACCAAGTTCTGAAGAAGATTCTTGGATGAGAACTGAAACATTTTCAAGGAAATACAAATCAAATAATAATAATAATAATAATAATAATAATAATAATAATAATAATAATAATTTTCAAGGAACCCCCCCCCCCCCCAATAAACTCCCACAGGCTTTTGGGGGGAAAACCACTTTTAGGGAGAACCATGACCTGGATCAGAATTAGAATAAAGCTAAAAGGGACCTTGGAGGTTTTGAAGTCCTGCTTCCTGCTCAAGCAGGACATCCTATACCAGTGATGGCAAACCTATGGCACGCGTGCCACAAGTGGCACACTGAGCCATATCTACTGGCACACGAGCCGTTGCCCTAGCTCAACTCCAGCACACATGTGCCTGCCAGACAGCTGTTTTTTGGCTTACACGGAGGCTCTGGAAGGGCATTTTCGGCTTTTGGAGGGTCTCTAGGGGGATGAGGGAGAACATTTTAACCCTCCCCAGATTCTAGGAAAGCCTCTGGAGCCTAGGTAGGGTGAAAAATTGGCCTAATGGGCCCACCAGAGGGCCTCCAGGAAAGCAGGGGGGGCATTTTTGCCCTCCCCAGGCATTAAACTATGGGTGTGGGCACTCGTGTATACATGACAGCATGTACGAACACAGTTTTGGCACCCAAGGAAAAAATGGTTCGCCACCACTGTCCTGTACTATTTCAAACAAATGATGGTTCAGTCTCTTCTTAAAAACTCCCAGTAACTGTTGTGGTTCAGCCTGAGGCTGCTCAGGGACCGGCTGTGTCTCTGCTGGCTCCATGCCCGGAGGAGGATGACAGCGAAGAGGAGGGGGCTGAACAGTCGGACGGGGGAGAGGAAAGTCAGGAATGGGATGAAGGAGAACAGCATGAGAGCCCAGGGGGGGGGGGGCTCTCCCCAGCCAGTAGCTTGGAGTCATTAGGTGATGAAGCACAAGCCATCATTGACATGCGACAGAGACGGTCAGATCAAAGAAAGGAGCAATTAAAGAAGTATTATCAGCACTGAATTAGGAACAGCTGGGCTTGGGTGTGGTCCTCCTTAGCAGGGTTTAAAAGGCAGGCAAGCCCTTGAAGCCATGTGGAGTGTTATCAATTGGAGTTACAGTGTCCTGCTTTGTTCTCGACGTCTCTGTTCCTGGCTTGTGGCCCAGCAGTTTGGAAGACCCATGGGAGGTGTAGGTCTGCTATCTACAGCCTTGTCTTGGCAGCAAGAATCCTGTATTGCTGCATGGGCTTTTGTCTTCATGGATATATTTGCAGATACAGCGTTTTCCTGTTTATAAGGACATTTTCTGTTACCTGTGTTTTTCTTGAATTTTATAAACTGCCTTTGCCTTTTATCGGTGTGTCTGGCTTCTCTTTTTGGGTTGGTATTGGCTTCCAGAGTGACCCAGACAGAACAGTAACGAAGCATCCACAGATTCTGAAGGCAAGCTGTTCCACTGGTTAATTGTCCTGTTAGGAAGCTGATCTTTATTGATCAGTTGATTAGTTTCCATCCATTTTTTTTTCTTGTCCTGACTTCTGGTGCTTTGGAAAATAAATTGACCCTATTATGTTGCTAGTATTATGTCCCCCCTAGCCTTTCTTGTCCCCTAAATTAACCAAACTCAAATCCTGCAACCGTTCTTCATATGTTATAGTTTCCAGGCCTTTAATCTTCTTAGATGTTCCCCTTTGTACTTTTTTCAAAGTGATGATTAAGAATCTCCATGGACAAGAAATCAGAATTGTTTGATGTGAATTAGGCTCATTCAACTAAAATGGATTATATGGGGGAATAAAAACTTTTTCTAAAAAAAAATTGCTGAGAAATTCCAATTCAGGTATTCTCCAAAGAAATAAATGAGCAACTCTTCCTGCAAGATGAAAAATTACAGATTAACTTGGAGTGTTGGCATTATTTTACAAGGAACAGATGTGCTGAAAGGAGGTGAATTAAAAACAAAACAACATTTTGATAGAGCCAAGCAATAAAAGATGGTATGCCTGCTTTTTCTAACCCAAATGGGCTGGTGGAAACAACAATTATGGAAATAACTATGCAGAAATGGGGGAAAAAGAAAAAAGCACAAATGTTTTCTGCATCACCCAAAAAGTTCCCTTTACATAACCAGCCAACATATTATGATTGATTGTTTGCTACCCACAGAGCAATTAGCTCAGGCTTCGTTTACTGAGAGCCAGCTGACACCACAGAAGTATCATATCCTAGTACCACATGTTCTCACTTGAGGCACATATGAACATATTTTGTACACATTATGTGAAAAACCTGCTCCTTAAGAAGTCTATATGCTGAGATAAAGAAAAGATAAAGAAAACAGTGGGGTTTTTTTCCCAAATAGTAAAGTACTAAGTTCAGAACATTCTCTTTCACCCTTCTTTTCATACTATAAATTCAGACTGCAAAGTCTTTCTATGACAGAAATACATTTGGCTCCATAAGAAAAGGGATTTCCAGAGACCCTACCTACAAGGATAGAAGTCTGGGTTGGTACTTTCATAGATTTAGCTTTACTAGATAAATGGTCAAAGCAATGGAAAGTGCAGTTTAATGTTTCCAAATGTAAAATAATGCACTTGGGGAAAAGGAATCCTCAATCGGAGTATTGCATTGGCAGTTCTGTGTTAGGAAAAACTTCAGAAGAGAAGGATTTAGGGGTAGTGATTTCTGACAGTCTCAAAATGGGTGAGCAGTGTGGTCGGGCAGTAGGAAAAGCAAGTAGGATGCTTGGCTGCATAGCTAGAGGTATAACAAGCAGGAAGAGGGAGATTGTGATCCCCTTATATAGAGCGCTGGTGAGACCACATTTGGAATACTGTGTTCAGTTCTGGAGACCTCACCTACAAAAAGATATTGACAAAATTGAATGGGTCCAAAGACGGGCTACAAGAATGGTGGAAGGTCTTAAGCATAAAACGTATCAGGAAAGACTTAATTAACCCAATCTGTATAGTCTGGAGGACAGAAGGAAAAGGGGGGACATGATCGAAACATTGAAATATGTTAAAAGGTTAAATAAGTTTCAGGAGGGAAGTGTTTTTAATAGGAAAGTGAACACAAAAACAAGGGGACACAATCTGAAGTTAGTTGGGGGAAAGATCAAAAGCAACATGAGAAAATATTATTTCACTGAAAGAGTAGTAGATCCTTGGAACAAACTTCCAGCAGACGTGGTTGGTAAATCCACAGTAACTGAATTTAAACATGCCTGGGATAAACATATATCCATTGTAAGATAAAATACAGGAAATAGTATAAGGGCAGACTAGATGGACCATGAGGTCTTTTTCTGCCGTCAATGTTCTATGTTTCTATGTTTCTATGGTCTTCCACCAATGGGTCAAGGAGACAGTCTTCTGTTGGATCTCATTTGTTCCCAGGAAATATCTCTATGGAGATTCTCAATCACCCATTCATGATTGTCCCAAAGGTGCTTTTCAAAAGGCAACTGGTTTTTTTTTTGGTTCCCTCCATTCCCACCCCAGAAAACATATAACTTCATTATCCAAGAAGCTTCTTTAGTTCTGAAGTTCTGGGGAAACTTCATAAATAAGCAGCAAAATGTTTTCAAGGAAAACCCAAGAAAGTCCAGTTGCCTTTGAATAGCACCTGTGGGATTCCTAGGAAATACTTTTTTTATTTAAAGATCATGTTACTTGTTTTGCCTTTTTGAGATATTTTTTAAAAAACATATTGCATCATTTTTTAACCTTTGATGCTTCCCACACATTTGTATTTATATTTTATACTGATTTTAATTGCTGTTAGCCATATGGGATAGAAAGGTGGGGGGTTGCTTTTATATAAAGAAATTTACTGGTTATGTCACTCAGGAATAAAAAAAGAAAACTTTTGTTGACATATTTTATCACACATAGGGAGGGAGGGGAGGGAGTGGGAGGGGAGAGAGCGAGAGAGAGCTCTTTATTTTAGGATGCTCAAATTTCATTTACTACATTGCCTTGGCTAGATCCATCTATTTTCACATTAGGTCCATATATAATGCTAAACTGTAAAGTGCATAAAGTAAACTGTGTTTTGACAGACTTCAATTGCTGGGTTCATAAATATACTGAACCAAAACAGAAAAATAACAACATGACTTGTTGTAAGACATGAGTATGGCCCAAAATACCATACTGTTCTTTGTGTGATGTGTCATCTATAAAAAAATTCCTAAAATGATTTTGAGAAGTAATCAAACAAATTAGGAATGGTGAAAGATGTAACAAAAATTTCTGCCGTCAGTCTTCTAAAATGGGATTGAATGGAATGTTTAAATGACTCATTCCCAAATACATATCCTATAATAAAGTGAATTCTTGTATTTTTAGTTGTTATGGTAAATGTCCAATTATAGAAATGTCACAGAAAATAAACCTGGTCCCATTTCAACCATTTGAAATGAGCATCTATTTTGGTATCTAGAAAAGGGCTAGGGTTTTATTTTTGCTCCCTATAAAGGATAGTTTCAGTTATCACTTTCTCATAAGGAATGTGAACAGAATTTAGAATGTTATCTGTAAATGATCCAATTTGCTGTCTCAAAATAATCTGGAGCCACAAGGCACAAAAAATGCTGGATTAGTCTTTTAACGCTCCAGGGAAATATCTGCCTGCTTCAGCAACAGATAGAAACGTATTTAGATCCTTCAGTTATTATACAAACAAACAGCTGGTGTTTGTACAGTGTTCATTGCCGTGATGTAACATTGAATAATATCATGAAAGAAGAAGAGATTAAAAGATGGATACCAAACATTGACAAAACCTCAGACAATGAAGATGAACAACCAATAATTAAGTAACGTCTCAGCTGACTGCAGTTTATGTGCAGTGAACCAATAGACATTTTGCCAAGTGTAATCAAGCAAAGAAAATGCTTCTTAAAGTTCATGGTAGAATGTTTTAAGCTCCCAGCAAAGTTTGCACAATAGAGATCTGTAAGGAAAATAATTCTGTAGAACTTAAATGTCCCCCCTTTTTTTTGCAAAGATTATTTCCCAGCTATTTCACATCAGTTGTAAATTCATTTGGTTTCTAAGACTGGAAAACAAATTTATTTATTTATTTATTTATTTGTTTGTTTGTTTGTTTGTTTATTCATTCATTCATTCATTCATTCATTCATTCATTCATTCATTCATTTATTCAATTTTTATGCCGCCCTTCTCCTTAGACTCAGGGCGGCTTACAACATGTTAGCAATAGCACTTTTTAACAGAGCTATGCTATTGCCCCCACAACCCGGGTCCTCATTTTACCCACCTCGGAAGGATAGAAGGCTGAGTCAACCTTGAGCCGGTGATGAGATTTGAACTGCTGACCTTCATACCATAGGTATAGTTGCATTAAAGATGAGCAATTCATGCTTTCATTGAACTTTTTGGGGTAGATTGAGGGTATCCAGATGATTGCCCTGAATTATAATTATTAGTAATCTGTAAGGATCTTGCAAATATTCCTAGCACGGATTTAAATGTCTGGCCTGAATATTACCAAGGCCAGTAAAGCTCACAGGACTTTTGCATTCTCACATGATAAAGGGCATGGGGTGAGGTATCATCAATAGGCCATTAATACCCAGTTATACATCTCCACCCCATGTCCAGTCAACGAAGCAGTGGAAGTGATGTGATGGTGCCTGGAGGCTGTTGGGGCCTGGATGGGTGTCAACAAACTCAAACTCAACCCAGACAAGATGGAGTGGCTGTGGGTCTTGCCTCCCAAGGACAATCCCATCTGTCCGTCCATTACCCTGGGGGGAGAATCATTGACCCCCTCAGAGAGGGTCCGCAACTTGGGCGTCCTCCTCGATCCACAGCTCTCATTAGAGAAACATCTTTCAGCTGTGGCGAGGGGGGCATTTGCCCAGGTTCACCTGGTGCACCAGTTGCGGCCCTATTTGGACCGGGAGTCACTGCTCACAGTCACTCATGCCCTCATCACCTCGAGGCTCGACTACTGTAACGCTCTCTACATGGGGCTACCTTTGAAAAGTCTTCGGAAACTTCAGATTGTGCAGAATGCAGCTGCGAGAGCAGTCATGGGCTTTCCCAAATATGCCCATGTTACACCAACATTCCGCAGTCTTCATTGGTTGCCGATCAGTTTCCGGTCACAATTCAAAGTGTTGGTTATGACCTATAAAGCCCTTCATGGCACCGGACCAGATTATGTTGGGGACCGCCTTCTGCTGCACGAATCCCAGCGACCAGTTAGGTCCCACAGAGTGGGTCTTCTCCGGGTCCTGTCAACTAAACAATGCTGCTTGGTAGGACCCAGGGGAAGAGCCTTCTCTGTGGCGGCACCGGCCCTCTGGAACCAACTCCCCCCAGAGATTAGAATTACCCCCACCCTCCTTGTCTTTTGTAAGCTACTTAAAACCCACCTCTGCTGCAAGGCATGGGGGAATTAAGATACCCTTTCCCCCTAGGCCTTTACAATTTTATGCATGGTATGTCTGTCTGTATGTTTGGTTTTTTATTATAATGGGTTTTAATTGTTTTTAGTATTGGATTATTGTTATACACTGTCTTATTATTGCTGTTAGCCACCCCGAGTCTCCGGAGAGGGGCGGCATACAAATCCAATCAATCAATCAATAAATAAAATTGATAGATTTTGCTTTTTTGTTGTCCCAAATCTTGCACATGTTCAGACAAAAAACATCAAAATGTAATGAGATTGGTTGGTTTAAGAAAATTCAAGCCATTTAATAGCATTTCAAAGAAAGGTTTGCTCACAACAGTTAGATTTTCTAGCAGTGAAGACAATTAACCAGTAGAACAACTTGCCTTCAGACATTGTGGGTGCTTCATCACTGGTAGTTTTAAGAAGAGACTGGGTGGTCACTTGTGAGAAGTGGTAGAGAATCTTCTGTTTGAGCAGGGGGCTGGACTAGAAGACCTCCTAAGTCCCTTCCACTCTATTCTGATTCTGTAGAAATACTTTGGAACATACTTTTGTTGTGCATTATCAGGCTGGCTGGATCACAGGTGTTCTAAGCATGATCTCAATTATGGATTTTGCAACTGAAGTTCCAAATTCTAGAAAAAAAATGCTTCTTATTTGCATTAAAGTCTTCTGGTCCCACGTGGGAAATATTTTTGGTTAGTTTTCTGGATAGGAACTGAATGTCCTATCTTCTTCTGGATTTTAATTGGAATTTAATATTAAAATTAAAGTAGTGACCATTATTTTATATTATTCAAGTTGACTTCTTAGAAATCCTGCTATTATCATCTCAATTTTATTTTTAAAATGCCTCTTTCAACTTATTTCATTCTGTGCTGGATTTGATATCATCCAACTGCTTCCCTGAAATATCATAACCAGCCAGTCCAAATTTTGTCAGGTGGTGCAAATATTCAGATAATTAACTTAACACCAATTGATATGCCTTTCCTTAAATTCAGGCCAGCTAAAATTGATTTCATTAAATTCAGAGCAGCTGAGATGGCTTTCACGCAGGTGCCCATAAATCTTTAGCATCCAGGCTCATTGGAATCAAACAGAAAAATTCTGATGGGAACAATTGAATTGAACTGTTCAGACATTTGGATCGAATAGGAACTATTTCTGGAACGGAAACAACAATCAGAATCAGACTGGCTAAAAGATCAGTATTTTTTTATTTGGTTCCTCAAGTTGGAGACAAAACAGTCAAGGCAGTAGGATAATAACAGCATTTGACAAATTAGTACCTGTAGCTTTGAGTCATGAGATGGGCAATCATATTGCAAATAAAAACAATACCCTATCTCCTTAAACTTCAGCCATGCATAGCTATTTAATCATTTTCATATTATTCAAGCTGATAGGAGATCATAATTATTTTACAGCTTCCTAACAATCTGTTTATCTAGCAGAAGTACAGGTACAGTTTTCATGCAAGGTAATGAAATGATAAATCTGTTTGTACAGAACTAAACTAAGCAGTTTATGGAGTTATGCTTGCAGTTTCAAGCATAATCAGTAGAACAGAGTCTTGGGTTAGAATGTAAAATGCATGTTGGTTTATTTCACTGATAAACTTCCTGCAATACCAGCTGTGCAGGTGCTTCAACTTGCATGGTGGATCAAAAATGTTTAGCTTTTGCAAATACAATCAAAGTATGAGAAAGATTTATGGTTTCTATAAAGAACCAACAGAATTGGATCAAATACTATTAAGGACAATAATATGTTGTTGTTGCTGTTGTTGTTGTTGTTGTTGTTGTTGTTATATCCACTGTCCTAAATGAGCAGCATTTCTCCTTCCCTTCTGAGATTCAGAGTTTCACTACTGCTTGAAGAAGAGAGCTGAAACATCCCTACCTTCTCCTTGCAGTGTTTATAAAATGGGCAAAAAATAATATTAATGTGTGGGTGGCAATAAAGAGTTGATCCAAGAAGAATACAGAGAAACAGGAAGAGTGTCTGATGCAAAGCCAAGCAACTCAGTGGAATGATACAGGGAACAGCATACTCAACTGAAGGTCATGGCTATTATCCAAGAAATATTGGAAAATGTTTAGAAGATAAAACATCTCCTGCTTCCTTGGAAGGTACCTTGGAGGTCTTCTAGTCCAAACCCTTGCAGAAAGCAGGACATCCTAAATATGAGCCAGCAATGTACAGTGGCAGCAAAAAAAGCCAACACAGTCTTATGCTGCATCAACAGAGGGATACACTCCAAGACTAGAGAAGTACAGTGGTACCTCGGTTCTCAACCACAATCCGTTCCAGAAGTGTGGTCAAGAACCGATTTGGTCGAGAACCGAATTAATTTATCCCATATGAAATAATGGAAATGGATTTAATTGGTTCCCAGCCCATTGACTTGCTGGGAACCAATTAAATCTACAGTATTTCCTCTATTTCCTATGGGATAAAGATCTGAGGGGACGGGGTGAGAGGGAATGTGAGTCGGAATCCCGACACGCCACTCCTGGCCGCCCTCTTAACAGCCTTCCAGTCTCTACCTTGTAACTGCTCCACGCTGCAGGAAGGGTAGGGCTGGCTGCAATACCGGCAGCTTCGGTGGGCTACTTTCCTCAGTGGTTCAGTTGGTTACCTCCAAGCAGCTGCACCAATTTTTCTTTCCCGGCGGCGGCGGCTCCAGCGGCTTCCCTTCGAGGAGCAGCAGCAGCATCTGGAACGTTGCGCGGTTCAGTTGGTTACCTCCAGGCAGCTGCACCAACTTTTTCTTTCCCGGCGGCGGCGGCTATGGCAGCTTTCCTTCATCACATGACATTCCTGATGCTGCTGCTGCTCCTCGAAGGGAAGCCTGGATGTAACCAACTGAACCGCTGAGGAAAGTAGCCCACCGAAGCTGCCGGTATTGCAGCCAGCCCTACCCTTCCTGCAGCATGGAGCAGTTACATGGTAGAGACTGGGAGGCTATTAAGAGGGCAGCCAGGAGGGGCATGTCGGGATTCCGACTCCCATTCCCTCTCACCTCGTCCCCTCAGATCTTACATTTCAGATAGTAAACAAAATTTTCTGTTTGTATCTGAATTTTTGTTCGGATACTGAAGCAAATTTTTGCAGAAAATTTTGTTCGGTATCCGAAATGTAAATCAAGGCATTCGAGAACCGAGGTACCACTGTACTAATACCACTATATACTGCCCTGTTCAGACGACACCTGGCATTCAATTCTGGTCACCTTACTACAAAAGGGACATAGAAACTCTGGAAAGGGTACAGAAGAGAGCAACCAAAATGATAAATGGACTGGAAACCAAGACATATGAAGAGAGGTTGCTGGAACTGGGCACGGATAGTCTAGCAAAAAAAAGGGCTGGGGGGGGGGACATGATATAGGTACTTGAGGGGTTGCCACAGAGAGGAGTGGGTCACACACTATTTTCCAGGGTCAGACCAGGAGCAATGGATGGAAACTCACCAAGGAGAGATTCAACCTGGACATAAGGAAGAACTTTCTGATGGTGAGGGCGATCAACCAATGGAACGGCCTGCCAGCGGAGGTGGTGAAAGCCCCAACACTCGACTCATTCAAGAAGAGATTGGACTGCCATCTGAATGGGATGTTGTAGGACTCCTGCTTGTGCATGGGGCTGAACTAGATAACCTGCAAGGTCACTTTCAACTCTAACAATAAATAAATCCTATACCATTTCAGAGAAATGGCTGTCCAGTCTCTCTTTAAAAGCTTCCAGTGTTGGACCACCACAACTTTTGAAAGCAACCTACTGACATCCCACTGGTTAATGGTTCTCGCTCTTAGAAAATTTCTCCTTAGTTCTAGTTTGCTTCTCTCTTTGATTACTTTCCATCCATTGTTTCTTGTAATATATTCTATTCCCAGGATTTCAGATGAAACCATTGGCCCACTATTTTCAGCTTTAAATCACGCTATTTTGGAAACACAGCATGAAGCAGAAGGCAGTGCTTTAAAATATTCAGGGAGTATTTTTTTCTCTGCGGCAAAAGGATCAGATTAGAGTCCTGGAAAGGTGCCAAATTTGGCCTAATTGCATTCCAGTGAGATAACAAATGGAATGAAACATAAGGATAAAAGTCAGCTCACCAATTGTCAAACAGTCATTCAGCATCTGGCAAAGAGTTTTTAGCAAGGCAGAAATCGGGGGGGGGGGGGGTGGGGGGGGTTGGGGGGGCATTTTTGAGCACCCCAACTCTAACAGAGCGTCCATGAAGCAACATTGAAACCGCACCCTGAATTTCCTTTGCTTTTATATTTGTTGGGAATGGTATCAAACCCCTAAGAGGTAAAGCTGCAAGCTTATCTCCTTTTACCTTACAAGTTTTGTTGTCTTCTCAGTAACCTCCTGTATCTAGCATCTAAGAGTGGGTCATCCACTCTAATGTCTTCTTCATCTTCTGACTGGGACCACTCCCCCACTGGTATATCAGCCCCCTCTGGTGGTTCTTCACATTCAATTTCTCCCTCACTCTCACTTTATGCATCAGCTGGCAACCCCCCTAGCCCAGGGTATCCAGAGGGGCCTGGCTCATCCTCCCCAGAATCTGACATTATAAAGGTGGACAAGGAGTGCTCACAACATAGTGTCTTCTCGTGCTTTGGAGAATAGGCTCCCACACTCTTGCAGCCCCTCAAATATTGGAACACTGCTGTCATGTTGCCTCTAGTCCTTCTTTTCCCTAGGCAAGGCACACCCAATTCTTGCAATTTGGCTATGTTGGTTCCTTTTTCCAAGGGAATAAGCAAAAGGGGGAAAACAATTTCATGGTACAATGTGGAGTATAATTTTGATCCATGCATTTATTATAATTTATGTTAACTGCTAAAATGTATTTAGTATAATTTACTAAATGTTTGCTGACTTCTGCAAGTTTTGAATGTGCTACATCTTGTTTAAAAATATGATGAACTGCAGGATTTGTAGTGTATAAAATACTATTGTCATTGCTTGTAATAAAATCTCATCATGTAGAATTAATATCTTAGTAAATAAGAGACCTATAACATTTTGTGTTATATTGATCATATCCAGATTTTATTTTATTATTTTAGGACTGAAATGGCCATCTATGTTATGATGATCTCAAGAAAGAACATACTGTAAAAAAGTATTGCAGGTTTATTAGTAAAGATCAGGTTTTATGTACCTAATAAATATATTGCTAGGATGCAGACTGCCAAAAATATGCTAGATGACAATAGCTGTACATTTTAAGAGATTGGAGTAGCAATACTTCATTCTGCCTTTGCTCCTTCAGCAATTTTCTAATATTATTTATTTGACAATTTAGAAACTATTCTCTATTAGCAAGACAATTCTTTCTGAGATGGAATAAAGGACAGCTGTGGGTTTACATGAAGCCCAGATGGATATCATTCTTAACAAGACTAGCTTGTTAAGCAGGGATTTTATAGTAGGAAAACACAAACATAAATATAGTGATTTCAACAACATAAAAAGGCCCCCATTAAAAATTATGTTGTCACACTGTTTAAGCAATGCTTAACCTGGTTAATGTTGCAATGAATAAATGTGACAAGCTGTTTGTGAACCATAAATGCCATCCTAACCTCACATGACTCAATAATTTAGATATCATTGTTTTTACAACTTGCAATTTATGGAACAATAGCTTCCATATGCCTAGGATGTTAAAACAGATGGCAACATTTAATTGAAATTGAAGATCTCAAAACCAGGGTCAGACCTGGTTAATATTTGGATGGAAACATTGGAGAAATCCCAGGATCGTAAGCTAGGTTGCAAGGATGAATAAATGAGGGTTGCCCAGAAAGTAATGAACCACCTTTTTTATCTCTGCCTACAGTAAAAGTACAAATGCAAAACTTTAGATACTTGAATTGTCAGGAGTGTGTGTGTAAATTTTGCATTTCTTCAGACAGATAGCATAGCTGCAGCAGTGTTTTGAAATGGTGTCTGTAAGTGATGTACAGTGGTACCTCGTGATGCGAACCCCTCGTCATATTAACTTTTCGAGATACGAACCCAGGGTTCAGAATATTTTTTGCCTCTTCTTACGAACTTTTTTCACCTTACGAACCTGCCGCCGCTGGGATGCCCCGCCTCCAGACTTTAGTTGCAAGCCAAGTGCCAGTTTTTGCATTCCTGGGATCCCCTGAGGCTCCTCTCCATGGGAAACCCCACCTCCTGATTTCCACAAAAACGTGATGCTGTAGGGAAATCCCAGGAGGGGAATCCCAGGATCGAAAAAATGGGCAGAGTAGGGGGGACAAAAACAGGAAGAAAAGACTCATGGAGCTCAATGGAGGAGAAAGGTGTGGGGAAGATGAGGAGAGTGGGGTGGACAAAAACGGGAGGGACCCATGGAGCTCAAGAGAGGAGAAAGGTGTGGGGGAAATGAGCAGAACGGGGTGGGCAAAAACAGGAGGGAAAGACCCATGGAGCTCAAGAGAGGCTCTTTTCGCCTTGCTTCATTGGGACTGCCACCTCTTGCCACCTCTCATTGTCACTCCCCCCACTCCTTCGCCTCAGCTTCGTCTGCCAGCAGCTTTTTTTTTTTAAAGCCTTAATGTTTTGGATTTTCCTAATGGGCTTGCACGCATTATTGGCTTTTCCATTGATTCCTATGGGAAACATTGTTTCATCTTACGAACTTTTCACCTTATGAACCTCGTCCTGGAACCAATTAAGTTCGTAAGACAAGGTATTACTGTACATTACAAGCAGAGTGTCGTCATTGAATTTCTCACTGTGGAGACAAAAACCTGTTAGGAATATTCACAAACGTTTGTGTACAGTTTATGGAGAATCTGCAGTTGACAGAAGTACAGTTAGCCACTGGGCACAAAGGATGAGGCCATTAGAGGAACAGAACAGAAGAACAAAGGGTGAGGCCATTAGAACAAGGAGTGGTACCGACAGGGCATATACGCCCGTATGTCTCGCTGGAGGAAGGCCATAGAACAGGATGGAAATTACATGGAAAAATAGGGAGTATAGAAGAAACATCATTCTTTCTTGTGTGTAAGTTTCATTGTGTTCAATAAATAATTGTTGAAGGAAAAAAATGTGGTGCATTACTTTCTGGGCGACTCTCGTATATCCCAGGTAAAGGCAAAGACAAAATTCTATTGCTTATAAGAAAACTAAAAACTGACTGAACATTGGTAAGATCTTATATTAAGACTAGTAATGTGCGAACCCAACGGTGTTCGGGTTCGGCAAGTTCGGACGAACTTTACGCAAAATTCGGCCGAACCCGAACCCGAATGGGGAATCCCTCCCACGAAGAGATTCCAGGGGTGAACTTTTGACGTCACCGGCAGGTTGCTAAGGACGCCAAGGTGATCACTTCCTGGATTTCATGGAATCCAGGAAATGATCACCTTGGCATCCTTAGCAACCTGCCGGTGACATCAAAGCTCCGAACGCCGAACACGACCCCAAACTTTGCCCGAAGTTTGAAAAAAAATCGTGTTCGTGTTCGGCATACCGAACACTGCACAATTCGGGTCCGTACAGGAGTCCATGGTACCGCAGAAGGAGGTGCCTAGCATTTGTTCCACTCTGCGTCTTCTGCAGAGCTCGGGAGCCCATTTTTGCCACCAGAAGCACTTCAGGCTGGTCCTTTGATGTTCCCAGGGTGGCCCTGCAGATCTAAGTATCCCATGGGCTGGATCCAGCCCGGGGGCCTTGAGTTTGACACCCCAGTTCTATATTGTGCTGTCACTTCAGAGAATTATTCCTCTTTTGTTGCCAAAAAATGACTAAGATGATCCAATCTCTTTATGCCAAACTTTTTATTGAGTACATCATATTAGCAAAGATGAGGGCAAAACCAGAGCTAACTATTTCCTGCATAAACCCACATAGTTACTGTTCATATTCTCCCTTCTCCTATTAGACTACACCACATTGTCTCCTATGCTATGAGAAAGTCTTTTGACTCTGACAAGCACCTGTTGAAGTGTCCTTGGTTCTCATGGCTGGCATCTTGATGTATCTATCTATCTATCTATCTATCTATCTATCTATCTATCTATCTATCTATCTATCTATCCATCCATCCACCCATCCATTCATTCATTTGTCCAATACACAATACATATGGAAGAGAATACACATGAAGTAATATATATAAAGATAATATGTAAAAATAGAGGACAAGATATATGAAAGGAATAAAATATATATGATATATGAGATAAAGGAAAGACAATTGGACAGGGGACGAAAAGCACACTAGTGCACTTATGTACACCCCTTACTGACCTCTTAGAAACCTGGAGAGGTCAATCGTGTATAGTCTGTGGGAGAAATGTTGGGGGTTAGGGGTTGACACTATTGAGTCCGGTAATGAGTTCCACGCTTCGACAACTCGATTGTTAAAGTCATATTTTTTACAGTCAAGTTTGGAGCGGTTAATATTAAGTTTGAATCTGTTGCGTGCTCTTGTGTTGTTGCGGTTGAAGCTGAAGTAGTCTGGAACTTAAGTTTTATCTGCTCCTTCCCTCCCCCTATAGTTCATTGGAAGCTGAGAAGCGATAATAGTTGCAACAGCAAAAGCGCCTTTTGAAACTTGACACTGTATTGTTTCTTGCTTCCTTGCCCACTCTGCACTTTGAATCATTTAATGATTTTTCAATTCTGGCTTTGATTGCATTAGTTCAAATAGCTTGCACTTGAGCAGTCAAAATCAAACCTTCAGGGTTTTTTTCCTTTAAATGTGCCAGTTGTAAGCCATGGCTAGGTTTTATCTTTATTCACTTTGCCTCTATTCCAGCAGACTCTGGGTGGCATATGGAACAAGAAATGAATAGGAGCTCCTTGAAATAGAGCTTGAAAGCTTGGCTTCTCTCAGGGACATAAATTAACAGAAACAAAAGAACCAGAGTGTCAAAGTGATCAAGAAAACCACAGAGATAAGAAGACATAGAGAAAGAATCTTATTTTATTTTATTTTATTTATTTATTTTGTCCAATACACAATGAGGGTTTTAGTGGGTATATATCTATATACACATAGTAAAATACATAATGAAGATTATAGAGGAGATACTCATAGTAAAATATATCTAAGAAATAATAGAAAAGAAGGTATAGTAATAGAACATATCAATGAAAGAATAGAAGAAGAGATATAGGAATAGAAGAAAGGTATAGGAGACATAGGAGAGCAATAGGACAGGGGATGGAAGGCACTCTAGTGCACTTGTACTCGCCCCTTACTGACCTCTTAGGAAACTGGATAGGTCAACCGTAGATAATCTAAGGGTAAAGTGTTGGGGGTTTGGGGATGACACTATGGAGTCTGGTAATGAGTTCCATGCTTCGACAACTCGGTTACTGAAGTCATATTTTTTACAGTCAAGTTTGGAGTGGTTAATATTAAGTTTAAATCTGTTGTGTGCTCTTGTGTTGTTGTGGTTGAAGCTGAAGTAGTTACCGACAGGCAGGACGTTGCAGCATATGATCTTGTGGGCAATACTTAGATCTTGTTTAAGGCGTCTTAGTTCTAAACTTTCTAGGCCCAGGATTGAAAGTCTAGTCTCATAGGGTATTCTATTTCGAGTGGAGGAGTGAAGGGCTCTTCTGGTGAACTATTTTTGGACATTTTCAAGGGTGTTAATGTCTGGGATGCGATATGGGTTCCAAACAGATGAGCTGTATTCGAGGATGGGTCTGGCAAAAGTTTTGTAAACTCTGGTAAGTAGTGTGAGATTGCCAGAGCAGAAGCTAGGTAAGATTAGGTTTACAACTCTTGAAGCCTTCTTGGCTATATTGTTGCAGTAGGCTTTGGCACTTAAATCTTTTGTTATTAGTATACCAAGGTCTTTAACCAAGTGGGGATTATCTGTGATAATTTTATTATTCAGTTCGTATTTGGAGTTCAGATCTTGAATAGAACTGGAGCTATTCGTAGCTATGCTGTTCTCTCAGATGTTAAATAAGTAAATATTTGGACCAGTCAGTGTAAATTTGGCCCAGATCACTCACTGTAATGGGGAAATACTATATTTCAATTTGCACCAGTCATGTAGAATTTAAAAGAATTTAATTTAAAAGTCATGTGGAATTTAAAACTGTCTTTTACTGCATGTTACTGGGCTTCAACAATATTCAGAGCTGCAAGATCTGTTTTAAACTTATGATTTTAGGACCAGCAGAGCAGTATAAAATCCTATTAGCTCAAGATAAGGAATAGTTGGGTTTAAAAAAAAAAATAGTTTATTGAGTTTTACAAAAGAAAAGAGGGAGGGGAAGTGGGGAAAAAAGGTCCAAGGAGTGAAAAGGATGTACAAAGGTAAACAAATAAATACACTGTAATGCAAAAAGTAATAATAATTGAGGTATACAGAAAATTAACAATATCTTTGAGTATTTGTTTTATAATATTACATTTCATACTATAAAGAGAATGTATAAAGTGTATATACATAATCCATGCTAATAAATATTCTTATAGAAGACCCAAAAAAGGGGGGGAAATTGGGAATAAGAAGTAAAGAGTAGGTAAGTATAAGAGGGAATAGGAAATAGGAAGGGGGATGAGAGGGATTTGCAAAGTCGCAGATGATTTCAGGATATGCGACATATTAGTAGAATGAAGTAGTTGGAGTATATAATAAAGAAATGTAAAGCTTCGGTATAGAATTGAAAGAATAATAAATGATTGTATTAAAAAGATGTGATTTAGTTCTCATTTCAAATTAGTATAGAGAGAAAAGTGAGGGGGAAAAAAGTTATGTTACAAGTAGTGATGGGCGAACCCAACGGTGTTCAGGTTTGGCAAGTGCGGACGAACTTTACGCAAAATTCGGCCAAACCCAAACTGAACCCGAACCTGAACGGGGAATCCCACCAAGAGATTCTGGGGGTGGAGCTTTGATGTCACGTATACCGGCAGGCTGCTAAGGATGCCAAGGTGATCACTTCCTGGATTCCATGGAATAAACATGTTTATTTTTACGTGAAAGGACCACCCTTTGCTTGCAGCGCCGCTGCGGCGTCCTTTTTCATAAAAATAACAATGTTTATTTTTATGTGAAGCCCTCCTTTTGAAGGAGCTGGGGAATCCCTCCCACGAAGAGATTCCGGTGGCGGAGCTTTGACGTCACCGGCAGGTTTCTAAGAACGCCAAGGTGATCACTTCCTGGATTCTATGGAATCCAGGAAATGATCACCTTGGCATCCTTAGTATCCTGCCAGTGACATCAAAGCTCCGAACAGCGAACGTGACCCCGAACTTTGCCCAAGTTTCAAAAAATTTTGGGTTCGTGTTCGGCATACAAAGCACCGCAAAATTCGGTATGGACCCAAATTTTGCAGGTTTGGTTCGCCCATCACTAGTTGCAAGGATTTTGTCTGCGAAGTCAAATTAATTATTTTCGGTACTTGGATTCGTTATCTTGGTATCTAATATTTTCATTTAGAATGTTCGAAGATGAAGGGTGATTTTAAGTGATAAAAGATTGGTATTTTTTTTCTGCGGTCCATCAATACCATTTATCCCAGATCTTATAAAAATTGGATTCTTTTTTATTTTGAATTTCCATAGTAATTTTGGTCATATCAGCGCATTCCATAATTTTAAAAATAACTGTTATAATCGAGGGGGTTATCTGCTTCCAAACTTGGGCATAGGAAATTCTGGCAGCCCCTAATATCTGTAAGATGAGATGTTTTTCTTGAGGTGTAAGTTTTTGTCTAAATATCCCTAAAAGGAATAATTCAGGTTTAAATGCGAGGTCTATCGATAAGACTTGGTACAGGTCCACCATAAATGATAGTATGTTCCTGGTTTGGTTTTGCATTTCCAGCATTTGGAAGATAAGTTAGAGAACATTTTCGATAACCTGGCTGGAGGAAGGTGCCATCGATAAAACATTTCCAGTTGGTTTTCTTTATATGACATTGCCAGGGTCATCTTATAATTTGTAGTCCACGTTTTTTCCCATTCTGCAAGATTAATGGTATAACCAAAATTCTGGCACCAGGCGATCATGCAACCTTTAACTTGCTCTTCAAAATTATCGTGCACTAATAAGTAATTGTATAATTTAGAAATCATTTTTACAGTTGGGCCATGGAGAATTAAGTCAATTGTATTAATTTTTTGGAAACCAAGTCTTTTTTTATGGTCGACATATTTAGAATTGATTTGTAAGTAGGTTAACCAGTCCAAATTAATCCCTATATTATTATTATTATTATTATTATTATTATTATTATTATTATTATTAATAATAATAATAATTAGATTTTTATGCCGCCCCTCTCCATAGACTCGGGGCAGCTTACAGCAATACTAAAAACAATATATAATGACAAATATAATAGTTAGAATCTAAACTAGCAATAATACATTTAAAAATGTGATTTGGCGGGACCCAGGGGAAGAGCCTTCTCTGTGGCGGCCTCGGCCCTCTGGAACCAACTCCCCCCAGAGATCTGAATTGCCCCCACCCTCCTTTTCCTTTCGTAAACTTCTCAAAACCCACCTCTGCCATCAGGCATGGGGGAATTGAAATATCTTCCCCAGGCCTATATAATTTATGTATGGTATGTTGTGTGCATGTTTTTTAAATTATGGGTTTTTAACTTCGTATTATTAGATTTGTATTGTACATTGTTTCTATCACTACTGTGAGCCGCCCCGAGTCTATGGAGAGGGGCAGCATACAAATTTAATAAATAAATAAGCAAGCAAGCAAGCAAGCAAGCAAGCAAGCAAGCAAGCAAGCAAGCAAGCAAGCAAGCAAGCAAGCAAGCAAGCAAGCAAGCAAGCAAGCAAATAAATAAATGCCTAAAAAACAAGAAACCCCAATATATAAAAACATACATACAGTCATATCATATACAAAAAACTACATAGGAAGGGGGAGATGTTTCAGTTCCCCCACGCTTGACGACACAGGTGGGTTTTAAGGAGTTTATGAAAGGCAAGGAGGGTGGGGGCAGTTCTAATCTCTGGAGGGAGCTGATTCCAGAGGGTCGGAGCTGCCACAGAGAAGGCTCTTCCCCTGGATCCCGTCATGTAATTGTTGTCTTGTTGGTATTTTTATGTGGCCACAAAGAAGCCAAAAATTGAGATGAAGCCTACAATAAGGTCACCTTGCCAGACCAAAATAGTTTTTATAAGTTTAATAAGGCAATATAACTCTGGGTAATGAATGTTTAGAGACACCATCACATCTTTCAACACCCCTCTCCATTTTTCTCCCTACATTGAATAGAAGTTGTAGAGCACTGCGGTGACCCCTATGAAAATATTCACCTCCCACTCAGAAGGTTGAGAATTCAATCCTAGGCAGCAGCAGATGTTTCTCTATCAGGGCGTAAAGAGAAAATATCTAGTTAGGAATCATTCATCTCTGTTCAAGTCACCCTGACTCCACATTGAATAAAGGGATTACACAGAGTCGTTAAGAGAGAAAAAAATGAATAGAAGTTGTAATATTGTATTTTGCGTGTCAGAATTCCTAAAGCAAAGGAAAAGTGATCAAGTCTCCAAAGGCCCCTCAGAAGTCTTCAAAGACTTTTAACAGCCACCTAATTTGATTTGTTGCTTCAAAGCCTATCTCTGATTAGATCTGTGAGTTGGCTTCAAAGTGGTGATTCAGTCAAAGAATCAAATTGCCCTTTCATACTTCATACAACTCTACCCAAAATAATTTGAAAAAGGGGGTAATTCCACCATATAATCTGCTGTCCAGCTGATATTAACCAATGTAGCATGTCATTGGCAACACAGCAATCTGAAAAATTGCTTCTTTTCTTCCTAGTTCCCTTTATTCAATTAATTTAGCATATATATGCACACAAATTTATTTATTTATTTATTTATTTATTTATTTATTTATTTATTTATTTATTTATTTATTTATTTATTGGATTTGTATGCCGCCCCTCTCCAGAGACTCGGGGCGGCTAACAGCGATAATAAAACAGTGTACCATAGTAATTTGGTATTGATGATTAAAAATCTATTAATATAAAAACCAAACATACATACATACATACCATGCATAGAATTGTAAAGGCGTAGGGGGAAAGAGGATCTCAATTCCCCCATGCCTGGTGGCAGAGGTGGGTTTTAAGTTGTTTACGAAAGGCAAGGAGGGTGGGGGCAGTTCTAATCTCTGGGGGGAGTTGGTTCCAGAGGGCCGGGGCCGCCACAGAGAAGGTTCTTCCCCTGGATCCCGCCAGGCGACATTGCTTAGTTGACGGGACCCAGAGAAGATCCACTCTGTGGGACCTAACTGGTCGCTGGGATTCGTGCAGCAGAAGGCGGTCCCTGAGGTAATCTGGTCCGGTGCCATGAAGGGCTTTATAGGTCATAACCAACACTTTGAATTGTGACCGGAAACTGATCGGCAACCAATACAGACTGCGGAGTGTTGGTGTAACATGGGCATATTTGGGAAAGCCCATGATTGCTCTCGCAGCTGCATTCTGCACGATCTGAAGTTTCCGAACATTTTTCAAAGGTAGCCCCATGTAGAGAGCGTTACAGTAGTCAAGCCTCGAGGGCATGAGTGACCGTGAGCAGTGACTCCTGGTCCAAATACGGTCGCAACTGGTGCACAAGGCACATACATATTTGTTTTAGTAGATTTTGTTTTCATAGATTTTCACGGGTACAGGTATGAAGATCTTGGCATATTGGGTTTCTTCCTGTGTAGGTTCCAGAGATTTCTGGTGATGTTTCGATGAGGTCCCACTCATCATCTTCAGGCTGGTGCTTCTGTCCTTGTTCTAGGGTGAACATTGCGAGACCAGAGCTGCCTTCCCTCTATAAATACTGGTGGGTGGGTGTGGACTGCTGGCTCAGCAGCTGCAAGCTGTGTTGAAACTTCCTGGAGAGTCAGTGGGGTAACACCTGGGGTCATTGATGTCATTGAGATTCCTGGCGACGTTTCGACAAGGTCCCACTCATCATCTTCAGACTGGTGCTTTTGGCCTTGTGCTAGGATGAACGTGTTCACCTTAGCACAAGGCCAAATGCACCAGTCTGAAGATGACAAGTGGGACCTCGTCGAAACGTCACCAGGAATCTCTGAAACTTACATGGAGTAAAAATTACTAAGCTAGTACAGTACTTAGTAGTTTTAAATAAATTTTAAGAGTTCTGGAGATTGTGATGGCTATTGCCTCTTCATTTATAACTATACCTGGAATTCACATTTTTAGTACAATTATATATATATTGTTGTATATGATAAGGAGATGAGCCTGTAGCCTAGGGGCTAATGCCACTGCCATACAAGGCAGAGGCCCAAGTTCAAATCCCAGTAAGGGTATGGCTGCCTGGCGAGAGCAAATAAGCTCAGTTTCTATTTTGATGCTTTTCCATTCCTTGCAGTGGTCATGAGAAAGAGACCAAAAAACTTACTTTTTGCAGTGGTTATGTTCAGAAAGAGACCAAAATTCTTACTTTTTGCTTTGATTTTCTTGATCCAGTGTTCCAAGCCTACTTTGGTTTCTGAGAGGAGAGTTGTATCATCAGCATATCGAAGATTGTTGAGGTCTCCTTCTCCAATCTTTACCCTGATTTTTGAGACTTCAACATCTAGTTGATCTAGAGTCTCCACTACTGTAAGGGGAAAAAAACATGTTAAAGGGATCCCAATCTCATGTGGCTTTTTCATTTTTAATCCTATAGAAATAAACATGGAAAATTGCATTCTTCTCCATGATTGTATGTCCATGTGTACAATCCCTGTACACATTTTGCAAACAAACTTCCCAGAAGCAAAGTCCAGGGGCTTCCACCAAACTCCCTTTTGGGGGATTAAAGATTTATAGCAGTGACTGGTGATCAGTGATGGGGATTGATTCCCTTCTGTGCAAATACTGGTTGGAACAGTTAACTGTTAATGCTTCCTTTCTATTTGCACATAATTATTCTCTGCAGCTGTGAGCTTGATGCAAATGCAAATCAGGAGTTCACTCCTGTTTTTCATTATATATGATGTAATTACCATATTGATGCCATATTGTGAGTCATCATAATGCAATTTCACTGCTAAATGCACACATTATCTAGTAGTGCTAGTCTGTTGTCACAATTTCTGTGATACTGTTTTGTCCACTGCCACATTCATCCCATTGGTAGTTGAGTGTTCAAGAGATATAGCACGTGGTTAAATTTAGCAAGAATCTGCTGCAATTAATCCTAAAATAGGATCATAGACCCTATGTCATATTTTATAGCCTTGCAATGTCTTTGAATTCTCTCTCTACACTTGCTCTAAGTCTTATGGGACAATGGTATGAATATAATATTTTTCCTCAGATTAACAGAGTTGGAAGGGACTTTATAGGTCATCTAGTCCAACCCCCTGCTCAAGCAGGAGATCCTACACCACTTCTGATAAATGGCAGCCCAATCTCTTCTTGAAAGTCTCAATTGATGAAGCTTCCACAACTTCTGAAGGCAAGCTTTCCATTGATTGATTGTTCTCATTGTTCTTATTTCCAGGTTGACTCTCTCCTTCATCTGTTTCCATCCATTATTCCTTGTCTAGCCTTCAAGTGTTTTGAAAAATAGCTTGACCCCCTCCTCTCTGTGGCAGCCCCTCAAATATTAGAACACTGCTATTATGTCTCCTCTGATCCTTCTCTTCTCTAGACCAGCCATTACCAGTTCCTGTAACCGTTCTTCATATGTTTTAGTCTCCAGTTTCCCTAATCATCCTGGTTGCTCTCCTCTGCTCTTCTTCTACAGTCTCAACATCTTTTTAATAGTGTGGTGACCAAAATTGGAGGCAGTACTTTAGGTATGGTCTAAGTAAAGTTTTATAGAACAGCATTATCTTGATTTGATTGCATCCTTCTGCTGATGTAATTTAGGATTGCATTGGCTTTTTGGTAAGAGTTCTTCAGGTTTTGTAGACTTTTCTCATGAATTCTGTCTTCTAAGTAGCCCTGGACATCTGGATAACCTTGTAGACTAAGGTCCATGGTTCTTTTCCAAATCTTTAGAGCAGTGTTTGTCAACCTTAACAATTTTAAGATATGTGGATTGCAAGTCCCAGAATTCTCCAACCAACATATCTGGCTGAAACATTCTGGCAGTTGAAATCCATGCATCTTAAAGTTGCCAAGATTGAGAAACACAGGTTTATATGACTTCAGTAACCGAGTTGTCGAAGTGTGGAACTCATTACCAGACTCCATAGTGTCATCCCCAAACCCCCAACACTTTACCCTTAGATTATCTACGGTTGACCTATCCAGATTCCTAAGAGGTCAGTAAGGGGCGAGTACAAGTGCACTAGAGTGCCTTCCGTCCCCTGTCCTATTGCTCTCCTATATCTTCTATTCCTTTCTTCTATTCCTATATCTCTTCTATTCTTCATTGATATATTCTATCTTCTTTTCTATTCTTTCATAGATATATTTTACTATGAGTATCTCCTCTATAACCTTCATCATGTATTTTACTATTTGTATACATATATATATATTATAGAATATATATATGTATCCTATATTTACAGCAGCACGAAGCTTATAACTTCAGCCTGATGATGGTGAATGTGATTTCACCGAAATGTCGCATAGACACTCAAAATATTACACGGGGCAAAACCCGAACTCAGAACAATCTACATACATATACCCATGAAAATATACGTGTGTGTGTGTGTGTGTGTGTGTGTGTTTTCGTAGATTTTCAGTTTTTAAAAACTGAATTGAACAAACTCAAAGATGTATTAATTTCTAATGGATTCGAAAGAAAAACAATTAAAAACCTAATCAAAAAAGAGACACCCCCAAAAAATCAAGACCAAGAACAGGATAATGGTACCACCCTCCTCCCTTACATCAAGGGCACCACAGATAAAATTAGTAAAATTCTACACAAACATAATATCAAAACTTCATTTGTCACTAACCAAAAAATATCAAACATCCTAAGAAACCCAAAAGATAAAATCCAACTCGAAAACCAAGGAATCTATGAAATCCCTTGCAAAACATGTGCAGCCACATACATTGGACAAACTAATCGAAGAGCAAATGCACGCATTGCAGAACATAAGAATGCAGTTAAAAAAGAAGAAAAAACTTCCTCCCTTGTCCAGCACATTAAAAAAACAGGGCACGAAATTGACTTTGAAAAAACTAAATTACTTTCCAAAACAGAAAATTTATACAGAAGAATTATTATGGAAGCCATAGAGGTAGAAAAACACCCCCTCTGCATGAACAAAAGGAATGACACGTCCCGCCAACCAGAGATTTGGAAACCAGCCTTAAACAAAAAAACATATCATAATCATCACCATGTCAATCCTTCAAGTAATTGTGATTCCACCAACCAATCAAACCACTAAAACATAGTCACCCAATCTATTTGCTACATTCAAACCAAATCTCCACCCCCAACACTATATATGAGGAACAAATGGCAGTTGCAAACATTCCATATTTACAGCAGCACGAAGCTTATAAATTCAGCCTGATGATGGTGAATGTAATTTCACCAAAACATCGCATAGACACTCAAAATATTACACGGGGCAAAACTCAGAACAATCTACATATATATTGTATTTCTAATTACTTTAATTTAATATCTCTAAAATGCCCAATTTATGCTACAATATCACTGATTCAAAAGGTCCAGCATCCAATTACATTGACGTAATTTCACCATTCATTTCTACAGTCTCCCATTATCGCTGAACAGATTTTACCTTTTATGCTATGGATTTCCAGATTACCTTTCCTTGTTCCACTTTCATTATCAAATTCTTCACATATACTGCAGAAGTATAACTGCACTCTTTTAAAACAGTGGCTTAAGTTATTTATCAAATGATTTGGGGGGGTTTTATGAGCGGTAAACTCTGAGAATATGCCACACTATATTGCTTTTCCTTTTTCTACAAGTTTCTCCTTTAAATCTGCATTTTGTTGGTAGTTGTGAATTTCTGCCATAATGATAACATAGTTCATTTTGACATATTACAGCTGATTCACATTTGTGTTTGTATCCCAACTACAGCTTTAATAGTCTCTCTCGTAGCAGTTTCCATGGGGATGGCTATTTTATATGCTCTCTTAAATCTTAAACAACTAACTTTGAAGATGGTACCTAGTTAAGTAACATCCGCAGGCAAACAACCAAGCTCAGAGAGCACCAAAGATTCCATAGCACTCTTAAATGTTACATCAGAGCACTATGAGACAGGTTGCTTTTCTCAATAAAACTAGCTATTTTGCTGTGCTTTTTTCTCTTGTTTACTGCAACCAGTTTAGTGATTTCCTTATTTCATTTGTTTCCTTCCCAAGCTGAGTTTTGATCACTTTCTTATAATTCATTCCACTGTTGTGCCTTTTCTCAAACTAAAAGTCCTATGATCAAGAGTGGATTTACCTGCATTTTATTGAAATTTATAGAAATAATTCCAGTGAATCTGTAAAAGAATTATAACACCATATAGAATCTGAGATATAGTAATAATTCAAACAGGCTGAATCAATCAATAATAACAATAACCCAAGCAAATGAGCTGGGGTGGCCCAGCAGGTAGAGTGCTGTACTGCAGGCCACTGAAGCTGACTTGTAGATCTGAAGGTCAGCAGTTCAAATCTCATCACTGGCTCAAGGTTGACTGAGCCTTCCATCCTTCCGAGGTGGGTAAAATGAGGACCCGGATTGTGGGGGCAATAGCCTAGCTCTGTTAAAAAAGTGCTATTGCTAACATGTTGTAAGCTGCCCTCAGTCTAAGAGAAGAGTGGCATAAAAATTGAATAAATAAATAAATAAATAAATATTACAAGGGAGATTATATTATTTGATCAGATTATTTTGACCGCACACAAAATACTAGCAAATTCCTCATGCATTTCCTAGCATAGAAAGTATAGAAAATAGCAGTGGAGTTAAGGTGGAAATGAAATGTAAAAAAGAGAGCCTGTTTGGTGCAGTAGTTAAAGCATCAGGCCAGAAACTGGGAAACCATGAGTTGTAATCCAACTTTAGGTGACTGTAAAAAATATGACTTTAGCAATTGAGTTGTCAAAGCTTGGATCGCATTACCAGACTCGGTGGTGTCAACCCTCAACCCCCAACATTTTCCCCTTAGACTATCCACAATTGACCTCCCCAGGTTCCTTAAAGGTCAGTAAGGGGCGAGCATAAGTGCACTAGAGTGCCTTCCGTCCCCTGTCCAATTGCCCCTCCTATACTTTATATATATATTCTTCCATTCATATATCTTTTCCTCTATTCTTCATTGATGTATTCTATTCTCATATCTTTTCTTCTACTACTTCATTGATGTATTCTATTCTCATATCTTTTCTTCTTTACTACTTCATGTTTTTATTCTCTTTAACTTTCAATTTGTATTGGACAAAATAAATAAAAATAAATAAATAAATAAAGCCAACTGAGTCAGTCACGTACTTTCAGCTTTAGGAAACAGGCAAAGGCGAACCACAGCTGAAAAATCGTGCCAAGAAAACTGCACAAATTAACACTGGATCAAAGGCATAATAAATAGATGATAGATGGATGGATGGGTGATGGATGTGTGTGTGTGTTTACAAGATAGATAGATAGATAGATAGATGGATGGATGGATGGATGATGGATGTGTATATGTGTGTGTGTTTGCAAGATAGATAGATAGATAATCAGATAGATAGATAGATAGATAGATAGATAGATAGATAGATAGATGGATGGATGGATGGATGGATGGATGGATGGATGGATGGATGGATGGATGGATGGATATGTGTTTATGTGTGAGAAAGATGATAGATAGGTGTGTGTGTGAGAGAGAGATGATAGGTAGGTAGGTAGGTAGGTAGTTAGATAGATAGATAGATAGATAGATAGATAGATAGATAGATAGATAGATAAGAGAGAAAGAGAATCAGACAGAAAGATAAATCTACATCAATTCAGATAAAATTTAAATGCCAGCCCTGTGATGGTTCATAACAACACAACGCAGGCTCTGCTAGTGAAAAGGGTTGTGAAAAAAATTCAATTTGAAGATAATCTGATCAAATTATCCCATCAGGGATATTTATAGAGTAAAGCTAATGTCATAGTATATTTACTTACCATTCCCTCCACCCCTTTCCTCCCCCCAAAAAAGATACACACCTTTTCCCTCCTTCCCATTTAGTGGTCTTGCACACAAGAGCTGCACTATTTGCCTGGAAGGAAAAGCAGACAATTGAAGACCAATCCACCTTACTGTGATAGTTTATGAGGCAGAGCCTCTTTCTTATAGCACTTCACTTCAAATGCTGAGGCAGACGGGTGCCTTCTTCGAATAAGCATAAAAATGAAGGTATTATTGTAAGCTCAGCTTTAACATCCTTTTCAGAAAACGAGTGGAGTTTTATTTCCCCTCTCCCGCCAGAGCCATTTGCAAATAGAATTGGGAGGATTCATTTTCTTCTACTATTAAAGGGAAGTGATAAGCATTCAACTCTAATACTTTGTTTTATCTGGAGGAGAAGAAGCCATACATATTAGCTTGCCTCATTCTTTACAAAATGAGATCTGCAAATTTTGAAATAAAATCGTAGTGGAAACAAAAGAAAAGGAATGGGTTTAAGGATGGGATAATATTTCAAATAAGACTTGCTGGCTCCTTCAGAAAGAGAAGTACAAATGTAATTAAAATGAATGCCTTTGATAAACATACATTTGAGGAGTAGGGAATTGGCCGCCTGGTTGTTTGAAGATATCAGGACTCAATTTTTTTAGATGGAAGGCTTCTCCCAAAACTGGGAGTCTAGCAGAGGTCCAGGAAACTAGATGTAGGAGGAAAATGTTTTAATCTAGGGTCCTACTGATATATTAATTTCTTCCTCCAAAAAAAAAAAAAAAAGAAAGATGTTGTATTTGTGTGCACTCAGGCATGTGAAACTTCACGGCCAATGTGAAAATACAAATCAGTGTGAAAATGCAAATGGACATTTGTAGAGGCCCATTTCTGCAAATATACCAATTAGCAGTTTGATTCTAGTTGCTGGTGCTCAGTTACAGAATAATATATGGGTTTGGGATATCTCCAACACGTCTATGTCAGATAGAACCTGTACATCTGATATGGATAAGCAGAGAGGGGCGTGCTGTGAGTCCTTATCTTGAAGAAGATAGGAAGGCAAGAACAAATACAAGGAACCTAATCTGCAAGAAGCCTACTAAATCATCTGGAAAGCCTGCAGGCATCTCTTCCTACATATCTAGATTACTCTGAAAAGGGTTGATGCATCTGAATCCCGAAGATACAACAAATACAATAAATACAAGTTACTGTATCTATCTAGGGCTGCAGTTGCATGTGACAAGCCCATGGCCACAGTAGAGACTCAAGGAACTTAATCTGCAAGAAGCCTACTAAATCATCTGGAAAGCCTGCAGGCATCTCTTCCTACATATCTAGATTACTCTCACTGGGGTTGATGCATCTGAATCCCAAAGACACAACAAATACAATAAATACAAGTTACTGTATCTATCTAGGGCTGCAGTTGCTTGTGACAAGCCGATGGCCACAGTAGAGACTAGGAATCTATGAGCTCCACCCAATCTTTTCCCGGGATGTGTATTGAGACTCTAAAAAGAGTGCAGAGAAGAGCACCAAAGATGATTAGGGGATGGGAGGCTAAAACATATGAAGAATGGTTGCAGGAACTGGGTATGTCTAGTTTAATAAAAAGAAGGATTAAGTAGACATGAGAGCAGTGTTCCAATATCTCAGGGGTTGCCACAAAGAAGAGAGAGTCAGGCTGTTCTCCAAAGCACCTGAGGTAGAACAAGAAGCAATGGCTGGAAATTAATCAAGGAGAGAAGCAACTTAGAACTAAGGAGAAATTTCCTGACAGTTAGAACAATTAATCAATGGAACAGCTTGCCTCCAGAAGTTGTGAATGCTCCAACACTGGACGTTTTTAAGAAGATGCTGGATAACCATTTGTCTGAAGTAGGGTTGGGCTTCCTGCCTAAGAAGGGGGTTGGACTAGAAGACCTCCATGGTTCCTTCCAACTCTGTTATTATTATTGTTGTTATTATTATAACCTTGAAGTGGGCCTGGCCGAAGCCATTTTGGAGCTTCAGTGCTGCCAAAATGTAGCTGAGGGATAGGGAGGAGGGATTAGAGATAGCTGGGGTTGTGCAATCAAAATAAAATACTTCCTCTTGGGGACCAAGGACATTCTCAGACCTGGCCAGAGGAAGGAGGAGTGATGTCACTGGGCCACCAGACGGTGTCATGATTGGCCATTTGACTGATTGTTTGGGGTTGAGAAAAAAACTTTAACTAGGTGAAAACCATGGAACACTTCAGAGTCAGTTTTCACGAGATTTGTGCAAACATGATATATTCAATAAAGCGGTTCTTTGAGGGATTCACCTGCCTTGGAGTTTTGCTTAGAATGGGTCTATTACTTAGACCTGACAACATGGTAGCTTTACCTGATGAAGTAGACAAGGCCATTGGAGCTGTGAGTTCCGCCACCTGTTTACTGAATCCATGTCCCTCCTGGCTTGTTTCTGCCAGCAAGGAGGTGACATGGAGCTGGGTCCAGGACATTGTCAACACTTCTTTGGGGAGGAGGTCCTTCCCGGATTCCTACAAGGAGGCACTTGTGCGCCCCCTCCTCAAGAAGCCTTCCCTGGACCCAGCCATTCTTTATAACTATCGGCCAGTCTCCAACCTTCCATTTATGGGGAAGGTTGTTGAGAAGGTGGTGGTGCTCCAACTCACTGCCTTCTGCCGCATGAATCCCAGCGACCGATTAGGTCCCAAAGAGTTGGCCTTCTCCGGGTCCCGTTGACTAAACAATGTTGTCTGGTGGGTCCCAGGTGAAGAGCCTTCTCTGTGGCGGCCCCGACACTCTGGAACCAGCTCCCCACGGAGATTAGAACTGCCCCCACCCTCCTTGACTTCCATAAACTCCTTAAAACCCACCTTTGCCACCTTGCATAGGGGAATTGAGATATCTCCCCCCGGGCCTATGCAATTTATTTATGGTATGTTTGTATATATGTCTGATTAATAATGGGGTTTTTAAAAATGTTTTTAAATTACTAGATTTGTTAAGAATTGTTCTATTGCTGTTGTGAGCTGCCCCGAGTCTACGGAGAGGGGCGGCATACAAATCAAATAAAGAAATAAAGAAATAAAGAAAGAAAGAAAGAAAGAAAGAAAGAAAGAAAGAAAGACAGTGTTCCTTAAAAGGATTTTGGCTCAAATAGGTAATCAGTATACTAAGAGTCTTAAATTGTCTTTGTGGTCCAATTCCACCCACAAGCTGCCTATAGCACCAGGGAACTGAAATGACTAGGGATAATATTATAGCAGTATTCCAATATTTGATTGGGTCAACTTATTTTCCAAAGCACCTGAAAGCAGGACAAGGACCAATGGATGGTAATTAATCAAGGGGAGAAGCAATTTAGAACTCAGGAGAAATGTCCTGACAGTGAAAACTATCAGGAAAGAGTTAATGAACTCAATCTGTATAGTCTGAAGGACAGAAGGGAAAGTGAGGACATGATCGAAACATTTAAATATGTTAAAGGGTTAAATAAGGTTCAGGAGGGAAGTGTTTTCAATAGGAAAGAGAACACAAGAACAAGGAGGCACAATCTGAGGTTAGTTGGGGGAAAGATTAGAAGTAACGTGAGAAAATATTAATTTACTGAAAGAGTAGTAGATGCTTGGAACAAACTTCCAGCAGACGTAGTCGGTAAATCCACAGTAACTGAATTTAAATATGCCTGGGATAAACATATATCAATCCTAAGATAAAATACAAGAAATAGTATAAGGGCAGACTAGATGGGCCATGAGGTCTTTTTCTGCTGTCAATCTCCTATGTTTCTATTAACATAGAAATTATGTCTCCTATTAACTAATAACTCCACATTATGTCTCCTATTAACTAATAGAAATTGTGAATGCCCCATCATTAGTGGCTTTTATGAAGAAATTGGATAGCCGCTTGCCTGGAATAATATATGGTCTCCTCAGTGAAGGGATATCACATTTTTTTTACTACCACACTGTGGGCGTGGCTTATGCAAATTAGTACAAATTTGGTGCTCGGGGGTGGAGCTCCATTTTTGCTACCCATGGCATTCCCCCACATCCGGGCAGCAGTCCAACCCTGATTCTCCTGCATGAGCACAGGGTTGGACTAGAGGACCTCCAAGTTCCCTTCCAACTCTGTTATTCTGAGTTGTCATTGTAAGGTTATTACAGACCCAATCTATGTTTTTTAATGTCCGAAATATCTTGTCTAGTCTCATCTTAATCATTTTCATGCCTCCTAGTAGTTTTCCATTTGAGTGACCACAGTCATCCGGTACATTGGGTACCTCCTCCTGTTTTAAGAGTGATCTCTTATGATGCCTTAGAAATCTTGAGTTCTGATAGGAAATTTAAAATAAACCAATGACATCTTGACGTCAGTACAGATTGCATCCCTTTGTACAAAACTGTACTTGAAAGGAGTTGTATGTTGGAGAAATATCTCATTGTGTTTGCTTTTGTCCATATGAGCCAAAGATCAAGCTTCTTCTCTCTCTAATTCCCTATTGCTGGACTGCTGGTGCAGGGCAGAATGATAAAAGCTACATAGTTTGCCCACCAGCATCTCAAAGGTTTGCTCAAAAGTCATGTTCATCATTCAGAAACAATGACACTTGACATTTTCCTTTGCAAGAAGCAATTTGTCTAATAAAGCTGGGAGAAAATTGAATTTGTCAGCTACTTAAGTGCATTGGTCTCTCCAAATATAATAAACCAAGCATAGATAAGAAGTGTGCCTTTATTTTCTTCTGATTTAAAATAAAATTCATCACTAGACATCATCTCTTCTCTTTCACTGATTCTCTCAGATCTTTATGGTTAAAAATGTGGAGGGTTAACATCATATAGGATGACTTATAGAAGGCATAAGTTCAATACAGTGGCACCTCTACTTAAGAACTTAATTCGTTCCGTGACCAGGTTCTTAAGTAGAAACGTTCTTAAGTAGAAGCAATTTTTCCCATAGGAATCAATGTAAAAGCAAATAATGTGTACAAACCCATTAGGAAAGAAATAAAAGCTCAGAATTTGGGTGGGAGGAGGAGGAGGAAGAAGAGGAGGAGGTGAGTCACTGCCGAAGGAAGAAGGTGAGGTGAGGGGAATAAAAAAAATCCAAAACTTTAAGGCTCCCATACCTGCCTCCCATACCTGCCTCCCATACACTGGCTGCTGCTGCTGCTACCTGCTGCCTCTTCCTTCCCATGTTGAAGGGCTCCCCTCTCCTCTCCCTCGCTCGCTTTGTAGCCGGCACCTTTCCTTCACTGTAGTGACTTCTCAGCTGCCCAGAGCGAAGGTAACGTTTCTTTTCTCTGCATGCTGGCAGAGGTTTATTCCCTCTCCAAGTGCCCAGAGAAAGGAAAATTCTTTGTTTGTTCTGGACTGCCAAAGCCTCCTTAAGCGCCACTGAAAGGCTCCTCTGGCAGCCCAGAAAAGCCCGAGATGGCCGGGATTAAAGGGGGAATGCCAGGAAACTGGCCAGGTCTTTGTGCCGCTCTCAAATTTCCAGGGAAATTTTTCTGGGCTCAGGTTCTTAAGTAGAAAGTGGTTCTTAAGAAGAGGCAAAAAAGTCTTGAACACCCGGTTCTTATCTAGAAAAGTTCTTAAGTAGAGGCGTTCTTAAGTAGAGGTACCACTGTATATGGGTTAAGGCAGTGTGCCAGAAACTCTTTTGGTCCAAAGCTAGCTGGGTGACCTTGCACCAGTCCCTCTCTCTTAGCCCTATGAAGCCGGCAAATGGCAACCCACTTCTGAAAAAACCTTGCCAAGAGAACTGTAGAGATGGGTCCAGGACGTACCAGATATCAACATTGACTCAAAGATGCAAGTAAATACACCCACCCACGTATAGACACACCCACAGGGAGAGAGAGAGAAAGACAGACAGACAGACAGAGAAAGAGAGAGAGAGAGAGAAGGAGGGAGGGAGAGAGAGAGAGAGAGAAAGAGAAACAGAGAGAGAGAAAGAGTTGTGGGGAGAGAGAAGGAGAGAAAGAGACCATATGACATAAGCCAGGGCTGTCACACTCATGGCCTGCAGACTGGATTCTTTATCCGCTGGTCAAGCCCAAGCTCAGTTTAGCAAAGGAAGGGAAATTCCCAATATTGGCACCACCATAACAACACAAGTTTGACACCCCTGACATAAGCCAAATTGGAGTGGCAGGGAGGGAACAGAAACAAAAGTAGCAGAAAAATTGCAATCACTTGATCCTTTTGCAAGGAAACATAAAGTAGGAGAGAAACAAGATTGCTGTCTTTCCCTTGGGAAGTATATGGGCACAATGTCATTATTAATGGTGCGTAGTGCAATTATATTTAATGGTGCATAGTTAAATTATTGTATTTATGTATACAATACTGTGAGTAGAGAGTTACCAAATTTGGATAGCCAGAGGTCAGCCCATAGGACAGGGGTGTCCAACTGGATTTCTTCAAGGGCTGGGTCATCATTGCAGTTCTCCTCCATGGGCCAGGTGGGTGGGGAATGGGGCTGGTTTTCAGCCTGGACAAGCACTTGCAACACTTTGTTGGCCAAAATGGGGTGCAGGGGAACTGTGTGCAATCCCTGCATGGCCTGTTTTCAGCCTGCAGCACTTTTTCAGCCAAAATGGGGCATGGGAGACTGCAGATGGCCCCCACATCCCATTTTATCTGGCAAATTGCTTCAGGAGGCTGTCCAGGCTGAATAGGGGTTACATAGGGGCCACACAGACATAGCTGCACCCCGGTTTGGTTGCATGGGCTGGTCCTTTGTTATTTCCAGACCAGCCCCATGGGCTAGATTTAAGCACTGGCTGGATCTGGCTCATGGGCTTTGAATATGACAGTCCTGCCATAGACCATCAGATACTTCAGCAGAGTTCACAGTATGATTTCCACCATTTTTTTTTATTCCTATGTAACATTTTGGATGGTATATAACCTGCAACCTTTTTTAGCGTGGTTTTTTTTTGGCATTTTGTTTTTGGCTGGGAGCCTAGTGAATGCTACAATATAGTTGTACATACCAATAAAAATATGTTGCGACATCTACCACTAAATACTTAGTGGTCTCTTATGAGTAATACAGTGATCCCCCGCTCGTTGCGAGGGTTCCGTTCCAGGACCCCCCGCAACGAGCGGGTTTTCGCGAAGTAGCGCTGCGGAAGTAAAAACACCATCTGCGCATGTGCAGATGGTGTTTTTACTTCCGCAGCGCTAGCGAGGAGCCGAAGATTGGGGGCGGCGCGGGTGTTTTAAAACGTCCCCGCCGACATGGGGGGCTCGCTAGCACCCCCCTAACCCGGGTTGGGGGTTCGGGGGTGTGCTAGCGAGCCCCCCATGTTGGTGGGGACGTTTTAAAACACCCGCGTGACTTTCCAATGAGTCCCGAAGACAACGCGTTTGTCTTCGGGACTCATTGGAAAGTCGCGCGGGTGTTTTAAAACGTCCCCGCCGGCATGGGGGGCTTCCTAGCAGCCCCCCAAACCCGGGTTGGGGGTCCGGGGGGTGCTGGCAAGCCCCCCATGCCGGTGGCGACGTTTTAAAACAGCCGCCCCGCCCCCAATCTTCGGCTGCTCGCTAGCGGGCAGGCAGGCGGCTCCTCGCTAGCGGGCAGGCAGGCGAGAGCTAGCGCCAGCGAACGGCTTGTCCGCGCTCGCTCTGGCCGCTTTGGAGCTGAGTCCTGAAGCGAATTCGCTTCAGGACTCAGCTCCAAAGCGGCGAGAATGAACGGTGTGGGCGGGCGAAGGGCGGGCAGCAGCGAGGAGTTTGCGTGGGCGGTGGGGAAACTCCTTGCTGATGCCCGCTGCTCGCCCTCCCGCCAGCAAGAGGGGGAAGACTCAGGGAAGCCGCCCAGCAGCTGATCTGCCGGGCACCATCTACGCATGCGTGCCCATAGAAAAAAGGGCACGCATGCGCAGATGGTGTTTTGACTTCCGGGTTGAAAAATCGCGAATTACCCTGTTCACAATGGTCGAGGATGCAATAACCGGGGGATCACTGTACTCAATTTACAACATTTGTTTAATGAACATTTGAAGTTACAATTGCACTTAGAGAAAGTATCTTACAATCAGCCCTTGCATTTATAATTGTTGCAGTAGACCCACAATCACATGATTAAAATTTGGACACACGCTACCAGTATGCATTGAAATAAGACTTTTGTTTTTTGCAAATTTCTGGTAATACTTTATGGATTTGAAATTGAATACTTTTTTGGATTTACTGTTTTATGGATTTACGTATACATTAGGGATAGGGTATGAGTTGAAGAAATATTTGTTTATAATGTTATAATGGTAAAGAGTTACTAAATTTGTAAATACTTGATGTAAAAAAAAAATTGGAAGTCAGAACACCCTTATAACTTATTCCTATGTAGTATTCTTCACCACTCTCAAGAAAAAAGAATGGCTGTAAGTTAAAACATGCTGAAAAATGTTAATTGCTTCATTATCACATTTTATCATTAGCTCTTCATAATGAACTTCACTAACTACAGACGTAATTGCATAGCCGTCACATGGTTTGCTAGAGTTATTTGTATATATCTGCATGCATGTTCTTTAAGAAAATAGAGTTAAATTAGAGAAACGAGAAAACACAGGTCTTCTTTTGTCTCTAATATTGTCGAGATAATGTCCTTAACCCAATCTTCTTTTGAACAAACATTCTGTCCTTGATGCCCGCTTTCTGCAATCATTGGTAGAGTCTATTTTTCAGACCATTGGACAATTATTTTCCAGACTATTGATTAATTTATTTATTATTTATTTATTTATTACTTAGATTTGTATGCCGCCCCTCTCCGAAGACTCGGGGTGGCTCACAACATGTAGAAACAAATCATAAGCAATCAGACAAATTTAAAAATATTTAAACATTTAAAAACCCCGTATGCTAACAGACACACACACAGACATACCATGCATAAATTAAACGTGCCCAGGGGGAGATGTTTCAGTTCCCCCATGCCTGACGGCAAAGGTGGGTTTTAAGGAGTTTACGGAAGGCAGGAAGAGTAGGGGCAGTTCTAATCTCCGGGGGGAGTTGGTTCCAGAGGGCCGGTGCCGCCACAGAGAAGGCTCTTCCCCTGGGGCCCGCCAACCGACATTGTTTAGTTGACGGGACCCGGAGAAGGCCCACTCTGTGGGACCTAATCGGTCGCTGGGATTCGTGCGGCAGGAGGCGGTCTCGGAGATATTCTGGTCCGATGCCATGAAGGGCTTTAAAGGTCATAACCAACACTTTGAATTGTGACCGGAAATTGATCGGCAGCCAATGCAGACTGCGGAGTGATGGTGAAACATGGGCATACCTAGGTAGGCCCATGACTGCTCTCGCAGCTGCATTTTGCACGATCTGAAGTTTCCGAACACTTTTCAGAGGTAGCCCCATGTAGAGAGCATTACAGTAGTCGAACCTCGAGGTGATGAGGGCATGAGTGACTGTGAGCAATGAGTCCCAGTCCAAATAGGGCCGCAACTGGTGCACCAGGCGAACCTGGGCAAACGCCCCCCTCGCCACAGCTGAAAGATGTTGTTCTAATGTGAGCTGTGGATCGAGGAGGACGCCCAAGTTGCGGACCCTCTCTGAGGGGGTCAATAATTTCCCCCCCCCCCAGGGTGATGGACGGACAGATGGGATTGTCCTTGGGAGGCAAAACCCACAGCCACTCCGTCTTATCCGGGTTGAGCTTGAGTCTGTTGACACCCATCCAGGCCCCAACAGCCTCCAGGCACCGGCACATCACTTCCACTGCTTCGTTGACTGGGCATGGGGTGGAGATGTAAAGCTGGGTATCATCCGCATATTGATGATACCTCACCCCATGTCCTTGGATGATCTCGCCCAGCAGTTTCATGTAGATGTTGAATAGCAGGGGGGAGAGGACCGACCCCTGAGGCACCGCACAATGGAGAAACCTAGGAGTCGACCTCTGCCCCCCCACTAACACCGACTGCGACCGGCCAGAGAGGTAGGAGGAGAACCACTGAAGGACAGTGCCTCCCACCCCCAACCCCTCCAGCCGGTGCAGAAGGATACCATGGTCGATGGTATTGAAAGCCGCTGAGAGGTCAAGGAGCACCAGGACAGAGGATAAACCCCTGTCCCGGGCCCGCCAGAGATCATCCATCAACGCGACCAAAGCGGTTTCCGTGCTGTAACTGGGCCTGAAACCCGACTACTGGGGACCTAGATAATTGGCTTCTTCCAAGGACCGCTGGAGCTGGAGTGCCACCACCTTCTCGACAACCTTCCCCATAAAGGGAAGGTTGGAGACTGGACGATAGTTGTTAAGTACGGCTGGGTCCAGGGAGGGCTTCTTGAGGAGGGGGCGCACAAGCGCTTCTTTATAGAGTGATGGAAAAACTCCCCTCCCCAAGGAAGCGTTGGTAATCTCCTGGGCCCAGCTCCGTGTCACCTCCCTGCTGGCCGAAACCAACCAGGAGGGACACGGATCCAGTAAACAGGTGGCGGAACTCACAGCTCCAATGGCCTTGTCCACTTCATCAGGTGTCACCAGATCAAACTCTTCCCAGACAGGTGGACAAGTACGTGCCCCAGTCACCTCGACTGACTCGTTGTCAGTCGACTCTGTTTTACAATTGGAGTCGAGGTCGGCTCGGATCCGAGCGACTTTATCAGCGAAAAACGTGTTAAAGTCCTCGGCACTACTCTGTAAGGGCTCCCAACTCCCCCCTGGTTAAGAAGGGAGCGGGTCACCCTAAACAGAGCGGCCGGGCGGGATTCCGCTGATGCAATCAAGGCGGCATGGTACGCGCATCTTGCCGCCTTGAGCGCCACTTTGTAAGTCTTAATAAAAGCTCTTACAAGTGTTCGGTCGGATTCAGACCTACTCTTCCTCCATCGCTTCTCTAGACGTCTCTTCTGGCGTTTCAACTCCCGGAGCTCCTCATTGAACCATGGAGCTCTACGGGGTCTAGCACCTCGGAGAGGTCGCAAAGGCGCAATCCGGACAGGGGACGAAAGGCACACTAGTGCACTTATGTACGCCCCTTACTGACCTCTTAGGAACCTAGAGAGGTCAATCATGGATAGTCTAAGGGAGAAATGTTGGGGGTTAGGGGTTGACACTATTGAGTCCAGTAATGAGTTCCACTTCCACCCACCCAGACACCACCTGTTGGATTCTTTTACCCTCTGTACCAGTGATGGCCTCCTATGGGTATGGTCAGGTGCGCAGGTCCCCTTCTGGGCTCTTGATATGTTTTTCCTATCACATTAAATGAGGTTGAATGTGTATAATTTTAAAAGAGCTGTACGTGTGTGTGTACATACACATACAGTTTACATAGTAGATAATGTATATTTTTATGCCTGTGTTTAATATGTATGTATACATATGGCATATATACATAGAATTAAATAGTATATTTTGGATGTTCAGTAATAGTAAGGGAAATTGTATCTCTTTGAGGTGAGGAGAGGCCAGGCACCCTAACCCTAACCCTTGACATGAGTGACGTCAAGTTGGTCACTTTTAAGTCAGTTTTAAGCCAGGTGACCTTTAAGCCACCCCCGGTCACATGATCATCAAGCCACTCCCATCTAGTCATATGGCCAGCAAGCCACACCCACAAAATAAACCACGCCCATAGTGTGGTAGTAATTTTTTTTGCAGCCTTTCACTGCTCTGTGCATGCACAAAGTTGGACTGGCTGATATGGCTCTCGATACCAAAGGTAAATGCTGAATGAGAAAACCTGGACTCCTGCAAATATCTATATACGAGGAAGTTAACCTCGTCGCTGCTTATATTCGTCTTTGTGCCTGCTTAAACCATGAGGTCACGATGAAGGATATAACCCATTGGTCATGCATTGATAGGTAGAAGGTTTTCTCTTAGGAGCCTCCTATCACAGGAAAATGGTGCTTGCAACTGATGGCTTAGTACAACTCTCAAACCCTGCTTCTTTTGCAATGGAGGAAAAAGAGAGGAAAAAGCCTCCCCCCCACGCTGATACCCATATAGCTATATTTCATGCAGCTTCCCCCTTCTCTTAAGAGGTATAATATATGGGTTTGCAATTGCGGGTGCAGCCCAAAGGGGGGAAGGGAAGGAAAAGAAAAAAAGAACAAGTAGCCACTGGGAAAAGGGGAGGTTGGAGATGCAATGTATTCAATTATGATCTGAGTCTGGGTGAGTTGTGTGTGTGTGTGTGTGTAGGAGTGTTTATTGAGAGAGAGAGAGAGAGAGATGGTACTGCTGGAGGGAGGGATGGGAAGGAAGAAGCAGTGCGGGAAAATTATAGATTAAGTCCCAAGGAAGGAGGAGGAGGAGGCAATCAAAGGGGGGGAGAAATGCTTTGTGTGTGTGTGTGTGTGTATGTATGTGCACGCACATGTATGTGTGTGCGTGCGTGTGTGTGTGTGAGAGAAAGATTTTGATTGAAGAGAAATGTTTTGTGCATGAACAGAGGGTAAATGTACCCAAATGGCAGTGTCTGGGCGGATGGTTGGAGTCTCGTGCTGCCTTCGTGACTATCTCTCTAAAAATTGAACAACCAGCCGAAAGTTGTGTCCGGGCTGGTAGAACATGACTTCTGGCGTGGTCACCAGCCTGGGGAAGGGAGATCGTGCAAGATTGCAAGAGATCTCCCTTTCAGCCTTGGTGACCTCACAAGGCCTTGGCAGGGACGGGGGCATGGCTGGCGAGTCCTATAAATAGGGCCGCATCGTAGATCGCGCCTCCTTTTCACCCCCCAGCTCCTTTCAAAAAGTGAACACCCACCTGCCCTCCTCTATCTTATAGTGTGCCTAAGGCCAAGTAGGATTTTTTTACGGTTTCAATGTTTGTTGCGCCTGTTTTTTGCCTACTTCACACTGCAGAGTGAAGATGGACTGGTTAGGGGGTGCAGGGCAGATTAGTTTCCATCTGGTTTTAATTGGCTTATCCCTTTGGTCATTGGGGCTTGGCAGGTAAAGGGCAGAAATGGGCAGCAGTAGCAACTGCGTGTTCTCCTTTAGGGCATCTTTTGAGAGAGGATGGGTGGCCCCTCGCCAGGAACTCCAGTCAGGAACAGCCTGAGCAAATGGAGGGGGGCTGCCCTTGGGACTCACCTAATTCTATTCTTGGATGGGGATTGGATGGTGAGCCCCCTCCCCATGCTTTGTGGGCGTGGATTAGTACATGAGTTTGTCCCCTCACCTTGATCAGCAAGGAGCTATGCCCATAGTTGCCCAGGAAGGTTTACCAAAAGGAATTTCCGCCCCGTTTTATGATTGGCCTCTGCAGGTGCTGGTTACTGGTTTATAATAATCAGTTTCATTGAATTGTCAATTAATAAAGTGACCCGTTAATCACAGCTCTTATGTCCGCATTGTTATTCTGCATCCCATGCAACTTACAGGCACAAATGAACCAGGAATATTTCACCCCTGGATTATTTAACCACTTGGTCAACCTTGCAGGGATAGCTTGGATAGCGGTGTTTTATTGCTAGAGTCTCTAGACCATTTACATGAAATCTATATGTGGGCAATTCTGCAAATGGAAAAGATTGTTATAGTCCATTCACCTTTATTTGTGAGCAAATAGGTATCTGTTTGGATAACTAAAGTAGAAAGAAATCTAGATTTATGTGCTTTTAAACAGATTAGGCCTGTGTTGACCTTACCTGCCGAAAGAAGTAAATTGTTCTGCATTTTACAAGCATCGAAAAAGATGGTTTCTCTAACTGCACCCAAGGAGTGAGGGAATAAAGTTATAAATGCATCGATTTTGCAAGCTCTTTTTTCACAGTCGTTTAAATGTCAGGATTTATACTGAACACTTTAATCCATTTTACATCCTATTCTACCTTTAGCGGGAAAGGGGAACAAATTTTATGGTTTCTCAGAACAGATTGCTTTCTTTTTTCTTTGAAAAAAGGTGAATAATCCCCTTTTAAACCATGTAAGGTGCAAATTAATTTGCCAGAGTAAATTCATTAAAAAAAAAGTAAAACTTTTTCAGCTTTATGCTATTTTTTTCATGGTGTCTGAAGAACCAAAATTAGGGGGTTTTGTCCCCCCCCTTCCTAATTTGTAAATACTTATAGCTGGAAAAACAAGAGATAGCTGAGTTGTTTGTGTCAAAATACAGTACTTGACAGATTTATTTCAGGTTACAAGGTGTAAGTGTAGATGAGGAGTGATTAGATATACGTTTTAACCTCTGAATTTGCATTTGTCAGAAGAGAAAGGAAGGGACAAAGTCATAATATAACTAGTCACGTGAGCAAGCCTTGCTATTCCTGGCTTTTTTAAAATGAAGTAGAAGTTCCTTGGACCTCCATGAGCCAAATAAATAAAAGAGTAAGTCTGAATTACAAGGGATTGTTAGCCATTCTATTACAAGTAAATTAAAACCTGGAGTTGCAGAATGTCTGTTGCCTTCAAGTGTCCTTCACCAGATGCACAAGTGAAGCGCAGGTCACCAAAACGCTTAGAAACATAGAAACATAGAAGATTGAAGGCAGAAAAAGACCTCTTGGTCCATCTAAGTGCCAAAGCCCACTGCAACAATATAGCCAAGAAGGCTTCAAGAGTTGTAAACCTAATCCTACTTAGCTTCTGCTCTGGCAATCTCACACTACTTACCAGAGCTTACAAAACTTTTGCCAGACCCATCCTCGAATACAGCTCATCTGTTTGGAACCCATATCGCATCTCAGACATTAACACCCTTGAAAATGTCCAAAGATACTTCACTCCTCCACTCGAAATAGAATACCCTATGAGACTAGATTTTCAATCCTGGGCCTAAAAAGTTTAGAACTAAGACGCCTTAAACAAGATCTAAGTATTGCCCACAAGATCATATGCTGCAACGTCCTGCCTGTCGGCGACTACTTCAACTTCAACCACAACAACACAAGAGCACACAACAGATTTAAACTTAATATTAACCGCTCCAAACTTGACTGTAAAAAATATGACTTCAGTAACCGAGTTGTCGAAGCGTGGAACTCATTACCGGACTCCATAGTGTCATCCCCAAATCCCCAACACTTTACCTTTAGATTATCTACGGTTGACCTATCCAGATTCCTAAGAGGTCAGTAAGGGGCGAGTACAAGTGCACTAGAGTGCCTTCCGTCCCCTGTCCTATTGCTCTCCTGCATCTCCTATACCTTTCTTCTATTCCTATATTTCTTCTTCTATTCTTTCATTGATATGTTCTATTACTTTATCTTCTTTTCTATTATTTCTTAGATATATTTTACTATGAGTATCTCCTCTATAACCTTCATCATGTATTTTAATATGTATATATAGATATATACCCACTAAAACTGTCATTGTGTATTGGACAAAATAAATAAATAAAATAAAATAAATAAAATCTAGTCTGCCCTATTTCCTGTATTTTATCTTAGGATGGATATATGTTTATCCCAGGCATGTTTAAATTCAGTTACTGTGGATTTTCCAACCACGTCTGCTGGAAGTTTGTTCCAAGTATCTACTACTCTTTCAGTAAAATAATATTTTCTCATGTTGTCCTGATCTTTCTCCCAACTAACCTCAGATTGTGCCGCCTTGTTAAAAACTCTTTGACCAGCCATTAATAACTCTCCCTTCCTGATTGTTCATGTGAAGATGAAAAACACAACCAGAATGCATATCCAGACAATATGAAACCCTAGAAATAAAGTGAAGGCTGTGGGAAATAGAATTAGTGCCTCTCATCAGGATATGCCACTAAGGACCATAGGTCAGGGTCCAAAGGAATAGGGTCCTCAAAGTGCCTGCCTGTTTAGAGGGCAAAACTGACAACAATCTTGGTTCCTCGGCCATAAATTGCACATCCTAGTCCTTGGCTTACATTACTTTGTTTTGTGACTTTTCAAAGTTCCAACAGCACTGAAAAAAGTGACTTATGACCAGTTTTTCACGCTCCTCTTCTTCCTCTCAGGCTGTCAACTAGTCCCCACAGGATTTATTTTATTTTATTTTTTTACACTTTCAAAATGATGTTTCCTTGTCTGCTTCCTAAGGCTGAGAAAGACTGGTCAAAGTGGCTTTGTGTGTAAAGCAGGATTAGATCCTACAAAAACATTAGCCCTCCAGTTTCTATCCTAGTGCCTCTAGACCAGGGGTCTCCAAACTTGGCAACTTTAAGACTTGTGGACTTCAACTTCCAGAATTCAGGGAGTTGAAGTCCAAAAATCTTAAAGTTGCCAAGTTTGAAGACCTCTGCTCAAGACCACTAGACCAAACTGTCCCCCCCCCCCTTTTAAGATAGCCAAATGATAACTTGGCTGAAAATAATTGTTTCACAGACCAAAGAAATTTCATTCTTATTTTTATTTTGGCAAGCACAGTTTCATGGAGCACACAAGAGCACACAACAGATTTAAACTTAATATAAACCGCTCCAAACTTGACTGTAAAAAATATGACTTCAGTAACCGAGTTGTCAAAGCGTGGAACTCATTACCGGACTCCATAGTGTCATCCCCAAACCCCCAACACTTTACCCTTAGATTATCTACGGTTGACCTCTCCAGATTCCTAAGAGGTCAGTAAGGGGCGAGTACAAGTGCACTAGAGTGCCTTCCGTCCCCTGTCCTATTGCTCTCCTATATCTCCTATTCCTTTCTTCTATTCCTATATCTCTTCTTCTATTCTTTCATTGATATGTTCTATTCCTATATCTTCTTTTCTATTCTTTCATAGATATATTTTACTATGAGTATCTCCTCTATAACCTTCATCATGTATTTTACTATGTGTATATAGATATATACCCACTAAACCCTCATTGTGTATTGGACAAAATAAATAAATAAATAAAAATAATGCAGAAGTCCTAGTAAGATAAAAAGACAAAATGATAAAGACCCATTTTTTTAAGGAGGCAACTTTCTTATTTTTTTTCCTTTTGAAGACATTTTGCTTCTCATCTAAGAAGCTTCTTCATTTCTGAAAGGATAGTGGGGAGTGGAAGGATTTATATTCCTTGCAGACAGCTGGTAATCTACATCTTTTTAGAGGGTCTTTGAAGCACTTGGATGTTTATCTGTGTCCCCATGGTCACTGAGTAGTACTCCTGGTTCCTGTAGTCTGCAATTTTTCTTTGGAAAGCCATTCCTACTCCCACACCATACATCCCAAATTGTACAGCTGAAAGAAATAAAGTAGAATTATTTGGGGATTAAATCGTTGCATGAATAGCTGATCAAAATAGATTCCTCTCTGTGAAAACATTTCTGCAAACCCTAAGAATATTTTAAAGTATAATTATTATGACTACAGTGAATGAGGCCCATTTCTTGTGATGCGCTAGATAAGAACATGGCACACTGCAAGATTATTGGCCTATTAGGCTCAATTTTTGAGCATCGAGTGAAAATTGAAGCGAAAATGAGATGTAAAAGTCAAGTGAAACTTTTTCATCTCATTTGGAAACCAGAATATGGAGGAACCCAGAATATGGAGGAAGAATGGAGAGGCACACACTGCAAGATGTTTGAAGTCCAGTGTGAAGTTTACACAGTCTTTGTTGATTTGGGGAGCCATGTCACCTGCTGGTGTTGGTCCAGGGTCAATGCAGCCATCTACCAGGAGATTTTGGAGCACTTCATGCTTCCTTCCACAGATGAGTTTTATGGGGATGCTGACTTCATTTTCCAGCAGAACGTGACACCTGCCTACACTGCCAAAAGCACCAAAACCTGGTTCAATGACTGTGGGATTACTGTGCTTGATTGGCCTGCAAACTCGCCTGATGTGAACCCCATAGAGAATCTATGGGGAATTGCCAAGAAAAAGATGAAGGACATGAAACCGAACAATGTACATTTAATATTTCAGAAAACAAAACTATAAATAATAACAAAAACCTCAAATGAATACAATAGAATAGAATTTTATTGGCCAAGTGTGATTGGACACACAAGGAATTTGTCTTGGTGCATATGCTCTCAGCATACATAAAATAAAATATACATTTGTCAAGAATCATGTGGTACAACACTTAATGATTGTCATAGGGCTCAAATAAGCAATGAAGAAACAATCAATATTAATAAAAATCTTAGGATACAAGCAACAGGTTACAGTCATACAGTCCTAAGTGGGAGGATGAGGATGACAGGAATGATGAGAAAAACTAGTAGAATAGAAGTGCAGATTTAGTAAAAAGTCTGACAGTGTTGAGGGAATTATTTGTTTAGTAGAGTGATGGCATTTGGGAAAAAATTGTTCTTGTGTCTAGTTGTCTTGGTGTTCAGTGCTCTGGAACGACATTTTGAGGGTAGGAGTTGAAACAGTTTGTGTCCAGGACGTGAGGGGTCAGTAAATATTTTCCCCGCCCTCTTTTTGACTCGTGCAGTATACAGGTACTCAATGGAAGGCGGGTTATTTTTTCTGCAGTTCTGATTATCCTCTGAAGTCTGTGTCGGTCCTGTTGGGTTGCAGCACCAAACCAGACAGTTATAAAGGTGCAGATGAGGTGGAGGAGAAGACACAGTTATTAACCTTGAGCTTGAGAAATCAGCTTTTGTTTTACGCTTCCAAAATGTTCCAGAAAACTTAGAAGAAACTCTCCCTGAAACTATGGCTCAAATTATTGCAGGTATAACAAAATCAAGCCCACAGAGAGCCCTGAGGGAAATCGATGGAATGTATCGAGTCTCAACAAGCTATGCCCACAGACACAAACTTCCAAGAGAAGTCCCTGTTCGCTTTACTAAAAAGATAGCAAGAGACGAAGTATATAATCTGGCAATATGGTATCATATAGAGGAAAAGAAATAACGGTCCTTAAACAAATTCTGAGACATGTGAGGGAAAGAAGAAAATCCTATCAATTCCTAACAGCTAGACTGAATAAACACAGAATACCATTTTGTTGGTTAGTACCGGAGGGAATTCTCATTACATTCCTTGAAACCGCACAATGCAGAAGAGATGAAGGCCACTATTGAAGCATCCTGTCTTCCATAACACCGCAGCAGTGCCACAGGCTGATAGCTTCCAAGCCGCTCCACATTGAGGCAGTAATTGCTGCAAAAGGGTTCTAAACCAATTACAGTGGTACCTCGTGATACGAACCCCTCGCCATACGAACAATCTGAGATACGAACCCTGGGTTCAGAATTTTTTTGCCTCTTCTTCTGAACTTTTTCCATCTTACAAACCCGCCACCCAAATGCTGAACCCAGAAGTTCGGGTTCGGGTGGCCACCGAGAAGCCCCGCCAGCTGGGTGTCACCTTTTGAAACAGCCGGGGGGCTTCTCGGCATTCTCCCAAATGCCGAACCTGGAGGTTTGGCAAAAGTTCGGGGTTGGCGTTCGGGTTCAGGAGGATGCTGAGAAGCCCCGCCGCCCAGCTGTCAGCTTTTCAAAAGAGCTGTGGAGCTGTCGGGCCGGTTGGGAGGCTCAAACGGAGGTGGGGAATCCCAATAGGGAATTTCATGGGCAGAGCTTTGACGTCACGAAGACGTCCTTCCTGGCTGGCCGAAACTTGAACTCCAGGAAGGACGTCTTCATGACGTCAAAGCTCCGCCCATGTTTTAGCCTCCAGTCCCCTAATTATCTTTGTCGCTCATGTGGAAGTCTCACAGTTGTATAGAATCAGGAGTTTCTGCAGATAGAAACTGCAGTTTACCAGCACTTTAGGACTAACAAAGTGTCCATGCATAACTTTTTATGGATCATAATTAACACACAGTTCATTAGATTTATGGAATATAGATATTCCATGAATAATTATGAGAACAGGAAGGTCATTAAAAAGCAGTAAGGAGTATCTTAGACATTATTGCATTGATGAGCTGATTAACATAGTAAAAAGACTGGATATTTTAAAACCACAAACAATAATGTAATATCTTCTGATTAAGTTTATCTTAGTGTTTTTTTGAAGGATTTGGCCATTTCTTGTTCAAAAATGTCCACTTTGATATCAAAAACAGAGTATCCTGAAATTTCAAATGTTCCTTTGGTATTTTTCAATATGCTTAACCTAGTTTTCAGTTATATGCCCATCTAGTCTTCTACACAAGGATTGAAAAAATTGTCTAAGAAACTAATCTCCAGCGGAAGAGCTGGTAAGAAGATGGTGGGAAATGATTAAAAACATATCCTTATTTTCATTCTTTGTATTAAGAGATTGTGCCAGCAAAGAAAGAATAGAGGTTTGGCAGTATCTTTCCCATATGAGTGGGGTGGGAGTGGAGATTTGGCAGTATCCTTCTACCAGGAGTGGAGAGGGAATGGGGATTTTGTAGTAGCCTTCCCCTGGAGTGGGATGGGAATGGAAATTTGGCAGTATCTTTCCCACACGAGTGGGGAGGGAATGGAGATTTTGCAATATCTTTTACCTGCCACAGACACCAAGCCACATCATGCCAACCAAGCCATGCCCACAAAACCGGTAGTAAAAATTTAAAAAGGATTTCACCATTGCCTTAGATCGCAAATACAATCCTGCTATTTCAAAATTATATCTGTGTGCTGGTGTGGATTGATTGCTAAGTTGCATTTTACTTTTGCATAGTTCCACAGTTTGGTGCACAGAAAAAAGCTCCATACATCATTTTTTTAAGTTGTGTGCAAATGTTATTATGCTAACAAGATAACTTTAATGATACAAACTAAAGTTTCTGTTGCAAGCATTGAATAAATAGATCTTTGATCCAGACCCAAGGCTCCTTCAGCAAAACACATCAAAAATGACGGTTTTATTGCTGCAGAACTCTGAACGCAGAAATAATTAATTGCACCCAATGTGCGCCACAAAAAGGCTCACCATAATATCTCTTAATTGCTATGATTATTCTCTCCTGTCACCTTTGACTGTTTTGATCTTAGCTTTGTTCCTGATAAATGAAAATGCTTAATGAAAAATTAAACTGGGGAAATGTTGGAAAATAGAATATTATTATTTAATCTTGGTTTGGGTAACTATTTTTATGGTGTAATTTATAAAAGTGCTGCACTGATATAAAAACCTTCCTCCCACCACCACCACTATGGCTTAGCTTAGTCATTCACAGGACACTTTATTTATATTGATCCTTGAAATAAATATAGCCTTCAAGTCAGACTTGAATCCCATCAACTAAATGGACATGTTCATCAAACTTTTGACACAAGTAGTCCTCAACTTAACACCATTCATTAATCTGATTAATAAACTGATTTCTATCTGTGGTCATAGAAACATAGAAGACTGACGGCAGAAAAAGACCTCATGGTCCATCTAGTCTGCCCTTATACTATTTCCTGTATTTCATCTTTCAATGGATATATGTTTATCCCAGGCATGTTTAAATTCAGTTACTGTGGATTTACCAACCACGTCTGCTGGAAGTTTGTTCCAAGGATCTGCTACTCTTTCAGTGAAATAATATTTTCTCACGTTGCTTTTGATCTTTCCCCCAACTAACTTCAGATTGTGTCCCCTTGTTCTTGTGTTCACTTTCCTATTAAAAACACTTCCCTCCTGAACCTTATTTAACCCTTTAACATATTTAAATGTTTCGATCATGTCCCCCCTTTTCCTTCTGTCCTCCAGACTATACAGATTGAGTTCATTAAGTCTTTCCTGATACGTTTTATGCTTAAGACCTTCCACCATTCTTGTAGCTCGTCTTTGGACCCGTTCAATTTTGTCAATATCTTTTTGTAGGTGAGATCTCCAGAACTGAACACAGTATTCCAAATGTGGTCTCACCAGCGCTCTATATAAGGGGATTACAATCTCCCTCTTCCTGCTTGTTATACCTCTAGCTATGCAGCCAAGCATCCTACTTGCTTTTCCTACTGCCCGACCACACTGCTCACCCATTTTGAGACTGTCAGAAATCATTACCCCTAAATCCTTCTCTTCTGAATTTTTTGCTAACACAGAACTGCCAATGCAATACTCAGATTGAGGATTCCTTTTCCCAAGTGCATTATTTTACATTTGGAAACATTAAACTGCAGTCATTCTGTTCTTCTCTTTATATAAGGAATTATCTGAAACAATAACCCAGAGAGGCAGTGTTTGCGTAGTTACCACTAAAACGCTCTTCCCTAAGTTAACATGATATTTTCTTGCAACAGAACTCCATTTGGTAGTCTTGACATTAGGTCCTGCATTTGAAAGACAGAAGTGACTTTTCCAGCTTCCAGAGTTGCTTGATCCTAGATCCACAGCTGTGGCTAGGGGGCCTTTGCACAAGTCCATCTTGTCTACGAGTTGCGGCCCTACATTGACCAGGAGGTACTCCGCACAGTCACTCACGCCCTCATCACCTCCTATCTTGACTATTGCAATGCACCCTACATGGGGCTGCCCTTAAAGAGTGTTTGGAGACTTCAGCTGGTGCAGAACCAAGGTATGCCCGTATTACTTCAACTTTATGTGCACTTCATTGGTCGCCAGTTGGTTTCCGAACGCAATTCAAGGTGTTGCTTATCGCCTTTAAGGGCCAGACTATTTACAGGACCGGCTCCTCCCTCATACCTTGCTGTGGCTTGTAAGAGCCCACAGAGTTGGCCTTCTCCAGGTTCCATCTGCCAAACAATGTTGGCTGGTGGGACCCAGGGAAGAGCCTTCTCTGTGGTGGCTCCAACACTTTGGAACTAACTGCCTCCAGAGATTCACATTTTCTCCACCCTACCGGTCTTCCGGAAAGCCGTTAAGACCTGGCTTTTCAGGCAGGCCTGGAATTAGGCTGATTTTAAGTATGTATGTTTTTTTATATTATTGTTATTATTGATTTTTATTATTAGATTTTACCTGTTTTTATTGTTGTTGTATTTATTCCAATTGTTAGATGCTCAGAGTGGCATATAAATAGAATAGGGTAGAATAGAATAGAATATAGAATAGATGATAGATAGATAGTTAGTTAGTTAGATAGATAGATAGATAGATAGATAGATAGATAGATAGATAGATACATAGATAAATGATGTTCTAAAGATGAATATATCTGTCCCAGAATAATGCTGCAGTTGGTCACCAGTATTTATTTATTTATTTATTTATTCATTCATTCATTCATTCATTCATTCATTCATTCATTCATTCAAGTTTTATGCCGCCCTTCTCCTTAGACTCAGGGCGGCTTACAACATGTTAGCAATAGCACTTTTTAACAGAGCCAGCATATTGCCCCCACAATCCGGGTCCTCATTTTACCCACCTCGGAAGGATGGAAGGCTGAGTCAACCTTGAGTCAGTGATGAGATTTGAACCGCTGACCTGCAGATCTACAGTCAGCTTCAGTGGGCTGCAGTACAGCACTCTACCTGTTGCGCCACCCCGGCTTATGTGCTTTAGTGCTGGAACCTGTTTTCAGGGAACTTCTCTCTAGCAAACTGTGTGCTACTCTATTCAGAGTGGTGGCTGACCCAGATTGGATCCAGCAAAAGATGTTTTCTTAAAAGCCTGGGAGATTCCTCACTATTATTTAGTCCTGTTTTGTAATGGAACTATTTCTCTGAGATAAATATTTTATAACCTACAATATATTTCTGTTCTATTTTTTTCCCTTAAGATTTACAAAGAAAGTCAATGACATTTTATCAACCATTAAATTGATATGGGCTGGCACATATAAATGCCAGTCTCCTGAAGTTCCTTATTACAAGTGCTTCAAATAGGTCAGGTGCAAATGACTTGATTCACATATGTAAACGTCAAGCTATCTATTCATTGCATTTTGTCTATAATACAGGAATCACCCAGGATTGCTTGTGTTCCTATGAGAACAGCAAGGTAAAATTTCAGTCCTGGATCACTTGCAACTGTGCAAAGATTCAAAGCTAATTCCCTGCTTGATTCCTACTCCTATTTGGCTGGGTGTTTCCCAACAAAATACAGCAATCCATTTCAAATGAATATAAAGTGGAAGGCCTTTTAAAACCGAGTTGCAATAATCACTCTACCCAGCAAGGAAAACCATCTCTTTAATTTCAAGTAATATTGGGTTCTTCAGGATGTTGAGAGTCACAAATTACCATATTGATAGAAGTATAAGTGGATAAGGTTAGATGAAATTATTCTCCAATATATTTGGAGGGACCTAGTTTGGGAAGATGCTGTAAACCTCAAACTGTTCCAACCAAGACTAATCAGGCTCAAAGCTCTAGGTAAGTAGCTCTATCTTAACATTTTATAGCCCCATCCTGGGATACTTCTGCTGCTAAGGGATAATAATAATAATAATAATAATAATAATAATAATAATAATAATAATAATAATTTATTAGATTTGTATGCTGCCCCTCTCCAAAGACTCGGGACGGCTCACAACAATAATAAAAACAATGTTACAGTGGAACAAATCTAATATTAAAAGAGAAAAAAACATATAAAACCCCATCATTTAAAACCAAACAAAACATACATACCAAACATAAAATATAAAAGCCTGGGGGAGGTGTCTCAGTTCCCCCATGCCTGGCGATATAGGTGGGTCTTGAGTAATTTACAAAAGACAAGGAGGGTGGGGGCAGTTCTAATCTCTGGGGGGAGTTGATTCCAGAGGGCTCTTCCCCTGGGGCCCGCCAAACAACATTGTTTAGTCGACGGGACCCGAAGAAGGCCAACTCTGTGGGACCTTATTGGTCGCTGGGATTTGTGCGGTAGCAGGCAGTTCCAGAGGTACTCTGGTCCAATGCCATGTAGGGCTTTAAAGGTCATAACCAACACTTTCAATTGCGACCGGAAAATGATTGGCAGCCAGTGCAGCCCATGGAGTGTTGTAGAAACGTGGGCGAATCTGGGAAGCCCCACGATGGCTCTCGCTGCCGCATTCTGCATGATCTGAAGTTTCCAAACACTTTTCAAAGGTAGCCCCTTGTAGACAGCATTGCAGTAATCAAACTTCGAGGTGATGAGGGCATGAGCGACTGTGAGCAATGACTCCCTGTCCAAATAGGGCTGCAACTGGTGCACCAGGCGAACCTGGGAGGTAAGTTAGCTACGCCTATATCTCCACATCGGAATGAATAACAGCCAGTCCAACCATTTACAGCAATAATGGCAAACCTATGGTATAGCACGCAGAGCCATATCTGCTGGCACGCAAGTTGTTGCCCTAGCTCAGCTCCAACATGCATGTGTGTGCAGACCAGCTGTTTTTTGCCTTGCACAGAGGCTCTTAAAGAGTTTTTAATTGTTTTTTAAAATTTTTATTAAAGAATGCACAGTACAAAAAAGGAATGCAAATACATAAACATGAAATTAAAAGAACAAAAAAGAGAAAAAGATTAAAGAGATACCTTGCTCTCTCTTTCTTTCCTTATTATATTTTATAAATAAACAATATAATATTCAATTTGCAGTTTTCCATATTGGTGTTTTTCATGCTCTCCTAAAATTAACTCTATATTTCTTAAGAGCTAAAAAGAATAACAAAATATACAACCTATATTTTTCAATTCTAGAACTATGGTAAAACAACCCAAGGAACCTAAGTACCACGGTCATTTGATGGGTGTTACAGATCCACTCATGGACAATTTTAATTTATGTACATTATAACATGTCTGGATTAAGGAAAAAAATGTTTTGTTTTTATCTTAGGATATTTCCCCTTTGTAATGTGAACAAAACTGGTTAATTCCAATTTTTTTTCCTTTTACGTAGCCACCTATAGCATTTGTCCCAAGCTTTATAGAAGACTGTGTCCTCTCTGTCTTTAATACGCATAGTCAACCTATTCATTTCAGCCAATTCCATTATTTGGTTTATAATGTGTGTGGTAGTAGGTATAGAATCCTTTTTCCAATTTTGAGCATAACAATTTTTTTGCGGCGGTAATCAAATGTCTAATTAGATATTTTGACTTCCAGAGCGCCTCTAGGGAGGGTGGGCATTTTAACCCTACCCCGGTTCCAGGGAAGTCTTTGGAGTCTTTGGAGGGCAAAACAGAAGCCTACTGGGCCCACTAGAAGTTTGGAAACAGGCCACTTCTGGCCTCCAGGGGATGGGGGAAGCTCGACTCCAATTGTAAAACAGAGTCGACTGACAACGAGTCAGTCGAGGTGACTGGGGCACGTACTTGTCCACCTGTCTGGGAAGAGTTTGATCTGGTGACACCTGATGAAGTGGACAAGGCCATTGGAGCTGTGAGTTCCGCCACCTGTTTACTGGATCCGTGTCCCTCCTGGTTGGTTTCGGCCAGCAGGGAGGTGACACGGAGCTGGGCCCAGGAGATTACCAACGCTTCCTTGGGGAGGGGAGTTTTTCCATCACTCTATAAAGAAGCGCTTGTGCGCCCCCTCCTCAAGAAGCCCTCCCTGGACCCAGCTGTGCTTAATAACTATCGTCCAGTCTCCAACCTTCCCTTTATGGGGAAGGTTGTTGAGAAGGTGGTGGCACTCCAGCTCCAGCGGTCCTTGGAAGAAGCCGATTATCTAGGTCCCCAGCAGTCGGGTTTCAGGCCCGGTTACAGCACGGAAACTGCTTTGGTCACGTTGATGGATGATCTCTGGCGGGCCCAGGACAGGGGTTTATCCTCTGTCCTGGTGCTCCTTGACCTCTCAGCGGCTTTCGATACCATCGACCATGGTATCCTTCTGCACTGGCTGGAGGGGTTGGGAGTGGGAGGCACTGTTCTCCAGTGGTTCTCCTCCTACCTCTCTGTCCGGTCGCAGTCGGTGTTAGTGGGGGGTCAGAGGTTCGCTCCGAGGTCTCTCCCTTGTGAGGTGCCTCAGGGGTCGGTCCTCTCCCCCCTGCTATTTAATATCTACATGAAACCGCTGGGTGAGATCATCCAAGGACATGGGGTGAGGTATCATCAATATGCCGATGATACCCAGCTTTACATCTCCACCCCATGCCCAGTCAATGAAGCGGTGGAAGTGATGTGCCGGTGCCTGGAGGCTGTTGGGGCCTGGATGGGTGTCAACAGACTCGAGCTCAACCCGGATAAGACGGAGTGGCTGTGGGTTTTGCCTCCCAAGGACAATCCCATCTGTCCATCCATTACCCTGGGGGGGGGGGAATTATTGACCCCCTCAGAGAGGGTCCGCAACTTGGGCGTCCTCCTCGATCCACAGCTCAAATTAGAACAACATCTCTCAGCTGTGGCGAGGGGGGCGTTTGCCCAGGTTCGCCTGGTGCACCAGTTGCGGCCCTATCTGGACCGGGACTCATTGCTCACAGTCACTCATGCCCTCATCACCTCGAGGTTCAACTACTGTAATGCTCTCTACATGGGGCTACCTTTGAAAAGTGTTCGGAAACTTCAGATCGTGCAAAATGCAGCTGCGAGAGCAGTCATGGGCTTACCTAGGTATGCCCATGTTTCATCATCACTCCGCAGTCTGCATTGGCTGCCAATCAGTTTCCGGTCACAATTCAAAGTGTTGGTTATGACCTTTAAAGCCCTTCATGGCATTGGACCAGAATATCTCCAAGACCGTCTCCTGCCGCACGAATCCCAGCGACCGATTAGGTCCCACAGAGTGGGCCTTCTCCGGGTCCCGTCAACTAAACAATGTCGGTTGGCGGGCCCCAGGGGAAGAGCCTTTTCTGTGGCGGCACCGGCCCTCTGGAACCAACTCCCCCCGGAGATTAGAACTGCCCCTACTCTTCCTGCCTTCCGTAAACTCCTTAAAACCCACCTTTGCCGTCAGGCATGGGGGAACTGAAACATCTCCCCCTGGGCATGTTTAATTTATGCATGGTATGTCTGGGTGTGCGTCTGTTAGCATATGGGGTTTTTTAAATATTTAAATATTTTTAAATTTGTCTGTTCACTTATGATTTGTTTCTACATGTTGTGAGCCGCCCGGAGTCTTCGGAGAGGGGCGGCATACAAATCTAAGTAATAAATAAATAAAAATAAAGCTGTTTTCACCCTCCCCAGGCATTGAATTATAGGTGTAGACACTTGTGCATGCGCGATAGCACATGCCCATGCACTTTCAGCAGTGATGATTTACACCCTTACACCAGACATGGATCTGATTACATTAGCTACATTTTGTACTGGATAATTGGTTTCTAGTTGCTTACAGATGAATGATGCCTTTTTCCTGTTTCCCGAATTACTCTCATTAGTTGTTATTTTTGCTTTTCAGTTAAAATACATCATGATGGTTTAACCTTTCAGTGTACAAAGGCTGCACTTGCTGTAGGTTTTGAAAGTGAGGTGCAAACTGCGCAGGATAATGATGTCAAAATAGGCTGCTTGAAAAATAAATAACCCCTGAATACCATGAATCTTTGCATAAAGTATTATAGCAATGAAAACATAATAATTATGAAGTAAAATGATATGTACTATTTATTTAGAATAGAATAAATTAGAATAGAATAGAATAGAATAGAATAGAATAGAATAGAATTTTTATTGGCCAAGTGTGATTGGACACACAAGGAATTTGTCTTGGTGCATATGCTCTCAGCGTACATAAAATAAAATATACATTTGTCAAGAATCATGTGGTACAACAATTAATGATTGTCATAGGGGTCAAATAAGCAATGAAGAAGCAATATTAATAAAAATCTTAGGATATAAGCAACAAGTTACAGTCATACAGTCAACATGGGAGGAAATGGGTGAAAGGAATGATGAGAAAAACTAGTAGAATAGAAGTGCAGATTTAGTAGAACGTCTGACAGTGTTGAGGGAATTATTTGTTTAGTAGAGTGATGGCGTTCGGGAAAAAACTGTTCTTGTGTCTAGTTGTCTTGGTGTGCAGTGCTCTGTAGCGACGTTTTGAGGATAGGAGTTGAAACAATTTGTGTCCAGAATGTGAGGGGTCAGTAAATATTTTCTCCGCTTTTTGACTCGTGCAGTATACAGGTCCTCAATGGAAGGCAGGTTGGCAGCAATTGTTTTTTCTGCAGTTCTGAGTGTCCTCTGAAGTCTGTGTCGGTCCTGTTGGGTTGCAGCACCAAACCAGACAGTTATAGAGGTGCAGATGACAGACTCAGTGATTCCTCTGTAGAACTGTATCAGCAGCTCCTTGGGCAGTTTGAGCTTCCTGAACTGGCGCAGAAAGAACATTCTTTGTTGTGCTTTTTTGATGATGTTTTTGATGTTAGGTGACCATTTTAGGTCTTGAGATATGATAGAACCTAGAAATTTGAAGGTCTCTACTGTTGATACTGTGTTGTTTAGTATTGTGAGAGGTGGAAGGGTGGAAGGGTTTTTCTTAAAGTCTTTAATCCTTTAGATCTGTGATAACATCCACTCTGAATAGCAACTGCCTCCTGAACATTCTTGCAGATAAGGACCCTAAGAATACAACTATTAATTAATTAAATTCATTTAAAGCAAACAGTTAAGATTTGAACCTATGGAATAACAAGGTTAGTCAGAGGTATGGCAGGCATTCCTCCTGTATCTTTGGTTGCTGGTCTGTCTTCTTCAATCTTATGTTTTGTTGCTACTTTTTTGGCACTGAAGGAAGCTGTCACTCTCCTGTCCTTCACAGTTCAGACCAAAGTCAACTAGTCATTATAAATTGCAAAAAATATATATAAACATGACATGGGCAGCCATCACTGTAAGATTAATCATACCTTGTACACACCACCATTCAAATGGCAAAACCCTGAAGCTTAATTTATAATCTCTTGGGTCTGACATTGTTATTTTCAGAGAAAGCTCTATTTCTTGCTCACTTTTTTGTTTTTAATAATTCTATCTTCCTCATGAATAACAACCTTGATATATCTCACTTCCACCCTTGCTGCAAGTTATATGAAGGCATGCAGTCACTCGTCCCCCTTTCGCTACATTTTTCTCCAAACTGACGTTGAACCTTTTCTGCTTGATTGGTCTACCATCAGTCTTATAGACATGTTAGTGTGTATGTCTATATCTGTCCATACCGTTCCTTAATATTTCCTTGCGGAGTGTAGAAAATTCTCATCTGAAAGTACAGGGGAAAGAAAAAACATTGCCAATTTCAACTGACAATACTAACCCAGATGAACCAAAGATCTAACTCAATATAGATGTCTGTTTATAAATATTGTAAAACAAAATCAATTATAATTGATTTCAGTGTGACTTATTTCTATATAAGCATGCTTAAGTTTCATATTTTCAACGTATTTCCATTGCTGTAAAAAACTATAAATAAATAAGTCAGTCAGTCAGTCAGTCAGTCAGTCAGTCAGTCAGTCAGTCAGTCAGTCAGTCAGTCAGTCAGTCAGTAAGTAAGTAAGTAAGTAAGTAAGTAAGTAAGTAAGTAAGTAAGTGTTGTGGTTAGCTCTGGCCCAGCTCCTGCCCCAAGAACTGTGGATGTGGGGGAGACATCCACATGCTGCAGGACTGTTTTGCCCCCGGTGGAATCTACTGATGAAGGCTCCTCTGACCAAGAAGACATGAGTGACAGGGTGGAGGAGAGTATGGAAGACAGCTCAGAAGGAGATCAATTATCTAGCTCCTCCTTGGATTCAGAACAAGAGTTAATGATACAGCCACGCATGCGGAGAGCGATGCATAGGCAACAACAACTGAGAGATTATTATCAAAGTAAATGAGGCCACCTGCGGTTGGGTGGGGCTGTGGTAATTAGTGAGGCTGCTATAAATAGCAGCCTGTGGGTTTGGCCATTGTGGAGGATTATCTGATCGTTGTGTTTCGTGACTGCTTTACTAACTTTGACCTTTTGTGTGCTGATTTTTCCCCGCTTTGAAACTAAACCAGAGCAAAGTGTGTTTCACTTTGTGAAAGAAGAAGGACTGTGAATTGCTTCACAGCTGCAAACTAAGTATCACAGAACTGATAAGGGACTTGTACAAATTACCAGTTTGTTTGGAGACAAGTGCTCTTTGCTATACCAAAAGAGGGCTTAGTTTAAGTGACTTTTCATTATAAAGAACATTGTTTTGAATTTTCAAACGTGTGTGTGTCTGAAATTTGTAGCTGTGAATTTTTGGGAGGATTCTACTAGAAAGCCCGACAGAATAGTAAGTAAGTAAGTAAGTAAGTAAGTAAGTAAGTAAGTAAGTAAGTAAGTAAGTAAGAAAGAAAGAAAGAAAGAAAGAAAGAAAATAAGAAAGAAAGAAAGAAAGAAAGAAAGAAAGAAAGAAAGAAAAAGAAAGGTGGTGGGACAGCTTCAAGGACCAGTTATCGTTGCCGCTTGTTCAGTTCCATAAAAAATTTGGTCAACTACCTGTATTGAATTTTTACATTGCATAAAATTTATGTCAGTTTTGCAAAAGACTTCAGTGGAGGAAAAAAAATGGCTTAAAAGCCACCAAGTTGACAGCTTGCTAAATGCTCTGCATATTTCTCTGTGGTTCTCGCTAGGGAAAAGAACCTCTATCTTACAGTTGAATGATCCTAAACAATCAATAAAATTCACCATTTAATATTTAAAAGTTCATTAAAGAAAGCCTCTAAGAAGTAGGAATTCAATTAATAGTAGTTAGGAACAGATCCAAATTGATTGTTGCTGATTGCTATTTAACACTGCCTTCTGATTCACTAATGTAATTGACACGGAGACAGAGTGAGAGGGAGAATGTTTTTATTATTCTATTGTCTCATTTAGAGCCAAAGTGAAATCAAAAGTGCTTTTTTTTCAAGTTCACATTAGGAAAAGAAAATTAACATCCGTGCTCAGTATAATCTATGTACAATTCTAAATTAATAAGGTCTTTTTTCCCCCTTTCAGGAAATATTCATTGCTAAAAGTGCTTTTAAACAAGCAACATGCGGAATAATCAGGTCAGGAATTTTGTTTTAAACATCCCAATTTTAGGATGTGCTTGTGTACACGTGTTTGTGTATCCTTTTCAAGATTGTATATGTATATGTACATGTACATGTATATGTACAGTGGTTCCTCGTGATACGAACCCCTTGTGATACGAACCCGGGGTTCAAAATTTTTTTGCCTCTTCTTACGAACTTTTTTCGGCTTATGAACCCACTGCAGATCGCAAAATGGCGCTCTGCTGGCCGCCGCCTGGTTGCCACCTTTTAAAACAGCCGGGGGGCTTCTCGGCGTTCTCCTGAACCCGAACTTTTTGGGTTTGGGTTCTGGAGGCCGCCGAGAAGTGCCCAGCTGTTTCAGAACGTTACAGCCAGGCGCCACCGCCTGGTGGAGCGCTGTTTTTGCAATCGGCGGCGGCGTTTTCGGCCGATCTGGAGGCCGGAAAGGAGGTGGGGAATCCCAATAGGGAATTCCATGGGCGGAGCTTTGACATTACGAAGACATCCTTCCTGGAGGAAGGCATTTGGGAGAATGCTGAGAAGTCCCTCGGCTGTTTCAGAAGGTGACAGCCGGGCGGCGGCGCTTCTCGGCGGCCTCCCAAACCCGAAAAATTCAGGTTCAGGTTCGGGAGAATGCTGAGAAGCCCCATGGCTGTTTTAAAAGGTGACAGCCGGGCGGCGGCGCCCAGCGGAGCGCCATTTTGCAATTTTTTTCCCCTTTGCACGCATTAATCGCTTTTACATTGTTTCCTATGGGTAACAATCTTTCGTCTTACAAACTTTTCGCCTTACGAACCTACTTCCGGAACCAATTAAGTTCGTAAGACGAGGTATTACTGTATATGTAATTGTTGCTGTTAGCCGCCCTGAGTCTCCGGAGAGGGGCGGCATACAAATCCAATAAATAAATAAATAAATAAATAAATATGTGTATTTGTATGTGTATCTGTATCTGTATGTATATGTATTTGTATATGTATATGTATATATATATATATATATATATATATATCTGTGTGTCTATATCTATTGAATGCAGAAACAGAGCAGGAAAAGCAAGTCAGTGTGGACAAACCTGCAGCAGCATGCAACATTATCAACATGAAGAAGACCGAAGTGATGCATCAGCCAACTCCAAAAGCCAAATACCAAGAGCCCACCATCACAGTGAAGGGACAAAAGCTGCAAACAGTGGATCAATTTACATGCCTTGGCAGCCTCCTCTCCCATGCAGTGTCAATTGACATTGAGCTGCAGAATCGCCAAGGCAAATATTTCATTTATCAGATTATTGACCAATGTGTGGAATCATCATGGAATAAACCTTGCCGCAAAACTCAAAGTCTACTGAGCAGTAGCGCTAACTACCCTGACGTATGCCAGTGAGATTTGGACTGTATACAGTAAACATGCTAGACAATTGAATCACTTCCACATGACCTGCCTCCGTAGAATCCTGAGGATCTGGTGTCAGGATAAGGTGCCAGACACCGAAGTCCTCTCCAGAGCAAGCCTACAAAACCTACTGCAACAACATTGCCACAAAGGCTTCAAGAGTTGTTAATCTAATCCTACGTAGCTAATGCTCTGGCAATCTCACACTACAGTACTTACCAGAGCTTACAAAACTTTCGCCAGACCCTTGACTCTCCTATATCCCATATATCTTCTCTTCTATCCCTATATCTTTTCTTCTCTTCTCTCATTGATATATTTTATTCCTATATTCTCTCCTCTATTATTTCTCTAATATATTTTCCTCAAAGGTATCCTCTATTACCTTCATTGTGTATTATTGTGTATTGCACAAAAATGAACAAACAAACTCCCACCCTGCTGATGAAAGCCCAGACATGCTAGGATGCCAGACCATTGCACCCCTAAACAGCTCCACTATGGTGAGCTGTCTAAAGGAAAGCAAACACATGGGGGGCAAAGGAACAATACAAAGACCTGCTGTAAGCCTCCTTCAAGTCTCTTGATATTGACATCATCTCCTGGGAAACCCTGGTACAATATCGACCAAGATGCCGCATGCTGATCCACCAAGCCTGCCAGATATCTGAGGACAGAAGAACAACCATAGTAGAAGAGAAGCGAGCACTCTGAAAAGCCAGAACTGCAAATACAGCAACAATGGTGCCCACATATATCTATCCAACATGTGGCAGAATATTTCTTGCCCATATGGGCCATGGGTAGATTCCTCTTATCTGCTCAACATGCGCATGTGTATATGCATTCCCAGCATGATTTTGCTTCTGCGCATGTGCAAAAAAGAAAAAAATGTGCCAAAATCTCATGAGGGGACATGCACATGAGAGAGATTTTGGTAATTTTTTGCTTCTGCGCATGCACAGAAGCAAAAAATAGCTGAAATCTCGCACATGCAAGTATTCCCTCATGAGATTTTGCTTCTGCACATGTGCAGGAAACAAAAAGGACCAAAAATTCAAGAAAAAAGATGGTGACACCCGAAGGACTGGCACCAGAATGGTCACATGCAAATTGTGCAATCTGGTGGGCGCTACCAGTGCGGAGTTGCCTACTGAACTGGTCGCAACCCACCATTGGTATAGGCCTTACCAGCCACCTCTGGTCAAATTGTAGACAACCCAGAACCTGTTAGATGTCAAGGTCCTCTTCGAACACGATGGATGAACATCACATATCTTTATCTTTATCTGTACCTATCTATAGATACACACACATACATACACACACACACATCTGGATTAGTATCTGAGGTAATAGTCCAGTTACAGTGGAGTAGAATGTAATTGGTATAAATTAAAAGGAATGCTGAGTCATGGTGGATCAGCAGAATGTGCTACGACCTGATTGGTTAAGAACTGTATATACTGTAATGAACTTTTCACAGGTGGGGTTTGTAGTTAGTTTGTGGTTAGTCTATGCTTGTGGTTAGCGTCGTCTAATAAGATAGTGTTGGCGTTATATAAATAGAATATAGAGAGTATAGTTTTGCTACAAAGAAGAATTAAACGTCTTCTCAATAATTCCTGCTGTATTGTCTTCATTCTGAAACGTCTCCAATTTCTGATATTGTGTCTGATTCTGGGTGGGCAGCTTCTGAACGCAACTCTGACAACATACACATACCCTCTGCGTATCCATTCAAAAGGGTACGCAGGCACATGCTCACAAATACACCCTAAAATTGGGAAGTTTGAAACAAAAGTCCATCTACCAATCTACATTAGATTGGTTTGATATCGTCCATAACATTTATCATGCAAGAGATTGATACAGAAGCATCATTCACATCATGTCTAAATATTACATAGATAGATAATAGTTTAGCAGCTAGGCTGGGATCTCAATTTAGGACAGGTTAAATTACACTTCAGAGAATAAATACCAATCACTCTGATGATAGTTTGCCCGCAACATAGGTTTGCACAAGGAGAATAGATGAAGATTTGATTAAAAAAGCAATTCAAATGTATCTCTGAATCTAATTGGCATTTGGAATTGAATTGGCAAGCTGACTAAATCAAACTGGATGCCTCTAAATTAATTTGGATAATTTTGGATGCTTCAGCATCCAAAATGGCTTTTTCTCAACAGATTTGGAAATCCAAGTCCAAACTGAATTGGTTCAGCTTTGTGATTCAGTTTAAGTGACTGAGCTGAATTGATTTGAATTGTTATGATCAGATTGAGCTTTTTTTTCAAATGAAATAAACACTTTGAGATTTTGCTTTAATCTTTTTTCCCATGTCTTGTTTTATACTAAAGCTTCAGATGGCTAGGCATGTTGCGCAACTGTAGATCAAATTTTGTAAAATAAAATTTATATTTATTCCCAAACATGATATACAGAAAAGAAGTCTAAAGGGAGTCCCAATAAAAGCATTAAGTCCAGCTTATAAAATTAGACGACCACTTCAATGTTAGAATAGGCACAAACTTGAAAAGGAACATTTTTTACTGTGCTATTCACAGAAAAGCAATGACTGAACTATTTTCTGCAACAGACTGATGAAGTAATAGAAGACTTGCTATGTAGGCTTGCCATTTTTGGTGATGTAGGTGTAATAAAACAAAACTTTATTTGTAGATACTTTAGGTTTATGTGATCATCTTTAATCTGTTAAGCACTTAAGCCTCTTCAGTTCCTCTCTAGAGTTGTTAAGTGAATCACTGCAGTTGTTAGGTTATTAACATGGTTGCTCAATGAATCTGATTTCCCCACTGACTTTGCTTGTAAAAAGGCCACAAAAGATGATCACATGTCCCCATAAAGATTAGATGACCATTCATAGTAGAAATGAACATTTTGAGGTATATCTCTGGGACCGCCTTCTGCCGCACGAACCCCAGCGACCAGTTAGGTCCCACAGAGTTGGCCTTCTCTGGGTCCAGTCGACTAAACAATGTCATTTGGCAGGACCCAAGAGAAGAGCCTTCTCTGTGATGGCCCCGACCCTCTGGAACCAGCTCCCCCCAGATATGAGAGTTGCCCCCACCCTCCTTGCCTTTCGCAAGCTCCTTAAAACCCACTTCTGTCGTCAGGCATGGGGGAATTGAAATTTTTCCCTTCCCCCTAGGCTTATAGAATTTATACATGGTATGTTTGTTTGTATGATTGGTTTCTTAAATTGGGGTTTTTAAGATTATTTTTAATATTAGATTTGTTTACATTGTCTTCTTTATTGTTGTTAGCCTCCCCGAGTCTTCAGAGAGGGGCGGCATACAAATCTAATAAATAGATAGATAGATAGATAGATAGATAGATAGATAGATAGATAGATAGATAGATAGATAAACGAACGAACAAACAAACAAACAAACAAACAAACAAACAAATCTTCTAAAGTTGGAAAATAAATGAATGAGAGAGAGATTAAACAGGACCTGCATTGGGTTACTAGCTGATATGGGCCACACTGCGCACCGGTAGTAAAACCGGCAATGCGCACGCATCTCCAGGTGACCGGCAGGGTAGGGCACACATCCTGGTGAGATTTTGCTTCTCCCCATGTGCAGGAAGCAAAATCTCATGAGAGGACGCAGGTATGCATGAGATTTAAGCAAATTTTTGCTTCTGCGCATGCGTGGAAACAAAAAAATCACCAAAACCTCTTTCACGCATGGTCCCCTCATAAGAATTGTGCTTCCTGCGCATGTGCAGAAACAAAAAATCATCAAAACCAATTTCATGCATGGTCCCCTCATGAGATTTTTGCTTCCTGTGCATGCACAGAAGCTAAATCTCACCGGGACATGCCTGCCTGCCCGCCAAACACCCGGAGCTGCACTCGGATTGCACCGGTGAGTGGGAACCCCTGCCTGAACAGGACCAATATTTTTCTAAACAATCCAAGGCAGGGGTGGGCTTCAAAAATTTTTAGCAAGGGGTTCTCTGCCTGGTTGCTGAGTGGGCATGGCCATGGTGGACATGGCTAAGTCAGCCTTCTGAACCATGGATGGGGGCGTTTTTGCCCTGCTGGGCTCCGGAGGCTTTCCTCGAGCCTCCAGGAGGGTGAAAAAGGCCACCCCAGGCTCTGGAGATCTCTGGAGGTCAGAAACAGGCCCATTTTCAGCCTTCCTGAACTTCCTTTAGGCCTGTTTTTCACCCTCCCTGATAAGTGCATACATGCTATGCACTTATCTGCATCCAAAATGGGCCACTTTGGGACTCCTGGGAGGGGTGAGTGTGAGGGGGCAGGGCCAGCCAGGAGTGGGATTTGGGAGTTCTCAGAACTGCACAGAATCTTAGCTAACAAAACCTACAAAACTTTTGCCAGACCCATCCTAGACTACTGCTCATCTGTCTGGAACCCATACCACATCTCAGACATCAACACCCTTGAAAATGTCCAAAGATATTTCACCAGAAGAGCCCTTCACTCCTCTACTCGAAACAGAATATCCTACGAAAATAGACTAACAATCCTGGGCCTAGAAAGCCTAGAACTATGGCGCCTAAAACACGATTTGAGTATTGCCCACAAGATCATATGCTGCAACGTCCTACCGGTCAATGACTTCTTCAGCTTCAACCGCAATAACACAAGAGCATGCAACAGATTCAAACTTAATACGAAACGCTCCAAACTTGACTGTAAAAAATATGATTTCAACAATTGAGTTATCTAAGCGTGGAACTCATTGCCAGACTCAATTGTGTCAACCCCCAACCCCCAACATTTCTCCCTTAGACTCTCCACGATTGACCTCTCCAGGTTCCTAAGAGGCCAGTAAGGGGCGTACATAAGTGCACTGGAGTGCCTTTTGTCCCCTATCCAATTGTCTTTCCTTTCTCTCACTTATCATATACATTTTCTTTCTTTCATATATCCTCTCCTCTAAGTTCACTCTACCCCTATATATATTACTACATGTCTATTTTTCTTCCTATGTATTTGTGTATTGAACAAATGAATAAATAAATAAATGTTCTCCCAAACCCCTGCGAACCCCCAGCAGCCCACCCTGATGCAAAGAAGTATAAAAAAATATTTACGAAATGAGATTGCTGGCACTTCAGGAAAAAGGGAACATCTTAACTATATTGCAAGTCACTAAATCCCTGTTCAGGTTGATCTTCACATTTTCAATCTAACATTCAAGAAAACAGTGAACCACCTCCTCTCCAAGTTGTGCCAATTCGATAAATGAAGAACTGTCCCCACACAATTGTTTGAAAAGAGAACAACTTTTCGCTATTACTGTTCCAACTCATTGGTAGTGATTTTTTGTACTCCTAGGCTCTCTACTGCAAACAATCAATCCGTGAGCATGGAAACTGTTTATTTATAGCATCAATACCACTAGAAAACAAGAGTGTATCTTGATATTCCTACTCTTGAATCGTGTTTAAAAGATAAAGGTAATGCCTGAATAGTTCTATACAACTTTGAAGTTCTATCCTTTTATTTTATCAATCTCAACAAATCTTACATTTCAACCAGGAATCAAAAATAAATGATTTCTTTTATATAATATCCTAGTGAGAGCATATGACTCATTACTAATTACTTAGTGCCAACATTATTTATGGAATATATTCTAAATTAGATCTATTATATCTGGTTTACAAAAATCCACAAGTCTACCAAGTGGAAGCAAAGAGAGTTTTCTTTATATTTTGGCTATCATCTAGTGCAGGACTGTCAATCTCAGGGTCTGCAGGCTGGATGCATGATACACTGGCTACAGCTATGCCCAGTTTAGCAAAGGGGGAAAAAGTCCCCAATACATCATGTGATGCCATCGTGACAACATGAGTTTGACTACTGATTTAGAATAACAAAGTTGGAAGGGACCTTGGAGGCCTTAGAATCCAACATCCTGCTTAGTCGTATCCTTACTGGGATTTGAACATGGGCAGTCTGCCTATAAGTCACAAGTGGCTTCCTTGAAAGAATAAGAACATAAGAAGAGCCATGCTGAATCAGGCCAAAGCCCATCGAGTCCAGCATTCTGTGTCACACAGTGGCCCACCAATTGTCCATGGGGATCTTGACCAGAAAGAGAAGGCAAGACCCTCCCTTTCCCCTGACTCCCAACAAATGGTACTCAAGAGAATCCTGCCTGCCTCAATCAACATAGAGGTGGCACATGTACGTCCGTTTCAATAACCACCGATACACTTGGCATCCATTAATCTGTCTAATCCTGCCTTGAAGCTATCAAGGCTGACAGCAGTCATGACCTCTTCTGGAAGTGAATTCCATAAACCAACAATCCTCTGAGTGAAGAAATATTTCCCTTGATTTGTCCTCACTTTCTTACCTATGAACTTTTAAGGAGTGCCCCCTTGTCCTAGTATTGTGTGATAGAGAAAATAATAATAATAGAGAAATAATCTTTCTCTAATTTTTCTCTAATAATGGAGAAATAATTTTTCTCTATGTACCTTTTCTATTGCATACATGATTTTATACACTTCGATCAAGTCACCCCTTAAACGCCGTCTTTCAAGGCTGAAGAGACCAAGGCGTTGCAACCTGGTATAATAAGGGAGGTGCTCCATTTCCTTGATCATTCTTGTTGCCCTTTTTTGCACCTTTTTCAGTTTCATTATATCCTTCTTGAGGTGCGTTGACCAGATTCAACAATTGGAATTATGATATTGTAATAATCTAAAAAAATAATCTAATATGCATGTACATAGAAACATAGAAGTCTGACGGTAGAAAAAGACCTCATGGTCCATCTAGTCTGCCCTTATACTATTTTCTGTATTTTATCTTAGGATGGATATATGTTTATCCCAGGCATGTTTAAATTCAGTTAGTATGGATTTATCTACCACGTCTGCTGGAAGTTTGTTCCAAGGATCTACTACTCTTTCAGTAAAATAATATTTTCTCATGTTGCTTTTGATCTTTCCCCCAACTAACTTCAGATTGTGTCCCCTTGTTCTTGTGTTCACTTTCCTATTAAAAACACTTCCCTCCTGAACCTTATTTAACCCTTTGACATATTTAAATGTCCCCCCTTTTCCTTCTGTCCTCCAGACTATACAGATGGAGTTCATTAAGTCTTTCCTGATACGTTTTATACTTAAGACCTTCCACCATTGTTGTAGCCCGTCTTTGGACCCGTTCAATTTTGTCAATATCTTTTTGTAGGTGAGGTATCCAGAACTGAACACAGTATTCCAAATGTGGTCTCACCAGCACTCTATATAGCGGGATCATAATCTCCCTCTTCCTGCTTGTTATACCTCTAGCTATGCAGCCAAGCATCCTACTTGCTTTCCCTCCCGCCTGACTGCACTGTTCACCCATTTTGAGACTGTATATTTTTTGTTATTGTAAGCATTAGGAAAGTGGAAATTATATGGTACCACCAGGTAACTCCTGATGATGTCTCTCTATTCATTGCCCATTAGGTTCCAGGTTAGCAATTGCTGGCATTTTAACTTTGGATAATGGATAGAGCAATTGATAGAATTTTTGGGTGGAGGTCCTACTGGTTTGGATCAGTTCTATAGAACTGGTAGTGGGAATTTTCCCCCGTTCATCAAACTGGCAGCGATGGCCAGCTGGCCATGCTCTCGAGCCAGCTCTTTCGGTGGCACCAGGGGTGGGCAGCATCCAGTGCCCTCACGTGCTCCATCCCAGTAGGAAATTCCTGGATGCATATGCATCTGCACACATGATGTGCTGCCACATGAGACTTGGCTTTTGCTTTTTGTGCAACAAGCGAAATCTTGTGTGAGGATGCTCACATGAGCCAGACTTTGGTGATGTTTGCTGATTTTTTTGCTTCTGCACATGCATTGAAGCAAAACTATCTGCGAAAATTGCCGAAGTCTCGCTCACACATGCTTGTGTGAGATTTTCTTTGCTGTGCATGCGCAGAAGCCAAATTTTGCACTGTGTGCATGCATGCCCTATTGGCATACCCATGCCTGCAACAGCCTCAGAGGGCACTCCAGTATAAGGCAAGATGAGTGGCCCCTCATTGGATAGCACCATATGTGCCGCCATTTTGTTATTTTTTGCTTCTATGCATGCACAGAAGATGGGTTTGCAGCACTGTGCATGCATACACTACCACGCAGCATGCAACACGTGCACCCACATTGTGCAGGAGGAAGGAAACTTGCAGCACGGTAAGTTAGAAACCACCCCTGGTGAAGATGTAACATTTTTCAGGAAGTCCAGCTTTTTTGGAATGGAAGCGGGTAGGACAGGGAGAATTTTTTGTAAGAAAAGGTGGAAGAACAATTTATTTAAATTATTTCTAAATACAACTACCACTATTTTGGACTTAGAAACATTGGACAACTGTCACAGGCTTGGGATGCATACGTACATTTTAAAATGAAAGAAATGAAATGCTCCTAGTTCTCCAAACCCAGTCTAACTCTACAAAATTGCACAAAATTGTGGATGTAAAGCAAACCTTACTCACTGAAATATCTGCATTTCATCACTGTTCCACCCATTATTTATTTATTTATTTATTTATCTATCTATCTATCTATCTATCTATCTATCTATCTATCTATCTATTTATTCATTTATTCATTTATTCATTTATTCATTTATTTATTGGATTTATATGCCACCCCTCTCTGATTATACTGTAATCTGCTTTCCACCCAAGAGTTATGTATTGTCCCTGGTTATTTAAAGGTTGTCCATTGTATCTTAGGAAATCATGATGTCTCTAAATCCTAGATGGAACATAATTAATTGACTGAGAAGTATAATTAGTTCTGGGGCTGTTATTCCAAGTATTCAATTTATCTTTACGGTGAATATGGGAAAAAGATGTGTGAAGATCACCTGGGTTGTGTCATTCATCCATCTGGTCCATAGTTATAGGTCAAATGTCTGCAGACACTTTGCCATTAAGAAATACATTCCATACAGAAAGTTTGCACATGATCCAGAAGCAGGAGGAAAGAATCTGCAATAGAACATATTTGTAAGAAATATTTTATGCCAAGTAACAGGTGGACTGGTAGAAGGTGAGAGCCATAGCCACTATATCAGGTGGGGTGGGGGGGTGAATTTGCTATTCCTATTTATTCCAATCAACCCAATCAACTAAACAAATAATTCCCTCAACACTGTCAGACTTTCTACTAAATCTGCACTTCTATTCTACTAGTTTATCTCATCATTCCTATCACCCATTTCCTCCCATCTTGACTGTACGACTGTAACTTGTTGCTTATATCCTAAGATTTTTATTAATATTGCTTCTTCATTGCTTATTTGACCCCTATGACAATCATTAAGTGTCGTACCACATGATTCTTGACAAATGTATATTTTATTTTATGTACACTGAGAGCATCTGCACCAAGACAATTTCCTTGTGTGTCCAATCACACTTGGCCAATAAAATTCTATTCTATTCTATTCTATTCTATTCTATTGATTATTTTTGGAGGAAAGAGACTGCTCAATTGGGCATCTGCAGTGCCAGCAACTTTCCTTCTATTTATTTTCTTGGATAATTTGCCATCCTCATGAGCTGGTTTCCTGCTGACTTTGAATAATTATTATTTGTTAGAATACACTATTATTAAGAGCAACAGTACTTGTCCACAACAGATCATTCCTACAACTCTGTGTTAAATAAATTTCTTATTATTATTATTTTTTTTAAAACTAACTAAGCAAGTGACACTTCACAAAAAGTGCACCATGGGGCAGAAGAGAAACATATCTAATTACAGGAACGAATCACTCCCATATACATAAGAGCTAGTAAAAGAAATAATTGAAAAATGAATACAATTCTAAATTGGTATGAAGCTGTCATGTACTAGTGGGCCCAGCTACATACAGTTCAATGAAAAGGATGGATTTGTTCTTTCAGAAGAAGAGGTGGAGTGAGCTGGCTTCTCATGCCATCTTTATCTGTAGCACTTTGAAGAAACTCTATCGTACTTGGCGAAAGCTGAAGAAAATAATGGTGTCCCTACAAAACTGATTAGAATGACACAGTTTTCTATCTTATATAGAAAAGTAGATACTGAGTATGTAGTCTACACTGGGGATATGAATATTCCAATCAACAGAAATCTCTGGCATATCATTTAATCTCAATTTTCCTTTCATCAGTAGCTTAAGCAAGGATTGTGTTTGCATTTACTCCAATAAGAGACTCTGCATAAACTAGCCTTCTCCAACTGCCTCATTCATTTCCCCAGTGTAAGAAAAATGGACTTACCAAAACAGGTCCTACACTGCAAAAAGAATGGCTGGAAACATCTACAGATAATACATCCCTTCATGGCATCGGACCAGAATATCTCCGAGACCGCCTTCTGCTGCACGAATCCCAGCGGCCGATTAGGTCCCACATAGTCAGCCTTCTCCGGGTCCCGTCAACTAAACAATATCGGTTGGCGGGCCCCAGGGGAAGCGCCTTCTCTGTGGCGGCCCCGACTCTCTGGAACCAGCTCCCCCCAGAGATTAGAACTGCCCCTACCCTCCTTGCCTTTCGTAAAGTTCTCAAAACCCACCTTTGTTGTCAGGCATGGGGGAATTGAAACATCTCCCCCGGGCCTATATAATTTATGTATGGTATGTTTGTGGGTATGTCTGCTTAAAAATGGGTTTTTTTAACTATTTTAAATTTTAAATTGTATATTATTAGATTTGTTATTAATTGTTTTATTGTGTTGTGAGCCGCCCCGAGTCCATAGAAAGGAGTGGCATACAAATCTAATAAGTAAGTAAGTAAGTAAGTAAGTAAGTAAGTAAGTAAGTAAGTAAGTAAGTAAATAAATAAATAAGCCAGTTTATCTTCATGTAGATGAAGGAAACAGCAATCTCACACAAGAAGGTGCATCTATTTCTGTCCCTGTCTCTCTCTTTCTCTGTCTGTCTGTCTCTCTCTGTCTCTCTCTATCTCTGTCTGTCTGTCTGTCTGTCTGTCTGTCTCTGTCTGTCTGTCTATCACTCTCTCTCTCTCTCTCTCTCTCTCTGTCTATGTCTCTGTCTCTCTCCCCCCTCTCTCTTTATATATATATAATCTACGAAAACATACATACATACATATAATCTACGAAAACATACATACATACATAAATACATACATACATACATACATACATACATACATACATACATACATACATACATATTTGTTTTCGTAGATTTTCATGGGTACAGACTGATTCCTAATATGATTGGATTGCTTATTTGCACTCATTCTATCATTAAGTGTTGTACCAATCACACCTGGTCAATAAAATTCTACTATATAGAATTCTACTTCTATTCTAAAATTCTACAATTACTACTAGTTTTTTCTCATCATTCCTATCATCCATCTCTTCCTACTTATGACTGTATGATGGTAACTTGTTGCTTGTATCCTTAAGATTTCTATTAATATTGATTGTTTCCTGATTGTTTATTTGACCCAATGACAATCATTAAGTGTTGTACCTCATGATACTTGACAAATGTATATTTTCTTTTATGTTCGCTGAGAGCATATGCACCAAAGACAAATTCCTTGTGTGTCCAATCACACTTGGTCAATAAAAATTCTATTCTATTCCATTCTTTCTACTCTACTCTATCATATCCTATACATACTAGTAAAACATATCATTGTCTCTTCTTGCATAGAAAGGCTGATTGACATTATTATAGGGTTAGTACAAACACAATCCCAATGTCATTTCACTTACAAGAAAATATACAGTTGTAAATAAGTCTGACTTTAGTTTCCCCCTGTAGGTTTATCTGAAAATTATAGTGCAGGTTTAGCTGCAGAATTATTTTTGCAGTTCAGTTTCAGTGTGACTCAGCCAAAATCAGTTTAACTGTCAATCACATCTAATCCCATAGGATCTCAGAACTTTGAGATGCTTCCGACTTGGAACAGAACAAGATACCAAATGGCAACCACTGAAGGGCATATTCAGAATGTCTAATAATTGACTGGTGTTTTATGTTACCTAAGCAGAAAATGTATGTTTAGGCGTTGATTTTGTTAGATTATTTTGATTCTTTTTGTAAGACTAAAATAGATTTTTAGGAAGAAAAGTATATTCAAGTAACTTCCAGAGTTTGCTGAATTTAATTAGCAATTATGGCTGAAGAACCAATTATAAAAAAAAAATCTTATATCAAATGACACATTGAGGAAAGTGAGCAAGCAAATGTTTTTTGTTGGGCATTCTAAATGTAATAAAAGTACTTAATCCATTGTTTAATTTATGGTAAATTATACATTTCTGAGCTTGTTTCAGTTATATTCTAAGGGGTTTTGGAGAAGAGTCTATATGTCACTTGAGCTCAGTGCTTTTCAAATTTATCTATTTGTTGAGTTCAATTATATCATTAATTTACAACCTAAAGTATCAAGATGATTAATAATAATAATGATAATAACCTTGTGTTTACAAACATAAAGGAATCAAGTTAAATCTATAACTTGAAAGTTTAGCACAGTGCCATTAATCTGTTTCAGTGGATATGAACACCAGAGAATTTAAAATCTATTTGAATATTTTCAATTTTCAACGGGAAAAAACAGCCATGTGTTCCAAGAATATAAATCCAATAAATAAATAAATAAAATAATATGGAAAACTGGGACCTCCATTGAATTTTTAAACTCCTCAGTAATTTTATAAAACTGTTCATTTTTACAGTGAGTAACCATGTATTGCTTTTGTAGTTTCAAAGACATAACTCTATTGGAGTCTAGTCAATAACACTGTTTCTGTATTTTGACTATTTGCAGAAACCTTGTCTTAATCCTTGGAATGTATTGTCTTCAGTAGTTTGTTTCTACTTCCACATGCTGTCAATACCGTTCACAAAAAGACAATACATCAACCATTTTCTAAAGCACCAGCTAGGTTGAGCAATTGGTTTTTATGAAAAGCAGACACAATCCTCCGGAGCTCTTTGATAAGAAAGGTGTGAAAACACAGCACACTGACTTAGTTACAAAGTCTATAAAAGCAAGCCTGCTTGGATAACAACCCAAGCAGAAATCACCAGAGTACATAGACCTAATTGGAGAGCCAGAAAATTGACTTTGACTTTTCCAGGTAAATGCTTTGAAGTTCCTTCAGAGTTATCGCTGCTTGGAAATTTTGCAGAGAGAGAGAGAGAGAGAGAGGTGAAATATTCTTTCAATCAATTATAAAAAGATGCAAGTCTTGACATCCCAGATGTCAAGGTCCTCTTCGAACATGATGGACAAACATCAAAAAGGAGGGAATAGCAGGATCCCCAAAAGGTGAAGCTGTAACATGTTCTCCCCAGTTGTGCTGTATTGTGGGGTATATTATTATTATTACTATACTGATGTGGAATTAATGTAGAACATAAGGCTTAGAATCTACCCACTGATATGTGGCATCAAGTCTTGCTACTTGCAGTCTTTCGTTATTTTAATGTCTTTGGAAAATACACGATTCCAATTACATTTTCATTTGATAAGAAGTAAAAAAGTACTTCTGTTCTCTAAGGAATTTTAGTCTCACGTACTGTGTGGGTCTTTTTCTGAGAAATAAATACAACCCAAAGTGAAACTCACACAAAAGTCTTTCATAACTGAAGCAATTATCAACAGTGTGCCTTTCTCATGTTTCTTAGTAATAAGCATACTAAGAAAGCTAGGATTGCAGGTAAATATGGCAATTTGCAAAGAAGCTAAGTATATGAGCCAAGGTGGCACAGTGGGGAGAGTGCAATACTAAAGGCCACTAAAGCTGACTGCTAGATCTGCAGATCAGCAGTTCAAATCTCATCACCGACTCAAGGTTGACTCAGCCTTCCATCATACCGAGGTGGATTAAATGAGGACCCGGATTGTGGGGGCAATGTGCTGGCTCTGTTAAAAAGTGCTATTGCTAACATGTTGTAAGCCGCCCTGAGCCTAAGGAGAAGGGCGGCATAAAAAAAAATAAAATAAATAAATAAAATAAATAAAATACATGCACCTTCCTTCTGTGGAAAGATGAAAATGAAAAGAACAAAATCAGGCATTGGGTATTGTGGTTCAGTTATGAAAATAATGGCTGATGAAACTTGGACGTACAACACCACCTCAAAAATCTAGGCATCTTTTCTGTACATTGAATTTCATTTTGTAAGATAGGGCCCAGTGTTCAAGTCTCTCCACATCCGTCTGGATCTAGAGCCTGTATTTGGGGAATAGAAACAGTCATTCTTTTTTATTATTATTATTCCTGCTGTGTATTTCTCCTAATTGTAATTTGCATTAAAACTGAACTACAATTTGTGAGACTGGACATTAACCAGCCCTTCAAGCATTGTCTCCCTATCTCGCCATCACTCCTACGACCTGCATTGGTCACCAATTGGTCTCTGGATACAATTTAAACTGTTGGTCATGACCTATAAAGCCCTACATGGCTTAGCACGAGGTTACCTACAGAACCGTCTTCTGCCTCATGTATCCCAGCAGCCAGTTAGGGCCCACAGAGTTGACCTTCCCCAGGACCCATCAGCTAAGCAATGCTGGTTGGTAGGGCCTAGGGCAGTGATGGCGAACCTTTTTTTCCCTTGGGTACCTAAAGAGTGTGGGCCTTCTCTGGGTCCCGTCAACTAAACAATGTCAGTTGGCGGGCCCCAGGGGAAGAGCCTTCTCTGTGGCGGCCCTGACTCTCTGGAACCAACTCCCCCCAGAGATTAGAACTGCCCCCACCCTCCTTGCCTTTCGTAAACTCCTCAAAACCCACTTTTGCCGTCAGGCATGGGGGAACTGAGATATCTCCCCCGGGCCTATACAGTTTATGTATGGTATGTTTGTACGTATGTCTGCTTAATAATGGGGTTTTTAAAATATTTTAAATTGTAAATTATTAGATTTGTTATGAACTGTTTTATTCTGTTGTGAGCCGCCCCGAGTCTACGGAGAGGGGCGGAAATCAAATCAAATCAAATCAAATCAAATCAAATCAAATCAAATCAAATCAAATCAAATCAAATCAAATCAAATCAAATCAAATCAAATCAAATCAAATCAAATCAAATCAAATCAAATCAAATCAAATCAAATCAAATCAAATCAAATCAAATCAAATCAAATCAAATCAAATCAAATCAAATCAAATCAAATCGTAAACAAACAAACAAACAAACAAACAAACAAACAAATGTGCTACCATGCATGCATGAGTGCCCACACCCATAATTCAATGCCTGGGGAGGGCAAAAACAGCTTCCCCTGCCTCCCAGGCCAGAAAAGGCCTGTTTCCTAACTTATGGTAGGCCCATTAGGCTTATGTTTTGCTCTCCCTCATCCTCCAGAGGCCACCTGGAAGCTGAAAATGCCCTTGCAGAGCCTCTGTGTGAGCCAAAAATCAGCTGGCTGGCACACACATGCACGTTGGAGCTGAACCAAGACAACGGCTCCTTTACCAATAGATATGGCTGCAGGTGCCACCTGTGGCACCCATGCCATAGGTTCACCATCACTGGCCTAGAGTAAAAGCCTTCTCTGTGGATGCCCGGGCCCTCTGGAACCAACTCCCCCCAGAGATCCGTACTGCCCCCACCCTCCTGGTCTTTCACAAGGTTTTTAAAACTTACCTTTGCCAACAGACTTGGGGCCCTTGAGCTTAATATCTTGCTCCAGTCGAAGATTGTTCTTGAATGAACGAGAATGCCTGATTGTATAACTTTGGGGTCTTAATATTGTTTTAGGTTGGGTTTCTCCTGCTGTATTTTGTATTGTATTTTATTTGTATTTTTGTAAGCCGCCCTGAGTCTCCAGAGAAGGGTGGCATAGAAATCTAACCAAATAAATAAATTGTAGACCAAAACTACATTGCCCAAATAATGCTAATAAAAAAAGACTGAAAGACAGATGTGTCAAGTCCCATTTCTCCTAAGCCATTTTTTTTGGGGGGGGGGGTTTGGGGACTAGTCTCTGTCTGAGAGATTTGAGATTATTTTGATGAAAGTTGATGGAGGATGGATAGAACCAATACCAACATTAGGGATGGCAAAAAGTTATATCTAGTAGATTCCCTCTTTTATAAGCATCCTCTTCACAGATTCTATAACTGGAAAGTCAGTTTTATTGTTCACAGTGACCTTATGACATGGCGTTGATTTTGGAGACTGGATTAGTTTGGCTTACAATTTTCTACTGAATCCCAGGAGAGTTATTGATGCTGGTCCCATACATATAACCTGCTTAATTGGGTCAAGATTCAGCATCTCATGTGAACTGGGAAATAATTCAGAGGGGGGATTTTTTAGCTCCAAGTATTTAACTGTTACTTTGCAGGAAATCAGTTCCCTTCAGCCAATTAACTTCTTCATTTCATGTTAACTATTTACTAGACAGTCAACTATCCCTTCTGTCACTCACTATCAAAATAAAGTCCAGGAGAGGCCATAGAAACAGAGTTTATTTGCATCATTATTACATGAACTTTTTTTTCTTTTAAAAATTCTGAAAGTATAGAAATCATCCACACTCGCATCCATCCGTGCCCATGTTGATGCATGCTTTACATTTATAAGTATCGTTTGCCATTTATAAATATCATTTGACAAAAAGAGGAAAGTATTAAAATTGTTTTCTCTTTCGTGATGTGTGAATGATGGAACAGTAATGGAAAATGAGCTGTAAAACCATTCATTTCATTCTATTCATTACACACACACACACACAGTCTAAATTTCAAAAGTGCTCCTTTTAAAATAGTTTCATATTTGATAGCACAGATGATTTTAAAAGCTGCTTCATATGAATATCATCTTTGCATTAAATGTTCTGCCTTTGTAACAGCAATAAATGCAACCTAATGAAAATACCCCTCCAGGATTAGATTTCTCAATATTAAATATTCCACAAAATGGAAATGCTGAATTTTGGGGTTGATCATTGCTTCTAATCTCCAGGGTCTCTAAATGCTGCTATCTCTTAGATAGATCCTGCTGAGAGGATCCATATAACTATGCTTTCCTTTATTGTATTAACCTACATCAGCGTTGAGAGGAAAAAGGATTTTAAAATACCACTCTTAATTTTTTTAATTCATTTCTGAGCATTGGATGCCATGTCAAGCCTTTTTTAGAAGAGTGCCTCTCCAAGTGATATAGATTGAAAACCCAAACCACATTTAAAGGGGCAATTCATGAAAAATGTAATCAAAGGATAAAAAACCTAAGTGGGTTTCTATAACAGCATCAGTGTTGTTTCATGCTTGAAAATGACGAAACATCTGGTTCAGGTTCAGAAAAAAAGTGGAGAAGAGAGAAAATTGTTAATATATATAATCTATTTAATAGACAGTTTAACCAAAATGGGCTTCATATGCAGAGTTTACAACACCACAAACTCTTGACTTTGTGCCTTTGGGTTGCTTGTTGTGGAAAATTAAATGTGATTTTCAAGAGCTCAAACTTAGACTTCGAGCTACCAAATATTTATTCTATTCTATTCTATTCTATTCTATTCTATTTATTCATTCATTCATTCATTTATTTATTTTGTCAAACAATTATAGAGTGGTAATTTGTACCAATAAAACATTAGATAAGTAATGATAAAAATTAACAAAAGAAGACAATAGGACAGGGACGGTTGGCACAGTGGTGCGCTTATGCACGCTGTGCACTGCTGAGAAAATGAGGGGCTGACTTTTAAAAATAGTTATTCTCTGACCTTCTTTGCTTGCAAATGTTTCATTAGTGAACTAGACCGCTGAGTGTGGGTTTGCTCTTGGTTTATGGGCAGTAGCTTGCCCTGTTACTTTTGGTGGGGTTGGGGTTTCCGCTTGGCAGTTCTCTGATTAGGATATTGCTTTCTGCTTGCCTGGTGTTAATGAGTGGCTATCTGGGTGTAGGCTTCTGTAGAAGATGCTTTCTGGTTTTTTGTTTTGTTTTGGGTTTTTTTAATTCTCTATTTTGAATGGTATGTAAATTATTTCTATGTGTCTGTTGATGACTAATTTGTCTGAATGCCAAGCTTACAGGAATTCCTTAGCATACTTGGATTTAGCTTAGTCTCTGATGTTCACAGTTTCTAGTTGAAACTATGGCTGGATCTGTCTATCTATTGTAACAGCTGGGTGGCGCAGCAGGTAGAGTGCTGTACTGCAGGCCACTGAACCGCTGTAGGTCAGCGGTTCAAATCTCATCACCAGCTCAAGGTTGACTCAACCTTCCATCCTTCCGAGGTGGGTAAAATGAGGACCCGGATTGTGGGGGCAATAGGCTGGCTTTGTTAAAAAGTGCTATTGCTAACATGTTGTAAGCCACCCTGAGTCTAAGGAGAAGGGCGGCATAAAAATCTAATAAATAAAATAATAATAATAATAAAGGAGCTATTGGGATTCGGGGCTTAATTTATGATGAATTACTTGGTTTACTTAAGGCAGTGGTTCTCAACCTGGGGGTCAGGAACCCTTTGGGGGTCAAACAACTGTTTCATGGGGGTCACCTAAGACTATGGGAAAAGACAACTTTCCCATGGTGTTAGGAACTAAATTTTCTATTCTGGTTCCTTGGAACATATTTTTACAATCCAACCAATCAGGCCTTTACAGTGGGGTGTCCCTCTGACCTTCCTGCCAATCAGCTTAAAGCTCTGTTGGGAGAATTGATGCTAGACTTATGGTTGGGGGTCACCACAACATGAGGAACTGTATTAAGGGGTCATGGCATGGAAAGGTTGGGAATCACTGACTTAAGATTTTTGGAGACCTTTAGTTGTTTTGTGTGCTGTGGAAATGCATGCAATTGTTATAGTCTGTTGATTGTTTCTGAAATGTTTTTGATGTATGGTCATCTTTTATTTTCGTTGCTTCTGTTGGCCGTGCTGTAAATGGGTTGAGTGTTAGGCACCTTTTGATAAAGTTGTGTGGGTATTCATATTTTTTTGTGTGTGTTGGGAGATGTGTAGGCAGTCTGATTCCTTTTCCTATTATCTTGGATTGCAGCTATGTGTTTGTACAGGTGTGAATAACGTTCTTACATAGTTCCTCTTGGTACTCTATACTTTGGAATAGAACTCTTGGTTATTGTGGCTGTGTGTCAGTAGACTTGCATTAAATGTTGCCATCATTTTCTCTGTTGATGAAGACATTCAAGAAGAATAGAATATTCTTGTTTTCTTCTTTCCTTGTGAATTTTATCCATTTGAATATGTTGTTGATCATTTCGTGTGTTAAGTTTAACTGAACATCCATTCTTCTATTCTTTACCATTATCTAAGACAGGAGTCCACAAACTTGGCAACTTTAAGACTTGTGGACTTCAACTCCCAGAATTCTCCAGCCAGCTATGCTGGCTGGAGAATTCTGGGAGTTGAAGTCCACAAGTCTTAAAGTTGCCAAGTCTGAAGACCTCTGATCTAAGAAGTCTTTCTTGATAGATAACACTTGGTGGTCTCTTAGCTGTAATCTTAACTGTTATCCAACATATCAGAAAGAGCAAACCTTTTACAAATCCCTTCTATGCATATTAAGCATTGTAAACTGTCCAGTGAGTGCTGTAAAGCATTATAGGGGAGATAACATAATTCCAATTGCTCTTTTTATTAAACATGAATACTTCTAATATGGTCTATTATGCAGGTCCCTTCAAGGGCCATATACAGACAAAATCTCAATGACAAGAATTTATTTTTATTTTTTTAAAAGTTAGAAAAATAGCCAATTTCCCTGAAGCTGCCAATTGCATTGCAAAAATAGTGCAGGTAAGCTATTTCCTACTATCACCACCATCTTCATCAATATCATAGCAATAGCACATAGATTTATATACTGCTTCACATGATCATCCTCTCTAAGCAGTTTACAGAGTCAGCATATTTCCACCAACAATCTGGGTCCTCATTTTACCAACCTCAGAAGAATGGAAGGCTGAGTCAACCTTCAGCCAGTGAGACTCAAATTGCCCCCGGAGGCGGAGTAACGACGCTGAGACGTAAGTTGTGGATTAATTAAGAGTCATTTATTAATTAACATATTTAAATAACTTTAAATAAATTTAAATAAATAAATTTGCATAAATTTGCATAAATTTGCATAAACAACAAACTAAGGACCTGCAGAGCAAAACTAACGGGGCGGAAATTCCTACCATAACGTACTTAGGCAACATTGGGCAATGACTCCATGCTGATCCAGGTGAAGGTACCACCATCACCTGGATCCTAGCCACGCTTCTGCGTGTGGGAGGAGATCACCCTCCAATCCCCGTGGGACATTGGATCCGGTGATTCCCCATGGACATCCTCTCTCCAATCCCCGACGTTGTTAAACCTCTGGTTCCTGGAGAGAGGCGGTCCATCACCCTTTAATGATGCCCTGAAAGGAGCATGCGCAGTTGCATCTAAATGCCCATTTCCGCCCCAAACCTGCCAACCCCAATGACCAAAGGGAGGCCTATTTAAATAAATGCACCACGCCCCCTAACCAATCCAATCCGCACCCGTCAGTGTGGAATAGGCGAAAAAACGGCCGCCTCTAAAGGGGAGGCCGCAAAAAATTCCTATTCGGCCCCGAGGCGACCTCAGGAGGACACACTGGTGATAGCGGAGGGTGGGCGGGTGTTTGCAAACAGAAAGATCGCAATGGGAGCCGCTTTTGCAGATCGCCCTTTAAATAGGGCGATCTGCTGGCCCGCCTCAAGTTGCCGGCAACGCGCTCTGATTGGCGCGTTGCCAGAACCCGAACTTCCGGTTTCGGCCGAGACCGGAAGTTCGCAGCAAAATCGCTGCCTCATCGCCTCCCCCGCCCCTGAGGCAACTCCGGCCGACGGAGAAACCGTTGGCCGGGTATTTGCCCCCGGAGGCGGAGTAACGACGCTGAGACGTAAGTTGTGGATTAATTAAGAGTCATTTATTAATTAACATATTTAAATAACTTTAAATAAATAAATTTGCATAAATTTGCATAAATTTGCATAAACAACAAACTAAGGACCTGCAGAGCAAAACTAACGGGGCGGAAATTCCTACCATAACATACTTAGGCAACATTGGGCAATGACTCCATGCTGATCCAGGTGAAGGTACCACCATCACCTGGATCCTAGCCACGCTTCTGCGTGTGGGAGGAGATCACCCTCCAATCCCCGTGGGACATTGGATCCGGTGATTCCCCATGGACATCCTCTCTCCAATCCCCGACGTTGTTAAACCTCTGGTTCCTGGAGAGAGGCGGTCCATCACCCTTTAATGATGCCCTGAAAGGAGCATGCGCAGTTGCATCTAAATGCCCATTTCCGCCCCAAACCTGCCACGGAGGGGGGGTCAGATCTCAATCTTGGCCCCCCCGACCCCCACCCAGCCTCCTATACCAATTCCTGGAGGCACCTCTGCAGGTCCGACAGGAAAATGGCGTTCCCCTCCTCTGAGAGGTGAACGCCGTCGGCTCGGTAGAGCCAGGGGGTTCCAAATTTTATACGGGGATGCTTAACTACACCCCCCCCCAACTCCCTAACCACCTTACCAATGGCCTGATTGACCCTCAACCTGGCCTTGTTAACGGCTTTGGGTGAAACAGCATCCCGCCAAAAAAGTCTGGGAAGAATCTCAGACCAAACCAGGCGTGTGCCTGGGTACGCGGCTGCGATGGCCCGAAGGTCTTCGCGAGCCTGGATGCTTACCGACAAGCCGCTCAACACGCCAAGATCGTTGCCCCCGAGGTGGATAACCAACAACTCGGGAGCTCCCTTGGCACAACACTGTTCAAAAAACAGGGGGCAGAGCCCCTCCCAGCGCATTCCCCTTCGGCCCATCCAAACAACGTCCGCCGTCGAGCCCAGGGAAAGCTGTGATCCGACAGGGGACCGTGAGGCAAAACGGCCGGCCCAAAACACGAAACTGTGGCCCATGAGCCAAACTGCGGGCCGGGAACCAGCAACAGCTGAAACGACAAACAGAGAATTAAAACAGCCAGAACGGGTCCCTATTGGGAGGGCCTGACGTATGTACGAAAGGCCGCCGACCTCCAACGGCCTATGGCCATAATATGGCGATCCGTCAGACCAGCGTTGGCGGCTGCGGTGGCCGCACCTATACGAAACGAGTGGGTGCCGAACCTCGCGGGGTCCGCGCCCACCTGCTCCAGGGCCCGCTTAGTAACCGCCCAGAATTGGTACTTAGTTAAGGGGGCCCCGTTCCAATGACAAAATAAAAATCCCGGGTGTTCCCCCCGATTAGCGCAAAAGGCAGTGAGGGCCGACACCGGGCACACTGCACCATCCGACGTTGGTGCCAAAACAATCTCCACACCGCGACCACGCTGGTCCGTCTTGGACTGTCGCAGACGTATGGAGACCCCACTAGCTTGTAGCTGCACGTCGCTCCGCTGGAGCGCGCGCATGCTATTGTCCCGGACAGAGCTGGCTAAAACTTCGCTCACCCGAAAAGCTCCAAAGAAGAGCGTAGTCGCTGCCGCATGGAAAAGGCAGGCCTCATAGGGTGAAATGCACAGCCTGACCCACGCTTGGCTTAGGGCCGACAGCTGCAATATGGATAAGGGCTGCCGGGCATCAGCCGCCTGTGTCGGCCGTTCCCGGGACCACCCTTCTAGCATTCGCCTAACCCGAAAGTCACTACACGTGTCAGGGAACCCTTGAGCTTTGGCGATAAACGCCAGGCCCGCCAACTTGCCCCTAATGGTTTTCACGGTCAGACCACGTTGGTGCAGCAGCACGCAGTGTTCCAACAACTGGTCGACCGGTATGGGCCACAGAAGCCCATAGCCCTTACTAACCCTGAACTCCATAAACTCCTTACCTGACCGGAGGTACGCAGCCCGGGTGCTCGGGGCTATCGACAGCCCGATGGCCCGATCAGCCTCTTGCCTCCATGGTTCCGTAGCCCGGCCAGGCTCCATAAGTGTCCTGGCATCCGTTCTGGAGTGCGTTGCGCCCAGGGCGCCAATGCTCGGAACCTGGCAAGCTGTCCACGGGATAAAGCGTCAGCCGCACCGTTCTCTAACCCCGGCACATGGCGTGCCAAGAACAGTGCGTTCAAAGCCAAGGCTTTACTGACGAAAAAACGCACCAGGTGCATAACCCTCTCATTCTTTGAAGACAAAGAATTTACCACGTGGACAACCGCCAGGTTGTCGCACCAAAAGTGCACCACCCGATTGGCGAGCTGACTGCCCCAAAGTTCAACAGCCACCACTAAGGGAAAAAATTCCAGGAATGTAAGATCCCGTCCAATACCGGCAGCAGCCCATTCGGCCGGCCAAGTGGAGTGGCACCACTTCCCTCCTAGCATCACCCCGAAGCCCAGGGAACCCGAGGCGTCGGAGTGCAATTGCAAGTCTGCTTGGAGAAGCAAATCTTGCCGCCAGAAGGAGATCCCATTAAAATGGGCCAGGAAAGTCTGCCATACCCGCAAGTCTTCTCTGGCCCCCACACTGAGCCGCACATGGTGGCGAGGCGAGCTCAGACCCCGCATTGCAGAATACAATCTGCGTAAAAACGCCCTGCCGGGAGCAATCACCCGGCAAGCGAAGTTAAGCAGCCCCGTAAGCTCCTGGAGCTGCTTGAGGGTCACCCTCTTCAGGCTGGCTACCTCTTCCAGTTTGAGCCTCATTTTTAATAGCTTGTCCTCTGGCAGTCTACAAGACTGCGTAGAGGAATCCAGCTCTATACCCAAAAAGGACATCCTAGAGGAGGGCCCTTCCGTCTTCTCGGGCGCCAAGGGCACCCCTAAATAATTGCACAGCCCCTCAAATGCCGCCATTAAGGCCTGGCATTGAGGCGTGCCCGCCGGGCCCGCCACTAAAAAGTCATCTAAATAATGTATGACAGATCTAGACCCAGTTCGACTCCTGAGCGCCCACTCGAGGAAAGTGCTAAAGCTCTCAAAGAGAGCGCACGAAATCGAACACCCCATGGGGAGTGTGCGATCCATGTAAAAACCTCCCTCGAAGCAGAAACCCAGGAGATCGAAATCGTCGGGGTGTATGGGCAGGAGCCTGAAAGCGGACTTAATGTCGCTCTTGCCCATGAGCGCCCCGACACCACATGCCCGAACCATAGCTACCGCCGCGTCGAACGAGGCGTAGCGGACCGAACACAGTTCCTCCGGTATGAAGTCGTTCACCGACTCCCCCCGGGGAAAAGAAAGATGGTGGATCAAACGATACTCACCCCGTGCCTTCTTGGGCACCACCCCAAGGGGGGATACCCTCAAAGTCGGGATGGGAGGGGAGGGAAAGGGGCCCAGGACCCTCCCCTCATCTACCTCCTTCTTAATTTTTAACCTAACCAAATCCTCGTAACCCTGAAGGGACCTCAAATTCTTGGCCATAAAGGCCCTACGGGGACCCTGATACGGAATTCGAAAACCTTCACTAAAACCCCGCAGGAGAGCGGCCGCCCTTTCCGGTGGTCGATATCCCCGCAAGAGTTCAGCCAGGGGTTTAAGCCTGACCGGACTGGGGCCCTTGAGTCGCAGGAACTGCGGGCTTGTTCTTATCCCTGCCGTTCCTGTTTCTCCCGGGACGCGGGCACATGTGCGTGGCGTGGGAACCCCCGCACTTCCCGCAAGCATGCCGGAACTTACAGGAGGAGCGAGCGCAAGAGCCCTTGGCACCGTACTCAAAGCAGAGCGGGGTGGTTCGAACACCCTGCCCCGCAACTGTGCGGGGCGCAGCCGGCTCCTCCTCCATCAAATGACCACTATCGGTCCTTTGGCCAGACCCGCTCTTGCGGGTCGCCTGAAACCATAGATCAGGAACTTCCCGATCCCAGGGCAGAGAAGGGTCAAACGCCACCCTCATGCGAAATGACTCGTCGTAGGTCTGCCAGGCATCCCCTTTGACCTCGAAGTGCGCCATGGCAATGAGGTCAATGTACTTTAGGAGCGCAGTGGCCCTGCCCGGCTCCTTCTGTATAACCACAGTGGCGTATGTCAAAAAGGCGTAGAGCCAAGAACGGAACGACCTAGGTACCTTGACCTTTTTGGCCCGGTCAGTACGGGCCTCCTCATCTCGTTCCTTCTTGGGAACTTCCCTATTCAAAAGGGTGTAAAGATCAATGTATTCCCCCCGCCAAATCTTATCCCGTATTGAGGGGTGTAAATGATACCCCAAAGGAGTCGAGGGAAGGCCCGCAGGAAGCGCCCCCACGGCAGCTGCCATGGGGTCAGTCGAGGTGGCCACACTGTTACTGGCCAACCCCACCGAGGATACGGCCGCCGGAAGGCTGGCCAGTCCAGGCAGAACCACAGAACCCCCCATCCCAGAGGGGGCCACCTGGACCCCGGTCACCCCAGTTGTGCCCATCAAAGATCCCGTGGTCACCACTGGCGCCCCGGTTGGAGCTAAAGCCGGCGGTGCGGTCGGCCCCCATACCTGGGAGTAGACCGCAGGCGTGCTGGACCCCAAAGGAGGGCCCAGGCCGGCCGCTCCCGCCGGGGGGGTTAAGGTGGGTAACCCCTGAACAAGCGGTGTGGGTGCGATGGAAAGAGACTCACCCCTGCCATCCAGTGGGACCCCAGGGGCCCCCGCTGCAGAATTGGCATCCCGCACCACAGAGTCGATCTGGTCCGGAGCTTCTTGCGCGTGCGCAGTAGCCGGAGGGGCCCCCAACGCTGCAGAGGGCCCAGAACCCCCGCGTGCCCCGAAGGCGGCTTCCCAGCGGGCGTCCATGCGGTCCAGGCAATCTAAAAGAGCAGAAAAAGCTTGAGCAGATACCACCGCTCCCTGGCCCTGAGGGGCCTGGGCGGCAGGCGGGGGTGGCGCTTGGGGGGTAGGAACTACAGCCCCAGCCTCCCTAGCCCTGACAGAGGGGACCCTGGCCCTTCTAGGGCGAGGGCCCTGTGGAGCCTGCTTGGCTACACGCTTCCTGGGGCCCATACTAAACAGGCCACCGAGCACAAACCCAAATATAAAACAAGCCCCCAAAATGGGCCTATTCCCCTAGCCCCCCGGATGGGAGGTATAGAGGTCCTAAAAAACCTGTGCAAAGCTCACCAAGGGAAAAAACCCCCCCAAAATTAAAACTCACCAAGGCGTGGCCACAAAGGGAGCCCAGGGACCTTAGGGAACCTAGTTCAGCCCACCTAATCCCAGCACCCCCAAAACAAGGCCCCTTGGCCCAAAAGAAACCCAAACAACCCCTGTGCCCCACCCGAAGGAATAAAAAGGGGGGGGAGGGGTCGTCACCCTGCAGAGGGTCCTAGGCTGGGGTGGGTGGGTTAGCTTACCGCCCCCCCCAAGGGAAGAGGCCTACCAGATCCCCTTAAACCCCTGGCACCTAGACAAATCAAAAGTTCCCTAATCAAAATAAAATCCCAATCCGGACTCAGAGGCAAAAGCCCCAGAATCACCAATGACACCAGGTGAGGTCTTTGGGCCCGGCTGCCACCTGTCCCCACCCCCCGGGAGAGTAGGCTACCCTACCCTCCGCTGCCAAATAAACGAAAAGAGTCAGGGGCAGCAAGCCCCTGGCTCGAAACCTGTCGAGGCCTCGATAGGCCCCGTCCACACCGAAAGCGATCCGCTGCAGCCGCCGCCGATCGCCGTCACCGATAGAAGCCTGTTTGCAAACTGTTTTGTTTGCAAACAGAAAGATCGCAATGGGAGCCGCTTTTGCAGATCGCCCTTTAAATAGGGCGATCTGCTGGCCCGCCTCAAGTTGCCGGCAACGCGCTCTGATTGGCGCGTTGCCAGAACCCGAACTTCCGGTTTCGGCCGAGACCGGAAGTTCGCAGCAAAATCGCTGCCTCATCGCCTCCCCCGCCCCTGAGGCAACTCCGGCCGACGGAGAAACCGTTGGCCGGGTATTTCCTGGAGTTGTCAGCGTTCTGAGTAACACAACCATTGAAAGCAGAATCCTGAGGCAGATTCCTCACAGAACATGTTTATAGAATACATCACATTGGCAAAGATGGTGAAAACCAACTCTGAAAATTTCTGCAGTTTTCAGCTAATTAAAAGAATAAAACTCCCCCCTCCCAGGTGTAATCAATCACATTGTTCAAAAAAATACAGCTGACAGGCTCCTCTCCTCCTTCACCAGCCATCTGTTTCGATGACCTTGGTTCCCAAAGGAAACCCTTTTTATTTTGACTATTACCTGGGCTAACTACTCCCCCCTCCCTTCCCTCTCTCAGGTTTTGGGCAACTATGAGGCAGCACAAGATGGCTTCAGCCAATTTTGCTTCAGAACTGACAATATTGAGCAGTGACTTCGCTGACTGGGGAATTCTGAGAGTTGAAGTCCAGATATCCTCAAGTTGCCAAGGTTGGGAAACACTGACTTAGCCTGTGGTACTGCATTCTAACCAGTGCGCCACTGCAGCTCCTATCATCTGTCAAAGGTTAGGTGTTTTAATAATGTTAATTTGTTTATTATTTTTACTTTTAAAAATATTTTGAAGTATGTACAGTAGTACCTCTAGATATGAGTTTAATTCGTTCCAGAAGGGAGCTTGTATGTCGAACAACTCATATCTGGAACAAATGCCTTCAGCCTTTGTTTTTCCCTGCCGAGATAACCAGAAGCAAGGATTCTTGCGCCACCTAGTGGACGCTCGGCTCATATCCCGAATTTGAGCTCGGGTCTCGAAAAGAAATTTCTCTCCCCTCATGGCTCGTATCTTGGAATACTCGTATGTGGAGCAGCTTGTATCTAGAGGTACTACTGTAATGAATAAAATCTAGACTTTACAATTGGGCAGGGGGGGAGGGAATATAGCCTGCATGATAAATCATTGAAGTATATATGAAATTAATTTGTTAATGGAAAAAAGCATGTACTAATTTATATACTTGGGACAAATTATAGTCTGGTGTATAATTAATATAATATAAATATAGTGACTTTAATGCTAATATAACGCTAATATCTGTATATACTACTATTAATTTAATTTTCTTTGATTTTCTTCTGTACTTACTATTGTGTTTTCTTTTTTAAAAGTGGAAAATTAATAAAAATATTGAAAAAGAAAAGTGTAGGCAAAGCTGGCTCTTATATGACTTGTGGACTTCAACTCCTAGAATTCCTGAGCCAACCATACTAGCACAGGAATTCTGGGAGTTGAAGTCCCCATGTCATAGAAGTGCCAACTTTGCCTACCTCTGATTTTTCTGAAATAACAGGAGATAAATCAGGAGTCTCTGGCACATGAAAGCTTGTTATAAAAAGAGACAGGAAATAGTTAAAATTGACATCAGTTATTTATTTATATTACAACTGGAGAAGCAAATGTGTATGTGTTGGTTATGACCTATAAAGCCCTTCATGGCATCGGAACAGAATATCTCAGGGACCGCCTTCTGCCGCACGAATTCCAGCGACCAGTCATTTGGCTGGATCCAGGAGAAGAGCCTTCTCTGTGGCGTCTTCGACCCTCTGGAACCAGCTCCCCCCATAGATCAGAACTGCCCCCACCCTCCTTGCCTTTCGTAAAGTTCTTAAGACCCATCTCTGCCGTCAGGCATGGGGGAACTGAGACATCTCCCCCGGGCCTATACAGTTTATACATGGTATGTTTGTGTGTATGCTTGCTTTTAATAATGGGTTTTTAGTGTTTTTTAAATTATTAGATTTAAATTATTAGATCTAATAAAATAATAATAATAATAATAATAATAATAATAATAATAATAATAATAATAATAATAATAATGCTCTATTTTGTTTGCAAATGAATGGAAAGCTGAATGAAAAAAAATGTTTCATGCTATTGGGAACCTCAGAGAATGTTTAATGAAGACTGGTCACACTCGTATTACTACTGATGATAAATTCCAGCAATTGGAAACTAACATGTACAGTCTGGGTTTTGTCTGAAATCGACAGGATTTTTAATATAAATTTAAATGGATGGCTAAATCTCAAACGATACATATGTTCTTCTTGGCTACATCCCCAGAACTGTTAAATTTTTCCAAACTATGAATGGCCAAAAGATTTGTTAAACAACACTGGGAAAATAAATCTGATCTCATTTGGAGAAGCTGACTGCTGATATGGGTTTGTTTGTCAACATTTAAATTGTCTTTTTTAAAGAGTTGCTTCTAGGCTTTTCCTTTTATTTAAATTTATGATGGTTACTCACTCTAAAAGACTCTGATGGCTTACGGTAGTCAAATATACAATTAAGACAGAAGCATGGAACAAAAATCTGAAAGCCAATAAATAACAATAAAATAATACAAATAATAAACAGATACATCAGTTTCAGGTCTGAGAACAGAACTATGGTCTAAACGTCTCCTGGAACCCCAGAAGATGACATACATTATAATCATCATCATCATCATTATTATTATTATTATTATTATTATTATTATTATTATTATTTAGATTTGTATGCTGCCCCTCTCCGTAGACTCGAGGCGGCTCACAGCATACAATAAAACAATTCATGACAAATCTAATAGATTAAAAAAAACATTTAAAAACCCCATTATTAAAACAGAGGGGGGGGAATGCCTCAATTCCCCCATGCCTGATGGCAGAGGTGAGTTTTAAGGAGTTTACGGAAGGCAAAAAGGGTGGGGGCAGTTCTAATCTCTGGGGGGAGCTGGTTCCAGAGAGTCGGGGCCGCCACAGAGAAGGCTCTTCCCCTGGGACCTGCCAGATGACATTGTTTAGTCGATGGGACCCGGAGAAGGCCAACTCTGTGGGACCTAATTGGTCGCTGGGATTCATGCGGCAGGAGGCGGTCCTGGAGATATTCTGGTCCAATGCCATGAAGGGCTTTATAGGTCATAACCAACACTTTGAATTGTGACTGGAAATTGATCGGCAACCAATGTAGACTGCGGAGTGTTGGAGTAACATGGGCATATTTGGAAAAGCCCATGATTGCTCTCGCAGCTGCATTCTGCACGATCTGAAGTTTCCGAACACTTTTCAAATGTAGCCCCATGTAGAGAGCTTTACAGTAGTCGAATTTCAAGGTGATGAGGGCATGAGTGACTGTGAGCAGTGAGTCCCGGTCCAGATAGGGCCGCAACTGGTGCAGCAGGCGAACCTGGGCCAATGTCCCCTCGCCACAGCTGAAAGATGTTTCTCTAATGTAAGCTGTGGATCGAGTAGGATGTCCAAGTTGCGGACCCTCTGTGAAGGGGTCAGTAATTCCCCCCCCCCCCAGAGTAATGGACGGACAGGTGGGATTGTCCTTGGGAGGCAAAACCCACAGCCACTCCATCTTATCCGGGTTGAGTTTGAGTCTGTTGACACCCATCCAGACCCCAACAGCCTCCAGGCAGTGAGTCCCGGTCCAGATAGGGCCTCAACTGGTGCACCAGGCGAACCTGGGCAAAGGTCCTCCTCGCCACAACTGAAAGATGGTTCTCTACATACATATATCTGGGGGACTGCAGTTCCAGAGGCTCTCACAGAGAAGGCACAGGACCTTGGTTCCACAAGATGTAAACATTTTATTGAGGAGAGTTGGATCTCACCCATATTTGTACTGCTATTCAGTCCCCTAATCATACGTCCAGCTTAGCTATGCTTTAATTTTGAGAACCTGACTGGGCACTGCAGCCAAAGGAATAAGAAATTCAGACTAAAACGATTTAAAAGCAGAGCTTATGCAAAAGCAAATCCTACTGTCTTATCAAGCATTCTGGAATGTAGTCACTTTGCTAGACTAGTAACCATGAAACCTAAGAAGCTTAAAGCAATGCAACAGTCAAGTTTAATATCCTTTCCAAATCTACCAATATTGGCACTTGCACTTTATTGTTGTAGTTGCTGTAGAACAACCTATTAATTTCCAGGGAAGGGATACAGGGAACCCCAGAGCATGATAGCTTTCCACATTCAGTAAAATGTATACTGACAACTTTCCTAAAATATGTCATTCAGTACAACTTTCTACAGTATTTGTAAGAGTAGATGGGTGACGATTGGTATGGATTTTCTTCTTCCCCCTCCCTCCCTTCCTTCCTTGCTCACTTAAAGCAAATATGTGGCTATAGTATACTGCTCAAATATATATATATAAAGGGAACACTTAAACAACACAATATAACTCCAAGTGAATCAAACTCCTGTGAAATCAAACTGTCCATTTAGGAAGTCACACTGATAGACAATCAATTTCACATGCTGTTGTGCACATTCCACTTTGTACAGAAAAAAAGTTTTCAATGAGAATATTTCATTCATTCAGATCTAGCAAATAGAATGCTTGGCTGCATAGCTAGAGGTATAACAAGCAGGAAGAGGGAGATTACGATCCCGCTGTATAGAGCGCTAGGGAGACCACATTTGGAATACTGTGTTCAGTTCTGGAGACCTCACCTCCAAAAAGATATGGATAAAATTGAATGGGTCCAAAGACGGGCTACAAAAATGGTGGAAGGTTTTAAGCATAAAACTTATCAGGAAAGACTTAATGAAACATAGAAACATAGAAGACTGATGGCAGAAAAAGACCTCATGATCCATCTAGTCTGCCCTTATACTATTTTCTGTATTTTATCTTAGGATGGATATATGTTTATCCCAGGCATGTTTAAATTCAGTTACTGTGGATTTATCAACCATGTCTGCTGGAAGTTTGTTCCAAGCATCTACTACTCTTTCAGTAAAATAATATTTTCTCACATTACTTCTAATATTTCCAACTAACTTCAGATTGTGTCCCCTTGTTCTTGTGGTCACTTTCCTATTAAAAACACTTCCCTCCTGGACCTTATTTAACCCTTTAACATATTTAAATGTTTCGATCATGTCCCCCCTTTTCCTTCTGTCCTCCAGACTATACAGATTGAATTTGTTAAGTCTTTCCTGATACGTTTTATGCTTAAGACCTTCCCCCATTCTTGTAGCCCGCCTTTGGACCCGTTCAATTTTGTCAATATCTTTTTGTAGGTGAGGTCTCCAGAACTGAACACAGTATTCCAAATGTGGTCTCACCAGCGCTCTATATAGCGGTATCACAATCTCCCTCTTCCTGCTTGTTATACCTCTAGCTATGCAGAACTCAATCTGTATAGTCTGGAGGACAGAAGGGAAAGGGGGAGACATGATCGAAACATTTAAATATGTTAAAGAGTTAAATAAGGTTTAGGAGAGAAGCGTTTTTAATAGGAAATTGAACACAAGAACAAGGGGACACAATCTGAGGCAAGGAGCACAGATGTAGCAGCAGCAGGGAAAATAAAGGAGAGCTGAGCTGGGACCAGTAATCCAGGAAGTGACAGCCACTGATTAGCAGGAGCTGCACACACACACCTTCATTTCTGCCCGTGGAACTGTGTTCCACCCCATCCTGCCTGCTGCCCACCCCTGCACATATGTAATGACCAACACCTTGAATTGCGCCTGGAGACCAATTGGGAGCCAGTGTAGTCTGCGGAGGATTGGTGTGATATGGATGTACCTACGTGCACCCACAACAGCTTGTGCGGCTGCATTCTGGACCAGCTGTAGTCTCCGAATGCTCTTCAAGGGTAGCCCCATATAGCGTGTGAAGTGATAAAGGCATGGGTGACTGTGAGAAGAGCCTCCTGATCCAAGTATGATCACAATTGGTGCACTAGGTGAACCTGTGCAAAGGTTGAAGTAATACAAGTAATCCTTGAGGAATTACTACAATCAAGCCCAAAATTTCCACTGCTAAGTGAGACAGTGAAATGACTGTGGAGATTCTCAGTCATCCAGGTCACAGTTGTCTCAAAGGTGCCCTTCTTCTTCCTCCTCCTCCTCCTCCTCTTCTTCTCCTCCTCCTCCTCTTCCTCTTCCTCTTTCTTCTTCTTCTTCTCAAAACAATGAGCACGGGTGGCACAGCAGGTAGAGTGCTGTACTGCAGGCAACTGAAGCTGACTGTAGATCTGTAGGTCAGCGGTTCAAATCTCATCACCAGATCAAGGTTGACTCAGTCTTCCATCCTTCCAAGGTGGGTAAAATGAGGACCCGGATTGTGGGGGCAATATGCTGGCTCTGTTAAGAAGTGCTATTGCTAACATATTGTAAGCCGCCCTGAGTCTAAGGAGAAGAGCGGCATAAAAATTGAATGAATGAATGAATGAATGAATGAATGAATGAATGAATGAATAAATAAATAAATAAATAAAATCAGTCACATGGTCCAATCATAGTGCTGACCTATCATGGTGCTGACCAGGTGTGAGAATATCCTTGGTTCCCAAGAGAAGGTATTTTGTTTTGCCTACAAAATCCCAGCTATTTAAAATCCCGCCCCCTCCTTATCCCTCAGCTCCAGTGTGGCAACACTGAAACCTCCAAGATGGGTTCGGTCAGGGCAGCTTCAGGGCTGACACTTGGGTCTGATAGGGGTAGGCGGAGAGAGGAGCTGGGTTTGGCCCTGGTCACCTCCAAAGGACAGAGTGGGAAAAGAGAGCAGTCTCCCTTTTGGTTTTGTTAGTTATTTTTATATTCACAGCTTCGCCTTTCCCTATTAATCAATGACTTAAATATGAAACCAAATAATCAATTGTTTGATTGTTTTACTCTTTGTTCTGTATATTTAATGTTTGGATGTTTGGATGTTTATCAGTTGCAAATTGTTAAAAGGCAGATATTTTTTTTAAAAAAGCAGGAAATATGTAAAGAATTTTTTAAAAAATGGCAATATACAAAGCTGTTATGTAACTATGGAGGAAACAAGGAAAGCATCTAAATGGTGTTTATTTATTTTATTTATTGTTACAGTTGAAAGGGACCATGCAGGTCATCAAGTCCAACCCCCTGCCTGAGTGTTGGTATTAACTAGCTTAGCTATGTTAATTTTAGCCATGTTTTCTTTTATTTCTCTTATCCAACGACTTTAGTTTCCTTAGCCGACTATTTCTTATTCTTTTCCAACTCATTGTATTGTGTTGCTAGGGTAGTGGATATATGAATTGTGACTTTGTGTGTGGGTTGAAGTGTGTGTAAGTAAAATAAACCCATACTCCCGACTTGTGATAGGGAGCAGCTGCGCCTTTAAATAACAAACCAACCTTGTGTGCCTAGAGACAAGTCAACTGATCCCTGAGTGACAATGGAAGGAAAAAGGGGTCAGGTTTTGTGTGGGAAGAGATGTTTGTTTGTTTGAGGTCACCGGAGTCGTGGAGGGGGGGGGGCTAACCTCAACCAAAGGCAGGAAACAGAGAGTTTTTTATAGTTGTTTTCAATTTTAGATAGAAAATAGGATAGCAGATAAACATGTATAAAGCAAAAAAATAAAATAAAGTAAGAGCAACAATAATACAGGTTTGGAGTTCAGATAAATGTTTCTCAGCAACATGTTCTGACAAGGAAGAGCTTTCTACAAAGAAACTTCTCATTTTCACAATTGAATATGCATTTCATATTCAAGATTAAAAAAAAATTTCCCTGCAATGGTAAGTAGAACAGGATGATCTTATGTCTGAAAACCCTTATATAAATCAATGTGCGATACAGGGTTGGGTTCTGACTTACCTCACTGCCAGTTCGCTTTCTCATGCACAATGTGCGGGTGTGGGCATTGTGCACCACATGGGACTTCATGCGCAGTGCTACAAACCCAGCTTCTGCACATGTGGGTGATGCCTCCAAAGGACTATACCAACTACCCATCTCTAGTCCTGGAGGAGAAACCCTAAACCCTTCAGAATGGGACCACAATTTGGGGGTCCTCCTAGATCCACATCTGAGCCTGGATTAACATATCTGGGCTGTGGCTAGGGCAGTGATGGTGAACCATTTTTTCCTCAGGTGCCAAAAGAGCGTGTGTGTGTGCTATCGTGCATGCGCAAGTGCCCACACCCATAATTCAATGCCTGAGGGTGAAAATAGCTTCTCCCACCTCCAGGAGGCCAGAAATGGCCTGTTTCCCAATTTCTGGTGGACCCAATAGGCTCGTGTTTCACCCTCCTAAGATTCCAAAGGCTTCCCTGGAGCCAGGGGAGGGTTAAAAATGCCCTCCTCCATCCCTCCGGAGGCTCTCTGGAAGCCAAAAACACCCTCCCAGAGCCTCTGTGCAAGCCAAAAATCAGCTAGGCAGCACACATATGCATGTTGGACCTGAGCTAGGACAATGGTTCATGTACCAGCAGTTATGGCTCCATATCACTGGGCTAGGGGGACTTTTGCACAGGTTCACCTTGTGCACGAGTTGCGGCTCTATCTGGACTAGCGCATGCTCAGAGGGACGATTTTACTTCTGCACATGCTCAGAGAGCCAAAATTACACAAAAAATGGTGGCATGCAGGGACCGGCACAGACAGCACCAGAGCCATTGCACCAAAATTGCATCATCGGCGGACCACTACCGTAATGCCCACACCAGTGAATCCTGGAAGAATCAGGAAAGACAAAATATATATTTTTTCTTTTGCACAATTCATCAACTTTGTGGTTTGGCACCAGTATGGCTTCAAAAGAGAGTTGGATCAACTCAGGGAAGTCCTAAAGATTAAAAGCTATTAGCTTCGATGGCAGTATGAGCCGGGGTGGTGCAGCAGGTAGAGTGCTGTACTGCAGGCTACTGAAGCTGACTGTAGATCTGTAGGTCAGCGGTTCAAATCTCATCACCGGCTCAAGGTTGACTCAGCCTTCCATCCTTCCTAGGTGGGTAAAATGAGGACCCGTATTGTGGGGACTATACGCTTGCTCTGTTAAAAAGTTGCTATTGCTAACATGTTGTAAGCCGCCCTGAGTCTAAGGAGAAGAGCGGAATAAAAATTGGATAAATAAATAAATAAGTAAGTAAGTAAGTAAGTAAGTAAGTAAGTAAGTAAGTAAGTAAGTAAGTAAGTAAATATGAATGAATGAATGAATGAATGAATGAATGAATGAATGAATGAATGAATGAATGAATGAATTTACTTCCTTTGAAGGCCATCTGCTGGGAGACATATGCAATTGGTTGGACTGGACTAGATACATCAGGGATCTAATTCAGCAATGCTCTTATTACATTCTTACATTTTTTAATATCAATTTCTATTAAAAATGGAGACAGGAACTATTATGTTTTGGTGAAAATTCATTTTGTAAACAAACCTATTGTCTCTTTTGAAAACAAATAGACAACAATTTCTAATTTCCTCCTACATGGTTTTACAGAACATTGATGAAGGACACCAGCTTATAGAAGACTATGATAACACTTAACTTTTATTCAGTGCAAATGTTTTCATCTACTCTTGAAAAAAGTCTCTGGCATTCCTTTATTTCCCCATTTTATGGGCATATTATATTATGGTTTTGTTTGCTCTTATAAAGGTTAGCATTTCCCCAATTAATAAGAAGTTCTTTTTGGAGTTGTCGGGTTTTTGACACAACTGAAATAAACTAAGATGAAACATCCCTTGATTGTCACATGGCGATCTTTATCAGGACCTGAGGGAATAAGTCAAGGAGAAAATATTGTGCGATTAACATCAAAGTTATTTTACATCATGAAACTCAATGATTAGGATGACAGGAGGCAAATGGAGCAAGTCACAAGAAGGATCTGCTGATTAAAGATCATCTTTGCTCTCATCTCTGATGGGAAAAAGAAACAATTCATGCATACAACCACATTCCTTCTTTTCAATATGCTTGAAATCACTTCCTGATCTGACTTAGCATATTGCACAAAATTTGCCCTCAGGTTTATTTGCAAAACACCATTGCAGGTACAGATAGACAAATTAGTTTTAATATCCTATGCATCGTACAGTCCAAATTAGTTTAAAATCTGATCCCTTAGGGTATTGTTTCTTTTGCAATTTTTTTTAAAGGTACAACAATCTACCTTCATTTTAATTCAGAACATCTACTGTAGCTTTCAGACGGTTCCTCTAATATATATAGTTGTTAATTAAATGTATCATAGAAATATTTTAATTAACATACATTTTGGGGGCTTTTCTATATGAATGTTTAATGCAAGATTTTAAAATATAATATTTCCACATTTTAAACTCAAGTATTCCCTTCCAAGTTTGCAACTCTGAGTGTTTAGTCTAGCCCCAAGCTAAAGACTCTAGCCTCCATATAAAAATTGCTCTTGTAGACACATGGATATGGATGTGCAGTACTATGCAGTGGAAGAACCTTGGCATCTGATAAGTATGCAGGGTGGGAGCTGCTACCTTAATAAGTTACCAATAAAGGAGAATATTTGTAGCTCAGGGTTAAAATGAGCAGTTTGTGCTGGTCTCTGAGTTTAGTTGCTTACTTGTAAGCAAGCTCAGAGGATACCAAAGACCACTTGGGAACACTGAGTAGGACTTGAAAGAGAATATTGCATAGGGGCATCTTCAGCAATGTAAGCGGTTGCCAAACCATGAGCAGAAGCAGCATTTTAAACCCAACAACAGCTACAAGTAACCTGTGCTGGTGATGAACATGCTGTCTCCTTACCCACCCCCAAACCCTCATCTATCTGGAACCTACACCACATTTTGGACTTAAACCCTCTAGAAAATGTCCGGAGATACTTTACTAGAAGAGCCCTCCATTCCTTCAGATATACACATATATACAGATATACACATATCTGATTCGACACAAAAATATGTAACTCTTCCCTGGTGCAGAGCTGAAGGGATTGGATATTGTAGCCTAGAGGTTAATTCTCTGCCTTACAAGGCAAAGGTTGCAGGTTCAAGTCCCAGTGAGGGTATGGCTAGCTGATGAGGCCAAAATAAGGCCGAAATAGATCTATCCTAGTCTCCCTTAATTTTCAAATTCAGCAAAAAAACATGTCACACACACACACACACACACACACACACATATAAAAGCCAAGTTTAAAGGTTGCAGTAGTGTTGGGAAGTTATTTGGAAAATTGTCACTCAACATCGACAAGGGGTCTTTTGTTCCTGTGAAGCATCTTAGTTGATAACAAAATATTTGGGAGGAAGTTAAGTTGATTCTTTTAGACTTTCCTTCCGCTTACTTAATGGAAAGGGGCTTCAGCATTGTCCAACAGATCCTTTCTAAGTCAAGGAACATGTTGAAGATCTCTGAGTGCAATGATTTTAAGAATGCAATTAACAAACATGGTTCCAGACATCAAGAAATTGGCACCACCTAACCAAGGAGAAGGCAACCATTGATGCTCTCTCTTTTTTTTGCTTTTTGTATACATCCTTTTTTTTTGCTAATATTTGAGATTTTATCATTGTATTTGCTTGCATTGGATTTCATGTTCTAGTATGAGTTTTTGGCTTTGTTTTCAATTTTTTGTTTTGCTCACACACAAAAAAACATTTGTGTGTCTCTTTCTATTTTTTTTAGCATGTACTCACATTCAATATTATATTTTGGTTTCTCAGTTTTACATTTTGAAATATTTTTTTTGTGCTCTTCATGCAGTCTCCCTTAATTTTAAAAAATTCCAGCTAAAAACATTTGATACATACAGAATATAGTTGTCAGCTATGAATAAATTAACTGCCTTGAAATGGTCCTGGGTTGGGCCTAGAGGCAAAAAGGAGCTGTGACGTTCCTTCAATATACCAGGTGATCCAACATAAAAAACATATAGCCCCTCCCTGGTACAGAGCTGGAAGGGATCAGGTCTGATAGCTCAACTGCTAATTCTCTGCCTTACAAGGCAAAGGTTGCAGGTTCAAGTCCCAGTGAGGGTATGGCTAGCTGATGAGGCCAAAATAAGGCCGAAATTGAACAATTTCGGTCTTATTTTGGCCTCATCAGCTAGCCATACCCTCACTGGGACTTGAACCTGCAACCTTTGCCTTGTAAGGCAGAGAATTATCCTCTAGGCTACACTATCCAATCCCTTCAGCTCTGCACCAGGAAAGGGTTACATATTTTTGTATCGAATCACCCTGGAGTATTGGTGTATTTATATATAAAAATAATAACAACAATGACAATAACAACAACAACAATAACAATAACAACAATGTTCCTTATAAACAACAAAATCCAGCAAAGGTGAGGGCAAAAATTGATAGACCATCCTGTGGATTTTTTCACCTGAAAATCAGCATTCACATAGTGGATGGAAATACTGCATATATCACTGCAGAGATTTACTTACATTTGTAAACTTCAAAGAACATTCAATTTAGAGTAAATTTAAAGACAAAGCTTGCTAAATGATTCCAGCTTCTTTGTTCTCCTCTTCTTTTTGCTCCTCACAGAAATGATACTAGGAGAAAATGAACTGAACGTAAGAAAAGGATTTGTGCTGAAATCTCCAGGTAGGATGCAATCTCAGCACAACATGGCTCTACATTATTCAGCACAAAGGACTAAGATAAAATTTAGTTTATTTACATGTCTTTTGAATGAACCTTGTTTTCACAAACTCAGACTGTGTTTTCAGGAGGGTGTGTGTAAAGGAGCAATGTGTGGAGAGAGAAAGACTCTGCTTCAGTTCACAACTCGAAACAGAATATCCTATGAAAATAGACTAACAATCCTCGGCCTAGAAAGCCTAGAACTACAGCGCCTAAAACACAATTTGAGTATTGCCCACAAGATCATATGCTGCAATGTCCTATCGGTCAATGACTACTTCAGCTTCAACCGCAACAACACAAGAGCGTGCAACAGATTCAAACTTAATACGAACCACTCCACACATTTGACTGTAAAAAAATATGATTTCAACCATCGAGTTATCGAAGCGTGGAACTCATTGCTGGTCTCAATTGTGTCAACCCCTAACCCCCAACATTTCTCCCTTAGATTCTCCACGATTGACCTCTCGTACATAAGTGCACTGGTGTGCCTTTCATCCCCTGTCCAATTGTCTTTCCTTTCTCTCACTTATCATATATATTTTCTTTCTTTCATATATCCTCTCCTCTATGTTCACTTTACCCTTATATATATTACTACATGTCTATTTTTCTTCCTATGTATTTGTGTATTGGACAAATGAATAAATAAATAAATATTTCATTGAACTCCACAGCAGATGAATCCAAAAGATGAACTTTTTGGGGTTTTAGGATGTCTGCCAAGAAGCAAATGTGTATATCTACTTAGAATCGCCAAAGAGTTAACTTTGTGCTCTTTAGTTACAATGAGAAGAAAGCTGAGAATGTAAATGAGAGGAATGGAACATGCAGGGCTGTAAAAATAATAATAGTAATAATAAATAATCTGAGAGACAGGAGAACGTGAAAAGTAAAAAAGGTAACAGAAGGCAAAGCTATGTAATAATAGAGCTGTTTGGAAAATGTTAATGTCAGGTTCAACAAATTGAGCATGTTTTGCTCTAGCAAATGTAAAAAGATGAAGTTAACTCACATTATCTTTTTAAAAAAAGATTTGACAGCATTTGTGAATATTCTTTCCATATTTAAACTGTGGTAGCCTGGGCCTTTTGAGCAATTTCAATTGTCATAAGAGAAAATGTAAATTTCCAGTAAAACAGTTGAGGAACTTGTTATTATATTATGGAAATCATCTAAGGTAAAAGTTCACATTGAGTGAGTTCTGTGGCTCCTAAATATATACTGCTCAAAAAAATAAAGAGAACACTCAATAAAATATCCTAGATCTGAATGAATGAAATGTTCCAATTGAGTATTTCATTTGCACAACTATTCCATTTGCACAACAACATGTGAAATTGATTGTCAGTCAATGTTGTTTCCTAAGTGGACAATTTGATTTCACAGAAGTTTGATTTAATTGGAGTTATATTCTGTTGTTTAAGAGTTCCCTTTATTTTTTGAGCAGTGTATACAGCGGTGGGCTTCTAGCCAGAACACTAAATTGGGCTGCCCGCTGCAACTTGTGAGTGCTTCCGGGGCCAGCTCTATTTTGCTTCTGCACCTGTGAAAGTAGGAAAATTACACACAGAGCCACAGGTGCGCCAGTGTTTCAGCAAGGTTTTTTGCTTCCGCGCATGCCAAAACATGGGTGCACTTGCAGCTCCATGCGTGTTCTGTCTGGGTCCCCCCAGACACCAACACCAACTAAAAAGAGTATCCAGACACACTGGTAAAAAGCAAAGGCAGTTTATATATTTGAAAGAAAACACAGGTAACAAAAACTGTTCTTACAGACAGGAACGTTATGAAGCTTCACAGAGGCTTCACGACGGCAAGGCAATAAAACAGGATTCTTGCTGGCAAAAAAAACATTGGAGGTAATAAAACCCACGCCTCCCCCAAGTCTTCAGCCTTCGAAGCCACAAGCCAGGATCAGAGACGCCAAGAATCGAAGCAAGGTCACAGGACTCCCAATTGATAACTCTCCACAATACAGTAAGGGCGGGCCTGCCTTTTCAACCCTGCTGAGGAGAACCACACCCAAACCCAGCTGTTACCAATTCAGGGATGGAAATACCTTGCTAATTGGCCCCTTCTTTGGGCTGCCCGTCTCTGACTCATATCTATGATAGCCTGGGCATCTTCATCTAATGAATCCAGGCTACTCGCTGGGGAGAGCCGCCCCCCAGGGGTCTCAGGCTGCTCTCCCTCCTCCTCTTCCTCTTCTGCCTGGTCCTCCCCCTCCTGTTCATCGTCCTCCCCCTCTGAGCATGGATCCAGCAGAGTTCCACCCGTTCCCTGAGGAGCCTCAGGCTGAATCACAACAATGCGTGATTTTGCTACCTTGACAGGTGCAGAAGCAAAATCATGCTGGCCCCAAAAGCACTCACAAGCTGCGACGGCAAGCCCAATTTAGCGTTCCGGCTAGAAGCCCAATGCTGAGTGTAAATATTCTCATATAAAAAGGCAGTATTTATTCTTCTGCAGTAAGACATTGCTTGTGAAAACAGTCTTGAAGAGATTGACAGAAAGAACTACTACCAGGGTTTGACTGAAAGTTTACAAAAGTGGAAGTAGCTTGCAAATCGCTTCTTCTAATTTTCATTACAGAGGAATTAGCACTTTATTATTATTATTATTATTTATTAGATTTGTATGCCGCCCCTCTCCGAAGACTCGGAGCGACTTCAGGTGTTACCTGTAGAAGTTTACCTTGCAATAGGCATTATAAGCTGCCCTGAGTCTTCAGAGAAGGGCAGCATACAAGTCTTAATGATAATAATAATAATAATAATCTTCATCATCTTCTTCATCATCTTCTTCATCATCTTCATCATCTTCATCATCTTCATCATCTTCTTCATCATCTTCATCATCTTCATCATCTTCATCATCTTCATCATCTTCATCATCTTCATCATCTTCATCATCTTCATCATCTTCATCTTCATCATCTTCATCATCTTCATCATCTTCATCATCTTCATCATCTTCATCATCTTCATCATCTTCATCATCTTCGTCTTTGTCTTCGTCTTCATCACCTTCATCATCTTTGTCTTCATCTTCATCATTTTCATCATCTTCATCATCTTCATCATCTTCATTCATCTTCATGATCATCATCAGGAATTAATGAGACTGAACAGGATCACTGCCTGAGCAGGTTGCAAAAAGAATAGAATATAATTCTATATTGGATTGGACACACCAGGAATTTGTCTTTGGTGCATATGCTCTCAGTGTACATAGAAAGACAGGATATATTCATCAAGAATCATAACATACAACTCTTAATTATAATAATGGGATAAACTAAGCAATCAAATCAAACTGAGAAACAATCAATATAAATCTAAAGTTACAAGCAACAAAGTTACAGTCATGCAATCATAAGTGCAAAGAGATGGGTGATAGCAACCATGAAAAGTAATGCAGCCTTAGTGAATAATTTGACAGTGGTGAGGGAATTATTTGTTTAACAGAGTGATGGCGTTCGGGGGGAAAACAGTTATTTTGTCTAGTTGTTGTCAGAGTTATTTTGAACTTGTGTTGGAAACATGGAGGATAACGGTAACTAGACAGTTTTCTTAATAAAGACACTACAGCAGGAAAATCTTCAGAATATTCTTTTACTTCTTCAGTAGTAGTATCAAAAACTATTTGCTCTACACTATATTTTAGAACAAACCACTGTACTAAACACCTAACCACACTATAACAGCAAACCACCCAGAAACATAACAGACCACACCACACCAAACCAAAGTAAACCAAACCACACCCATACAAAGGTGTATTACAATATATACAAGTATGGACCAATCAGGTCATAGAACAGATTTTATCATTCTGCTGATGCACTATGACTCAGCATTCCCTCTACAGTAATTACAGCATTTCCACTGTACTTGCAATATTGCGGCGCAGGCGGAGTAATAGTCGGACACAAGGTGTGTGGGTATAACGGGGTCACTTTTATTCAACAACTTTAATTCTTAACTTATTAACTTGTTTAAAACCTTAACCCCACATGACCTGCAGGGTGCAAGATCAAATGGGGGCGGAATAACATGCCCAATTCAGACAGCAACCCTGGGGCGAAAACTCCTTGAAACTGGGTGCGGGTCATATTGAACTACACCTACCCCCTGCACCCATACTACGCCACACCTGGCGTGTGGGATGGCTCGCTACAGGTCTACGTTAAACTCCCGCCAGCGAGCCACAGGAGCGACTCACTCCCCGGACCCAAGCCGGTCGAGCCCTGTAATCCAAGAAGGAGCTCGCCCCTCACCTCAGTAGAGGTGCCCCAAAAGGAGCTCACCAGTTGCTATTTATTTTATTTTCCGCCCCCAATCGGCCCCCCCCTCCCCCCCCAGTGACCCTAAGGGGGGGGGGGCACTAGATGGTGGGGCCACCCCCTAACCACACTCCCACGCACAGAGTGGAGTAGGCGAAAAAACAATCGCAGCTCGTCCAATTCTGCTGCGACTGCAAAAAATTCCTACTCGGCCCCCCGGAGGGCGACCCATCATATGCACCATGTAACAGAGGGAGGGTGGGTGGGTGCCTCACGAATCTCCGGGCGAGACTGCTGCGCCACAAGTCAGCCCCCTTATATAGGGTTGCCTGCCCTCGCCCGGCCAATCGGTGCCCACGCACCGTAACACGTGGTCACGGCACCCTACGTGGGTGCCGTGACTCCGCCCCCCAACATGGCGGCCTCCATACCCCCGCCGATCGCCGCAACCCCCACCGGCCGGTAAGTCGGCTGTGGGAATTGCGGCGCAGGCGGAGTAATAGTCGGACACAAGGTGTGTGGGTATAACGGGGTCACTTTTATTCAACAACTTTAATTCTTAACTTATTAACTTGTTTAAAACCTTAACCCCACATGACCTGCAGGGTGCAAGATCAAATGGGGGCGGAATAACATGCCCAATTCAGACAGCAACCCTGGGGCGAAAACTCCTTGAAACTGGGTGCGGGTCATATTGAACTACACCTACCCCCTGCACCCATACTACGCCACACCTGGCGTGTGGGATGGCTCGCTACAGGTCTACGTTAAACTCCCGCCAGCGAGCCACAGGAGCGACTCACTCCCCGGACCCAAGCCGGTCGAGCCCTGTAATCCAAGAAGGAGCTCGCCCCTCACCTCAGTAGAGGTGCCCCAAAAGGAGCTCACCAGTTGCTATTTATTTTATTTTCCGCCCCCAATCGGCCACAGCAGGGGGTGAAATTTTAATTTATTCCCCCTGCTCCCCCCCCTGCACATAAATGTGCAGGCACCTCTGCAGGTCGGCAATAAACTTGTCGTTCCCACTATCGGTCAGATGAACCCCGTCCTGCCTGTACAAATCTGTGAGGGATGCCCTGATGTCTGGGTGGTCTATCACTCCACCCCCAGCCTGAACCACCCACTTCCTAACCGCTCTGTTTACCCTCTTTCTAGCCTTGTCCACTGCCCTAGGACTTCTAGCCTGCCGCCAACTCCTCCTGGGCAGGATGTTGGACCACCACACACACGTATCTGGCCACCGCTCCCAGATAACCTGCAAACTCTCCCATATGTGCCACAGCAACTCTACACCTGTCATCGCCCCGAGATCGTTCCCACCAACGTGCAATACCAAACAGCCCGGCACCCCTCGCACCCTTCCACTGTCGAACAACAGCGGAAGAACTTCCCGCCAACGTAGGCCTCGTCGGCCCAACCACTGCACCACCGCTCGATCGATCTCCAAACTGGTGCCGGGCATCGTCACACGGGCCCTCCGCTCGGCCCAGTACACCATGCTGTGGCCACATATCAGGATCCTGCGGCGCCGGTCAAGTCGTCGGGCTGGAGAAAGGGAGGAAGCAGAGCAGCGTCAGACTGGCGGCCCGGCGCCTCCCCCCCCCGCCCCGCCCCACTCACCTAGGGGCGGATGTACGTCCGGAAGGCCCCAGATCTCCAGCGGCCCACTGTCTTTATATCCAGCCTGCTGAAGCCTTCGACTGCTGCCAACGACGCTGCACCTATTCTGAATGAGTGGGTCCCGTAACGTCTGGGATCCAGGCCCAGCCTAGCCAGCGCCTTGGACGTAACAGCCCAGAACTGGTACCTGGTCAGGGGTTCACCGGACGCGTGACAAAACAAAAAACCCGGCTCTACACCCCTGTGGGCCCAATACGCCACCAGAGCAGCCACCGGGCACACCCGCCGGTTGGCAGCCCGGGAAAGTTGGACCGTCACACCTCTACCCCTCTGATCGGTCTTGGACCGCCGAAGCCTCAAGGACACCGAGCTACGACCTAACTTGATATCCCTAGTGGTGAACGCCTGGCCGGAACTATCGGCTCTAGAGGCTGCTAGGACCTCGCTGACCCGAAAGGCCCCGAAAAACAAGGTCACCGCCGCGGCGTGGTACAATGACGCCTCATAAGCAGAGCGGCAGAGCCGACCCCACAGCTCGTAAAGCCCCATCAAGTGGGTGAGCTTGAGGGGACGCCTGCTGTCGCCCCGGGCCCGACCTTTCTCCCTAATCCAACCCTCTAATGTCTTTCTAATCCTGAAATCCCCTGTGGTGTCCGCAAAGCCCCGAGACTTGGCGACGAAGGCCAGGCCTGCCAACTTGCCCCTAATCGTCCGGGCAGACAACCCACGGCGGCGGACAAGTGCGCAAAATTCAAGGAGGTGTTCGACCGGGGCCGGCCAGAGCTGATCGTATCTCCTATCATGACGAAAAGCCCAAAATTCCCTACCTGCCCGCTGGTACGCTCTCCTGGTGCTGGGAGCTATGGACAAATCCATGGCCTTGCTTACGTCGGCCCTCCAATCAGCCACAGATGCTGTGGGGCTGCTTCCGGGTACTCCTCGGCCTGTGGGGCAAGCAGCCGGAACCTAGCCAACTGCCCCCTGGACAGAGCGTCAGCCACCCCGTTCCTTACCCCCGGAACATGATGTGCCCGGAAAAGCATATTGTTGGCCAAGCATCTCCTAACCATATGCCGGACCAAACCCATAACCCGCTCGTTCCTAGATGAAAGCGTGTTCACTACATGCACTACCGCCATATTGTCACACCAGAAGTGGACTGTCCTACCGGCAAAACTGGATGCCCACAACTCGATGGCCACGACTATTGGGAATAACTCCAAAAATGTCAAATCCCTACAGATAGCCCCACCAAGCCACTCCTGCGGCCAGTCAGCCCGAAACCATTTGCTTTGCCACACCACTCCAAAGCCAGTTGTGCCCGCCGCATCGGACTTCACTTGGAAGTCTGCTTTCAGCAGCATATCCTGCCTCCACAATGACACACCGTTGTATCCATCCAGAAACCCTTGCCACACCACGAGGTCCTCCCTAACACTCTTTGATAACCTGATCCTGTGGTGCGGTTTTGACACTCCAACCGTTGCCCTGTACAATCTAAACATAAAGGCCCTTCCTGGCGCGATCACCCGACAGGCAAAGTTTAACAGGCCGGCCAGCTCCTGCACCTGTTTCAAAGTCACCTTCCGTGCGGCTCGTATGGCCCTCACCGCTTCCTTGAGTCTAGTCAGTTTGTCATCGGGTAGCCTGCACGTTTGTGCAACGGAGTCCACCTCGATGCCTAAAAATGTCAATTTGGTTGAAGGCCCCTCGGTCTTTTCGTGAGCCAAAGGTACACCTAAATCCGCGCATAAAGCCTGAAAACCCATCATTCCCTGTTGACAATCGTCAGAGCCCGCCGGCCCCGCGAATAGAAAATCATCCAAATAATGTACGACAGACGCAAGGCCCGTATTCTTAACATGTGCCCACTCCAAAAATGAACTAAACTTTTCAAACAACGAGCAGGAAATAGAACAACCCATTGGCAAGGCCCTATCAACAAAGAACCCGCCCTCGAACTGGAAACCCAACAAGTCGAAATCCCCCGGGTGAATGGGCAAAAGCCGGAAGGCCGATTTGATATCACACTTCCCCATCAGCGCCCCCACTCCGCACGCCCGGACCATCGCGACCGCCGTCTCGAATGGCGTGTAGCGCACCGAGCAGAGCTCCTCGGGAATGTGGTCGTTCACCGATTCACCAGGGGGGAACGACAGGTGATGTATAAGCCTAAACTCACCCGCAGCCCTCTTGGGCACCACACCAAGTGGGGACACCTGCAGGAAGGGCAGGGGTGGCTCCGCAAAGGGGCCCAAAACCCGGCCCTCACGCACCTCCTTCATAATTTTGTCCCGCACAACGTGGCCCATTCCCGCCACAGACCTTAAATTGTCCGCCATGCATGCCCTGCGCGGCCCCCCGTACGGGATCCTAAAACCCGCGGTAAACCCTGCGAGCAGGAAATCTGCGCCCTTCTTGGGGCGGTAGCCGGTGAGCCAATGCTGCAATCTGTCCAATCTAACGGGGGTTGGGCCCCTTACCTTGAGCCCCCCCAGGTTGGGGTTTGGCGGGGGTCCCAGCGTCCTTGGAGCCGGCCCCACCGCGCCCCCTGTAACAAGCGGAGGTCGGGTGTCTGCCACTACACAAGGAGCAGGCGTGGCGAAAACGACAATATGCCCTGGAACAGGCCCCTCTAGCGCCGTACTCGTAACAGTACGGCTGACCTCGAAAGGACGGCCCCGCCGTGCCGCGTTGACCGGAGGCCGGGGTCGCCGTCCCCACCGCCGGGCGGGGAAGAGTAGCCTCCTTGCCCGTGGTTAAAAGCAAATGACCTGTGGGCGTCCGCCCACTGGCCGGAGTTGACGCCTGCTGCGTGGCCTGAAGCCACAAATCGTTATGCCGCATATCCCACGGCCAGTGCCTATTGTGGGCGGCGAACCTGCGAAAATCCTCGTCATATCGCTTCCAAGCCTCGCCCCCAAACTCCTGATACGCTCTCAGAATCATGTTCATGTACAAGATGAGCTCATGTGTCTTATGGACATCATCTTCTACCACCACAGAGTGGTAGGCCAAAAATGCATACGCCCATGACAGAATTCCCTTGTCCATTTTGGTACCTTTTGGGTCCTCCGACCCCTTCTTGCCCTCCTTATCCTTCTCCTTCTTTGACTTGGGCGGTAGCAAAATCTGAAACATGTCCACGTAAGCACCCCGCCAAATTTTACGTTTGAGGGACTGGGACATGTGCATACTGAGCGGCGTGTCTGGTAGGCCCGGCGCGAAAGGATTATCGCTGTCAAAGGAAGTACTAGTAGACCCCGAGGTGGTTGACCCCGAGCTGTCCTTAGAGGTGTCCCTCTTCCTTTTATGCTTCCTAGCCACAGTCTTTCTACGCCCCCTCTTCCAGACCTGCGCAGCTGTGCGGGAGCGCCATGTCCTGTGACCCCCCTGTGTCGTGCGTTTTGAAGCCCGTAGCCGGCCACGAGGCCCTCTTGGGAGGGACCACCGGTGCCTAGGCACAGGGCACTCACCCCAGTGAGAGGAGTCGTCATCCGCCTCCTCCGAGCCGGATACCATCCTGCTGGCCTTCCTCCGCTTGGTCTTCGACTGCGCATGCCGGTCCTCGTGGGATCTCTGCGGGCTCCCAGCCGACTCCGAGGAGCTCCGCGCCCCATCCGCGCCAGCGGCTGGCGTGGCCCGGCCCCGACGAGACCTGCCCCGCTTCTTTGGCCTCTCTTCCAGTTTCTCGAGCAATGAAGACAGTATACGTGAGGAAACAGAAAGCGAATCCCTCTCCCCCTGCCCCCTTCTGGCAGGCCGTGACGCAGAAGCCTCTGCTTCAGAGAAACCCGATTCCCTGCCACTGAGAGGCCCCTCCTCAGCGCTGGAAAACTCCTCTGGGGCCACCAGTGGGTCCACGGGCGGGGCCCGGCCCGGGCGGGGCCCCCTCGCCCCCACTGCCGCTCCCCTTCGGCCCCTCGAGCGCCCCCTGGGGGTCGCCACCCCCCTGGGGCCTTCTACACTCTCCTGCCTCCTGGCAGGCCCTTCCCTAGGGGCCTCACTCCACGCCCGCTTGGGCGCCCTCCTTCTCCCTGTGCGGCGGGGCTCAGTGGGAGGGGCCCCCGGCCCTCCGGCCTGCCCCCCCGAGGCCCGCCGCCGCGCCCCCGAGCGACCTCGTCCGCCCCCCGCCATGCCTCCCAGTTAAACTGCGCCTCCAAACCCTGTGGGGGGTGTCGCCGAAGCGAGCTAAGGCTCCAGCCGCCGCTCGCGGCTCTTCTGGCCTCGAAGGCCTGACGCTCCGGCGCTTCTTGGCTGCGTACGCGGCCTCCGGGCCTGTGACGCAGCTCGCTGGGGGGGAAAGGCAGCAGCAGCCTCGCCTCACGAATCTCCGGGCGAGACTGCTGCGCCACAAGTCAGCCCCCTTATATAGGGTTGCCTGCCCTCGCCCGGCCAATCGGTGCCCACGCACCGTAACACGTGGTCACGGCACCCTACGTGGGTGCCGTGACTCCGCCCCCCAACATGGCGGCCTCCATACCCCCGCCGATCGCCGCAACCCCCACCGGCCGGTAAGTCGGCTGTGGGAATTATCTCAGGTTTAAATCCTGACAGTTGTCTTGGTGTGCAGTGTTCTATGGCATCGTTTTGAGAGTAGGAGTTGAAACAATTTATGTCCAGGATGCAACGGGTCTGTAAATATTTTCACAGCCCTCTTTTTAACTCGTTCATTATACAAAAAAGGGTCGAATCTCTTCTTCTCTGCTCCAAATCTACTGTCAGAATCTAAATTACCTCCAGCCTGCAAAAATAAAAGAATGCATTCCTCTTATTTAATTTTGAGAAATAAATCATAATAATTGACATCCTGTTCAGATGCTGAGGTTCATTCAGTTTTATAAAGTTCCTGATTCAAAATTCCATTTATTTAACCCTTATATTTAAAGAGATCTTCTAATGCATCTTCTAATGCAGGATAATTATAGGGAGAAAATTTTGAAATGAATATCAAGACTGTGTAGCTCTGCTTTCCTGGAATTACTGACAATGGTTGATTGGCTTATTTATTTATTTCCCCAATTTAAAAAGCCATCCATCTCACACTAGCAACTCTGCAAACATGTGCAATATTTGGTGTGTGGGTAATGTACCATATACAATTGTACCTTTTGAAAGAACAGTCATTGTACATCCTAGACAGCATGACGTCTTCAAGTGAATCTGTGTTTGGAAAAAAATATTGGAAGAAAATAACATTAACTGTCATCATACTTGCTTCAGCAAGCCCAAAACAGGAATTCAATGATTATATATTTCATGTTTTTATTAGTTGGAGATTATAGTTTGGAACTGTATATCAAGATATCATAATATGCTTGATCAAATCCCATAGACTTTACTGAATAAAAAGCTTATACTGATGCCATTTTCAATATACAGTAATACCTTGTCTTACAAACCTAATTGGTTCCCAGGGGAGGTTCGTAAGACGAAAAGTTCATAAGACGAAACATTGTTTCCCATAGGAAACAATGTAAAATCAATTAATCCATGCAACGAAAAAAAAAAAAGCAAAAAAACGCCGCTGCCCGGCTGTCACCTTTTGAAACAGCCGGGGGGCTTCTCGGCGGCCTCCCAAACGCCGAACACCAAACCCAAACTTCCGGGTTCGGCATTCGGGAGGCCGCCGAGAAGCCCCCCGGCTGTTTCAAAAGATGACAGCCGGGCGGTGGGGCTTCTCGTTGGCCTCCTGAACCCTGAACCCGGAGGTTCAGCAAAAGTTTGGGTTCAGGAGGCCGCTGAGAAGCTCTGCCGCCCAGCTGTCATCTTTTAAAACAGCCAGGGGGCTTCTCAGCGTCCTCCTGAACCCGAACACCAAACCCGAACTTCCGGGTTCGGCGTTCAGGAGGCCTCCGAGAAGCCCCCCTGCTGTTTTAAAAGATGACAGCCGGGTGGCGGGGCTTCTCGGCGGCCTCCCGAACCCGAACTTTTGCTGACTACCACATTTTCCGATCAGATCGCACAACCCGTAGAGGAGGTTGAGTTGCAATCTTCTACAAGAAATCACTCAACATAAAGCAAATGCAAGTTAAACAAGAACCTTACCTCCCTGAAACTATCATCTGTGAACTAACCTCAGACACCACACTCTGCTTCCTCCTATGTTATAGAGCCCCTGACTATGACATCTCACACATGAACAAGTTAATCTCATTACTAACGTGGGCAACCTCCTACCAACATCCCCTCATATTTCTTGGTGACCTAAACCTACCACATATTAACTGGTCCTTAAATGAATGCACAACTGAACACATTCACTCAACCCTCTACAATGCTATCACTAGTCTAGGGCTAGTGCAACTAGTTACTGACAATACCAGACTCAACAACTGCCTAGACCTCATCTTCTGCAACAGTTTACACTCAATTTATGGACTCCAAGTAAGAGAACCCTTTGCTTACAGTGACCACAGCACAATCGACTTTTGCCTCAATGTACGTCCTCTCATGAACAATGTCAAAAGCAGAACAACCAATTTCAACTTTAAGAAGGCCAACTATGACAACATAGACTCTGACCTCTCATCTCTTGATTGGAACACAATATTCTCCGGCTGTATCACTGTACATGACTATTACAATAAATTTCTGCTTGAGATCCAAAGAGTCATAAAATCACATGTACCACTAATATACACCAAAACCAAGAGAAATAAATTACCCAGAAAAATAAGAAAGCTACAATCCAAAAAAAGATTACTTTGGCATAAAAACAAAACAGGCTAAGTTGCAAACTTTAAAAACTGCTATAAAAATTTATGTCATCAAATAAAGACTGAATGTACCAACTATCTTATCAAACAAGAAGAAAACCTCCTACGCACGAAATCCACTCGTGCCTTCTATAACTTTGCAAACAACAAACTTAAAGACTCTAGATCCACTCCACCACTTATGGGACCAAATGACAAAGAGTGTATTGATGAAACAGCCAACCTCTTTAACAACTTCTTCAGCTCTGTCTTTGTGAATACTATCGGCTCATACCCAGCATTTCCTAGTCGCACCCCAACTAACTTCAATGATCTAACACAAATCAACTTTACCGAAGAAACCGTTAAGAAATCACTGCACAACCTAAAACCATCTCCATCTATCGGACCTGACGGACTATGTGCATACTTCTTAAAAAAAACTCTCCTCAACTCTGGCTGAACCCCTAAGCATAATTTTCAAAATATCTTCTACAACTAGCTCCCTACCTGAACTCTGGTCTCTAGCCACGGTCATCCCTATTTTAAAAAAGGGTGATCCCACCCCCTTTTTTTCTGGAATACCATCAAGGTCGGAGCCATTCACATTTCAGGGAATGTACTTCTGGCCACTAGGCAATGGTCAAATAAAAGACAATTGAGTCTGGGAAGGAATAAGAACACGGCAAATGTCTCAGTAGGGACATTTTCTAGTTTCTTGGTGTATAAAGATGAGATTGGAGAGATGTATTTTCAGACATGCAAGATTCTATTAATATAGCATTATAATAAAGTTAGATCTAATACTTCTCTGGATGTACTTCTTGTCTGGGCAACCTCACAGGGTTGACATCAATCTTGCAAGTTTGGCCCCATTTTTGTCTCTGTTGCCTAATCCAGAGGTAGGCAAAGTTGGCTCTTCTATGACTTGGGACGTCAACTCCCAGAATTCCTGAGCTAATTATGCTAGCTCAGGAATTCTGGGAGTTAAAGTCCACATGTCATAGAAGAGCCAACTTTGCCTACTCCTGGCCTAGTCTATAACTTTTCAATTTGTTGTCTTACCAGGTGGCTTCTGACAAGCAAAGTAAATTGGGGAAGCCAGATTCACTTACCAACTCATTTACTTTTACTCTGGTAGACACAGTCACAGTTGTGTGAAATTCTGATTCCAATTGTGGTTGTTAGTCAAAGAGAAAAATAAGGGATTGTAACTAACTAGAAATACAATTGAGTGTGTCTAGTGTGCACACTTGCACACACTTTTCTTGATATTCCAATATTTGAGTGACTTTTCTCAATATTCCAATATTTGAGTGGCTACTACCAAGAAGATTGGAGTCAACCTATTTTCCAAAGTAACAGGCGGCAAGACAAGAAACAATGGATGGAAAATAATCAAGGAGAGAAGCAACCTGAAATTAAGGAGAAACTTCCTAAAAGTGAGAACAATTAAATAATGCAACAACTTGTCTCCAGAACTTGTAGATGCTTCATCACTGGAGGTTTTAAAGAAAAGACTGGACAGGCACCTGTCTAAAATAATATAGTGACTCCTGCTTGAGCAGGGAGTGGACTAGAAGACCTCCTGGATCCCTTTCAGCTCTATTCTGATTGATTAAGGGAACATCTGTCAGTTATGGAAAAAGGGTATTCTTTAGCCCAGTCAAACCATGTCAATAATAAATTGCAAAGCAAACATCCCAGGTTCAATTAACCTTCTGGGCTCAATATCAGAAAAGCCAATTGGGGCTAACCATCAAAGTAGAAAGTTTGGTATGTCCTGTCATGGAGTCCTCTCCCTACGTCCGGGCAGCAGAAATGGCCCAGGGACAGCATGATTTCCGGCAAAAATTGCCTGTTTTTTGCTTCTGCAAAAAATAGCCAAAATCTCCCTTGCGCAGAAGCAAAAAATATTGCCAAAAATAGCCAAAGTCTCGCAAGATTTGCTTGCTGCGCACGCTCAAAAGCCAAATTTTGTGCAGGGCGCACACGTGCCAGCCACCAAGAACTGTAAGGGTAGCGAGGTAAGTGGCTGCCTGCCGCTGGTTATGTCTATACATTAGTAAGGATTAATGGATCATACTTCAACATGTCTGTCATCATTTGCAATACATTGCTTACATTTTATGTCTTCGTAGCTTCTTCTGTATCTTTATGTTACAGGATACAGAGAAACAGGACAAGGCTTAGAGACTTTTTCTGTAAGCATCAGTGAAATTAACTACCTGATTTATGCTAACAGAAAATAGCCTGTCTAACTCTGTTGTATTTCATAATATAAAAGATGAGCATACAATTATCTGCCATAATTTCAATTTAGAAAAGGTTTCAGACAGGTCCATTGATACTTCAACATGCTTAAAATGCAAAACTCCAAGAAAGTAGTTAAGGAATCAAGTAAAAGTTGGCAGGCTTATTCTGTAAAAACAGGTCTTTTAGAGGGTTTTTTTCTATTCTTGTCCATAACTTGCAAACTTAAAAGAGTGTCACTGGAGACCTCTAAAGAACCTGCAAAACTGATTGATTTTACTTTAACCCATAATACATTAACAACTGGAAATATCCCCACCCCCTTACTTGAATTTCTGTAGAAATATTTTTCATACCACTGGTAACTGGCTATATTGGCTGGGATCATTCAACAGATGAGTTGGGGTTCAAAGCATTGTAAGCTTCATGATGCATTCTTGGGATTGTTTAGTATTTCAATGCCATTTAAATTCTTTAATATCTATTCATTGAGTAGGTTAATATTATAGCACATCTCAATTTAATCAGTTTAAATAAAATGTACCTGGCTGAGAACAACCAGAATGAACTTAAATTTATTAATACAAGCATTGGCTTTTTAGAATAGAATAGAATAGAATTTTTATTGGCCAAGTGTGATTGGACACACAAGGAATTTGTCTTGGTGCATATGCTCTCAGCGTACATAAAATAAAATATACATTTGTCAAGAATCATATGGTACAACACTTAATGATTGTCATAGGGGTCAAATAAGCAATGAAGAAGCAATATTAATAAAAATCTTAGGATATAAGCAACAAGTTACAGTCATACAGTCAACATGGGAGGAAATGGGTGAAAGGAATGATGAGAAAAGCTAGTAGAATAGAAGTGCAGATTTAGTAGAAAGTCTGACAGTGTTGATGGAATTATTTGTTTAGTAGAGTGATGGCGTTCGGAAAAAAACTGTTCTTGTGTCTAGTTGTCTTGGTGTGCAGTGCTCTGTGGCAACATTTTGAGGGTAGGAGTTGAAGCAATTTGTGTCCAGGATGTGAGGGGTCAGTAAACATTTTCCCCGCCCTCTTTTTGACTCGTGCAGTATACAGGTCCTCAATGGAAGGCAGGTTGGCAGCAATTGTTTTTTCTGCAGTTCTGATTATCCTCTGAAGTCTGTGTCAATCCTGTTGGGTTGCAGCACCAAACCAGACAGTTATAGAGGTGCAGATGACAGACTCAATGATTCCTCTGTAGAACTGTATCAGCAGCTCCTTGGGCAGTTTGAGCTTCCTGAACTGGCGCAGAAAGAACATTCTTTTATTATCGGCTTTAGACAAAACCAAATCACATCTGGCTTGGGTTGCCTAAGAAGCCCTCATTTTCAGATGATGTCTATCCACCCAATCCAGATGTACATGGAACATTTGCTGAAGATTATCCTTTGTTGTGAGGGATAACAGAGAAAGACATGATTGCCATCACAATCTCTGAGGTTTTTCTTCTCTGAAATGAAGAGGAAATTGCGTACACTCCCCCTAGGAACAAATTCTTCTACTTTCTTCTTGAAACTCATTTAATTTGGCTTCTTTTCAAAGGTTTATAGATACCGAGTAGTATGGAATTACTGATAGCAATGGCATATGGTTTTATATACCAATTCACAATGCTGTACAGCCCTCTCTAAGTGGATTTACAGAGTCAGCATATTGCCCCCAACAATCTGGTTCCTGATAGAAGAAATTGTGTCTTTATTCAATTGATTGTTATTGTGTATTCTATTTAAGGTTATTTAATTCTGCTTACTACACCTTGCCTAGAGGCCTAATGAAGTGAGATGGAAAATAAATCCATTCATTGTGCTTTAGTGCTATTTGTTTACCAAGTAATTAATTTTTTTTTATTAAATGAAACCAGACAAGATCATTGTGCTGCAGTCCAATCCATATTTCTGAATTATTGTTCACAGAAAATTGGTCAAGAATCTATCCTGGAGTACCATATATGAAGAAAATGCAAAAAAGAAAAATGCCTTCATGCAAGCAGTCCTTAATTTATAATTGGGAATTAAAATCTGGTCATATGTCATTACAGTTGTAAGTTCAGCCACCTACGGTATGTGACTGGAAGTAATTTTACAACTTATTTCATAGTGGTTGAAAAGCAAAAGTTGCAGTGGTTAAACAAACTTATTCATTTAAATGGACATTTTTTGGTCTGAAACTGGTAAAAAAAATTCCAAATCATAGTCATGTGACTATGGAATGTTGTGACTGTAAAACTGATCCACGTGACCTATTGGGCAGGTTGATCATCTTCAGGCCCTAAAATACCCATGACCATTTGTTGTGGTTAGCTCTGGCCCAGCTCCTGCCCCAAGGAATGTGGGGGAGAAATCCACAAGCCGCAGGCCTGTTTTGCTCCCGATGGAATCTGCCGATGAAGCCTCCTCTGACCAAGGAAGCATGAGTGACAGGGAAGAGGGGAGTTTGGCAGACAGCCCAGGAGGAGATCAATCAACTGTATCATCCTTGGATTCTGAACAAGAATTAATGACACATTCACGCATGCGTAGAGGAGACAACGACTGAAGGATTATTACAAGAGAAAATGAGGCCACCTGTGGTTGTAATTAGGGCCGCTGCTATAAATAATTATGGCTGCTGTTATAAACAGTAATTAGGGCTGCTGCTATAAATAGCAGCGTGTGGGTTTGGCTGTCGTGAAAGAGTATCTGATTGCAGTTCTTCAGGAATCGTGTGTTGCTGTTTTCTGGACTTTGTTGATTTCTCACGCCTTTGAAACCAAAGCAGAGCAACATGTGTGTGTGTGTGTCTCACTTTGTTGGAAGAAGAAGGGGTGTGAAGTTTCTTCACAGCTGCTAGCTAAGTACTTAATGACTGCTTAAGGGAAATTGTACAGCATATACATGATACCGTGTTTCCCCGAAAGTAAGACAGTGTCTTACTTTCTTTTTATCCCCAAAAGCCCCACTATGTCTTACTTTCGGGGTATGTCTTATATTGGAAAAAAGTTGTCGAATTTTTTGTTTTAACCATAAAATTAACATTTAGACGCGGTGACGTATGGAGGGGGGGCGGCGCGGAAGTGGGCAGGAGGCGGTGCTCATTAAGATGAGAGGGAGGTGGCAGACGCGGCGACATATGGAGAGGGGGACGGCGCAGGCGTGGGCAAGAGGCAGCGCTCATTTGGATCAGACGGAGGCGGCAGACGTGGTGACGTATGGAGGGCGGGCGGCGCGGAAGCAGGCAGGAGGCGGCGCTCATTAAGATCAGAGGGAGGTGGCAGACGCGGCGACGTATGGAGAGGGGGACGGTGCGGATGTGGGCAGGAGGCGGCGCGCAGCTAGATGAGAGGGAGGCGGCAATACCCCCGTGTTTCCCCGAAAGTAAGACATATGTCTTACTTTCGGGGTACGGCTTATATTAGCCGACCCCCCTGAAACCCCCGATACGTCTTACAATCGGGGGTGTCTTACTATTGGGGAAACAGGGTACATGTGAAATGTACAGTGTTTCTCAATCTTGGCCATTTTAAGACGCATGAGCTTTAACTTCCAGAATTTCTCCAGCCAACCAGGCTTATCTTAAAAGATGCACATATTAAAGTAGCCAAGATTAAAAAGTGTAAAGTTTTCATCCCAGAGTGCTGGATATGGAACAGTGAGTTGGACTCACAAGAAGACAGATATTACCTAAATTTTAGATAAAAAGAAAATCTTCCCCACAGTAAAAGAAACATTTGAGAACCAACCACCCAGAGAGATGGTTGCCAACCTTCACATGGAAACCTTAGACAGCTTCAATACTTGGCATGCTTCAATTTAGATTCTTACAATAACCAGGGACTGGCGTTAATGCTCCCTTTGAACTCCGTGGTTCTATATTCAATGTGCAGAGTACATTTTGGATGAAGCAAACTAGTTGCTAAAGCCCAAAGTCTTTGTTTCACTTCCTGGTTTCCTTAACATCCCCTTAGAAACCCGACACAGTTCTTAGTCCAAGCAATGCTAAAGGGAGGATTTGTTGCTGCAATTCCTGACAGCAAGGCAGCGGGAGATAGCAGAGAAAAAGGCAAAAGCAGGAGAACAGGAATTACTTGCAGATAATAAGACCTTTGCTAGACAAATGGTGTGTTCTCAGTCAAACAGTCCAAGATTTACAGGCCAAAAATTAACAGAGCCGAGTCAAGGGAAGAATGAAGTCTAAGTCAATTAACAAGCCAGGGTGATAAATAACTGGATTCCAGGCAAGGGTAGGCTTCAGAAAAGGAGTTCTCTACCCAGTTGCTGGGTAGGTATGGCCTAGTGTCCTGCCTATTAAAGACTACTTCAGCTTCAACCATAAAAACACAAGAGCACACAACAGATTCAAGATTAATATTAACAGCTCCAAACGGGATTGGAAAAAATATGACTTTAGTAATCGAGTTGTTGAAGCGTAGAACTCATTACCAGACTCCATAGTATCATCCCCTAACCCCCAACACTTTACCCTTAGACTATCCACGGTTGACCTCTCCAGATTCCTAAGAGGTCAGTCCCCTGTCCTATAGTCTCTCCTATATCTCATATATCTTCTCTACTATATCTCTATAAGCTTCATTGTATATTATTGTGTATTGGACTAAGTAACTAAGTAACTAAGTAACTAAGTAACTAAGTAACTAAGTAACTAAGTAACTAAGTAACTAAGTAACTAAGTAACTAAGTAACTAAGTAACTAAGTAACTAAGTAACTAAGTAACTAAGTAACTAAGTAACTAAGTAACTAAGTAACTAAGTAACTAAGTAACTAAGTAACTAAGTAACTAAGTAACTAAGTAACTAAGTAACTAAGTAACTAAGTAACTAAGTAACTAAGTAACTAAGTAACTAAGTAACTAAGTAACTAAGTAACTAACTAACTAACTAACTAACTAAGTAACTAAGTAACTAACTAACTAACTAACTAACTAACTAAACAAACAAACAAACAAACAAACAAACAAACAAACAAACAAACAAACAAACAAACAAACAAACAAACAAACAAACAAATAAAATAGTAGGCCTCCAACACCATGTCTGGGGCCATTTTTGCTCCCCAGGTTCCAGAGAACGTCTAGTTTTTAACCCTCCCAAGCATGTACCCTGCACTTACTTGCATCCAAAATAGACCACGTGGGGATTCCTGGGAGGGGAGGGGTAGGGTGGTATGGGCAGAACCAACCAAGAGTGGGAATTGGCGGTTCTCTGAACTGCACATAATCTTATCTAGAGGTTCTCCTGAACCACGGTGAACCCACAGAAGCACACCTCTGGTTCCAGGTAAGAATAACTGAATGTGAAGCTAGATGTTCAAGTTGTTTGTGTTACTGTGAGCTTTAAATTTCTTCCCTACTAAATGTGCTGTATGCCAATCTTTCCTTGAGCTGTGCTATTCAGTTCATTGTCTCGCTGCTTGCTTACAAGTTACACACTTTGGCAGATGCAAAGATCTCAGGAGGAATTGGGGGGGGGGTGGAGAGGAGTGAGGGCATGAAACAGCCTGACCTCCAGGGCATGACACTTTGTCTTTTAATTGTAGCATTGTCTAGTTGTTAATGCATGAACTCTTTCCTCATATATGAAGCTCACTGGATGAATTTAGATCTTGTTCAACCTACATCATAAGGTCTTGTGAAAATATAATTAGCCAATGACTCCTTGAGGACTTCCTTAAACTCAAGAGAGAACTACTGAATAAACAAAAGCTGGGTGTGTTAAATTTGTCTCAACCAATTTCTTTTTCTGCTTCTACTTTAAATGAAAATACTTTATAAATACACACCTGGAGAAACACCATTTCCTAATTGTGTGCGCACACCTTCAACCATAGCAATACAGTTCTGTGTTAGCAAAAACTTCAGAAGAGAAGGATTTAGGGGTAGTGATTTCTGACAGTCTCAAAATGGGTGAGCAGTGTGGTCGGGCAGTAGGAAAAGCAAGTAGGATGCTTGGCTGCATAGCTAGAGGTATAACAAGCAGGAAGAGGGAGATTGTGATCCCCTTATATAGAGCGCTGGTGAGACCACATTTGGAATACTGTGTTCAGTTCTGGAGACCTCACCTACAAAAAGATATTGACAAAACTGAACGGGTCCAAGACAGGCTACAAGAATGGTGGAAGGTCCTAAGCATAAAACGTATCAGGAAAGACTTAGTGAACTCAATCTGTATAGTCTGGAGGACAGAAGGAAAAGGGGGGGACATGATTGAAACATTTAAATATGTTAAAGGGTTAAATAAGGTTCAGGAGGGAAGTGTTTTTAATAGGAAAGTGAACACAAGAACAAGGGGACACAATCTGAAGTTAGTTGGGGGAAAGATCAAAAGCAACGTGAGGAAATATTATTTCACTGAAAGAGTAGTAGATCCTTGGAACAAACTTCCAGCAGACGTGGTTGGTAAATCCACAGTAACTGAATTTAAACATGCCTGGGATAAAAATATATCCATCCTAAGATAAAACACAGGAAATAGTATAAGGGCAGACTAGATGGACCATGAGGTCTTTTTCTGCCATCAGTCTTCTATGTTTCTATGTTTCTATGAGCAATTAATAGATTCAAACTATATGTAAACCGCTCCAAAATTGACTGCAGAAAATACGACTTCAGCAATAGAGTGATCAATGCCTGGAATGCACTACCTGACTCTTTAACCTTAGATTGTCTACAGTCGACCTCTACCATTTCTAAGAGGTCTGTAATGGGCATACATAAGCACACCACTGTGCCTAACGTCCCTGTCCTATTGTCCTCCTTTATCTCTACTTTTTACTTATGTTTTTACAAATTACTACTATCCTATACATGTTTGATAAATAAATAAATAAAATAAAATAAAACTGGCTCGTGTAACTTTTGCAGACGGGTCTAGTAGCACTCTATAAAAGCTTAGTAAGAAAAACCACACTTGGAATATTGCATCAAGTTTTGATCACCGTATTATAAAAATGATCTTGAGACTTTTGAAAGAGTGCAGGAAAGAGCAGCAAATATGATTAAGGCTGGAAGTTAAAATATATTGAGAATGTTTGCAGGAACTGGATATGTCTAGTCTAGTGAAAAGAACAAGTAGAGGTGACATAGCACTGATCCAATATTTGAGGGGCTGCCACAAAGGAGAGGGGGGGTCAATCTATTTTCCAAATTAGCAGAAGGCAAAACAAGAAACAATGGATGGAAATGAATCAAGGTTAAAAGCAACCTAGAACTAAGGAAAAGCTTCCCAAGAGTGAGAACAATTAACTAATGAAACAACTTGCCTTCAGAAGTTGTGGGTGCTCCATCACTGGAGGCTTTTAAGAAGAGACTGAATAGCCACTTGTTTAAAATGGTATAGGGCAGGGCTGTCAAATTCCCAGCCTGCAGGTGGGATGCGTCATGCACTGGCCATGCCAATGTCTGGTTTAGCGAAGGGGGAAAATGTCCCAATATATCAGAGAAAATTCCTGACAGTTAATAATAATAATAATAATAATAATAATAATAATAATAATAATAATAATAATTTATTAGATTTGTATGCCACCCCTCTCCAAAGACTCGGGGCAGCTCACAACATAACAGCAATGCAATATAAATACAAATCTAATGTTAAAAACTTTAAAAAAACTAATTTTAAAATACATTGTTATAAAAACATATCTGTCACACAATTATACACACTCAGTCCGACTGAACATAAACATAATAAAGGTCAGCGAAAAAAGGAGGAGGGATTAATTCCCCCACGCCTGACGGCAAAGGTGAGTCTTCAACATTTTACGGAAGGCGAGGAGGGTAGGGGCAGTTTGAATCTCCAGGGGGAGTTGATTCCAGATGGCCGGGGCCGCCACAGAGAAGGCTCTTCCCTTGGGTCCCGCCAGACAGCATTGTTTTGTCGACAGGACCCAGAGAAGGCAAATTCTGTGGGACCTAATCGGCCGCTGGGATTCATGCGGCAGGATGCAGTCTTGTAGGTACTCTGATCCGATGCCATTTAGGGCTTTATAGGTCATTACCAACAATTGTTAGAACAATTGATCAGTGGAACAGCTTGCCTCCAGAAGTTGTGAATGCCTCCAACATTTGAAGTCGTTAAGAAGATGTTGAATAACCATTTGTCTGAAGTAGTGTAGGGTCTCCTGCCCAAGCAGGGGGTTGGACTAGATTAGAAGATCTCCAAGATCCTTTTCAACTCTGTTGTTGTTGTTGTTGTTGTTGATTATCATATGATGCCGCCATGGTGACATGAGTTTGGTACCACTGGTATAAGGTCTCCTGCTTGAGCACAGGGATTGGACTAAAAGGTCTTTAAGCATGATACTTTTATGCTTGAAATACTAGAATTTAAGGAAAATGCTTTTCATCTGGCTATTTAAAATGGAAAATATGAAGGAGAAAAAACAGAATAAAAATATTAGAGATGTTTAGGGGTTTCTGATTTGTACATTCTTCCCAGTGCTTTCAGAGGGGAAATATTTATCATCTTTTAACTGCATTCAGTGTTTAGGCATTAGTAAATGCCATAATGGAAAGACACATTTCATGATACAAAAATTCTTAACTAAATGCCTGGTTCTCAAATGCACTTTCCTTCTGCAGGCCAATTATCCTTCTATTCAAGTTTCAGGGTAGGTTCTGAACATAAATGTTAAGAAATGCATCTGTTTGCTTGCTAATACACACTATGAAGAAGGTATGGGCATTCATCTGTATGTTATTCATTTTACAATCTCCAGAATTGTAATTATTCAGATTTGCCATTTTATGACTATGAATTGACCTCAAATGCTGAAATAGAACTATTAAGCAGCAAAATAAAATTAGAGGGACCTCAAAAACAAAATATATATTGCTAGCTATAGAAATGAACACTGCTATGTAAAATGAATCGATCCTGGCTGATTCCTTTGCAGAGTTATCTGGAGATGCATATGTTGTGGTTCTTTATTATTTTTCTACAACTGTTTTCTGTACCAGACTTCTTAACACTCTCTAGTTGTACTGCAATTTAAACTCCCAGAATTACTACAGAACATTTAAACATGACTTTTCTACAAGAAAATGTGTATTATTTCCTTGACCAATGAATTATCTATAACTGAATGCCTATTTTTAACATAAGTATCATGATTCAAACCATATCCTCTCCATTTGCTGCCTGCCGTATGTTATTATTATGTACATTTGAACATAACTAAGCTGAACTTTTTCCCCCACTGAATACAATAGAATTTACCCCTGATTAAATTGTCCCATTGATTCAGTGGAAAATTGAATTATACTACTTGAATCACCTCCATATATGTGGAAGGAAAGTTGATATTAGTTAATTAATGCAGTAGTTTGAATTCTAGAATAGATTAGAATATTAATATGTAATATATATAACAATAGCAATAATAATAATAATAATAATAATAATAATAATAATAATAATAATAATAATAATAACTTATTAGATTTGTATGCCACCCCTCTCCGAAGACTAATATATATATATGAAACATTGCACTATTATATATATATATATATATATATATATATATATATATATATATATATATATATATATAATAAAATAATAAGAAAATGTTTGTATAGTGCAATGTTTCATTGTTTGTTTTTTTCCTTTATGTTTTTAAACTTTATAAATGAATAAGAAATATTGAAAAATAGAATGGAATGGAACAGAACAGAATAACAGAGTTGGAAGGGATTTAGAGGTCTTCTAGTCCAACCCCCTGCTTATGCAGCAAAACCTACACCATTTCAGACAAATGGTTATCCAATCTCTTCTTAAAAACTGCTCCAGTGTTGGAGCATTCACAACTTCTGGAGACAGGTTGTTCCAATGATTAATTGTTCTGTCGGGAAATTTCTCCTTATTTCTAAGTTGCTTCTGTCCTTGATTAGATTCCACCAATTTCTTTTTGTCCTACCCTCAGGTGCTTTGGAGAATAGTTTGACTCCCTCTTCTTTGTGGCAAACCCAGAGATGTTGGAACACTGCTATCATGTCACTCCTAGTCCTTTTTTTCATTCGACTAGACACATTCTGTTCCAGCAACTATTATTTATATGCTTTAGCCTCCAACAAAGCCTAATCATCTCTGTTGCTCTTCTCTGCATTCTTTCTAGAGTCATAACCTCCTTTTTACATCGTGGTGACCAAAACTGAATTCATTATTCTAAGCATGGCATTAACACTTCATGTAATCGTGATTCTATTCCTCTATTTATGCAGCATAGAACTGTTTTGGCTTTTTTGGCAGCTGCTGCACACTGCTAGTTCACATGTGATTCTCCACTAGGATTCCAAGATCCCTCTCACAGTCCCAGTCATCATAGCTGAATCCTTCTTTATGGGATCCTTGGTTCTCTCTGAGCTTAATTGTTTAAGCTGCCTAAAGCTCATAGGTAAGAAAGTGGGGACAAATAAAGGGAAATATTTCTTCACTCAGAGGGTCGTTGGTTTATGGAATTCACTTCCAGTAGAGGTCATGACAGCTGTCAGCCTTGATAGCTTCAAGGCAGGATTAGACAGATTCATGGATCCCAGGTATATCATAGGTGGTTATTGAAACAGATGTCCATGTGCTGCCTCTATGATGGTGGGCAGGATGGTGGGCAGGATTCCTGTGGGGACCACTTGTTGGGGGTCAAGGGAAAGGGAGGGTCTTGCCTTCTCTTTCTGCTCAAGATCCCCATGGACAATTGGTGGGCCACTGTGTGACACAGAATGCTGGACTCGATGGGCTTTGGCCTGATTCAGCATGGCTCTTCTTATGTTCTTATGTTTTCTTGCAGATGTTTATTATCTAATCAGATAAATTCTCCACCCTGAGCTACAGAGATCCTCTTCTATTTAAATATTCACCTTCATGCTTTGTCCTCAACAATAATTCCTAGCTCTTCTGCATCCTTGTAATCACTTTGAACCCATTGACATCCATATCTGATGTCTTCTTGTTTATTTTCTTTAGCCTTAGCAAGAGATAGATAGCTTTGTTGTATATATCAGTGTTTCCCAATCTTGGCAACTTGAAGATATTTGGACTTCAACTCCCAGAATTCCCCAGCCAGTGAATGCTGGCTGGGGAATTCTGGGAGTTGAAGTCCAGATATCTTCAAGTTGCCAAGGTTGGGAAACACTGGTATATATTTAACAGTCATTGTTGTCTCCAGAGGACAATTAGGCCTTGTACCCGCCCCATATTCCTTGGGCGGGAAAATACTACAAGGTGATTGGTTGGCATCATCTCCAAAATCCACCATTTGGAAGCATCATTTTCCCCCCTCATTCTCCGTGTCCAGCTTTCATTCCCATAAAGACTGGAAAGACCACTGTTTTAACCATTCTGTTTTTTTTTAAATCATCATTGAAATAACCTTGTTCATTCTGATTTTGTTCATGCTTGTCATAGCCTTCGTTTCTAGGATTAATCTCCTTCTTATTTCTCTAGCTATATGAAGCTATACGCCCATGCTGCAGTTTCTTTATCTAGAGAGGCTTTCTTTAAGAATTGCAAACTGAGATTTCCTTGAGTTCTTTCTCCTTTTCTTTTTGCACAATTTTGCCAGAAAAGAAATTAGTAATGGGTTTCTCTAATATTCCTACTTGCAGAATAATCCGATATTTGTATGTCTTCTCAGAAATGAGTTTTTGTGTCCAATGGCATTTATTTCTGATGTAAGATTACAGGTATAATGAAAATCCCAGAACAGATTACTGTTCGTTGTTTTTCTTTTGAAAGTGAAAATCATGTTATTTGTTCTTAAGGATATTAAAAAAACATACCATCCAATAGATGTCAAAATGTCAAAAAAACACCTTCGAAGCTGCCATAGTGCAAATGGTCAAGCTACATTCTGTATAGTATCTGTGGCTTTGTGTCCATACTCAAAATTGTCAACCACTAAAAGGTTTCTTACAGCCAATCATGATGACTCTCAAGAATAGATAATAGTTCCGAAACTTAGAAAAATATAATATCGTGCAATATTTGCTTAGGTTGCTTTCTGCTCTGTTGTTGCACTTTTGATAATAAAGTTGCATCTTTGATTACTAAAGCATGAAGTAAATCTTTTTTTTTGCTTTTCTAGAAATCAAATAACAAAGGAGAGTTGGTATATCTTCACCCCTTTTAGATTTTGACATAAGCGTGCAATCTTCATTCCATAGTTTCACCAACACTCCGCAGTCTGCATTGGTTGCCGATCAATTTCCGGTCACAATTCAAAGTGTTGGTTATGACCTTTAAAGCCCTTCATGGCACTGGACCAGAATATCTCCGAGACCGTCTGCTGCCGCACGAATCCCAGCGACTGATTAGGTCCCACAGAGTGGGCCTTCTCCGGGTCCCGTCAACTAAACAATGTCGGTTGGCGGGCCCCAGGGGAAGAGCCTTCTCTGTGGCGGCCCTGACCCTCTGGAACCAACTTCCCCCAGAGATTAAAACTGCCCCTACTCTCCTTGCCTTTCGTAAGCTCCTTAAGACCCACCTTTGTCATCAGGCATGGGGGAACTGAGACATCTCCCCCGGGCATATACAATTTATGAATGGTATGTCTGTATGTATGTTTGTTTAGAAAATGGGTTTTTAAAAATATTTTTAAACTGTAATTTAGATTTGTTGTAAATTGTTTCACTTTGTTGTGAGCCGCCCCGAGTCTGCAGAGAGGGGTGGCATACAAATCTAAATAATAAATAAATAAATAAATAAATAAATAAATAAATAAATAAATAAATAAATAAATAAATAAATAAATAAATAAATAAATAAATAAATAAATAAATAAATAAATAAATAAATAAATAAATAAATAAATAAATAAATAAATAAATAAATAAATAAATAAATAAATAAATAAATAAATAAATAAATAAAATGTTTAAAGTGTTCCTCAGTGGTGAGCAAACAGATTTTATTAAAATGGCAAGGTGGAGAGTAGGTGGGATGATTGGAAAGTTATCAGAGCAGATGTTCTGTATGCTGGGTACTAATTTCTGATTTTGCTTGTAGAGCTGCTACAGGCCGTAATATTCAGCTCTGATTTTTTTTAAACCCCTATTTTCTTTTTTCTGTTCTTGATGGTTTTCCAAGACCCCGTTGCAAGCAGACCTCCTGTCTCTTTTTCTGAAAACTACTGTAACATACAAATGCCTTTGAAAAATGAAATCTGTCAGCATTACATGTTTCTTTTGCTTCTCTTTAGAGGCAAAGCGGTTGGCAAGGAAAGTGGGAAGGACAGATGTTTTCTGGCTAAAAATGACAACATCCCCATCTGTTGGCAGCAATTTCCTGCAGTTTTCAAGCACTGGTCGCCATCCCTTCAAATTTCTAACAGATGGTGAGTTACAAGCTGTCTTACTTTGAAGCCAGGAAGAATTTAAATAATATAAAGAGAATCTGGTTTTGGAAATATATTTAGTAGTTACATGATACAGAAGAGTAGAAGTTCTTTATTTTCAAGCAAGAGCGGGCACCATAAATCTCTAAAGTTTAGCAAAAATTTTCATAGGAGAAAGAGTGAGCAAAACAATGGGTTTTGGTTCAAAAATATGGAAATTAAAGAAATAAATTAATTTGAAAAGAATATACTGCTCAGTGACAGAAAACAGATCTGAATTGACTACAGTTTGGTTCATGAGAGGCAGTGATGGCCACCTACAGGTATGGTCAGATACACAGAACTGGTAGAAAAGTTTTGATTTTTTTTCTTTTTTTCCCTTCTGGGATCTGGGTATGTTTTTCCTACCGCAGTAAATGAGGTTGAATGTATATAAGTTTAGAAGAGCTGTGCGTGCATGTGTGTACATATATTTTCTATAGTAGATAATGTATATTTTTGGGTGCCTGTGTGTAATATGTATGTACACATATTATTATTATTATTATTATTATTATTATTATTATTATTATTATTATTATTATTATTATTATTTATTGGATTTGTATGCCGCCCCTCTCCGCAGACTCGGGGCGGCTAACAACAGTGGTAAAACAGCATGTACAATCCAATTAATAAAAACAACTAAAAAACCCTTATTATATATATATATAAAACCCCAAACATACACACAAACATACCATGTATAACTTGTAGTAGCCTAGGGGAAAAGGATAACTTAAGTCCCCCATGCCTGGCGACAAAGGTGGGTCTTAAGTAATTTGCGAAAGACAAGGAGGGTGGGATCCGTTCTAATATCTGGGGGGAGTTGGTTCCAGAGGGCCGGGGCCGCCACAGAGAAGGCTCTTCCCCTGGGGCCCGCCAAACGACATTGTTTGGTCGACGGTATATACATAGAATTAAATAGTATGTTTTGGATGTTCAGTAATAGTAAGGGAAATTGTATCTCTTTGAGGTAAGGAGAGGACAGGCCCCGTAACCATAACCCAAACCTTTGATGTGAGTAATGTCAAGCTGGCAACCATTAAGCCAGTCACATGACCTTTAAGCTGCCCCCTGGTCACATGATCATCAAGCCACTCCCACCTGGTCACATGGCCAGCAAGCCACACCCACAAAATAAGCCACATCCACAGTGTGGTAGTAAAATTGTTTGCAGCCCTTCATTAATGTGAGGTGACAGTATTTCCCCTCAACAAGTTGTTTAATTTGCAAAAACATGATTTAGTAATTACAAAATCAGAATCAGATAAGCCGTGGTATTCACTATTTCACTCTATGGAAGTGAAAGGTAGACTTTAAAAAAGCAGGATAGGAAAAATATTAATGCCCTTGAACTTTAGAGCTGGAGAAGCCACCAGTGAACACTGCTGATAGCCAGGAAAGTAATTGATGGATCACTGAACAAATCAATTCAGAGTTCTCTTTTGAGAAACAAATGAAGAGGCTCAAAGTATCTTATGTGAAGACTCAGATTTTTGGCTATAATGCTGGGAAAGTTAGAAAGAAAGAGAAAGAAGAGGATGAAGATGGATCAACTCAGTTACATTGGCATTGGTTGCACCATTGGGAGTCTTGACAGAACAGGTTAGATATAAATCCTCATGGAAAAAAAATCTATCAATGTGGTTGCTAGGAGCCAAAAATAATTTGATGGCACTTATGTTGATTAGGATCATACAACTGAAGGAGCATCTTCAAAAAAGTTGTTCCTACAAATCTTAATGGTGATATTGCTTTGAAATCAGTCTTCAAAAAAGCCCTCATTTTGAAAATTGATATCAATACTTTAAATCAGTGATGGCAAACATCCCGAAACCTGGAGACAGTGAAAAACAGCCAAACGGGCTTAATGGAAACTTCAGTGAGGCCTGTGTGCATGTGTGAGGGGACAGCATGGAAAGGTTGTGCAAAAAGATATTGACAAAATTGAATGGGTCTAAAGACGGGCTACAAGAATGGTGGAAGGTCTTAAGCATAAAACGTATCAGGAAAGACTTAATGAACTCAATCTGTATAGTCTGGAGGACAGAAGGAAAAGGGGGGACATGATCGAAACATTTAAATATGTTAAAGGGTTAAATAAGGTTCAGGAGGGAAGTGTTTTTAATAGGAAAGTGAACACAAGAACAAGGGGACACAATCTGAAGTTAGTTGGGGGGAAAGATCAAAAGCAACGTGAGAAAATGTTATTTTACTGAAAGAGTAGTAGATCCTTGGAACAAACTTCCAGCAGACGTGGTTGGTAAATCCACAGTAACTGAATTTAAACATGCCTGGGATAAACATACAGTGATCCCCGATCATTGCGAGGGTTCCGTTCCAGGACCCCCCGCAACGAGCGGGGTTTCGCGAAGTAGCGCTGCGGAAGTAAAAACACCATCTGCGCATGCGCAGATGGTGGTTTTACTCCCGCAGCGCTAGCGAGGAGCCGAAGATTGGGGTTCCTGTTTTAAAACGTCGCCGCCGGCATGGGCGGCTTGCCAGCACCCCCCCGGACCCCCAACCCTGGTTTGGGGGGCTGCTAGGAAGCCGCCCATGCCGTCGGCGACGTTTTAAAACAGCCGCGCCGCTTTCCAATGAGTCCCGAAGACAAACGTCAAACTTCCGCGTTTGTCTTCGGGACTCATTGGAAAGCGGCGCGGCTGTTTTAAAACGTCGCCGCCGGCATGGGCAGCTTGCCATCACCCCCCCGGACCCCCAACCCAGGTTTGGGGGGCTGCTAGGAAGCCGCCCATGCCGGCGTCGTCATTTTAAAACAGCCGCGCCGCTTTCCAATGAGTCCCGAAGACAAACGTCAAACTTCCGTGTTTGTCTTCGGGACTCATTGGAAAGTGGCGCGGCTGTTTTAAAACATTGCCGCCGGCATGGGCGGCTTGCCAGCACCCCCCGAACCCAGGTGGCCGGGTGAGCAGCGAGCGAATGGCGGGTGGCCGGGCGAAGGGCGGGCGAGCGGCGAAGGGCGGGCGAGCGGGTGCTGGGGAGGGCTTCTCGCCAGCAAGAGGGGGAGTGAACGGTGTGGGCAGGCTGCGGACAAGCCGTTTGCTCGGGCCGCTTCCCAGCTGAGTACTTAGCTGGGAAGCGGCCCGAGCGAACGGCGTGGGCGGGAGAAGGGCGGGCGCACGGGCAGGCAGGCTGCGGACAAGCCGTTCGCTCGGGCCGCTTCCCAGCTGAGTACTCAGCTGGGAAGCGGCCGAGCGAAGCGGCAGCAGCGAGGAGTTTGCGTGGGCGGTGGGGAAACTCCTCGCTGATGCCCGCCAAGAGGGGGAAGACCTAGGGAAGCCGCCCAGCAGCTGATCTGCCCGGCGCCATCTACGCATGCATGCCCATAGAAAAAAAGGGTGCACATGCGCAGATGGTGTTTTTACTTCCGGGTTCAAAAATCGCAAATTAGCCGTTTCGCAATCATCGGGAGCGCAATACCCGGGGGATCTCTGTATATCCACTGTAAGATGAAATACAGGAAATAGTATAAGGGCAGACTAGATGGACCATGAGGTCTTTTTCTGCCGTCAGTCTTCTATGTTTCTATGTTTCTATGTTTCTATGTGCAGGTGGAGGGCATTGCATTATGGGTGTAGACACACACACATGTGCATCCTTTTTGACGCCCAAGCCAAAAATGTTTCACCATTAGTGTCTTAAATCCTGCTGGCAAAGCAGGTGGCAATCAGTGTACATTTCTTTTTTTTCTCTTTAAATAAAAATATAGTCTTTATTGAGGGTAAACGGGGAAGGGATGCATAAAAGGACTGTAAATGTACACATACAAATGGTATAAGAACTTTAAATATATTTTAGTAGGTTGTTATATATTTAGGAAAGATAAGAGGAGAGAAGGAGAAAAGAAAGAAAGGAAAGAAGAGAGAAAAAGGAGAAAAAAAGAAAAGCAAATTTGTATCTGAAAATATATAAGAAGTTCTGCTTGTTGTCAACCCATGTGTTGACTATATTGATCTACAGCAGTGGTTCTCAACCTTTCTAATGCCGCGATCCCTTAATACAGTTCCTCATCTTGTGGTGACCCCCAACTATAGGTTTAGTGCCAATTCTTCCAACAGATCTTTAAGCTGATTGGCAAGAGGTCAGAGGGACACCCCCCTGTAAACGCCTGATTAGTTGGATTGTAAAAATGTGTTCCGAGATGCCAGAATAGAAGCTTTAGTTGCTAGCACCATTGGAAATTTGTCTTTTCCCATGGTCTTAGGCGACCCCTGTGAAATGGTCATTCGACCCCCAAAGGAGTCCCGACCCCAAGGTTGAGAACCATTGATCTACAGCTTCTAGGTTTGTTACTATTAGCATTCTTGATGGTTATATGGTTTTTATCTTTAATTTGGATTAGTTCTCTGTAGGTTATCATTTTGAGTATTGCAATTTCATCATTGTTATCTGTTTATCTTTCTTCCTGGTTTTTGTGAGTTTTTGAAGTGATTGTGCTAGAAAAACTTCTGAATTTGATGTTTTATTTATATGTTCTCTTTTCCCCAGTGTAAATTAATTATTTTATTTATTTATTTATTGGATTTGTATGCCGCCCCTCTCCGTAGACTCGGGGCAGCAAACAACAATGATTAAAAAACAACATGTAACAATCCAAAACAACTAAAAACCCTTGTTAGAAAACCAAACATACACACAAACATACCATGCATAACTTGTAATGGCCTAGGGGGAAGGAATATCTTAACTCCCCCATGCCTGGCGGGATAAGTGAGTTTTGAGTAGTTTACGAAAGACACGGAGAGTGGGGGCAGTTCTAATCTCCGGGAAGAGTTGGTTCCAGAGGGCCGGGGCCGCCACAGAGAAGGCTCTTCCCCTGGGGCCCGCCAAACTACATTGTTTAGTCGACGGGACCCGGAGAAGGCCAACTCTGTGGGACCTTATCGGTCGCTGGGATTCGTGCGGTACCAGGCGGTTCCGGAGGTAATCTGGTCCAATGCCATGTAGGGCTTTTCCCTGTGAAGACATCATATTTCCCCAACCATTTTGGCTTTTCAGTAGGTTAACTGCTATGTTTTTCAGCTGAAACCCCTTATATTTTTTATTGTTAGCATTTTGTAGGTCATTTAATAATATTCAAGAAAAGCTGCCTGAACCCAAGTACCTTAGAATTGGCACATTAACTGCAGTTACTCAAGTGTGTTCTTCATCATCTTTGCTACCATGAAATCAGTGACAGCTTCTGTTCATTAAGCATTGGTGTAGATGCAGTTCTGATTTTTCAAGAGATTCATAACAAAGGATAATCTATTACATTATTTAACTTTATTATATAATAATAATAATAATAATAATAATTATTATTATTATTATTATTATTATTATTATTATGTATTAGATTTGTATGCCGTCCCTCTCCAAAGATTATTAATAAATTATTATTTTTTATTATTTAATAAATAATGTTTATATAATTATAATATTTTGTTTTCCAAAAAGCTTATCTGAGGCAGCTCCGGATCGCACAAGACCTGGAAACTTTGGAGAAAACTGTTGTGAGGCCTTGCAGTCTCCAAGAAAAATGGGAAAACACACTCTGTTCTTGGGCACTTTTTGTAGACTCCAGAGCTGCAAAAGCAGGGCCTTCAGAGAATCTACATGCCATATGAGAGGCTTTTACTTTCACACAGGCTCTGAAACCTCTGAAAATCTCACAAGAATATGTGCATGATTTTGGTGGCTCCATAGATTGCATAACAGCAGGGGCATCTTGGAGGCTACCAAAAATAACCCAGTATGTTACCTGTGTTATGCATGTCACATCTTCCCCATCACCGGTCTAAGACCATCCCTTACTGCCTCCAAATAGTCCCCCCCTTCTTTCTCTCTCTCTAAAACAAGATGGTCAACCCTGAAGCTGGCCTTGGAGCCTCAGTGATGCCCACTAGAGCTGAGGGACAGGGAGGACGGATTAGAGCTACCTGGGTCTGTGTAGTCAAAACAAAATTATTTTCTCTTGGAAACCAAGGACATTTTCCCATCTGGCTGGAGGAAGGAGGAGTGATGTCACCAGACCTTCCTTGATTGGGCCATAGGACTTCATAAACGGGGTATCCCTTAGCTCTATTACTTGGAGCCTTAAACAAAGGAATTAGACAGATTCAGAAACTAGACCAGTGATGATGAACCTATGGTATGGGTGCCACAGGTGGCCCGCAGAGCCACATCTGCTGGCACGTGAGCTGTTGCCCTAGCTCAGCTCCAGCATGCATGTGTGTGCCGGTCAGCTGATTTTTGGTTCACATAGAGGCTCTGGGAGGGCATTTTTTGGCTTCCAGGGAACCTCCTGGGGGATAGGGGAGGGCATTTTTACCCTCCCCTGTCTCCAGAGAAGTCTTTGGAGCCTGCAGCGGGCAAAAGACGAGCCTACTGGGCCCACTAGAAGTTGGGAAATGGGCCATTTCCAGCCTCCAGAGAGCCTCTGGGGGGGTGAGATAAGCTGTTTTCGCCCTCCCCAGGCATTGAATTATGGCTGTAGACACTTGCACATGATCGATATTACACGCCACACTCTTTCGGCACCCAAGGAAAAAAAAGGTTCGCCATCACCGAACTAGACCATAATCTCCTGAATTCTGCTCAAAAGCATTTGTAGGTAAAGTTTTTAATATAACTTTAGCTTCCACTATTAGGCTTCTTCCATTTATATTAAAAACTGAACATTGCAAACATTTAATTGGGAAACTCTTTTAATATTGAGTAAGTTATTTCCCTTTTTCTACTCTCTCCCCATGGGTATTGGAGGTGTTTAAACTATCTCAGTCATTATTGGCCAATTGAAACATCTTTAAATAATTTTCTATTTTCCTTTCTTGGTAGGTTTTTTTTAAAATCTAGAGGAAGAACAATAATATTGAGCTAAGTGCTTCCAAATTAGAACTCAAAGCAGTTATTGCTTTTTGTGGGGGAAAGGAAAGACCTGATCATGGATTTTATATTTGAAGTTATTTCCTTGGTAGAAATTCGTCAGCTTTAATTCTTATTTTAAAGCGGTGCTGATGTTCTTTTCCCTGAAACTCAAAGATCTTTTCATATGAAATGCGGTTAACTTTTTGTTTTTTGTTTTTCTATTTCAAGAAACCCAGGGGACATCTTTTTGGTATTTAATCTTTCTTGCTTTTCTACATTTTAAAAGAAAAGTGTATTATGTTTAAAGCATTGCAATATTCTCAATTATGATACCTTTTACTGCCTGGAAACTTTAAAAACAATAACAGCAGCAGCAACAACAACAATTTTTGACTGATTTTTGTAATCAATATACTCTGCAACTTGTCAAAAGAATGTCCATTGTGTTGATCATAAGAGATTTCTTTTATTAGTTATTAGGCTAAGTATGACCTTTCCTTCATGGAAGTTTATTGTTTCAGCATTTTAAAAGGTTTCAGCTTCTGGAACAACTTGATTTAATGTCCGGTAGATGTTGGAGAAGCTTACTGTCTCATACTTCTGGCTGTAGTTTTGTCCTGCAAGTTTAAACTTAACACACCCAAAAAATGTGTCTATATCCTTTCTATTAGAAATTATATTTAAAAAAAGACAGTCATTAGCCCATGGGGAAAAAACTCTGTTGGGGGAAAAGGTATTGAAAATACTGCCTATAGGCTTTTGTGACTTAAAAGACTTAAAAAGAGCCTGGGTAACTGCTAGCTGTAGTTCAGCAGTTCAAATCTCATCACTGGCTCAAGGTTGACTCAGCCTTCCAGAATGGATAGAGAGAAAGAGGGAGGGAGAGAAAGGAAAGAGAGATGAGAGAGGAAGGAGGAAAGAGAAAGAGAGAGGAAGGAGGGGGTGCAAATTATGGATGTCAGCGCACGCCCACACTTTCTTTCTTTCTTTCTTTCTTTCTTTCTTTCTTTCTTTCTTTCTTTCTTTCTTTCTTTCTTTCTTTCTTTCTTTCTTTTGTTAGTTCTATGCCACCCAGTCCCGAAGGAACTGCCGCTCAGACACTATACATTTCCGCCCACACTGAAAAATAAAATAGAGGGAACACTGATTCCGCTGCGTCTTATACTCCAAAATATGGTAAATTGTTACATCCTCCTTGGTAGAGACCTTATTCCTCTTAGACTCAACTATAATAGTTAATTATCATCTCACTGATCATTCTTGCGAATGGTTGTGGAGAAAATGTTGGCACAATATCTGAAGAGTACCCAACATGAAATAGATTATTTAGACATTTTTCAGTCAGAGATCAGGATGGTGGGGTATCATGGTTCTTTTGGTTTTTTCAGAAGCATTCAGTACCATTGATCTTTTGGACTACCTAGGACAGTTGGGGGTTGAAGAGATAAAATTAATTGATTTCTGAATAAGACAAGAATCCATTTACTGTACGTGTCTGCTGTTTTTCAGGTAAAAAGAGAAAGGAATTCATTTGGGAAAGAAAAAAAGTAATTGATGTTGCCAGAGGATATGCAGCTTCACACATCCTCTAATTTTTCAAACAGCTGAACCAGATTTGGACCTCTTTTAAAGTTCTGATGCAATTTCTGTTCAACTTTATTATGGAGAAATTCCTTTGTTAGAAAAAAAATGTGGTTTTGGCTGAATGAATTGCTTCATTCAGACTTTGTGAAGTATTTTATGAAATGTATTATAATATATTTGCTCAAATCCACCCACACAACAATACCTTTGATGAATGATTCCCCAGGATGGATTAAAGAAGAACCTAATTTTCTAAAGTGAGCACTTTTCATGAAGTGAGTCTATGATTTACTTACTAGAAATACAATGAGAAAAATGAATTCTACTTGATTAAAAGTTCCTAGGCTTTGACAAGATTGTTATGCCAAGGACTTCTTTCCTACAGGTTATCATTTGAAATACTTATTATGTCAATTATATTGTTGATCATTATCACCTAAGCCCTCTATTGCTGAAATATTAGGAAATTAAATGAAAATGAACAAAGAGGTATCAGCAGTTGAGTTTCTCCTTGAAAACCAACAGATATATATTTGCAACAAGTATCTTCATGCAGCAATGGGATCCTGCCCCCATGGGGATGGGGTGGAGTGACGCAGTGGGTATAGTAAGTTTATGCACCATTTATTGAATAATAGTTTTTTATTGTCCTTCCTTCTCTACTTACCTTAGTATGATCCTTAATTACTTTTAAAATAGGAAATAATTAAATAGTATGTTTTTAACCTATAAACACCTTAATCATTCTAATCATTATCTAGAACTGAACTTTTATAGCAATTAAAGAAAATTGAGCTACTTGCCTAATCTGCTATTATACTTAACCTTGTGGGTTCAGTACAAAACCTTAAAATGTTACTGTGCTCTTCAATAAATTATTTATTTATTAAATTTATTTATTAAATTTGTATGCCGCCCCTCTCCGTAGACTCGGGGCGGCTCACAGCAATGGCAGAGAACAATGTAAAATACAAATCTAATATTTAAAAAAGTAAAAACCCATAATTTTTTAAAAAACATACACACAACATAAACTATATAGGCCTGGGGAAGATGTCTCAATTCCCCCATGCCTGACGACAGAGGTGGGTCTTAAGGAGTTTACGAAAGGCAAGGAGGGTGGGGGCAATCCAAATCTCCGGGGGGGATGGTTCCAGAGGGTTGGGGCTGTCACAGAGAAGGCTCTTCCCCTGGGTCCCACCAGACGACATTGTTTAGTCAACAGGACCCGGAGAAGGCCAACACTGTGGGACCTAACTGGTCACTGGGATTTGTACAGCAGAAGGCGGTCCCGGAGATATTCTGGTCCGATGCTATGAAGGGCTTTATAGATCATAACCAACACTTTGAATTGTGACCAGAAACTGATCGGCAACCAGTGCAGACTGAGGAGTGTGGGTGAAACATGAGCATACCTAGGGAAGCCCGTGATTGCTCTTGCAGCTGCATTCTGCACGATACGAAGCTTCCAAACACTCTTCAAAGGTAGCCCCATGTAGAGAGCATTACAGTAGTCGAACCTTGAGGTGATGAGGGTATGAGTGACTGTGAACAGTGGCTCCCGGTCCAGATAGGACTGCAACTGGTGCACCAGGCAAACCTGGGCAAACGCCCCCCTCACCACAGCTGAAAGATGGTGAAAGATGGTTGTGACTTAATCAACTGAAAAAGAGTCCAAGCACCTACTTGAAAACTTATCTTGGTCGGTAAGTCACTCCCGCCCAGTCACATGACATTTAAGCCACTCCCAGTCACATGATTGTCAAGCCAATCCCACCTGATCACATGGCCAAAAAACCACTCCTACCCAGTCACATACCCACACAACAAGCCATGCCCACAGTGTGGTAGTAACATTTTTTGCAGCCATTCACTCCCTTCATGACACAATAAAAATACTGGAGTAGTAGTGACCTTACTATTTGATAAGAGAATGAGGATTGATCTGATCAAAGAAAGGAGACACCTGAACAGAAACTACCAAAAAACAACTCTAGAGACCTGAAGAGATACAATAGAATTAATATTGGTGATTTCAAATGTTGATCTTGCAGAAGAGTCCTGGAGATATCATGGATAGAAAATAAAATAAACAAATGGATCATAAAAAAAAAGAAGTGAAGATTTTTCCAGCCTTATATGAATTTTGAAAACATAATGGCTCTTGCAATTTGAAGGACTATTTCTAAAGGATAAACATGTTTTATTTCTTTGTAAATATACGATCCTAAAGAAAATAAGTCAGCAACAATTCAGTGTGCCTCCTTTCCTCCCTTTTTGAAATTTATTTGAACAGTTCTTCATCAAATAGTTTTTTTGATTATACCATTGAAATTGAACAAAATATTCACGTATGTAATTTATTTTGATGTTTTGCAGTGATTAAATTTGACACTTATTTATTCTTATTGTACAGCAATAGTTTTTTTTTCCTGTGACACTCAATAGAAGTGAAAGTTGTTCTCTAAAGAAACAGGATAGAATGAATATTGGTGATTTCAAATGTCGGTCTTGGAGAAGAGTCCTGGAGATATCATGGATAGAAAATAAAATAAACAAATAGACCATTAAAAAAAATCAACTTGGAGTTCTCAAAGGACAAATGAGTAAGCACAAAACTCCCATATTTTGGATGTATTAAAACTCTAATGTTGGGAAAGATAGAAGAAAAGAAAGAAGAGGAAAGGTAGATGGACTCAATTATATTATTGCTCTGTTATTGCTGGACCAGGGAAAACAATAACTGGTGGTTGAAGATTCTACTGGGAGTCCAAAAATAGCCAGAAGCACAGGAACACCAATACTTGTTCAAGACCTATTTGAAGTAAGGAACATCTTTATATCTTTTCTTATCTCGAAAGACCTAAGAAAAGCTTGAATGAGGTCAACTGAAGTTGCTTCAATGAAAAATTGTCACCTATAGTTTCTTGTATGGGGCAGCTTCATGGTGGGCTAATATTTTATTTGATCCCTTATCAGTTTACCTATCCTGGAAACCAAACAGAAAAACGCACAAAATAAATAAAAGGTATAACCCATGTTGAATAATTTTAGATCAGTCTGTATTAATTATACTATGTTGTTTTCATCTAATGACAACATGTTTTTTTATACTCTGTAAATGTTAATTGGGAGAGGGGTCCTCTTATACAGGCAGAAAGAAAAGTTTTTAAAAGCAAAGGGATGAGTAAAAAAAAAATAAAACTGCTGAAAAGTGTGGGAGCAAAACCTCATGCACACTCGTGAGATTTTGGCGAGTGATAGGGAGGAATTCATTTTGTAATAACATTTCATATACTATTGAATTAAATTAAACTGCTGACTTTTCACCTTTTGTGTGATTGTGTCATAGAAACATAGAAGATCGATGGCAGAAAAAGACCTCATGGTCCATCTGGTCTGCCCTTATACTATTTCCTGCATTTTATCTTAGGATGGGTATAAATATACAAAAAAGATATAGAGACTCTAGAGAGGGTGCAGAAAAGAGCAACTAAAATGATAAGGGGACTAGAGACCAGGTCATACGAGGAAAGGTTGCTGGAACTGGGCATGGATAGTCTAGTAAAAAGAAGGGCTGGGGGGACATGATAGCTGTATATAGGTACTTAAGGGGTTGCCACAGAGAGGAGGGGGACACACTGTTTTCCAGGGCACCAGAGGGCCAGACGAGGAACAACGGTTGGAAACTGGCCAAGGAAAGATTCAACCTGGAGATAAGAAAGAATTTCCTGACAGTGAGAGCGATCAACCAGTGGAACGGCCTGCCAGCGGAGGTTGTGGACTCCCCAACTTTGGACATTTTCAAGAGGAGATTGGACTGCCATTTGGCTGGGGTGCTGTAGGATTTCCTGCTCAGGCAGGGGGTTGAAATTGACGACCTATAAGGTCCCTTTCAACTCTAATAATAAATAAATATGTTTATCCCAGGCATGTTTAAATTCAGTTACTGTGGATATACCAACCACATCTGCTGGAGGTTTGTTCCAAGCATCTGCTACTCTTTCAGTAAAATAATATTTTCTCACGTTGCTTCTGATCTTTCCCCCAACTAACCTCAGATGGTGCCTCCTTGTTCTTGTGTTCACTTTCCTATTAAAAACATTTCCCTCCTGAACCTTAGTGTCTGTGGCTTCTGTATATGTCTACGGATGTGTATACACCCATGCTTACATACTGTGGTAGAATTCATTTTTTTTACTACTGCTCTGTGGATGTGGTTGATGGGCATGGTGTGGCTTAGTGGGCATGGCTGGGGTAGGATACTGTAAAATCTTCATTCCCTCCCCACTCCAGGGGAACGATACAATAAAATCTCAATTTCTTGCCAATCAGCAGGGATTTGGGAAGCAAACAATAGATGGGGTCGAGCCCAGTCAGAGGTTGTATTTACTGATTTTCCAAACTATTTAAAATTTCCGCTGCTGGTTCTCCAGAACTGGTCAGAACCTGATGAATCCCGCCTCTGCTTACATGTATGAATATATGTATATACAAGCATGTCAGAAATACACTTTTACTGAATATGGTGATAGGAGTGGTTTCAGTAATGGGCAGCCAAAATTTTTACTGCCACACTGTGGGTGTGGCTTATTTTGTGGGTCACGTGACTGGGTAGGAGTGGCTTGCCGGACATGTGACAAGGTGGGAGTGGCTTGAACGATCATCATCGCGTTTCCCACGCTCTCCTTCCTGTGTCACTCCCTGCCTCAGGCTGGGTAGCTAGGCAAATGGGTGCCAATCAGCTGTTGAGAAAAGACGGGGGAGGAAATGGGACCCCTGCAACTCCTGCTGGTGCTGGTCTCCCTGCTGCTTTATGAGGAGGAGGAGGAGGATGAGAGGGTGGGATGCTCAGCTGGAGCTGGACACACAGCTTCCTTTATGTTGTGAGCCACCCCAAGTCATCGGAGAGGGGCAGCATACAAATCCAATAGATAGATTGATAGGTAGGTAGGTAGATAGGTAGATAGATAGATAGATAGATAGATGATAGATAGATAGATAGATAGATAGATAGATAGATAGATAATAGATAGATAGATAGATAGATAGATAGATAGACAGATAGACAAATACATGCATACATGCATACATGCATACATACATACATACATACATACATACATACATACATACATAGATAGATAGATAGATAGATAGATAGATGATAGATAGAGAGATAGATAGATAGATGATAGATAGATAGATAGATAGATAGATAGATAGATAGATGATAGATAGATAGATAGATAGATAGATAGATGATAGATAGATAAATAGATAGATAGATAGATGATAGATAGATAGATAGATAGATGATAGATAGATAGATAGATAGATAGATAGATAGATAGATAGATAGATGATAGATAGATAGATAGATAGATAGATGATGATAGATAGATAGATAGATAGATAATGATGATGGATAGATAGATAGATAGATAGATAGATAGATGATGATGATAGATAGATAGATAGATAGATAGATGATAGATAGATGATAGATAGATGATAGATGATAGATAGATAGATAGATAGATAGATAGATAGATAGATAGACAGACAGACAAATACATGCATACATGCATACATGCATACATACATACATACATACATACATACATACATACATACATACATACATTAATTTCCACTGGTGGAACTGTGTTCCACCTAGTCCTGCCGGCTGGCCACCCCTGAGTGGTTTTAACTATTATTGTCATTATTGGATTAATTTGGAAATAGTGTATTACATAGGCTTATGCTTGTGGTTTTGTTTTTTTTTAAAAAAAGCAGTTTACTACTTCTAGTGGGATTGCCTTAAATTCAGAATCATTTTTCATTCAGGTAAAAAATGCTAGCATTACTTTATCATATCTGCCCTGAATACCTAAAATGGTTGAAACAATAACGCAACAAAACACAAACTCCACATTTCATCCTGAGACATCCTGATGGTAATATTTATCTTCATTAAGCTTCAATGTAATGAACAAATGTTCCAAATCCACTGGGACTTGGATTTAGGCAGCAAAATCTATTATTATGCATATACTGAGGTCAGAGAGAAGAAGATAACACCATGTGTGGATTTTGAAACTTTCAGATACCTATTCTGTGCCCAGTGTGGATGGAAATGAATCATTTTGAAAGTGCTTGCCAGATCTTAAAGCACAGCATTATTTTTTTATGCTCTTGCACACATGTGGTGCTCTTTTGACAAATTGTGTACAATGATGTCCAATCTGTTCTTAAAATCTAAAATGATACTACAGTTAAGGGCAAACTTGTGTATAATATTGGAGGGTGTGATAGCTCAGTGGTTATGAAGCAAAACTTGTCAACTGGAAAGTTGACAGCCCAGGTTCAAGACCCAAATGCCATGTTGCAGGATGAACTCCCACTCTTGAAGGAATGAAAATATGAGTAGATAAATAGATTAACAGAATTGGAAGGGACCTTCTAGTTCATCTAATACACACACACACACACACACACACCCATGCAAGCAGGAGACAGTGGTCCAATCTTTCCTTGAAAGCTTCTAGTGATGAAGCTCTCACAACTTCCAAAAGCAAGCTGTTCCACTGGTTGATTGTTCTATCAGAAATGTTCTCATAATTTCCAGGTTGAATCTCTTCTTGTTCAGTTTCCAGCCATTATTCCTTGTCTGGACTTCAGGTGCTTTGGAAAACAACTTTTACCTCTTCCTCTCTATGGCAGCCCTTCAACTATTGGAACACTGCTATCATGTCTCCCCTGGTCCTTCTCTTCACAAGATTAGCCATGCCCAGTTCCTGTAACCGTTCATCATATGTTTTAACCTCTAGTCCCTTAATCATCTTTGTTGCTCTTCTCTGCACTCTCCCAAGAGTCTCAACATCTTTTTTTATGATGTGGTCTTACTAAGGCTTTATACCTAGGGGTTGGGACCTCTTTGAGGGTCAATAACTATTTCACAGGGGTCCCCTAAGACAATGGGAAAAGACAAATTTCCCAATTGAGTTGGGAGCAGTTTATCTTGAGTTTCTATCTATTGTTTGCCCATGTATTATTGTGGTTGAAGCTGAAGAAGTCATTGTAGCAGACAATGGTATGTACTATATTTAGATTGGATTGCAGGCAGCACAGTTCCTGATTGCCCAAGCCCAGAATTTCAAGTCTGGTGGCATAAGGGTTTCTATTGTGAGTATTAAACACTGCTCAAAAGAAAAAAGAAAAGAAAAGAAAAGAGGGGGGTCACTTAAACAACACAATATAACTCCAAGTAAACCAAACCTCTGTGAAATCAAACTGTCCACTTAGGAAGCAACACTGATTGACAATCAATTTCACATGCTGTTGTGCACATTCAACTTTGTATAGAACAAAGTATTCAATGAGAACATTTCGTTCATTCAGATCTAGGATGTTATTTGAGTATTCTCTTTATTTTTTTCAGCAGTATATTTATTTGGGGGTCAAATCAGATTTGAAATTAATCATATAAATGCAATCAATGCTATATGTTTAAATAATTAAATGGGCTGTTTCAGAACCATTTTAGATGGGGAAAAGCAATTTAATTTTGGCCCAAGCTTCTTTTTGTATTTTTTAAAAAAGCTTCTCGTTAGGACAGACTGAAAGATCATTGAGGAGACCATTTTTCTAGGAATTTCAAGTCTTGTGGGTTTGCTTGGCAGCTCATGTTCCCCTTAGGCTGCTATTGACATAATAGAAAACCATGTAGTTTAATTGCATTTATGCAAAAAAATTCTTGTCTAGCTTGGCCAGAGCAGCTCAAAACATACTTAAAAAAAAAAGAGGAACATTAAGACTTGTTTCAAATATGAAAATAAATAAAAAACTCTTTAAGAAACCACTCCAAGGCAGAAACCCTAAGTGAATTTACATAACTCATTAATGGGTTTTTAAAATAACATACCAAAACTCTCATTCGAAGGCATTTTTTAAGAGGGTAATTTTAATACACGTAGCTTAAATGGTACTGTGATACATTTATAGCTTCAGAAGAAAACTAAAAGGAAAATGGCATATACGCAAACACAAACACATACATGCACAATTAAATAGAGAAAAAGTAACCAAGCATTTTGTCTCTGACTGTAAACTGAATAGATTGAAATTGAACTTAAATCCAGTCTGATAAGTGGATACCTTCATGAAATTTCAGTATAATTAGACTTTCAAAAAAAGAACCATCAGCTATTGCTAAGTATCCAGCATCTGTGTGCTGACTATGTATTTTACATAGCATCTTGGTTTATCAAATGGACAATAATTATGCAGATATATTTAACTCATTTATCTTTATTTACTTAATTGAATTGAATGAATGAATTAACTCAGTTTCATTAATTTAAGCACTTGCTCAAGGAAAGAAAGGAAAGAATTATCTAGCTCCATTATTTCTATTTTTAAATTAATCAAGAAACCAACACTCCAGATCTATGGAAATGTAGTCTTTTAGGTCTAATGAAGGCAACCCACCCATCTGTCCTTTATTAGACATTAAGAACATAGAATAGAATAAGATGCTGTCTTGTGGTGGTTAGCTCTGACCCAGCTCCTGCCCCAAGGACGGATGTGGGGGAGACATCCACATGCTGCAGGCCTGTTTTGCCCTGGGTGGAATCTGCTGATGAAGGCTCCTCTGACCAAGAAGACATTAGTGACAGGGAGGAGGAGAGTGTGGCAGACAACTCAGAAGGAGATCAATTATCTAGCTCCTTCTTGGATTCAGAACAAGAGTTAATGATACAGCCACGCATGCGGAGAGTGATGCATAGGCAACAACAACTGAGAGAGTATTATCAAAGAAAATGAGGCCACCTGTGATTGGGTGGGGCTGTGGTAATTAGTGAGGCTGCTATAAAGAGCAGCCTGTGGGTTTGGCCATTGTGGAGGATTATCTGATCGTGTTTCGTGACTGCTGTACTGACTTTTTGTGTGCTGATTTTTCCCCGCTTTGAAACTAAACCAGGGCAAAGTGTATTTCACTTTGTGAAAAAAGAAGGACTGAATTGCCTCACAGAACTGATAAGGGACTTGTACAAATTACCAGTTTGTTGGGAGATGAGTGCTCTTTGCTATACCAAAAGAGGGCTTGGTTTAAGTGAATTTTCATTATAAAGAACTTTGTGTTGAATTTTCAAACGTGTGTATGTCTGAAATTGTCTCTGTGCATTTGTGGGAGGATTCTATCAGAGAGCTCGACAGAACATGTCTCATGAATCAGAACACTGAACCATTTCGCTCAACATTTTGGGATAGATTGTGGTTCTCTGACATTCTAGTCATAAATATGCCATCAAATTTTGGTCAACAGACTACAAAGAAAAAGAGGTTGAAACTTTGGAAAAAGTTCAGAGAAGAGCAACTAAGATTATCAAAGGCCCGGAAATTAAAACATATGAACGATTGCAGGATTTGGGTTTGGGTCTAAAGAAAAGAAGAATTAGGGGCAGCATAATAGCAGTATTCCAGTTCTTGAGTGGCTGCCACAAATAAAAGGGGGTCAAATTATTCTAAAAAGCACCAGAGGGCAGGACAAGAAACAATGGTTGGAAACTAATCAAAGAAAGAAACAACCTGGAATTAAGGAGACAGCGAGGACAATTAACCAGAGGAACAAAATTGCCTTCAGAAATTGCATGTGGTCCATCACTGGAGGTTTTTGAGAAGAGCCTGGACAATCACTTATCAGTCAGTGATGGGGAACCCATGGCATGGGTGCTACAGGTGGCACATGGAGCCATATCTGCTGGCATGCAAGCTGTTGCCCTAGCTCAGCTCCAATGTGCCTGTGAGTGCCGGCCAACTGATTTTTGGCTCGCACAGAGGTTCTGGGAGGGTGTTTTTGGCTTCAGAGAGCCTCTGGGGAGGATGAGGGAGGGTGTTTATACCTTCCCCTGGTTCGAGGGAAACCTTTGGAGCCTTTGGAGCAGGGGTCCCCAAACCTTTTACACAGGGGGCCAGTTAACTGTCCCTCAGACTGTTGGAGGGCCGGACTATTAAAAAAACTATGAACAAATCCCTATGCACACTGTACATATCTTATTTTAAAGTAAAAAACAAAATGGGAATATACTATTTAGAGGGAGGGAAGAAGTCTGAAATTCATATATGTTTATGTTTTGTTTTTAATTTTATTTTGTTGACATCTAATTGTAGGTTTTCTTGGCTTATAGAAAAATGTATAAAGAAAGAAGGAAGCACTTTGGCATAATGGTTAATAAGTTAGAAATATAATTGGTGTACTTTTTGAAGGAACATTAAGGAGGGAATTTAATTAAAAGAAAATGAATGTAACTGGATGACAAGATTAGAAAAAAAATTTGCAACTTTTTTGATGATTGATATTAGTTACTAACAAAATACCACATTTTATTCATAGAAAATTAGATGGAACACTGTGTTGTGTCACTCACCCGTGGGCCGGATAAATGGCCTCAGTGGGCCGCATTCGGCCCGCGGGCCGTAGTTTGGGGACCGCTGCTTTGGAGGGTGAAGTACGAACTTACAAAACCCACCAGAATTTGGGAAACAGGCCATCGCCTCCAGAGGGCCTCCGGGGGGGAGCTGTTTTTGCCTTCTCAAGGCATTGAATTATGGGTGTGGGCATTCACGCATGTGTGATAGCACACACACACATGCTTTCGGCACCCGAGGGAAAAAAAGGTTCACCATCACTGGTATAGGTTCTCCTGCTTGAGCAGGAAACTAGAAGACCTGCAAGGTCCCTTCTAGCTCATTGCTTCTAAAATAAATAAATAATTGACCGATTGACCAGTCTTCCCTTTTTATTCAAGAAAGTGACTAAGATCAGTGGAACCCCAGTGGTGAGCTCCCTACCAGTGCATTAGGTGACTTTGTACCAGTAGCAGCAGCTAGATTGCACAATTTGCACACGACAAACTACCAGTCTGCCGGGCAGTACCATCCTTTTTCTTGATTTTTTTTAGCTTGTTTGCTTATTTACTTGTTTAGCTTGTTTGCTTGTTTGCTTGTTTAGCTTGTTTGCTTCATGCGCATGCAAGGGGACGCTCACAATGCGAGATTTTGATTCTCTTGAAAAGGTATGCCCATTGAATGTTTCCGACCGAATTCCCCAAATCTATCACATAAGAACCTAAGAAGAGCCATGCTGAATCAGGCCAAAGCCCATCGAGTCCAGCACTCTGTGTCACACAGTGGTCCACCAATTGCACATGGGGATCTTGAGCAGAAAGAGAAGGCAAAATCCTCCCTTTCCCTTTAGCCCCAATGAATGGTATCCAAGGGAATCCTGCCTGCCTCAACCAACATTTGGACATTTTTGCAACTTTTTTAAAAAATGAGGACATTTGTCCCATATTCACACTTACTAGAAATCAACAAATGTCTTTGCATTTCTGTTTTAATTGGGATTGCTATTTTAAAATTAGTATGTTTGCCACCTTTGCTTCAGCAGCCCAAAAGACCTGCTTAATGTTGATAGCATTCTGTCAAACCATTTGCAAATATTTATCACTAAACCTAACGTTGTTAGGCCAGTGAACGTTTATGAGAAAACTGCTCTTTGGGCTGCAGAGCAACAGAAAACATGCTTGAATGCCATCTCAAAATATCACATATTCGTTTCTGAATAGTTTTCTGGAATAGGCTATTGAGTTTCTCCCTTGCTCTCTCTGCTGGCTGTTGTTGACAAGCAAGGATTAATGGTCTCTCTTCTGTTTGGAAGAAACGTGAAAGGTCTCTGCCAAAGGACTAGGAGGAGCTGGCTTGCAAATGTATAGCTTAAAGCTCTAGGGAGAAACATGCATCAACATTTGTGCTTTTTGCTGATCTGTAGCCCAAGGAATATGCTAATTATGTTAGTTTAACTGGTTCAAATGTATAAGACTTGGAGACAGATTTAAAAATAAAACAGCTCTTATTCTCATAGCCTGCTGAGTGCATCAGAAAAATTATTTTAAAGTAGGCCTTACAGGAAAAAAAAATGTGAGTAAGAAGCAGAGACATCTGGGAGATGCCAAAAGGGCCATAAAAGCATTGTTTTGTATGGTATGATTTATGACATTTACATCAGTGGTATTTTGATGTGAGTAATGTATAATTTGCATCGTTATATCAGCTTTTCCCAATTTCAGCAGCTTTAAGATGTGTGGACTTCAAGTCCCAGAATTTCCCAGCTGGCCTTACACATGTGATGTCACTTGCCATCCATCCACACACACAATAAATGATATATTTTTGCAACATTAACAGTTAAATGCACATCTAATGCATCTACATACACAGGACTAAGATCATAGACATGATGAATGTACTAATTATCATATCAATCAAGAAGAAAATCTTCTAGGTACATGCATTCTATAATTTTGTAAACAACAAACTCAAAGACTCCAGATCCATCCCTCCCCTTAAAGGACCAAATGATAAAAACTACAATGATGAAACTTTAAAGCAAACCTCTATAACACATTCTTCAGCTCAGTCTTTTTTAACAGTAATGGATCTTGTCCATCATTTCCTAGTCGCACCTAAATCAACTTCAATGATCTAACAGAAATCGCTTTTACAGAAGAAAATGTTAAAAAGTCATTATGCAACTTAAAACCATCTCTATCAATTGAATCCGATGGTCTATGTGCTTACTTTAAAAAGCTCTCCTCTACCTTAGCTGAACCTCTAAGCATAATTTTTAATAAATTCTTCAGAACCAGCTCCTTACCCAAACTATGGTCACTAGCCGGAGTCCTCCCTATCTTCAAAAAAGGAGATCCAAGTATAGTTGAAAATTACCGACCAATTTTGTTGGGTTGTGTCACTTGCAAAGTTATGGAATAAATCATTAACCAATCCACTACACTCCACCCTGAAACTAATAACCTACTTTCTGGCTTCAGAAAAAAGCTATCCTGTAATCTACAACTCTTACACTGCAAAAATGTATGGACTACTCAACTTGATCAGGGTAAATCAATAGACGCAATCTACATTGTCTTTTGTAAAACCTTTGACTCTGTAGTTCACAACAAACTGCTTCATAAACTAAAATCTTTTAGTATCTCTGGACCACTGTATGATTGGTTAACAGCATTCTTGCATATCAAAATAGGAACTGCTATATCTAATCCTGCTCCTGTCAACAGTGGAGTCCCTCAAGGCAGGGTCTTAGGACCAACTCTCTTCATACTCTACATAAATGATCTTTGTGGCCACATTACAAACAACTGTGTTCTAGTTTTGTGTACCTCTTATCCTTATTTAACTATTAAATGCATAAAGTAAACTACCTTTTCCTATATCTTTTTTATACTTACAACAGTAATTAGGACAAAGAAATGATGTTGAGTTGGCCATGCCTATCCAGTCACATATCCACCTAGCCACACCCACAGAACCTATTGTTAAATTATTTGAGTCACTTTGCACCTTTAAGAAACACCTCTTCTACTAATTAAGAATAGGAATAAGAATTAATTGAGTTGTTTTGCATATTTCCGAGCTTTCTTTTGCAACCTTGGTTTAATCCAAGTAATATACAATAAAAGACATTGCAACTGAAAATCAAATTATAAAGCCACTCTAAAACTTGAATTAGTTTAAAACGATGCATGGCCATTAAAAAAAACAACATTTCTCTGAAAATACTTTTTAATATATTTCAGGTGGAAATTCCATTAGGTAAGTGTTATTGCAAATAATTTCCCCTCTCTATTGCCTGAAAATGTTTATTTATTTTATTTTTTTATATTTGTCAAACAAGTATAGAATTATAGTTCATATTAGCATAACAAAGTATGAAGAAATGATAAAAAGGATAATAAGACAGAAGGGCAGGCACAATAGTGTAATTATGCACGCCGCTTACACACCTCTTAGAAAAGGAGAGCGGTCAACAGTAGATAATTTAAGGTTGAAGATCTTGGGGTTAGGGGAAGAAACAACAGAGTCAGGTAGTGAGTTCTAGGCATTGATCACTGTTGCTGAACTCATATTTTCTGCAATCAAGTTTGAAGCAATTTACATTTACAGCAGCCGATAAGGTCCCACAGAGTTGGCCTTCTCTGTGTCCCGTCGACCAAACAATGTCGTTTGGTGGGCCCCAGGGGAAGAGCCTTCTCTGTGGCGGTCCCGGCCCTCTGGAATCAACTCCCCCAGAGATTAGAACAGCCTCCACCCTCCTTGTCTTTCGCAAATTACTCAAGACCCACCTTTGTCACCAGGCATGGGGGAGTTAGGATATTCCTTCCCCTAGGCCATTACAAGTTATGTATGGTATGTTTGTGTGTATGTTTTGTTTTTATAATAAGGGTTTTTAGTTGTGTTATTAAATTGGATTATTACGTGTTGTTTTTTATCATTGTTGTTAGCCGCCCCGAGTCTGCGGAGAAGGGCAGCATACAAATCCAATAAATAATTAATAATAATAATAATAATAATAATAATAATAATAATAATTAGTTTGTATCTATTATCTGCTCTTGTGTTGTTGTTGAAGGTGAAGTGGTCACTAACAGGAAGGACGTAATGGTGTATGATCTTATGAACAACAGTTCAGAGGTCTTTGACTCACATTTTTGTTTCATGGGCATTTGATGTGTAAGATGCACTCAAATTTTCACCCTCATTTGGAGGGGGAGGGAAGTACGCAGGGGTGGGCTACTGCCCGGATTGGGGGGGGGGGATGCAGTGGGGTAGCAAAAATGGAGCTCCACCCCAGAGCACCCAATTTGCACTGAAATATGTTGAAACAAAATGCAGGGCATCCTGCATAAGCCACGCCCACAGTGTGGTAGTAAATCTTTTGGTAGCCCTTCACTGGAAGTACATCTTATACTCTGAAAAAACAGGTAAATGCATTCTTAATTAAATGAGTACTCAGTCTTCCCAAGCTTTGTATTTTAGTGTTTATAAAGTATGGAGCACTATAAAATGAGAATCAAGTTCTAATTATACTTATAAGGCTGGTTTTTATTTTTCTTTAATAGTCAAGATGCTGTTTCAATACTTTTAATGAAACAATTTAAGGAAATTGTTGCCTTTGTTTACATGCATAGCAACAGCCTTAATGCCAAACTCCCACGCATTTTAAAGTTAATGGTAATTATTGTGCATAACAAACATCCTGTTTGTTATGAACAAAATTCTTCCTGAGTCAGCTGGAATAAATAATATTTTAAATCTCCCTCTACCTCAAAGCTTGTCTGAAGTGGCCGAGATGAGCAGAGGGCTGAAGTTAGAATTTCTACCCATCTATGAACCACATGTACCTTAGCAATGGGACTGTTTCTCTCTTCCCCCTTTTCCTGTTTTGTCCGCTGGATCGGTACAGGGGGGCAAACTTAGCTTTGCTGTCCATTGCAGCCAGGAATCTCAAAGCCAAGAATGAACATTTGCCCCGGAAGCGGAGTAAAGACGCTGAGACATATTGTGGATTAAATAAAGGGTCATTTTTATTAAATTAACATAAATTTAAATAACGTAACTTTAAATACGTAGATTTAAATATTTAAATTCCACATAACTAAGGACCTGCAGAGGCCAAAACTAACGGGGCGGAAATTCCTACCAGAAACTTCCTTGGCAACATTGGGCAAAAACTCCTTGCTGAACCAGGTGAAGGTAGCCACCTTCACCTGGATCCAAGCCATGCCCCTTAGTCGTGTAGGAGGAGCTCACCCTCCAATCCCCATGGGAAATTGGATCCGGTGATTCCCATGGACATCCTCTCTCCAGTCCCCGACGTTGTTCCAACCTCTAGTTCCTGGAGAGAGGTGGTCTATCACCCTTTAAAGGATGCCCAAAGGAGCATGCCCAGTTGCTTCTAATTGTCCATTTCCACCCCTAACCTGCCAACCCCAGTGACCAAAGGGAGGCCTATGCTGACATCTATGTGCGCCGCACCCCCTAACCAATCCAATCCGTACCGTCAGTGTGGAATAGGCGAAAAAACAGCTGCCTCTAAAGGGGAGGCCGCAAAAAATTCCTATTCGGCCCCGAAGCAACCTCCTAAGGACACACTGTTAATAGTGGAGGGTGGATGGGTGTTCGCTTCCAAGGGCAGCGACAGCAAGGAGGAGGTCCTGTTCGGATCGCCCTTAAATAGGGCAATCTAGGACCTCCCCTTGCATCCAACATGCAGTGCGCCTTCCTGGCATGCTGTCAAAAGCCAAACTTCCGGGGCAATTTCGGCCAGAGGTTTAAGCCGCCGGTCGGGCATTTGTGCTACAACCAGCCCTAGATTGGCCTCCTGAAAACTCCATCCTTCAAGGATCCTAGCCAAAGTTTTATGTGCCACTCATTGAAGTGGAGGGAGGGGCTGGAGCTAACAAGTGGACATGTTAAGTCCCCGACGGACCCCAATCTGTCATCAGGAGTCAAAACTTCAGCAGCTATATGATGGAGTTTGCAGGGGCCCTGTGCCTGCCTATCTAGTGCCGGGATAGCACAAGCATTCGTTCTTGGCTAGATTCGTGGCTACAATGGACAGCAAAGCAATGACCCCACCGTGCGCAGAAGCAGAATCTCGCGTCAAATGCACTTGCACCCATCGCTGGGAGCACACTGGTAGTGCCAGCGATGGGCAGCCCTTTACTGATGGACATGCAGTATATCATACACATCATATACATATACAGTGGTACCTCTACTTACAAAATTTGTTCGGTGACCAGGTTCTCAAGTAGAAAAGTTTGTAAGAAGAAACAATTTTTCCCATAGGAATCAATGTAAAAGCAAATAATGTGTGCGAATGGGGAAACCACAGGGTGAGTGGAGGCCCTGTTTCTTCCCAGGAGATTCCTAAAGAGGCCCCACGGAGGCTTCTCCCTGCCTTTTCCGGCCCTGTTTCCTCCCAGGAGATTTGTAGAGAGGCCCCACAGAGGCTTCTCCCTGCCTTTTCTGGTTACAGTTTCGGAGACTCAGGTTTGTAAGTGGAAAACTCCCCCTGGAGATTAGGATTGCCCCCACCCTCCTTGCCTTTCGCAAACCCCTTAAAATCCACCTCTGTTGTCAAGCATATGGCAGCATACAAATCTAATAAATAAGAATTAATAATAACAACAACTCGTGTTTCTTTTTACGTGAAAGGACCGCCCTTTGCTTGCAGCGCCGCTGTGGTGTCCTTTTTCATAAAAATAACAATGTTTATTTTTACGTGAAGACCTCCCTTTGAAGGAGCTGGGGAATCCCTCCCACGAAGAGATTCCGGGGGAGGAGCTTTGACATCACCGGCAGGTTACTAAGGACGCCAAGGTGATCACTTCCTGGATTCCACCCCCGGAATCTCTTCGTGGGAGGGATTCCCCGTTTGGGTTCGGGTTTGGTTCAGGTTTGGCTGAATTTTGCGTAAAATTCGGCCGAACTTGCCGAACCTGAACACCGTTGGGTTCGCCCATCATTAATAATGATAATGATAATGATAATGATAATGATAATGATAATGATAATGATAATGATAATGATAATGATAATGATAATGATAATGATAATGATAATGATAATGATAATGATAATGATAATGATAATGATAATGATAATGATAATAATGTGAGAAGTGGCAAAAAAACTCTTCAGCACCTGGTTCTTATTTAGAAAAGTTTGTAAGTAGAGGTGTTTGTAGGTTGAGGTATCACTGTATATGATGGACGTATATCAATAGACCTGCGGGCCCTCTGTCACTTTTAACAATTGTACACCCATCATGGCTGATGGATATGTTAATGTTACATTAATGTAACCTTATATTTCCCTTCAATGTGCAAAGAAAGTTCCTCTCAATGCCCCCACAATGACAATTGGTTACAGTTAGAATCTAATGTTAACTGCTGGCTCCGAAGCTAGTATTATAAAACAGATGCACTTATTGCTTCAATATTCAGTTGACGTAGAAATGCAGTATGCCTTTGATTTGTCTGCTCTCCATTCAGAGTCAGGCAAAGCAGCATTTGGAAAGGACCCCCTGCCCAGTACTCTTGGGAAATAGGCATATGATTTTAAGGAAGGACTTGGCAGCTGCTCGAATGAATTCTACAGTTGAGAAAAAATGACATTGGAATGGAAGTGATGAGCATTGAACGACTGGGTTGAATATTCAAAACCATCACTGGAGTTTCATGGCAAATAGAAAAATTGAAGCTCCTGAATTGGAAAATGTCAGCACAATTTTATTAGTTAAGCTGTACTGCCAGTCATCCATCTTGAGTTAAAGTTAAAAAATATGTGCAGAAGGAGTCTTCCAAGTACAATTTCCACTCCAGCATGACAAGCGTGTTGTAATTTTTATATGCAAAGGCATGTCATGTTAGCTTAGCTTGCTGGCAAGCTCACTTCTTGTTTTCCCCCTTAAGATCCCATGGCTGTTTCTAGCTAGTTTTAATAATAATACCAGCTCTTATTTGAACCAGCATCCATCCACCTTTCTCTGAGATGAGAAACTAAAAACAACCTGGCTTGGTAAGTGATTTGGTAAAAAAAAAAAACCATCAATAAGCTCTAGATGGTATGGTAAGCAGGCAGTCAGAAAAAAATTATAGAACAGGCAGTGATAAAGTTGCCCCCTACTGATACCCATAAAACTGTATTATCGCATAGTAATCAAATTCCAGATTAATAAGAATAATACTTTTATCTTTTTAAAGGGATGCCCTTCATTTTGAATGCTATCATCTTCTCTCTGTAGTTGATTTGATTTTCTTTGAATTGCTTTGACCAAACTCGATTGCAGAACATACAGCTTCAGCAATAGAGTGATCAATGCCTGGAATGCACTACCTGACTCTGTGGTTTCTTCCCCAAACCTCAAAATATTTAACCTTAGATTGTCTACAGTTGACCTTTCCCCATTTCTAAGAGGTCTGTACAGGGGGTGCATAAGCGCACCACTGGGCCTTCCATCCTTGTCTTACTATCCTATTGTCCTCTTTTATTATTACTTTTTACATATGTTATGTTTTACAAATTAGTAATAATAGTAACTACTATCTTATACATGTTTGACAAATAAATCAATGAATGAAAGAATGAATCAATAATTCAATAATTCAATAATTAATTCAATAATTCAATAATTAATTCAATAATTCAATAATTCAATAATTAATTCAATAATTCAATAATTCAATAATTCAATAATTCAATAATTCAATAATTCAATAATTCAATAATTCAATAATTCAATAATTCAATAATTCAATAATTCAATAATTCAATAATTCAATAATTCAATAATTCAATAATTCAATAATTCAATAATTCAATAATTCAATAATTCAATAATTCAATAATTCAATAATTCAATAATTCAATAATTCAATAAGCTTATATCTTTGCTGCCTATTCCTTGTCATGTACATATACATATAGCCAAGATGCACTGCTACATAACATATGAAAATTATAACACTACAATTTTTGCTTGTCTTCCAACAATAATATATATTTGTTCTATTGCTATTGCTTAGTGCTACAGCTAACTGTGTTTCAGTTTTTATTAGCTCTAGAAATGTTATCTGTGGAGATTAGACACAGATACAAAAATACGATTGAATACTTACGTCTACAGATATATATCTATTATTTTTTAAACATTCCTCATTCAATTATTTTTTGTTCTTCCTATATTGTCCTTATGGATAGAAGTCGGGTTGGCATGCTTTCATATTTAGTATTTTTCACACACAAAGTTAACCTCAATTTCACTTTCTTATAAACAACTTTGCTAAATTTCTATTAAAATGAACTAGACAAAATCCAAATGGTCAAAACAAAACTGCAATCCTTATACTATTATTTATTTATTTGAAATGTACTTATATGAATGATTTATATTCTGGACTGAATATATTTAATTTTTTAAATTAAGGGAGACTAGGATAGTGCTATTTCGGCCTTATTCTGGTCTCATCAGCTAGCCAAACCCTTACTGGGATTTGATCATAGGGCTTCTGCCTTGTAAAGCAGAGAATTAACCTCTAGGCCACAGGATCTGATCCCTTCAGCTTTGTACCAGGGAGGGGCTAAATGTTTTTTCTGTCGGATCACCCTGGTATAGGCAAAAGGGAACTGTGACGTTCCTTCAATATTCAATATAATAATAATAATAATAATAACAACAACAACAACAACAACAACAGAGTTGGAAGGGACCTTGGAAGTCTTCTAGTCCAACCCCCTGCTTATGCAGGAAACCCTACACTACATCAGACAAATAGTTATCCAAAAACTTCCAGTGTTGGAGCATTCACAACTTCTGGAGGCAAGCTGTTCCACTGATTAATTTTCTAATTGTCAAGAAAATTATCCTTAGTTCTAAATTACTTATCTCTTTCTTTAGTTTCCACCCATTGCTTCTTGTTCTACCCTCAGGTGCTTTGGAGAACAGGTTGACTCCTTCTTCTTTGTTGCAACCCCTGAGATATTGGAACACTGCTATCATGTCTCCTCTGGTCCTTCTTTTCATTAAACTAACCATGCCCAGTTCCTGCAACCATTCTTCATATGTTTTAGCCTCTAGTCCCCTAATCATCTGTCAGGAAATTTCTGCTTAGTTCTAAGTTGCTTCTCTTCTTGTTCAGTTTCCATCCATTACCTCTTGCTATACCCTCAGGTGCTTTGGATGGGTGGACTTCAATTCCCAGAATTCCTCAGCCAGACATGCTGACTGGGGTATTCTGAGGATTGACATCCACTCATTTCAAAGTCACCAAGGCCATGAAACACTGTTCTAGAACATACTGTATATTGCTGGAGAGACGGAGTAACGACACGGACACCAGAGCTGGATTTAAAATTGGGTCATTTTTATTAACATAAATTTGCATAATTTATTCAAATACTTTGCATAAATTAGCATAAACAACTATGACCCGGAACTGGACCTGCAGGGTCAAACAAATACTTCCGGGGCGGAAATGACGTTATGCCAGTAAACATTCCTGGGCAACACATGGGCGTATCTCGATGCAAGGTCCAGGTGAGGGCCAGGCCGTCACCTGTGACCTTTTCTGCCATGCTGTGCATGAGGGGGGTCCCACCGGCTAACCCGAATCGGGGAATTAAAGGTGCAGGACCCAAAGACAGGTTCCCCCCAGCTGCTCAGGCAGAAACTCCCTCCATGAGCTTGCAGAGAACCTGTCAATCATCCCCAAAGATGCCCAAGGGAGAACGCGCGGTTGCTAAACCACCCAATTTTCCGCCCCTAACCTGCCTACCCAAATGACCAAAGGTAAGCCAATTAACCTAATTAATGCAAGCACCCCCTAACCGCACAGCCATCACCCCAGTGTGGAATGGGCGAAAAAACAGCTCAGCTAAGAGGCAGAACTGCAAAAAATTCCCATTCGGCCCCCTAAGGGCGACCCCTAAGCACACTGCAAAATAGTGGAGGGCGGGCGGGTGTCTGCTCTGTAGCTTGGTCCGGGCGAAAAGGAAGAGCCCCGGGCCTGCTCGCCCTTATATAGGGCAAGCAGGCCCCGCCCGGACCAATCAGGGGCCTGGCCAATCAGGCCCCGATCTCCCGAGCGAAGTCTCGCATCGCGAGACTTCGCCCGGGATCCAAGATGGCGGCCGCCATGAGGGACCGTGTCTCCCGGTCCCTCCAGCAAAGCCTGCCTGCCGGGTAAGTCCGGCGCTGTCATTGCTGGAGAGACGGAGTAACGACACGGACACCAGAGCTGGATTTAAAATTGGGTCATTTTTATTAACATAAATTTGCATAATTTATTCAAATACTTTGCATAAATTAGCATAAACAACTATGACCCGGAACTGGACCTGCAGGGTCAAACAAATACTTCCGGGGCGGAAATGACGTTATGCCAGTAAACATTCCTGGGCAACACATGGGCGTATCTCGATGCAAGGTCCAGGTGAGGGCCAGGCCGTCACCTGTGACCTTTTCTGCCATGCTGTGCATGAGGGGGGTCCCACCGGCTAACCCGAATCGGGGAATTAAAGGTGCAGGACCCAAAGACAGGTTCCCCCCAGCTGCTCAGGCAGAAACTCCCTCCATGAGCTTGCAGAGAACCTGTCAATCATCCCCAAAGATGCCCAAGGGAGAACGCGCGGTTGCTAAACCACCCAATTTTCCGCCCCTAACCTGCCACAGGAGCGGGGGTCAGATCTCTATCTTGGCCCCCCGACTCCCCCCCTATCTGCGCCAGCTCACGCAGAGACCGCTGCAGGTCCTGTAAGAAGATGGCGTTCCCCTGGTCAGACAGGTGAACGCCATCATCACGGTAGAGCCATGGCTGGTCTATTGATATAAGGGGATGAGGTATTACTACTCCACCCAACTCTCTAACTGTTTTACCCGTAGCCCTATTCACCCGTCGCCTAGCCCGGTGAATGGCCCTAAGGGAAGAGGCATCCCTCCAAACAAGCCTAGGTAATAGTTCTGACCACACCACTTGCGTGGTGGGCCAGACCTCACGAAGCCTTCGCAGGTCTTCGCGTGCCTAAATGAACAGCGCCAGGCCTCCCAGTATGCACTGGTCATTGCCACCTAAGTGCAATACCAGCCACCTGGGTGCGGCCACAGGACACTGCCCACCCAAACCCAATTGGGAACGACTCCAGGAGCCGCCCCCCATATTGCCGGGCGCAGCCACAAAATGCTGACCGCCCAGCCACACCGGTAGGAGACCCTCCCACCGCATACCTCTCCGGCCCATCCAGGCAACCCTGACCCACCGCCCCAGGGACGGCTGGGTCCCGACAGCGCTCCTGGCCGCCAGGCGGCCGGCCCAGCAAATCATGCTGTGCCACACAGCAGCGCCGTCGGTGTCACGTCAGCCTGGGGACCTGCAAGAGGAAACACACGCAGAGAGGTCACCTAGCCTAAGCCCTGCCTAGGATCCTCAGCGGGCCTAACATAACCCAAATATGCTGCTGACCGCCAGCGGCCGATCACCCGAATCCAGTGGGCCGGGAAACCAGAAAGTGCCATGCCAGTGGCGGCGCCGACACGGAACGAACGCGTTCCATAACCGGCGGGATCCGTGCCCACCTGGGCCATAGCCCTGGGTACTAACACACCAAAGTATAAACGGGTCAGAAGGGGTACCGTCCCAATGCCTAGACGGGTACCCCAGACCTGATCCCCACAGAAAACACCAAAGCTGTAGGGCGGCCACCGTACACCGATTGGTCGGCGGCCGCACCAAGATAGATGGTAACCCCTCTGCGTAGCTGATCCGACTCAGACCGCCTTACCACAAGGGACCCCCCCCTTGTCTAACGGCCAGATCAGCGTGCTGGAAGGCACGGAGCGAATTGCCAGCCTGAGATGAGGCCAGGCCTCACTGGCCCCAAGGGCCCCAAGCATGACACCAGTCACTGCCCCAAAAAGACGGGCCTCTTACAATGAGGAACACAGACTGCCAAAAACCACGTTGATTAAAGCCAGCTGCTCCACCGTCGAGCCTGACGAGTGTCACCAGGGGCCCCCCGCCCGCTCCCTCGTACGGCCTTCCAGCACCTACCGGATGCAAAGTCACCCGAAAAACTGCAAACCTCCCCGCCTTGTACAGAAAGGCGAGGCCGGCTAACCAGGACCGGATCATCCCAACTGACAGGCCACGCTGCCCAAGCTGAACGCAGAACCCGGCCAGGCGCTATACAGGGCCGGGCCAGCTAAGCTGGTGACCCCAGCCCTGCCTGAAATCCCCAAACACCTTGCCCGCACGCTGGTATGCCCCCAGGTGCCGGGCGCCACAGACAAGGGGATTGCCCGGGATGCCTATTCTCTCCACCACTCTGGATCCCTCCCAGACTCCAGAGGTGGCCGGGAAACTCCTCTGGCAACTCTCGGGCCCACGGGGCCAGGGTCCGAAACTTGGACAACTGACCACGGGACAAGGCATCAGCAACCCCGTTATCCAACCCGGGGACATGCTTAGCCAAAAACAATGCGTTTAGAGACAAGGACCTGTGCACAAAATGGCGGACAAGCCGCATAACCCTGTCGCTCTTTGAGGACAGGGCATTCACCACATGGACAACCGCTAGGTTGTCACACCAGAAGTGCACGGTCTTGTCCCTAAACTGCTCCCCCCAAAGCTCTAAGGCCACTATTAAGGGGAAGAGCTCCAAGAACGTAAGGTCCTTAACCAACGAAGAGGCGCTCCATTCCGGAGGCCATGCCGACCAGCACCACTGGTCACCTAACACTACCCCGAAACCACAAGTCCCCGCGGCGTCAGAGCAGAGCTGCAACTCAGCTTCCAACAGAAGCTCGTGCCTCCAGAAAGACAACCCGTTAAATCTATCCAAAAAATCCCGCCACACGCCGAGGTCAGCCCGGACCCCAGCGCAAAGGCGGGTACGGTGATGGGGCAAACGGAGCCCCTTCATCGCATCATACAACCTCCTGGAAAAAGCTCTTCCAGGAACAACTACCCGACAGGCAAAATTAAGGATGCCTGCCAGTTCCTGAAGCTGCCGTAGGGTCACCTTCCGGCAGCCCAGAACCTCATCAAGCTTCCGCTTAATCTTTACCAACTTCTCTAGGGGCAACCTGGAAGATTGCTCCTCTGAGTCCAATTCAATACCCAGAAAGGTAATCCTGGTGGCGGGGCCTTCGGTCTTCTCAGAGGCTAAAGGCACCCCTAATTGAGCACAAAGGGCTTCGAAGTCCCGCATCAAAGCAAAACATTGCTCCGAATGCGCAGGCCCCGCCAAAAGGAAATCATCAAGGTAGTGAACGACCGTACCCAGGCCACTTCGCCTCCTGAGCGCCCACTCCAAGAAGGTGCTAAAACTCTCAAAAAGAGAGCACGAGACAGAGCACCCCATGGGCAAAGCTCTGTCCACGTAATAGCCCCCCTCGAAATGGAAGCCCAACAGCTCAAAGTCGTCTGGGTGTATGGGGAGGAGCCGGAATGCCGACTTAATGTCGCATTTACCCATAAGGGCTCCCACCCCACACTTCCTAACCATAGTCACGGCTGCATCAAAGGACGCATACCGGACTGAACACAGCTCGTCAGGAATGAAATCATTCACTGACTCCCCTTTTGGAAAAGACAAATGGTGAATCAACCTAAATTCACCACTCGCCTTTTTGGGGACCACGCCTAAGGGAGACACACGAAGATTCGGGAAGGGCGGCTCCGCAAAGGGCCCCAGGACCCTGCCTTCGGCAACCTCCTTCCCAATCTTCTCCCTAACAATGTCTTCATGACCAACAACCGACCTAAGGTTGTCAGACATGAAGGCCTTCCTAACACCCTGATAAGGGATCCTAAATCCCTCTGCGAAACCTAGCAAGAGAGCGGCCGCTCTCGAGCGAGGGTGGTAGTCGCCCAACCAACCCTCGAGCACCCTTAACTTAATTGGGCTGGGCCCCTTTTCCCCCAGCAGGTGGGGGAGGCTTTGGGGGACCCGAGCCTTTCTTTTCAATCCCCTTCTTGGGGCGGGGGCACACGGCTGCGGAATGGTTTCCCCCACAACTTCCGCAGGCGTGACGAAACCTGCAAAAGGGGCGAAAACACGCCCCCTTTGCAGCGAACTCGTGACATATTAAAGAGGCACCCTTACTAACGGCACCCGCCACGGCCTTGGCCGGCGCGGGCGTCGCAGGCTCCTCCTCCATAAAGTGACCGCTATCGGTCCTATCACAGCCCTCCTTCCCTGACATATGAGTGGCCTGGAACCACAGGTCCGGAACCACCATATCCCAAGGCAAGTAGGGGTCATGGGCAATACGCATACGGAAGCCCTTGTCGTAGTGCCTCCATATGGTCCCCCCATACTCGAAATGGGCCCTCGCTATTAGGTCGATGTACTTCAGCAAGGCACCGGCCCTCCCCGGCTGCCTCTGAATGACCACCGACGCAAAGGTCAGAAATGCATACAGCCACGAGCTGAAGCATTTCGTGACCTTTGTCTTTTTCACTTTCTCCCCAGGGACAACCTCCTTATCTTGTTTAGGGACCTCCCTGTTCAAGATGGAGAACAAATCAACGTACTCCCCCCGCCAGATTGCCTCCTTAACTGACGGGTGCAGATGGTACCCTAAAGGTGTGGCGGGCAACCCGCAAGGGATGGCCCCAGGCTTGATGCTGGCGAACGGGTCCCACACCGTGGTGGCCCCCGAGCCCAGCACCCCAAGCCCCGGTGGAGACATGAATGGGACCGGTGGCATAATGGCCGGTGGGGGAGTAATCCAACCCCCCACCCCCGCCCCAGGTGGGACAGGTACCCCCAGCGCCCCCACTGGCGGAGCTGGCGGAGACCAGACCTGACCACAGGTGCCTGCAGCAGCCCCCGTGAAGCTGTCGCCACCCCCCAAAGCTGGCGGGATGAACCCGGGACCCTGTATGGGCAGGAGCGGAGATGTGCCTGTATGTGGTGCCACCTCACCTGCCCCGTAAGGGGTAGAAGACATCCACGGTGGGCCCATCCTGGTTGGGCCCTGGAACGATGGCCATTGCCCAGGCTGGGCCATCTGTCCAACGTGGCCCGTCTGACTGATGCTGCCCGCCTGTCCGGTGCCCGCCACCTGTCCTTCGTGGGCCACTTGCCCCGCTGGGGCCGACTCCTCTTCGGGGTCTGCGCCCCATGCTGCGGTGGCAGCCGAGGAAAGCCCCTCCGGGCCTGCCCCCGACCGCCACCTCTCCAACTCATCGAGCCGCTCCAGTACCCTGGCCCAGGAGAGAGAAGGGGACACCGCGGGTTGAGGGACTGTGGGTGTAAACCCAACCACCCCCCCCACCGGGATCCCCCCCGGGGGCCCCTCTGCCGCCGCCCGAGCCCGGGCAGACGGCCTGGCAGCCCTCCTAGGCCGCACCGCAGGTTGGGACGGGAGGGCCTTAGCTGGCCGCTTCTTAGGGGCCATTACAGAAAAATAAATCTATTTTTCACAAGAGGGGTAAAGCAGGGAAAAGCCACCAACGAACCCTGCCCTGCGTTGGCAAAGGCCTGCCTGGAGCCGCAGGCCTCCGCAGAAAAAACCCCTACAGGAGGCTAATCCCACCTCCCCTCGGGCAACAAGGCCCGACACTAGGCCTTTATCCCAGGCCTCGAACCACCCTGGAAACACCGCAAGCCCGCGGGGCCTCCCAGCAGGCAGCACCACCCACCACCCCCAAAGGGCAATGAGGCTCCAAACCGGAGCGGAGTCCAGCCGATGCTGGCTCCGCTATCACTGAAAAGGCTCTTCGCTTGACAAAAGGCCACAAAATGGCGCCTCGCACGAGGTCGCCACCTAAAATGGCCGCCGGAGCAGACGAACGAACGTCTGCTCTGTAGCTTGGTCCGGGCGAAAAGGAAGAGCCCCGGGCCTGCTCGCCCTTATATAGGGCAAGCAGGCCCCGCCCGGACCAATCAGGGGCCTGGCCAATCAGGCCCCGATCTCCCGAGCGAAGTCTCGCATCGCGAGACTTCGCCCGGGATCCAAGATGGCGGCCGCCATGAGGGACCGTGTCTCCCGGTCCCTCCAGCAAAGCCTGCCTGCCGGGTAAGTCCGGCGCTGTCATTTCTTCACCCCTTCCAAGATTTAAATACCCCCTCATGCTTTTAGAGTGCAAGCAAGTAGAAAAATCCCTAATATTTGATCAGGCTGTTGGAGAACAAAGGGCCTATTACTTTGTTGTTTTTGTTGAAGCAGAAGAAGATATAGCTGGGAATTCATAAATGAGCAGCCCAGCTTGTGTGCTCTTCAGAACTCTTTTGATTAAACAAGGATGAATGCTCATTCTAAATGTTATGAATCAGTGTTTCTCCACTGATTAGCAACAGTTAGCAAGGGGAATAATAGGGCAGGTATATTTTATGAATAACTGATGAACAAAAATAGGAATTAGAAAGAATAAAAAGCCCTTTTTAATAAGGAACAAGGTAATTTTGATCCAGGCAGAAATAATCCCACTGTATTAAAAAGTAAAGCTAGCCCTATATTAAATAGAAAAAGTAAAATTAGATATAATGGGATAACAAGAAGCAAAAATCCAACAAGTCTACTTCAATTTCATAGAGTTCGAAGGGACCTTGGAAGTCTTGTTGTACAACCTCCTGCTCAAGCAGGAAGCCCTATATTCGTGATGGTGAACCTATGGCACATGCCATTAAGAGGCTCTTTGTTCTCCATAGGTGGCACGCACAACCATATTTGCCGGCAAGCAAGCTGTTGCCCTTGCTCAGCTCCAGTGTTCATGTGTGCACTGTCTAGCTGATTTTGGCTTCGTGCGGAGGCTCTGGAAGGGTGTTTCCTGTTGGGAGAGAGAATTTTTGCCTTCCCCAGGCTCCAAGAAAGACTCTGGAGCTTAGAGAGGGCAAAAAACAAGCCTACTGGGACTACCAGAAGTTGGGAAATGGGGCAGCGGGGTCATGCGACCGATAAGGTCCCACAGAGTTGGCCTTCTCCGGGTCCCGTCGACTAAACAATGTCGTTTGGCGGGCCCCAGGGGAAGAGCCTTCTCTGTGGCGGCCCCGGCCCTCTGGAACCAACTCCCCCCGGAGATTAGAACTGGCCCCACCCTCCTTGTCTTTCATAAATTACTCAAGACTCACTTATACCGCCAGGCATGGGGGAGTTGAGACACCTTTCCCCCAGGCTTTTTTATACTTTGCTTTATGTTTGGTATGAATGTGCTGTTTGGTTTTTTAAATAATGATAGGGTTTTATATTTTTTTTTAATATTAGATTTGTTCCACTACTATATTGTTTTTATTACTGTTGTGAGCCGCCCTGAGTCTTCAGAGAGGGGCGGCATACAAATCTAAGAAATAACAACAACAACAACAACAACAACAACAACAACAATAACAATAACAATGTGTGCATGCATAGGGATTGGGCCAGCACAGGGAGGGTCCTCCGTGTATGAGATGGGAGCATGACACATAGGGGGCATTGAAACATGGGTACGGGCACACATGTGCGCACGATAGCATGCACACACACTGTCAACCTTCACTATGAATCTGCATTACTTCTATGCTTGGTTGCCAATAGAAATGGGGAGGGGTCTTGGGCATTGGGGGGGAGAGTGCAGGAGGCCCTGTGAAGTGGGATAAGTTTTGTTTTCCTAGAAACCATGTGACCAGGAGGAGACCATTAGAAGTTGCATTCCATAAATGTGATGTGAGTCTGAAGATGCACCCAACTGATGGTCATGGACACTAGGGATTGGCCAATCTCCAAGAGGGGGATAAAAAGGGGTTTTGATATATGCATGTGTCGCGCCTTTTTCTTCAGTCTTTGCTTTCCCCTTGGTTGCTTTCCGTTCTGATTTATGATAGATTCACTTTTGAACCTTAAATGGACTCTGAGTTTTATTTTTCTTAAATACTTGTTGGCTTGTCTCAGTTAGCTATGCTATTAGACCTTTGACAATACCAAGCAGAGAATTTTAACAGAGCTTGGATGTGTGATAAAGCCAAGACACAGACTTAGTTAAATAAGTATTATTTACATATAAACAAAATATAAACAATCCAGAATAAGCACGTAGCAAATACAGAGCAAAACAGAATACAGATAACAAGCACAAAGCTAAATATAATAGATAAAGCACGAAGCTAAAATACAATAAGATAGATAAAAGCACAAAGCTAATACAAGCACGGAGCTTAGAAAAACAACTCCCCCATCTCTGGCAAATATAAAGTAACAAGGAAGTGACCAGGCACGATCATGAGCTTTTATAGCTTCAATGATGACATAGCCTTGAACATTTACATCTGCAATTAAATGTTAACTCTTTGAGTGCACATTAACCCTTTAAGTGACAGTACAGTTTTACCGTAGCAACTGTAACATTTAAAGTGACAGTACAAGTTTGGTACAGTGTACAATATGCAGTTTACAATGGCAATCCCTAACACACATGTACCCTGTACTAACAATACTGACTGTAGCAGTTTGACACACACGTTTTCAGCACCCAAGGAAAAAAGATTCGCCATCTTGGTTGTTCAATCCCTTCTTAAAAACCTCCAGTGTTGGAGCACGCACAACTTCTGGAGGCAAGGCATTTTGTGGATTAATTGTTCTGACAGGAAATCTCTCTTTAGTTCTATGCCTTAATTAGTTTTTATCCATTGCTTCTTGTCTTACCTTCATAAGCTTTGGAGAAGAGGTTGATTCCCCCCTTCTTTGTGGTAATCTCTCAAATATTGGGAGACTTCTATCATGTCACCCCAGGGACATAGCTGGAATGCTAAATTGGGCTCGCTGCCATGGCTTGTGAGTGCTTGCGGGGCCAGCACGATTTTGCTTCTGCACCTGTGGAGATAGCAAAATTGCGCATGGAGCCACAGGTGCGCCCATGTTTCGGCGAGGGTTTTTCTGCTTTCACGCATGCCGAAACACAGGCGCACTTGTGGCTCCGTGCACGATTTTGCTATCTCCACAGGTAGATTGAGATTGGAAGATTGAGTCAACCTTGAGCCAGGGAGAATCAAACTGCTGGCAATCAGCAGAATTAGCCTACAATGCTGCATCCTAACCACTGTGCCACTGTCCATAAGCTGTCAGTTTTGACCATTATTTCACAAAGTTCATTAATAAGTTTACTAATTGCTTTTCTTCTGACTTCAGAATCTTGATTTGTCTAGCTGGCAAGGCTTCTGATTTCACACCTGCAAGGTTTATGTCACTTAACAATTTAATGTGTGGCATATAATAACTGATTTTTAAAAATCTGGCATCTAGGACTTAATGATTGTACAGTTGATGCCAATATCAAATAAATGTTGTTTATACTGGAACAGATTTGAAGAGCAATCTCAGCTCCATTTACTCCATGTAAGCGATGTCATTAATTAACAATTAGAGATACTGACAGTTGAATAGCTTATACACTTTTCAAATGATCTGTTATTTTACCCATCATTTAAATGACACAATTAAAAAAACAGCTTGATGAATGAGGCGGCTCTTTTATAAAATACCAAACCATATTTTGTTTATTTAACTCACACAGTTTGATAATATTAAAAGAAGATCAAGCCTGACATTTATATATATATATAAATGTATATATTATTTTGCTATGGGTGGAGTATTTGTTAATTGATTTTATTTATTCCTCTTGTGAATTTAATAAACCAAAACAAGTTATAATAAAGTGAATATCTTAGGGGTTAGGAGATGAATCCTCGCTTATGTAGAAAATTCTATATTTTTTCCCTCTATAGAGAAATCAGATAGGCAGAATAAAGACTCAGGTTGAATTATTAAATTCAGGTCTCATTCTGTGTATGAAATTTGAAGCTTTAATCAATATAGCCTCTGAACAAACAAACAAAATTTCTTGTTAATCAAACCTGAATCTATTAGGGTCATGGATACTTCATTTAGGAGATTAAGTTCAAAGATTAAGTACTTCTGTTCAGTTTTCTCAAAAGACACCTTACAAAATAATACTATAGAGGGATATAGCATTGCTTCCAGCTGTACGGATTCAGCTCCAGTGATCTTAGAAGCCGATGTCTTAGAAGAACTTGAAAGATTAAAGATAAATAAGGCAATGGGTCCAGATGGCATCCATCCCAGAGTTCTTAAAGAACTCAGATCTGTCATTGTTACCCCCCTGACTGATTTGTTTAACCAATCCCTGTTAACAGGAGTTGTTCCTGAGGATTGGAGAATGGCCAGTGTTGTGCCTATCCACAAGAAGGGCAGTAGAGAAGAAGCTGGAAACTACAGGCCAGTTAGCTTGACATCAGTTGTAGTTAAAATTATGGAGACTCTACTCAAAAAGAGGATAAATCAGCATCTAAAAAGCAATAACTTATTGGACCCAAATCAGCATGGCTTTACTGAAGGCAAATCGTGTCAGACTAATCTCATTGAGTTCTTTGACTATGTCACAAAGGTGTTGGATCAAGGTGGTGCCGTGGATATTGCCTATCTGGACTTCAGCAAAGCCTTTGATACGGTTCCACATAAAGAGCTGATAGATAAATTAGTGAAGATTGGACTTAATCCCTGGATAGTTCAGTGGATTTCAAGCTGGCTGAAGCATAGACATCAGAGAGTTATTGTTAATGGCGAGTATTCTGAGCAGAGACAGGTTACAAGCGGTGTGCCACAAGGGTTCTGTTCTGGGTCCTATTCTTTTTAATATGTTTGTGAGTGACATAGGGGAAGGTTTGGTAGGGAAGGTTTGCCTATTTGCCGATGACTCTAAAGTGTGCAATAGGGTTGATATTCCTGGAGGGGTCTGTAATATGGTAAATGATTTAGCGTTACTAGATAAATGGTCAAAGCAATGGAAACTGCAGTTTAATGTTTCCAAATGTAAAATAATGCACTTGGGGAAAAGGAATCCTAAATCTGAGTATTGCATTGGCAGTTCTGTGTTAGCAAAAACTTCAGAAGAGAAGGACTTAGGGGTAGTGATTTCTGACAGTCTCAAGATGGGTGAGCAGTGTGGTCGGGCGGTAGGAAAGGCAAGTAGGATGCTTGGCTGCATAGCTAGAGGTATAACAAGCAGGAAGAGGGAGATTGTGATCCCCTTATATAGAGCGCTGGTGAGACCACATTTGGAGTACTGTGTTCAGTTCTGGAGACCTCACCTACAAAAAGATATTGACAAAATTGAACGGGTCCAAAGACGGGCTACAAGAATGGTGGAAGGTCTGAAGTATAAAACGTATCAGGAAAGACTTAATGAACTCAATCTGTATAGTCTGGAAGACAGAAGGAAACGGGGGGACATGATCGAAACATTTAAATATGTTAAAGGGTTAAATAGGGTTCAGGAGGGAAGTGTTTTTAACAGGAAAGTGAACACAAGAACAAGGGGACACAATCTGAAGTTAGTTGGGGGAAAGATCAAAGGCAACATGAGAAAGTATTATTTTACTGAAAGAGTAGTAGATCCTTGGAACAAACTTCCAGCAGACGTGGTTGGTAAATCCACAGTAACCGAATTTAAACATGCCTGGGATAAACATATATCCATTGTAAGATAAAATACAGGAAATAGTAAAAGGGCAGACTAGATGGACCATGGGGTCTTTTTCTGCCGTCAGTCTTCTATGTTTCTATGTTTCTATGTTTAAAGGTGATTTGAATGTGCTTCCCTAGTTGGATCTTCCAATTAAACTGAATAACATATTGTTGTGATTCTATTAAATGGAGATTTAAAACAATTTGCATACTTGTACTTATCAGGTGTAATCTCTTATAAAGTACACTGCTCAAAAAAGTGCAGTCCTTTCACGTAAAAATAAATATGTTTATTTTTACGTGAAAGGACCGCTCTTTGCTTGCAGCACTGCTGCGGCATCCTTTTTCGTAAAAATAACAATGTTTATTTTTACGTGAAGACCTCCCTTTGAAGGAGCTGGGGAATCCCTCCCATGAAGAGATTCCAGGGACGGAGCTTTAACGTCACCAGCAGGTTGCTAAGGATGCCAAGGTGATCACTTCCTGGATTCCATGGAATCCAGGAAATGATCACCTTGGTGTCCTTAGCAACCTGTCGATGACGTCAAAGCTCCGAACGCCGAACACGACCCCGAACTTTGCCCGAAGTTTGAAAAAAATTCAGGTTCGTGTTCAGCATACCGAACACCGCAAAATTTGGTATGGACCCGAATTGTGCGGGTTCAGTTCGCCCATCACTACTTAGGAAGCAACACTGATTGACAATCAATTTCACATGCTGTTGTCTACATTCAACTTTGTACAGAACAAAGTATTCAATGAGAATCTTTCATTCATTCAGATCTAGGATGTGTTATCTGAGTGTTCCCTTTATTTTTTTGAGCAGTATATTTCTAGCATTATCCATTATATGACTCTCTAATATGAATATTCCAAGCAAGCTATTACGGAATAATTAAGCTGCTGGAGTTGAACAGAGAAGTTTAGGATTTAATTTTCAATCAACCATGGAGCTCACTGGTTGAGTTTGAGTCAATCACTTTTGCAGGTAAATTTACTTCCAAATTCTACTTATTTGAGAATAAAAATGGAAAAGATCATTTCATACACCGGTATGTAAGACATCTTAGGTTCTTGAGGAAATATCAGGCTTTAAATTTAGAATTAGATACCATATTTTATTTTTATACAGTATCTAGGATGTCTAATTTTGAATTCTTACCAATCACACATTAATCAAAGTTTAGTCTTGCATATTTAATCCACTAATCATTTGTTTTCTTTTCCTTAGCTCCCTATTGGAACAAAGACAATCTAACTAGAACATAAGCTACATTAATTGAATCAACACCTCAAATAATAAGAATATTTACATGGAGCAAGTCTTTTTGATTAGAAATTGACCCTTTGTTTGCCCAGAGCAAACATACTTAGGAAAAAGAATCAACACTGGTTAATTCTTTAGCAACAATAACAAATATAAAAGTGTATCTAGCTATTTTGCATATGGCCATCCTTATGAATCACAATAAGCTGCACATTCAACTTGGATCAATCAGTCTAATTCCATTCAAGTGTTATTAATATAACAGATTTATTGAACAGTATCTCTCTGTCTCTTCTTTGTCTCTAAATATCTTCTCAGTTGATCATTGTTGCATGAGTAATGGAAGAATGGAGCTCCAGCTCAGGACAGACAAATTACTTAGTTAATGTAACTAAATTCATGTCTCCAGGACGCAATGAAGTACACCACTGGGTACAACATTGGATATCTAATGGAGAGGATATAGATATAGATATTGATATTCATTAGATTCACTCATTCATTCTCCCTCTCTCCCTTCCTATCTTTTCCAGTTCTCCAAGAACTCTTAAAACTTAGTTACATGTATGTGTGTTTGTATCCATATACATATATTATAGGGAGGGAGGGAGGAGAGGAGAGAAGGAAGGAAGGAAGGAAGGAAGGAAGGAAGGAAGGAAGGAATCTAATGGATGCCTAGTCAGGTAGTGCTACAGTGTCCTCAGGAGTAGAGTTTGTGTTTAAGACAATTTTACAATGAAACTCAATGCATATTTACTTGAAATAGGAAGTTAGCAGCACTAAATGTATCTCACTTCTAAATTATACCCCAAAATATTCAAAGATGGAAGAAGGATGAAAAAAAGTCGCAAAAAAAGTGTTCAATGATGTGATGCAAGTCTTGCTCCTTTTCACCTGTTTCATGATATCACATATATGCCCAAAGGGATGAAGCTCACAACAAAACCTGTGAGGCTTTTGCTACTCTGAGTCTGCAAATGCTGCAGGTTTTCACTTATCTATCAATTTTCACTATACATTCCATTTTAGCTTCTTCTCCAGCAGAGATGGTTAACCTTTTAGTAGCTAGGAGAGTGGGAAATTGATCCTGGTGATTGCAACAATGAGACAAAATTGGCAATCACACCATGCAGATTAGCAGGATTAAGGGTTTCCAACATGAAGGGCTGTATCTCTTCTAAGAGTTCTGAATCTCAATAGAACTACAAATTTCATGACTTTGCTATCTCGTCATGTCATGAAACTCATTGCTGAATTTTCACAAACATGTTGATGAAAAATTTCCAGGCTGTAGAAAAAAAGGGAGCATTGGGATATATTATTTATTTATTTATTTATTTATTTATTTATTTATTTATTTATTTTATTAATTAGATTTGTATGCCGCCCCTCTCCGCAGACTCGGGGCGGCTAACAGCAGTAAAAAAGACAAATATAACAAATCTAATATAAAAAGTAATTTTAAAAACCCCAATTAAAGAGACCAATCATACAAACAGACATACCATGCATAAATTTTATAAGCCTAAGGGGAAGGGAATATCTCAATTCCCCCATGCCTGACAACAGAGGTGGGTTTTAAGGAGCTTACGAAAGGCAAGGAGGGTGGGGGCAACCCTGATATCTGGGGGGAGTTGGTTGCAGAGGGTCGGGGTCACCAAAGAGAAGGCTCTTCCCCTGGGTCCCGCCAAATGACATTGTTTAGTCGACAGGACCCAGAGAAGGCCAACTCAGTGGGACCTAACCGGTCACTGGGATTCGTGCGGCAGAAGACGGTCCCGGAGATATTCTGGTCCGATGCCATGAAGGACTTTATAGGTCATAACCAACACTTTGAATTGTGACCGGAAACCGATCGGCAACCAATGCAGACTGTGGAGTGTTGGTGTGACATGGGCATATTTATGAAAGCCCATGATAGCTCTCGCAGCTGCATTCTGCACGATCTGAAGTTTCCGAACACTTTTCAAAGGTAGCCCCATGTAGAGAGCGTTAACTATATTAACTTTAACTAGGGATGGGATCCTCCCAGTGGTGGGCTATGAGCAGGAACCAGGACTTGTAAGTTCTTGTGGGGCCAGTGCCATTTAACTTCTGCACCTGTGGAGGTATCAAAATCATGAACGGTCCGCTGAGATCCTTTGGCACAGGTGTGCCTGTGTTTCGGCGAGGTATTTTTGCTTCCACGCATGCTGAAACATAGGTGCACCTGCAGCTCCGTGTGCAATTTTGCTACCTCTGCAGGTGCAGCAGCAAAATCGCGCTGGTCCCGCAAGAACATATGAGTTGCGGCAGTGAGGGCAATTTAGCATTCTGGCTTGTAGCCCACCGCTGGATCCTCCCAGTTTGGACCAGTTCTATGGAACCGGTAGTAACTTGGCGGTTTGGGTCAGCCTGCTCTCTCTTGGTGGTGCCTATGGTTCCATCATCTTGCTTTTTGCTTCTGCACATGCACAGAAGCTTTTTATTTGCTTCTGCGCATGCACAAAAGCTGGGTTTATAGTACTGACATGTGTCCACCTCCAAACCCCATGCACACATGAAGGAGCAAACCAGCAGCGAAAAAAAGCAAAACCCACCTGACTTTGACCTTAGACTGTCTACCATTGACCTCACCCCATTCCTAAGAGGTCTGTAAGGGGAGTGCATAAGCACACAAATATACCTACCATCCCTGTCCTAATGTCCCCAGGGATTCATAACCATCTCATGTTCTCATAACCAGGCTTATATATCTTGTGTATTCAGAATCACGTTTATACTTTTTCTGTAATCATAGATACGCTTGACAAAACAAATGAATAAAAAATAAATAAATGTGACTCTGAGACTGTGGGTTGTGGGCTTTGAGATCAACAGCCATAGGCATGGTTTTGAAATGTTAATTTGAAAAGGAACGAAGTAACTGTATTGACTCAGTTTCTCTCCTTCAGTGATTTTATAATCCAGCTGTGGAACTCTTCTCTATACATCTAGATGCTGTGTTATTGTCAATACTTCTTTCCTCAAGTGGCAACTTCTGATTGGTGAGTTAAGGTTCATTATTACATCTCAATAAATGATTGCTGGACAGAATAGTGGATTGTGATTTTCTGCAAGGCATCATTGAACTATGGTTTAAAAAAAAAACACCTGTTCCTTTTGAAGTAACGTGTTACCATCTTAAGGTGGTGGAATATTATTCAAACCACAGATCCATTTAAGGCAGTGGTTCCCAAACATTTTCAGTCCCCCTCCCCCTGGATGCTACAAAACTCATCCTCACTGCCCCCTATCTCCACCACCACCCTCAGGTTGGTATGGCCTGGTGGTCAGGTGACCTTATGGGCATGGCCAACTTGTAAAATGTGATGAAACTCACTTAAAAATGCTCTTGCTTGGCAACCAAAATGTTTGGTTCAATTATGGTCATAAGTCTTTTTTTTAATTCCTTTCTTTCTTTTTTATTTCCTTCTTTCCTCCCTTCCATCCCTTCCCTTCCTCTCATGTATGGCAAACCACCTGCTGCCCCCCTGGCCCCTATTAGTGCCCCCTGCCACCACCCTTGCCTCTTACTACCCCCTAAGTGCCCCCCCGAGAACCACTGGTTTACGGTAACAAAGCTTGGATATGCTTAGAATAACCAAACACAGCTGTTCTGCTGGCGTGTCCCAACCGCCTGTAATTACAGGGTAATTAGTCCAGAAAGACACACACCACATGATAGAAAGAAAACCAAAAGTCTTTATCAACAGAAAAGCAGAAAAAACTCCCTTTTAAAATGTCAAAGGGATTTTCTGGTACACACAAGGCACAGGTTAAATGCAATCCAATTTCTCACCCAGTAACTGGGAAAATTGAGTCCAATTCTAAAGTCCAGAAAGTCCACACACAGCCTTGAACAGGGAAACAGCAAAAACCACGATCTTGACGAAACTATGAATCAGATAAACTTCTACAAGGCTAAACCAGCACGCTGTTCTTTTTATCTGTAGCACTAATTACAGTAGCCCCACCCAACCACAGGTGGCCTCACTTATCTCCTGTAATAATCCTTCAGTTGTTCGCTCCTATGCATCACTCTATGCATGTGTGGATCTGTCATAAGTTCTTGTTCAGAATCCAGGGATGATAAGGATGATTGATCTCCTCCTGGGCTGTCTGCCAAACTCCCCCCTTCCCTGCTACTCACGCTTCCTTCGTCAGAGGAGCCTTCATCGGGAGATTCTATCGGAAGCAAAACAGGCCTGTGGCATGTGGATGTTTCCCCCACATCCACCTCCACATTCCTTGGGGCAGGAGCTGGGCCAGAGCCAACCACAACACACAGCTATATTGTTTATCAGAAAGTTTCTGCTATCAATCCATCCTTCATCTTACTTTATCTTATTGAATTGCAATTATTTATACTGCCAATGAAATTCAGCTTAAAAATGTTATTCTGTGTCTCTCTGCTTCCACGTGAAGCTTCTCTGACAAAAGAGAGACTCAGATAAATTTAGGGAAAATACAAACAGTTTTTTCCCGAACGCCATCACTCTACTAAACAAATAATTCCCTCAACACTGTCAGACTTTCTACTAAATCTGCACTTCTATTCTACTAGTTTTCCTCATCATTCCTATCACCCATTTCCTCCCATGTTGACTGTATGACTGTAACTTGTTGCGTATATCCTAAGATTTTTATTAATATTGCTTCTTCATTGCTTATTTGACCCCTATGACAATCATTAAGTGTTGTACCACATGATTCTTGACAAATGTATATTTTATTTTATGTACGTTGAGAGCATATGCACCAAGACAAATTCCTTGTGTGTCCAATCACACTTGGCCAATAAAATTCTATTCTATTCTATTCTATTCTATTATCCCAGCCACAAAATGAAGTCCGGATAAAGTAATATAGCAGTTTGGGTTTCTTTAGATTCTCAATCTTCATTTTGGATCATCACATTTTCAAATCAGTACGAGACCTTTAAATACAATTTGTATGTTTTGTAATATATTTAGGATGATATTTTCAACAATAGTCTCATTTTCTCCTAACAGAAAATTTTTGTGTATTTAATTGGGCTGAAATGAGCAAGTTAAGATGAACTATGTCTTATCGACAGAGGGGGAGTTGTTGGCCACATCAAGACTAAGCAGGCAATGTTCTTTTTTATTGTCTATTATATATTTGCAAAAATGTTATAACAGACTGTAATTATTATGCTTCACATTAGAAATCATGTGTGTGACTTTCCAGGATGGGACCAATCTTTGAAATTATTCATAACTAGGTAAGTATCTCTAATTGAAAGTTTGCAAATTCATGCCTACTCCTGGTTTTTTTGTCTCAAATCAAGCATTTCGGGGGGGGGGGGCACTTTTTTTAAAAAAAATAAAAATGATGTAAGGCTACCAAATATTGGCTATAAACATTTGGATGACCACCAGATGGAACCAAACAAATACATCTTACTTGTAACTGAGATTTTATTTATTTAATGCTAATTGTAGCAATGGTGATAGTTGTGACCACAGGTATAAAACCTACTGCTACTATTTCACCTGTCTTTTCAGGGTCAGTGGGGAATTATTGTGGAAGGACTTGTAGGTAGTGTTGGGCGAACTGAACCTGCACAATTCGAGTCCGTACCGAATTTTGCGGTGTTTGGCATGCCGAACCCGAACCTGAATTTTTAAAAAATTTATGCTCCAGTTCGGCGTTTGTGCTGAGCACCGCGAAGTGCCACCGCCCGGCTGTCATCTGCTGAGAAGAGGAGGAGGAGCCGGGTGCCGGAGATGGTGGAGGAAGGCGAACACCGGGGAGCTGTCGGCCGGTCGGGAGGCTGGGAGGGAGGCACAAAAGGAGCTGGGGAATCCCACGAAGGGATTCTGTGGGCAGAGCTTTGACGTCACGTATACTGGCAGGTTGCTAAGTATGCCAAGGTGATCACTTTCTGGATTCCGGGGGCGGCACTAGAATAATGGAGGGAGGGTGGAATCCAGGAAGTGATCACCTTGGCGTGCTTAGCAACTTGCCGGTATACATGGCATCAAAACTCCGCCCCTGGAATCCCATCGTTTTTTATTTTTACATATTTTTTATTTTTATTTATTTTTATTTTTATGTGAAAGGACGCTGCAACGGCGCTGCAAGCAAAGGGAGCCCCTTTCACGTAAAAATATTTTTTTTTAATTTTTACGTGAAAGGACCTCCCTTTGCTTGCGGCGCCACTGCAGCATCCTTTTCTGTAAAAATAAAAATAAATCCATAAAAATTAAAAATGATGGGATTCTGGGGGTGGAGCTTTGACGCCACAGACCATTCAGAGTTTGGGTTTGGGTTCAGCCGAACTTTGGGTGAAGTTCGTCCGAACTCGCCGAACCCAAACACCGTTGGGTTCGCCCATCACTACTTGTAGGATCTGACCCACAGTTCTCTGATCTTCAAGAATTAGTTTTTTTCCTATATCTTTTTGCTACTGTGTAGTAGTTATCTGGATTTTTGTAGCTGGCTATTGTGATGCGAAAGGATGGCATAACAAGTGGAGGGCATAGTTGCTTTAATACTGAGAACAATGACAATACAGTGGTACCTCGAGATACGAGTTTAATTCGTTCCGGACCTGGGCTCTTAAGTCGAGCAGCTCTTATCTCGAACGACTTTTCCCCATAGGAATTAATGTAAATAATTTTAATTGGTTCCATCCCTCAAAAAACTCACAAAGTTAGTCTAAATTATGCAGAAAGACATGTTTTTAATGAAGAAATGTACATGTACATATAAATGAATAATGAAGTTTCTTTCACTTAACTTGTAAACTTTCTTAAACTTTTAAATTTACATATGTTCAACTTCTCTGCCACCCAATCCTGTAGGACAGAGGTCCCCAACCCTTTTTGCACCAGGGACCGGCTTTAAGCGATCAAGAGAGGAATGGGTGAATGAATGGACGGAGGGTGGGAAGGAAGGAAGGAAAGAGGGAAGGGACAGGAACAGAGGAAGGAAGCAAGGAAACTTATGAAAGGGGAGAGTAAGAGAGGAATGAGTGAAGGGAGGGAGGGAGGGAAGAAGGTGGGAAGGAGAAAGAAAAGAAGAAATAGAGGAAGGGAAGGTAAAAAAGAGAAAGAAAAAGAGCAAGAAAGAAAGCTGCAAGCACCCCCCCGAGCCCCCCAGGCCGGCTGCAACCTTTTAAAACACGCGCGCCGCTTCGCAGCTGTCTCCTGAAGCCGAACGCGGAAGTTAGCGTTTGGCTTCAGGAGACAGCTCCTTGGCGCTTGTATCTCGAATTTGGGCTTGTAAGTAGAACAAAAATATATCTCCCCTCCCAGCTCTTATCTCGAGTTGCTCTTAAGTAGAGCAGCTCTTATGTCGGGGTTCCACTGTAGTTCCATGAAGCTGATTGTGCAATGCCTGGCCAAAGCTTACTGAAATAGTATACTGTAGAAATGTGGTTTATACTCCTGGTGTTTAACTGGAACAAATCTAATTTGCTGGCTTTTTGATCTACCTCAACAGATATCTATAAGAGTCTGGGATTTACAGTTTGTACAAACTAGAAAATTATTGGATCTCGCTCATTCTCAAAATTTATCAAAGTATGTTGAATTAAATGTGTCTAAGTGCATAGATGCATTTCCAGGGAGATATAATTCAATGGTTAAATCCTCAATTTAGTTTTTGGGACAAGATTAATGTTACACAAATGAAAGTTGCATTGAGATTAATGTGTATTCTAAAAGGGCTTCGGATGTTAATTCCCCATTGAATACTTTACACACTAAATATATTTAGGGAGATTTGTTTTATGGCAGGCTAAACCTCGAATCTTTTTGTCCAGATGCATTTTATAATGTATCTGTTTATCAAATTTCCACACAACCCATATACCTGTGTGACACTGGGTGGGTCATCACATAAAACCACATAATCATACAAAGCAAATATAAAGCATATAAAGCAAAAATGGAGAGTGAGTAGCTTCAAACCACCAGCCACCACAGAGTTGTGTGCAACTCTTACATCACCAGCTCCATGCCTGTAGGCTAAGCTATATCTTGACACTCATCTGGAAGGCCAAGAGACTAGGGGTCTGCCTCGTCTCTGAAGGCAAAATGTTCCACAGGGTGGGGCAAAGGCAGATATTATTATTATTATTTATTGGATTTGTATGCCGCCCCTCTCTGCAGACTCGGGGCAGCTAACAACAATGATAAAAAACAACATGTAACAATCCAATTTAATAAAACAACTAAAAACCCTTATTATAAAAACCAAACATACACACAAACATACCATACATAGCTTGTAATGACCTAGGGGAAGGAATATCCTAACTCCCCCATGCCTGGCGACAAAGGTGGGTCTTGAGTAATTTGCGAAAGACAAGGAGGGTGAGGGCCGTTCTAATCTCTGGGGGGAGTTGATTCCAGAGGTCTGGGGCCGCCACAGAGAAGGCTCTTCCCCTGGGGCCCGCCAAACGACATTGTTTGGTTGATGGGACCCGGAGAAGGCCAACTCTGTGGGACCTTATCGGCCGCTGGGATTTGTGCGGTAGAAGGCAGTTCCGGATGTATTCTGGCCCAATGCCATGTACGGCTTTAAAGGTCATTACCAACACTTTGAATTGTGAGATAAATCTTTCTGCCTATTTGTCCCTGTTTGTAAAGGTTTTTTGACTTTCAAACTCCACAATATAGTCCCTCTGCCTGACAGGATAGGATGGGTTGATGAACCCATAAAATATGTTCTTAAAGTAATATGCCATGAAAGGCCATAAAGGTGATAACTAACACCTTGAATTGGACCTGGAAGTATACTGGCATCCAATGTGGCTCATAGAGCAATGACATTACATGTGCATAATGCACTCTGCTGAATTCTGTACCAGGTGTAACTTCAGGATACTCATTAAGGGTAGCTCCATGACTAAGAGGATTGAAAGTGGGTGATAGCTTCAGCTTACAATATTTTCAACTATATTATAGCATTTTATTATCATTATATATTTATTTTATCTTTCTTATATATCACTCAAAGTAGTAAACATTCCTTACATTTTTTATATTATTTATTTTGGAATGAGCCTGTGATTATTCTTCACTTTGGCCCTATTTTGAGACCAAGTGTAAGGCTTCTGACATTTTGTCCAGTTTAGGATCAAGGTATATTCAGCAAAGATCTTCAGTTCTGGCTTCAAAAATGTCCAAAATTTGACAATTAAATGCTTACATTTTAATCTTAAATCATATAAATTGATGCTGAGAAATAACCCAATTTTGAAAATAGAGGGGAAGATGTCTTATTGGAATATAGGCTAAATCTATATAAATAAAAATATAAATGCTCGTTTGTTTAAAACCTTACATCTCCAAAAGTTCTTCACCAATTGCTTTGAAATTTTGACATGGTGTTGCATTCGAATGCTTAGGTTTTTTATCTATAGATGTCGCACCTATTGCTTGGCATTGAGGCTGGTGAAAATGATAAGAGGCACATTTTGATTGGCTGGTGAAAAAGATAGGAGCCGTGTTTGGATTGGCTGGTGATAATTTGAACTAATGAGAATAGTCCATTTATATGGAGTTAGTTAAGTATGGTAAAAGATTGTGTCTTCAAACAGGTCCCTAGCTGAGTGGGAGATATTGAGGTGATTCCTACACCCAACATAACTTTTAATTCTCGATTTCCTACAGTTGTTTTCATTTTCACTAAATTCCTTTATTTATTTTGACACAGCATCATATTCAAATACGTGCATTTTTATGTACCTATGTTATATAGCTGTCACACCTGTGACAGGTAAAAACAGGGAGTTGCTTAGAATTCCACATTTGCATTGGTTGGTGATAATTAGAACCAATGAAAATGATCCATTTATATGGAGTTAGCTAAGTGTGGTAAAAGATCAGGTCTTCCAATGGGTTCCTAGCCGAGTGGGAGGTGTAGAGGTGTGAAGTCCTCAGGGCTGGGGGTTTGACTCCTACACCCAACATATTCCTATTCCGATATTCCAATGGATATCCCATTTCAATTTACGAGATTGCAATTCCCCATTTGATTGGCGTTTGCAATAACCATCAACAAAGTTTAGAATTATGCACCTTAGAGCTACATACAGATGTTCTAGAGTTGGCAAACCAGACAAACCAGACTGAGCATGGCTGGGTACAGATAGTAACAAATAAATACTTAAATTGGCAAATTACTAATTGTTTTGAGATATTGCATGTTGAGTATGATTTATCTACAGTATTTCTTTGGCAATACAATGATACCTCGTCTTACAAACGCCTCATCATACAAACTTTTCGAGATACAAACCTGGGGTTTAAGATTTTTTTGCCTCTTCTTACAAACTATTTTCACCTTACAAACCCACCACCGCTGCTGGGATGCCCCGCCTCTGGACTTCCTTTGCCAGCGAAGCACCCATTTAAGCGCTGCTGGGATTCTCTTGAAGCTCCCCTCCATGGGAAACTCCACCTCTGGACTTCTGTGTTTTTGTGATGCTGCAGTGGAATCCCAGCAGTGCAAAAATGAGGACTTCGCTGGCAACGGAAGTCCGGAGGTGGGGTTTCCCAGTGAAGGGAGCCTCAGTGAAATCGCAGCATCGCAAAAACACAGAGGTCCGGAAGTGGGGTTTTGAGGACTTCAGTGTTTTTGCAATGCTGCAATTTCACTGATGCTCCCTTTGTTGGGAAACCCCACCTCCAGACTTCTGTTCCCAGCAAAGCACTCGATTTTGCAATGCTGGGATTCCCCTGCTGGGATTCTCCTGCTGGGATTCCCCTGCTGGGATTCCCCTGCAGCATCACAAAAACACAGAAGTCCGGATGCGGGGTTTCCCATGGAGGGGAGCCTCAGGGGAATCACAGCAGCGCAAAAACGGGCGCTTCGGCTGGCAAAAAGGGTGAATTTTGGGCTTGCACGCATTAATTCCATTGATTCCTATGGGAAACATTGTTTCGTCTTACAAACTTTTCACCTTAAGAACCTCCTCCTGGAACCAATTAAGTTTGTAAGACAAGGTATCACTGTATAGAGAATCGAAACATGCATCAAACAGTATGGCCCAGATGTTCTAATGGTTAATTTATTAGATTTAGCTTTCACCAGGCTCTAAATGAGTCTGGAACAACAGACTCTGTTTTACTCAACAATAGGGTAAATGAAACACAATTCAAAAACAATCATCCAAAAGATATTAGAAACAAATTAAAACACACATGAGATGGGGAATCTGGCCAACAACAACATTCACAAGGACTCCCAACACCCTAATCCAAGGCCTGGGAGAACAAGGCCTGGGAGAACAGCCAGGTCTTCAGGGCTCTGCAGAATGTTACCAGGATGGAAGCCATCTGGATTTCAGAGATAACTTCATTCCAAAAATCAGGTATTATAGCAGAGAAGATGCATCACCTGGCTCCTGGAAGATGACACTGTTTAATTGAAGGAACCCAAAGAATGCCAACTCTGTCATCTTGAATTGGCTGGGCAGATTCCATGGGAGATAGGCAAGAAGGCCCTATGCCATGTAGGGATCTATAGATCATAACGAGCACTTTGATTCACAATCAGAAGCAGTCTGGGTAAACAGTGCATTTTGAACTAGTTCAATCTTCCAAGTAGTGTTGAAGAGGGAAATCATTAATGTCAACATATGAGACAACTAAATCAACACAACATTTACATTTCAAATAACATCCTCCTCTAAACTAATCTTTGGTATGAAAAAGGAAGAAAGAATCGCAATTCAGCTATGGCCCGTTGGACACATTTGTAGAATTTTCTTTGTTCCCGAATGGAAACGGTTTGCCAATGTCTTCTTCCAGAATGTTTGATTAGTCCTACACTTCCTTCCTGATTTTCCACCTGAGATCTAAATCGTCTATAGTACTTAGTTTCTGTTGTGGTTCAGCCTGAGGCTGCTCAGGGACCGGCTGTGTCTCTGCTGGCTCCATGCCCGGAGGAGGATGACAGCGAAGAGGAGGGGGCTGAACAGTCGGAAGGGGGAGAGGAAAGTCAGGAATGGGATGAAGGAGAACAGCATGAGAGCCCCGGGGGGGGGGGGGGGCTCTCCCCAGCCAGTAGCTTGTAGTCATTAGGTGATGAAGCACAAGCTGTCATTGACATGCGACAGAGACGTTCAGATCAAAGAAAGGAGCAATTAAAGAAGTATTATCAGCACTGAATTAGGAACAGCTGGGCTTGGGTGTGGTCCTCCTTAGCAGGGTTGAAAAGGCAGGCAAGCCCTTGAAGCCATGTGGAGTGTTATCAAGTGGAGTTAAGGTGTCCTGCTTTGTTCTCCATGTCTCTGTTCCTGGCTTGTGGCCCAGCAGTTTGGAAGACCCGTGGGAGGTGTAGGTCTGCTATCTACAGCCTCATCTTGGCAGCAAGAATCCTGTATTGCTGCATGGACTTTTGCCTTCATGGATACATTTGAAGATACAGCGTTTTCCTGTTTGTAAGGACATTTTCTGTTACCTGTGTTTTTCTTGAATTTTATAAACTGCCTTTGCCTTTTACCGGTGTGTCTGGCTTCTCTTTTTGGGTTGGTATTGGCTTCCGGAGTGACCCAGGCTGAACAGTTTCCAAGTAAGGAAACTTTGAAATGATCTTCTAGTTATATAACAATTGTAAATCACTAATTTCAAGTTGTGTTTGGTGAATAATGCCTTTGCAATCCAAAGATATCTTCTGTAAGATATGAGTTGCATTTTTTTTTTTGCCTTTGATGAGGTTGTCTGGGCCTGACGGGAGCTCAAGTCCAAAACATCTGGATAACATCAGGCCACTGTTATATGCATTTACCTGCAACTAAGTTATTCTGTAATTACTTTGAAGCAGCCTTATATAAAGGGTAATCCTGCTGTTTGGAATTACTTTTAAAAAAATAACCAACAGCTTCTGGCAAGGTCTGATCTTGATAAACTTCTGAAATATTAACAGATTAACAGAGTTGGAATGGACCTGGCAGGTGATCTAATCCAATCCCCTACCCATGCAGGAGACCCTACAGCTGCCTCTGCCTAGGATCGAACTTCTGATTATGAGGCAGCAACTCCACCTCCAGGCCACAGCAGCTGGGTGCTCATCAAAGGTTGGCTAGCAATCATATTGCTTAGAAAGCTACATGGATATACTGTAGACACCATTAATTGAACTTGATTCAAGATATATTCAGCTTTATACTCAATTTTTTCACAGACACTGGGAAATCAGGGAATTGAGTTTCTCAAAAATATCATATGTTAGTTTTTCCATCAGTACATAACTTGTTTTATCAAATAAACTACTGCCAATCTGGTATTCTAGTGAAGAATTTCAACCCTGACTCTGGCATGTTATAAAATGAAATTGAAGCAAATTTCCATCATTTGTTGATTTTACAGGTGCTGGGAGAATAATGTTCCTTTAAATTGTCCAAATGTCCTCCTTGGCGAGCCAGCAGCTGCACTAACTTGAGCTGTATTTGCCTCCAGCATCTGATTCCATCCTTCGTTACTGAAGAAATAATTGTTTTGTTTGTTCTCTCTATGATTATCCATGACAATTATATCTCATTTAACTCAGCTATCCATCTCTTTTTCAATATCTCTTTCCATTTGTTCTCTTTGCACACTCATGTATATACTCAACATTAATGAATAACATATTGCTGGCAGATGGAATGGTATAGTTGGTTAACCAAAAGCAATTAACACACATTGTTAAGCAAGGTGCAACTTTCTCAAGAGTTACAGAGCAATTGTTCCTGCCTCTCTTTTAAGCGATGTTGTTCAAGTAGGAATGGGGAAGAACTTTGGATTGCATTTCAATAAGAGGCAACCAAGAATGGTATTCACCTTCCTTATTGGTTCACAAATTTGAGTGTATGTGCAACTTCCACACATTTGCAAAGCTACCTGCACATGCACTTTCCTCAGGTGTGCACGTTCCATGCATGTGCCCTGTGTTGTGAGTATTTCCTGTCAGCCTCAGGAAGTGTCAGATTCAGAGGAGGACAAAGAGACAGAGGCTTTAATATACCCTGATTTAAGAGAGTTGTTGGAGAGCAGTGGAGACGAGGGCGTAGGTGAAAATGAAGTAGCATGGAAAGCAGTGCTTCTTCAGAGAATTGGGGATGGGAGGTAGCTGACAGTCCCTGGGTGGATCCGAGATTTAGGAGATTCGCCAAAAGAAAGGAGATGTTTGGAAGAAAGTTTTGAATGTGCAATGTAAATCAATCATGCATCACATCCTGAAATGTATCGGAAGAGACACCACTTTCGTTTAAGCTGCATGTTGAAAAAGGCTTCCAAGATAAACTTTGCAAATTTAGATTTAATATGACTCAGAGATAAGCCGCTGGCAAGGAGTTACTCCTCTGCTCATTAGAGAGAATTTATTGCTTGCAAACTCAGCCTGTAAGATTGGAAAGTGTCTTAGCATAACAGCATTGTAACCGTGACGATCTTCCCAATAGAGAAGAGAAGTAAAGATTTACTAGTTTGAAATCAAAGCCTTGAAAAGAGAGATTTCTGAATCGTTTCAGCTTGACCAGAACACCCTGCCTTGAAAATGTGGCTAAATAAGACAGCATTACATCTGTGCGGGTGGGCAGACCACTACTGATTCAACTGAACCAGTACAAACTAGCAGTGGGTAGAGTGCTGTACTGCAGGCCACTAAAGCTGACTGTAGATCTGCAGGTCAGTAGTTCAAATCTCATCGCCGGCTCAAGGTTGACTCAGCTTTCTATCCTTCTGAGGTGGGTAAAATGAGGACCCGGATTGTGGGGGCAATATGCTGGCTCTGTTAAAAAATACCATTACTAACATGTTGTAAGCTGCCCTGGGTCTAAGGAGAAGGGTGGCATTAAAAAAAATGAATGAATAAAAATAAATAAATAAATAAATAAATAACACCTCTGGAATCAACCTAACCTTCTGAGTTAATGCCAATTCAGAACCAGAGGTGTGTTCCTCCCAGTTTGGACCAGTTTGCTTGAACTGGTAGCAAGCCACTAGTGATGTCCCGATGACATCACTCTTTGAGGAGAGGAGAGGCCAGGAACCGTAATCCTAACCCAAAACCTCGACGTGAGTGACATCAAGTTGGTCCCACCTCTAGCCACATGATCATCATGCCACTCCCACCTAATCACATGACCAGCAAGCCACACCCACAAAGTAAGCCATGCCCGCAGTGTGATAGTAAAACTTTTTGCAGCCCTTCACTGATTGGGGGTATTACTTGGAATCCTGACAAAGTAATGCAATGAGTAGTGAGAAATTCAGATATAGAGATGAATCCGTTATATAGAAAACGACAGACTGTACATTCAATGCAATGGAAATCTATAAAACCTGAAGTTATATATCTATATATGGATAGCTACCTTCAAGTGATTTAGCAATGTAAAATACATCATCCCTGATCTTTCACACTTTATCAGCCTTTTTATACGATTTTCCCCTTCCCTGTAACAGATTTTATTATATTTAATGATGACCAGTCATGAGGAAAAAGGGTTTAGTATATTGACATCTGATATTATCGTTTCTACCTCTTCATTTTTCAGGTTCATTTATATGATCCGTGTTAGTTAAGAATCTATGCCACTTTGAAAATATTTCTATGATAGGAGCAACTGTTACTCTAATCCAGGGAACCCCAAACTTTTTACACATGGGGCCAGTTCACTGTCCCTTGGCCTGTTGGAGGGCCGGACTATAAAAAAACCCCATTCCTCAGGTGGGAACTGTCACTTCCCTCCAGGCAGCCCAGCCAGGCTGGCATAGAAAGTGCAAAGATTATTGCCGCCACCTCTGCCTCCACTCAGGGAGCCACCGTGGTTGAGCTGAGTGAGAGGAAAAGGCACGGCTACCACAGTAGTTCCCTGAGTGGAGGCAGAGGTGGTGGCAATAATCTCTGCACTTTCTACAGCCACTGGACTGGGCTGCTCTGAGGGAAGTGGTGGCTCCCACCCGAGGAACCTGCGGTGACAGCTGCCGGCTTGGTGGGAGGCGCCGGTGATAGACACAGGTGGTGAGAGAAGGAAAGGAAGCCACAGCCATCTGTGATCCTGTCACTCACCCGCGGGCCGGATAAATGGCCTTAGTGGGCCGCATGCGGCCCCCGGGCCGTAGTTTGGGGACCGCTGCTCTAATCAGTGCAAGATTCATAATAGGAAACTGGACATGGGTAGACTGGGAAAGAGAATGGACAGGGAAGACATGATAGCAGTGTTCCAATATTTGAGGGGCTGCCACAGAGAGGAAGTCAAGCTATTTTCCAAAGCGCCTGAAGGCCAAACAAGGAATAATGGATGGAAACTGATTAAGGAGAGATTTAAGCTGGAAATAAGAATAAATTTTCTGACAGTGAGAACAATCAACCAATGGAACAGCTTGCCTTCAGAAATTGTGGGAGCTTCATCACTTGAGACTTTCAAGAAGAGACTGGGCTGCCATTTGTCAAAAATAGTGTAGGGTCTTCTGCTTGAGCAGTGGGTTGGATTAGATAGAAACATAGAAACATAGAAGACTGACGGCAGAAAAAGACCTCATGGTCCATCTAGTCTGCCCTTTATACTATTTCCTGTATTTTATCTTACAATGGATATATGTTTATCCCAGGCATGTTTAAATTCAGTTACTGTGGATTTACCAACGACGTCTGCTGGAAGTTTGTTCCAATGATCTACTACTCTTTCAGTAAAATAATATTTTCTCATGTTGCTTTTGATCTTTCCCCCAACTAACTTCAGATTGTGTCCCCTTGTTCTTGTGTTCACTTTCCTATTAAGAACACTTCCCTCCTGGACCTTATTTAACCCTTTGACATATTTAAATGTTTCAATCATGTCCCCCCTTTTCCTTCTGTCCTCCAGACTATACAGATGGAGTTCATTAAGTCTTTCCTGATACGTTTTATGCTTAAGACCTTCCACCATTCTTGTAGCCCGTCTTTGGACCCGTTCAATTTTGTCAATATCTTTTTGTAGGTGAGGTCTCCAGAACTGAACACAGTATTCCAAATGTGGTCTCACCAGCGCTCTATATAAGGGGATCACAATCTCCCTCTTCCTGCTTGTTATACCTCTAGCTATGCAGCCAAGCATCCTACTTGCTTTTCCTACTGCCCGACCACACTGCTCCCCCATTTTGAGACTGTCAGAAATCACTACCCCTAAATCCTTCTCTTCTGAAGTTTTTGCTAACATAAAAGGTCCCTTCCAACTCTGTTAATCTGTTAAACTATTAATACTAGAACGTCTTCCATTTAGCAATGCATCAAGAATACCCGATCCACACAATCATATACCACAAGGCCTATTTTCTGCTCCAGAGCCTGTTCCTTTCTTCTTTAAAGTTATCTCTAGCTGGACTTCTGGGGCGGGGCTTGGTCGATGCGGAGCTGGTGAGTGAACCGCTGCTCTCCCAGCACGACTTTTATTGCCTTAAAATATAAAATCAGATACCCAACCTGGAGGGGAGGGTGTTGTAAGAGGTGGTTATGCTGTGCCCGGTGTGAGAATCACAAACTCACATCGGAACAAGCTTTAAACTGCCAGGACCGGGCAAAAAAAGAAGCCAGCATTAGCTGGCCCGGAGACATGGCCGCCCCGTAAACATCAAGGAGGAAGTGAGAAGAGATCGGTGAGCCTCAGCATTTACATTAAAACAACACACTTCGAAATCAGGAGCTTCTTGTATGCTGGAATAATTGTGGGAAAGAGAAACAGAAGACAGAGGAGCTCAAAGTGAAATAAGCAGCGATTAAAAAGTTTGAGCGTCAGGAGAAGTAAGATACAGCGTGCGGTGACAGGAGGTCCGGGTGTGTGACAAGAGAGCTGGATCGAGAGACAGAATAGAGACGAAACAGAGGTGGGTGGAAAAAGCGGAAGTTTGGCTGTCGACGAAATCGGGGGAGACACAAGTTTAAAGATCGAAATAATTGGATTACCAGGCGAAACAGGAGTAGTGAAAGCTGGGAACTACAAAATCTTTCCGGTGTGAGTATTTGCAGTGGGTGTCACGTCCATATGACTAAGCCTTTTTTCTTCCGGGAAGATAGATCTACAGAGGCAGGAACAGCCGGAATATAAGCAGAGTCTCGGAGACTCTCATCTCTCAAACTGATTTACTGATTTACTGGGCTTACACTTGCTTTTTTTGTTTATCTAACTACTTGAACTTTTGAAATAAGAAGATAGAACCTTGAAGGAACAGGATCACCACTTGATTTAATAGATCTTAGCTTGATTGGACTGGCTCCACTACTACTATAACAGATCTCTTTACAAGAATTTGGGAACGTATATGAAATTATTAGATGTTAAATTACAATTTCTCAAGCCTTAAATAATAACTGTGGGACTACTAGAATTATTTATTTTGAACTAACCTGGACATTTAACAATACTTCCAATCAATATTTCCAATGAATTCTAATTAACTAATGAATTACCTAATTGACTAATTGATATAATGTCTTGCTGAATTTATATTATATCTGCACTACTTAGACCTCTACCCCTAAAAAATTGTTTTACTCTATAAGGAATTAAGGAGTGACTTATTTAATTATCTAACTATTGAACTATTAACTATTAGACTGTTGACTAATTAATTGTATACTAAATATTGATTAAATATTAAATATTAAGTATTAAATATTAAGTATTAAAGCATTAAGTATTAAATATTAAGTATCAAATATCAAACTTAAGTTAGAATAAGATAGGTTAAGTTAAGTTAAGTTAAGTATTGATTAAGTTTTGAAACATCTATAATAACTGAAATTACTATTTTCCCCTTCCTATTGTTCCTATTGTACCTATCCATTTTGACATCTTGTTCCTCCCTCCCACTCTGGGACTTATTAGCTATTAAGTATATGGATAATACCCCTCTCTATTTTTGTTTGTGTTGGATATATATGCTATATTAACTTGCAAACTTATTTGTATAGATTGATTTACTTGATTGGCTACATATTGGCTACATATTGAATTAACTGCTACAGAATTAATTTGATTGATTGATTAGATATTTATTAGGTTGACTAGGTTGGCTAGACATTAAATTGATTATTAGAAGGTTTAAAACATTAATATATACAAAATATACACAAAAAATTTATTACAAATGGCAACTCAACAAACATTAACTAAATCGATGAAAAGAGGTAATTTAACCCTATTATCTCCAGCTGTGCAGAAATCCTCTTCGACTTCCGACATTGCTATAGGAGAGAGTAAGGATCAGGCCCCCTCATTACAAAGCCTACAAAACTCCCTAGACAAAATTCAAGAATTTATGGTAAAACAACAAGAATCCTCTAATCAAACTCAAGAAACTATAATTAAAAACCACCAAGAGACACAAAAAAAATTTGAGGAAGTAAATGAAAATTTTGCCAAATTTAATAATATAATAGAGGGTGTTAAAAAAACAGTAGACAGACAGGAAACTAAAATACAACAGGTGGAAGAGACAACCAAAGCGAATAAGTTAAGACTAACCAAAAACGAAGAGGAACTCAGAAGGGTAAATAAAGATTTAGAAGGGGCCATCGCCCAATTGGAATTCAAAAAAGCCTCCTTTTATCTTAGATTACAAAACATACCCGAAGAAAAAGGGGAAAATCTGTTTGCGACAGCAGTGGAACTTTTTGCTGAAGAATTAAAAATAAATGAAAACGAACTAATTAACCATGTAGATGAGGTATATCGAGTGCAAACCAACTACGCACGCCATCACCAACTCCCCAGAGAGGTCCATATCAGATTCACTAAAAAAACCCTGCGAGATGAGATATACAGGAATACTAGGGGGGTCCTTTCATATAAAGGAAAGGACATTATTGTATTGAAACAAATACCAAAAAGAATTAGGGAACGAAGGAGGGACTATCATTACTTCACAAACAAATTAATTAAAAAACGAGATACAATTTAGATGGTTTGTCCCAGAAGGGGTGATGGTAACGTGGAAGGGGAAGAAAATAAATATAGAAACATTAGAACAAGCAGATAGATTTATTTTGGAACACCTGAAAAAAGAAGGGGAAAGTAGCACAGAATTAGAGACAACAAGCCAGGAGGAAGGAGAGATAGAGGAAGAAAGAACAGACAAGATTAGTAAAGGGAAAGAGGAAAAAACAGAAAACTATAGAGAACTAAGAAGCAGCAAAAGGGCAAGATAGTCGATAAAGAATGAATAAAGAAATTAAATTATTTTCGGTGAATATAAATGGAATGAACTCTCCTCAAAAAAGAAGACAAATATTTACAAAATTATTAAAACAAAATTTAGATGTAATATGCCTTCAGGAAGTCCATGTAAAAAAAAAGGATAAGAAAGTATTGGAATACCCAAAATTGGGAAAGTTATTTACATCCCTTGCAAATGAAAAAAAAAGAGGAATTGCACTATATGTTAAAAGCTGGCTGAATCCGAAAGTAATTGATAGAGATGAAGAGGGTAGAATACTCATTTTAGAAATTGAAATTAACCAAAAAAAGACAAACCTAATTGTGATTTATGCCCCCAATAAAGATCAAAAATGCTTTTATAAAAAGTTGTATCAAAAAGTAATAAAAATTGAAGAAGGAAATATCTGTGTGATTGGAGATTTTAATATAATAATAGACTATGATAAAGACTATAAAGGTAAAGAAAAGAGTAAAAAGAAAAAAGTACTACCAGAAGAACTCAAAGATATTATAGAGGAATTCAAACTAAAAGACACATGGAGGGAAAGACACAGAGATGAATGTAAGTATACATACTATTCACACCCCCACAACTCATGGTCCAGAATAGACATGATATGGACAAATATAGAGTTACAAGAGATAGTATCAGCAGAAATAGAACCCAACTTTTGGGCAGACCACAACCCAGTAAGCATCATAATTAGAGGAAATCAAATAAAAAAAATAGATGGACAATGAATATAAAAACCATACAAGAAAACAAATATAAAGAATTTTTAAATAAAGAACTAGATATTTTTCTAGAAAAAAATTGGAATGAAGATACAACTATACAAAACATATGGGACACAACCAAAGCTTATATAAGAGGGATAACGATTGCATACACTAGTAAAAAAATAAAGATAAAAATAAAGAGATGAGAGAAAATAAAAAAGAATTAGAACAAATAGAAGCCGAGTGGATAAAAGATCCAAAGAAAGTCGAACTAAAAGAAAAAAGAGATGTAATTAAACATAAGATAAACTTGATAGTGCAGGAAGAAGTAGCCCAAAAAATTAAAAATGTAAAACAAAACTACTTCGAACATGCAAACAAACCGGGAAGGTGGCTCGCCTATAAAATTAAAAAACAGAAAGAGAAAAAATATATCCAACAACTAGAAGATGAAAGGGGAGAAAAACAAATTGACATAGAAAAAAAAAAGATAATACAAAACTACTTTCAACAGCTATATAGGAAAGATGATATAAAAGAGGAAGAAATAGACCAGTACTTAAACGAGACCGAACTACCCCAAATATCGGAGAGTAACATAGATAGAATGGACAAAAATATAACTATGACAGAGCTAGAGCTAGCAATCAAAAAACAAAACAATAATAAAACCCCAGGAGTAGATGGAATACCAGCCGAATTCTACAAAGAAATACACGAGCCAGTCAAAAAATTACTGTTACAGATGCTGCACGAGGTGCTAGATAAAGGAGCAATGCCTGAATCCTGGAAGGAAGGGTTAATAACACTAATATCAAAGGACCCAGAACAAAGACACTTGATAAAACAATACAGACCAATTGCACTACTAAATTCGGATTACAAAATTTTCACGACAATATTAGCAGAAAGGTTCAAAGGGATAATCAATGAAATTATACATCCAGACCAAAATGGCTTCCTACCAAACAGAAATATAAAAAATAATTTGAGAAACATTATAAATATTTTAGAACATTACGAGGCAAATCCAGGAAAAAATTGGCTTTAATATTCTTGGACGCGGAAAAAGCATTCGATAATCTGAATTGGAACTTTTTTATTAACAAATTGATCAAAATGAAATTCAAAGAAAAATTTGTAAGAGCAATTAGGACGATATACTCTACACAATCGGCAAAAGTCATAATAAACGGTCAATTAACGCAAAACATAAAAATTGAAAAGGGAGTACAGCAAGGATGTCCGCTTTCCCCATTAATATTTATCCTGGCCATAGAAATTTTATTAAAACAGATAAGGTCAAATAAAAATGTTAAAGGGTTGAACTTGAAGGGACAGGAATACAAAATCCAGGCGTTCGCCGACGACTTAGTATTCAATATAGAGGATCCTATAGAATCAGGGGAAATTTTATTAAAGGAGATTACTGAATTCGGCAAAGTAGCAGGACTAAAAATTAACAAACAAAAAACTAAAATACTGACAAAAAGTTTAACAAATACAGAGAAGAAAACATTAGAAGATAGATTAGGTCTATAAATAGTAAAAACAGTCAAATGTTTGGGAATAAAACTAACGGCAAAAGCAACTACAATAAAAGAAGATAACTATACGGTTTTAATAAAAGAAATAAAAATGAAATTAGAAAAATGGAATAAACTGCCTATTTCACTCATAGGCAGAATTTCAACAATTAAGATGTCCATTTTACCCAAAATATTATACCTATTCAGAACGATCCCAATTATATTAAGAAAAAGTTTCTTTCAAAAATTGAACAGAATGGTTACAAAATTTATCTGGGCTGGAAAAAACCCTAGAATCAGAATCAAATATCTACAAGATAATATCAAACAGGGAGGATTTGGGCTACCAGATCTCGGATTATACTACAATGCATCGATTATGGACTGGCTGAGAGATTGGTTTAAACTAGAAAATAAAAGACTATTAATACTAGAAGGACACGATATGAGAATTGGGTGGCATGCTATTTTATGGGAAAATAAAGAAAAAACACATAGTTACTTCAGACAGCACATAATTAGGAATTCACTATACACAACCTGGAAAAAAATCAAAAAAATCTATTATCACCAAATTCCGAAATGGTATTCGAGCTTAGAGGCGACGGTATACCCAAACTCAAGAGAACTAAACAAAATGCTAAATTATTATCAAACACTAGAAAAAAACGGGGAATTAAAAACAAGGGAACAACTAGAAGAAATTGGAATAAAAATTGATTGGTGGACGTATAACGTAATTAAATCAAAATATCAAGAAGGGAAAAGAAAAGAAATACAAATAAAAGAGATAGAATTAGATAAGATAATTTTAGGCCAAGAAAAGAAAATGATTTCCAAAATATATAGATATATGTTACATTACAAAATGGAGGAATACATTGTTAAAAATAACATACACAGTTGGGGCAGAAATTTTGGCTACAGCATAAATTTAGACAAATGGGAAACAATCTGGACTAAAAATTATAAATTAACAAGGTCAACAGCTTTTAGGGAAAATATATATAAAATGTATTACCGGTGGCATCTCCCACCGGCAAGACTGGCAAAAATGTACAAAGGAATAAACCCGAAATGTTGGAGATGTAAAAAAATGGGGACCTATTACCACATCTGGTGGACCTGCCCAAAAATGAAAAAAATTTGGATTAAAATGCAGAATTGGATAGAAGAGATATTACAAATGAAAATAAATAAAAAACCCGAAGCCTTTCTCCTTGGAATCATAGATAAAAAAACTGATAAAAACAAACATTATTTATTAATACATATATTGACAGCGATTAGAATAGCAATAGCTCAACATTGGAAACAACCCGAACCACCGGACGACGATTTGATAATAAAAAAATTTTTAGACTGTGTTGAATCAGATGCACTAACAATCAAATTAAAAAACAAAGAAGACTCCGAACATGATAAAACCTGGAAATACCTTTATAATTGGTTCAAGAGAAGAAATAAAACTCAAAAAAAAAATACAAAACTAACAATACTTTATATCCTTTTTATTACATAGGAAAAATTATAAAAGATATATATACAAAAAACCTTTTTATAAAGAAAGATTTATATGACATTAAAGAAATTAAACATGAATGAAAGAAGGCGGATAAGAGAAAAATAAATGATTTAAAGAACAGTGATAACCTACAAGAGAAAATGGTAAATACTGAGGATACAACATGCTTCACCAGAAAATAATTTAAAATTAAAAATCATTCATAACTTACCTCCTGAAGGGAATATAAGTACAAATACTATAGAATATGCTAAGCGAATAGTTATTGCCATTAATGTACTTAAATAAGTAATTAGATTTTAAGAATTCTTTTTGTTTGTCTGTTTGTTTGTCATGTGTTGATTTGGCTTTGTATTAATATATGATGTAAAACATTTATTGTGTGTAAATGTGTATATATGTAATAAAAACTTAAAAAATAAATAAAAATAAAGTTATCTCTAAATTTTTTAGATTCAGAAAGAATTTAGCACTGCAAAACTTTCAATGTATCCATTATCTACCAATGAAAAAAAAATAAAGTATTGGAATTTTACACAAGAAATGATAAAACAGTAAATGAGGAACCTGGTACAATCACCAGGAGCTTCTAAATCCCAATTACTTAACAATATCAAAAATACACATTTTCCTCCATGGCTCACTTTAAAAAGGTGTTAAAATCTCCATATTTTAGTCAGGGTAAGATCTCCCTCAATACAAGCTCCATTTCTCATAATGCATACCTTTCTTGGCATCATTTGGAAGAAGTTCATGTCTTATAATAAATTTGTTAGTCTGAAAAGATGCTAACAGACTCCTGATTCATGATTCTAGGGGTGCAGATGTATCTTTTCACATATCCATGCCTAATTACCAGTTGTTAGTAAGGTAAAAGGTAAAGGAGTTCCTACAGATTTTATTATGCTAGTCGTAGCTTTCCAGGTACAGACAGAAGAAGAATATCATGGCTTTAAAAATCCAAGGGACTTGCTTAGAATAAAAACTCAGCAGCACTTTTTCTTGTGGCTGTTGATAAAAATAGGATCACCAACATGATTGGCAACACCTGATGATGGATATAAAGAGGAGGAGGAGGAGGAGGAGGAGGAGGAGGAGGAGACAACTTTAAGAGGATGGTGTTCATTTCTGTTTCTAGGCTATTGAGATACACCGTTCAAAGATGTTTCTGTGGTTATGTGGCCAGCATGACGTAGAAACATAGAAGACTGATGGCAGAAAAAGACCTCATGATCCATCTAGTCTGCCCTTATACTATTTTCTGTATTTTATCTTAGGATGGATTATGCTGCAATGTAAAGAATGCAGTAAAAAAAACCGCTGTTATAAGTGATACCTATTTATCTACTTGCATTTAAATGTGGCCAACATGACATCACACAGCAGTGCAGAGTGGTCAGAGAAACATAGAACATGGTCATCTTTCCACTGAAGTGGTACCTATTTATCTACTTGTGTTTAAATGCTTTCGAATTGCTAGGTTGATAGAAGCTGAGGCAAGTGATAGGAGCTCATTTCATCAGACGGTGGTAGGACTTGAACCTTCTCCAGCATCTTTTAAGCCATTGAATCGCTGTGCCTACCAATTGTTAGTAAATATTGACAATAAGTAACCCAGTTACCTATTTTGCTCTTGTGTAAAATCTTTTTGGCAGATGATAAACATCTTATCAAGTGCTATCAAATATTTGTTCCAGAATTTGTTCTGATTCTATTAATTGCTTTTCTCTCTGCTCTTAAATATCATAAATATATGTACATACTGTATGTATGTGTCTGTGTGTGTCTGTGTGTTTAGTTGTATGTCTCTGTGTGTATGTGTGTGTATATATATATATACATGCATGCATGCATGCATGCATGCATACATACATACATACATACATACATACCCAGTCATGGGCAGCCAAATATTTTACTGCCACACTGTGGGTGTGGCTTACTTTGTGGGTGTGGCTTAATGGTCATGTGACTGGGTAGGAGTGGCTTGCCAGCCCTGTGACCAGGTAGGAGTGGCTTGAACAATTATCATCATTCAAGTGAACTGTAAATCCTCGACTTACAACCTTACCAGTGTTGCTCACTGGGGTGACAATTTGCTTCGTGCTTCCCGTGCTCTCCTTCCTGGGTTACCCGCCCCCCTGCGCCTCAGGCTGGATACCTAGGTGAATGGGTGCTGCCAGAAACATAAATGCTGCCAGCGCTGCTTCCACTCACACCTTCTGCTTGCACCTCAGGCAGGAGGTGGCAGCGTGAGGCTGGAGGGGAGCCAGGCAGGAGAGAGGGCAGCTCATAGAATTGATTGCTTTTTAGTAGTAATGGGCTTTTAATTTAGTTTTTTAATATTGTATTTGTTTTATATTGTATTATTGTTGCTTGTTGTGAGCCGCTCCGAGTCCTTGGAGAGGGGTGGCATACAAATCTAAATAATAATAATAATAATAATAATAATAATAATAATAATAATAATAATAATAATAATAATATCCAGGAAGTGACAGCCGCCAGTCAGCTGGAGCTGCGCACACAGCTTCATTTCCACCAGTGGAACTGCGTTCCACCCCATACTGCTTGCTGCCCTCCTCTGTATATACCTCTTATTATATAACCCTATAATAAGACATGTCTAGATAATGAGCCTAATTGCACCCCCAAAATAATAAGCCCCCTTCCGATAATGGCTGTGTGCGTGTGTGTGTATTCTTAAAGAGAATAGTAATAACTGGAGATTTATACAATATAATATGGGGGGAAAAAACCAGCTCAGGAATTTTGAGTGCATAGTTTTTTTAAAGTCCTACATACTTAAATGCAACCCTGTTTGTGATGATAAATTAGGCCTGCCATGTTTTTCTGACACACGCTTCTTCCATAATCCTGCAAAGTAAGCAGAGTTTTTTCTGTGGCTGAAAACGGTTGCTTTTTTTAAAATTTGGCTAGTACAAAAGTATCTTTGATTTATATTACCCAAGGAGATTGCAATTGAGGAAATGAATGAGGCTTGTACAAACTGTGGGGATTTGGCACGAGAAGCAAGGAAATCATGGGGGTTAGGAATTTGAGTGATCAGAGTTTATAATTAACAGGAGGCAGAACAAAGAACATAAGGCAAAACAGTGGAGAAGATCACACGATGGAACAAAAGAGATTCTTAGTAGCATGGGGCCTGCTAGGATGCAATAACTCATAACTCATATAAATAAGAACCCAGAACGTTCTGAAGAGGGACAGCTCACTCTTAAAGAGTTGAGAAGAAGACACAAAACAGAGCTCTAGAAACAGAATATAAAGTGTGGAGCTGTCAGTACAGCACCCTCCAACCCCCCAGCGTCCCCCCCATTATAGTTGCATGAAACTCAAGGGTCCTATTTGTGCAGCAGCCTTGACATGAAGAAAGAAAGCTTGGAAGTAATGGTGAAAAGAAGAAAAGACAATGTATTGTGTCCATAGGACAGTTGAGAAATGTGGCCCGCCCCTTACCCTGGGGTGGGAAAATATAGAGCCTGGATTGGCCGGATCAGCCTGGCAGCAGGAGGTATAAGTAGCTGCCAGGCGCGGCCATCTTGTTGTTATTGTTAGCAGTTCCAGTTGCATGTTATTGTTAACTTCGTACAATAAACCTTTTGTGAGTTCCCTGGTCTTTATTAGGCAGATTTTACGCAATAGTTGGCTTTATTTTGTTTATTTGTAGTCTGTCTTTTTACTTTTACAAATAACTCAAGGTGGTGAACATATCCGAAACATCTTCTTCCTCCAATTTTCCCCACAACAACTTTGTGAGGTGAATTGGGCTGAAAGAGAGTGCCGAGCCCAGTTACCCAGGTGGTTTTAGCAATAGGATTTATATACAGCTTCAGAATATTTTTTTATTTTATTTTGTTATATTATTTATTTGTCAAGTACGTATTGGTAATATACAGTGGGCTAGTATCCCACTTCTATTGAGCAATTCAAACAGGCATTCTGTTGGATTATTATACTACTACACTATTTTTACTATTGCTATACTATCACATTTCTATTGGATCGTTGAACAGTACAAGAAGAAATACGCTAACTTCACATCGAGAGAAATATTAGTTAGATAGTTTAATAAAGAAAATGATGGATAGTTTAAGAAAATGAAAATGATGTCAAAGCATTCCTTATAGTGTTTTGCAAACTTGGCAAGATGGGTGGGCTACAACTCTCAGAAGTCCCAAGGCAACATGCTGGGAGTTGAAGTCCACACATTTTAACACTGACAAATTCGGAAAAAAACCAACAACACTGATGTAGAAGAAATAGACAACGAACAAGAGATAAAGAGAACCAACATTTTCTACCATGTGACCTTTCTACAGCTTGGCTAGTAGGGGAGGATTGAGACCAAATAAAAAAAGAATTTTGGGTGGGTAAAGGTTGGGGAAGATCCAGTAAAGTGTTAGCAATGGATTTGGACATAGGGGAAGGTTTGGTAGGGAAGATTTGCCTATTTGCCGATGACTCTAAAGTGTGCAATAGGGTTGATATTCCTGGAGGGGTCTGTAATATGGTAAATGATTTAGCGTTACTAGATAAATGGTCAAAGCAATGGAAACTGCAGTTTAATGTTTCCAAATGTAAAATAATGCACTTGGGGAAAAGGAATCCTAAATCTGAGTATTGCATTGGCAGTTCTGTGTTAGCAAAAACTTCAGAAGAGAAGGATTTAAGGGTAGTGATTTCTGACAGTCTCAAAATGGGTGAGCAGTGTGGTCGGGCGGTAGGAAAGGCAAGTAGGATGCTTGGCTGCATAGCTAGAGGTATAACAAGCAGGAAGAGGGAGATTGTGATCCCCTTATATAGAGCGCTGGTGAGACCACATTTGGAGTACTGTGTTCAGTTCTGGAGACCTCACCTACAAAAAGATATTGACAAAATTGAACGGGTCCAAAGACGGGCTACAAGAATGGTGGAAGGTCTGAAGTATAAAACGTATCAGGAAAGACTTAATGAACTCAATCTGTATAGTCTGGAAGACAGAAGGAAAAGGGGGGACATGATCGAAACATTTAAATATGTTAAAGGGTTAAATAGGGTTCAGGAGGGAAGTGTTTTTAACAGGAAAGTGAACACAAGAACAAGGGGACACAATCTGAAGTTAGTTGGGGGAAAGATCAAAGGCAACATGAGAAAGTATTATTTTACTGAAAGAGTAGTAGATCCTTGGAACAAACTTCCAGCAGACGTGGTTGGTAAATCCACAGTAACCGAATTTAAACATGCCTGGGATAAACATATATCCATTGTAAGATAAAATACAGGAAATAGTAAAAGGGCAGACTAGATGGACCATGGGGTCTTTTTCTGCCGTCAGTCTTCTATGTTTCTGTGAACCACAGGGGTGGATTTACAAGAATAATCAAGCAATGTCCTAAGGTTGAGAAAGGAAATTATGAGACTCTTGTAGCTCTTATTCCTTTCTGGAACTGCAAAAAGTTTTCCCTGCCAGTGGTTTTGTAAATCACAACAAGGATATCTTCGAATGCATTCTCCATGATATATCTGTGCAATATTCATGTAGCTGAGTTGTTGATTAATAGAAGTTTGCAGAGCCTGTGTGTATAAATTTATCAGCCATTGGGCACACTGGACACTGAAAGTTTATCATTGGTGATGGGCAAAAATACAGCACTTTCGCTAGGCAACTGGGATTGTGATCGGAGATAGGGGTGAGATAACCAACCTGCAGCAATCTGTGGCTTTAAAATCTAATACCTGTTTAAAAAGCCTTCCTGAATACTGAGAGTGGGAACAGAGAAAGTACATGTTTTATTGTTTTATTTTTAAATAAGCCTCTCAGGCACAGAAATGGGTGAAAATCATTCTGAGTTAAATATCTAGTGTGGATAAAATTATTTACAAAATGTATTATTTATTATTCATTTATTTAATAGATTTATAAGCTGACAAACTCCTTCTGAGCACTGGGCGGTGTACAACAATTGAAAACAATACAAAAATTATTTAAAACCTTAAAATTAAAATCATTTATTTCTTGGGTGCAGATAGGTGGTATTGCTGAAAAGCCCCAAGCCAGTCAGCAAAGCCAAGTTTTCACAGCCTTCCGGAAAGGCCAGGAGAATGGGGAGTTGGTTCCAGAGAGCCAGAGCCACCACAGAAAAGGCCCTCCCACATGGCTCCGCCAACTGACATTGTCTGGCTGACAGGACCTGGAAGAGGTCAACCCTGTGGGTCCTAATCGGCGATTGGGAGGTATGTGGCAAAAGACAGTCCCGTAAATAGTCTGGTCCTAAGCCATGAAGGGCTTTATAGGTGATAACTAACACCTTAAATTGTATCTGGAGACCAAGTGCAGCTCACAGAGTGTTGGTGTGATGTAGGTGTGTTGCCCACAACAGCTCATGCAGCTGCATTCTGGACTGATTGTAGTCTCTGAAAAAATTATGAAAGTATGTATCTATATTACTAGGTACAATATAATCAATGTTTGTAGAATGTTTTTCTTATGTTATGTTTATACAAACTATCTTATACATGTTTGACAAATAAATAAAATAGAATTGTTTTGATGCAGTGAAATAGTAAAATGGAGGCATTTTCAACTGTGGCTCTCAAAGCAAGTAACAAAAGCTTTTACTGAATCTGGACTGCAATAGGCAAGTACCCCTTCCCCATGCTGGCTGGGGAATTCTGGGAATTGAAGTCCACAAGTCTTAAGGTGCCAGGATTGGACACCCATGCTATAGAACCCTTGCTTGGAAACAGATCAGGGTAAAATGCTTTACTCTATTTAAAAAGAATAATCCCTTTTAGTTTCTTTCTAAAACCTGGAGCTTCCCTTGGGGGACATTTTCTCAAACTGTGAACTAACCCTCTCTTCCGAGCTAAATGTATTGATTTTAGAATAAGAATTGACAAAGTCTTCAAAGGTCTTTACAAACAGGGTGGAAAGAATTGGGGATATTAAAAATTTAAATGCAGAAGTAAGAGAAACAAAGAGATTTCTCCCTATTTGGTGAAGTGGAAAATCCCACTTATTCCTTACAGTTAGGCAGCTTTTAGTTTTTACAGTTTAGCTGCCTCGTGTGCCAGTTTCAATTTAGAGTTTCTTCTGTGATACCTTTATGTAGACATAGCAAATATTGGATAGAACGTGAAAGCTGTTTGGGCGGAAGAGCTGATGTTTCTCTCCACTGGTTACAAACGATGGTTGGGGGGGCATAATAGGTAATGCAATTTGACAACTGTGGACTCCAAGTTCTCTTTAGACAAAATAACTCTCTTATTTCATTGCGAGAGAGAAAGGAGGAGAGGAGAAACAACATACGAGTACAATGTTTTGAAAATGTGGCATTGCCAGGAAACGTATGTCATCAAAGTCCATACAGCTGATAAATTTTGGGAGTTAGAAACATAGAAGTCTGACGGCAGAAAAAGACCTCGTGGTCCATCTAGTCTGCCCTTATACTATTTTCTGTATTTTATCTTAGGATGGATATATGTTTATCCCAGGCATGTTTAAATTCAGTTACTGTGGATTTATCTACCACGTCTGCTGGAAGTTTGTTCCAAGGATCTACTACTCTTTCAGTGAAATAATATTTTCTCATGTTGCTTTTGATCTTTCCCCCAACTAACTTCAGATTGTGTCCCCTTGTTCTTGTGTTCACTTTCCTATTAAAAACACTTCCCTCCTGGACCTTATTTAACACTTTAATATATTTAAATGTTTTGATCATGTCCCCCCTTTTCCATCTGTCCTTCAGACTATACAGATTGAGTTCATTAAGTCTTTCCTGATACGTTTTATGCTTAAGACCTTCCACCATTCTTGTAGCCCGTCTTTGGACCCGTTCAATTTTGTCAATATCTTTTTGTAGGTGAGGTCTCCAGAACTGAACACAGTATTCCAAATGTGGTCTCACCAGCACTCTATATAGCGGGATCATAATCTCCCTCTTCCTGCTTGTTATACCTCTAGCTATGCAGCCAAGCATCCTACTTGCTTTCCCTACCGCCTGACTGCTCTGTTCACCCATTTTGAGACTGAGTTTTTCGTGGTTAACTGCCTCTAGTAATATGTTGCTTTTGTTGTTCCATCATTCACTTGTGTTTGACTCTTTATGACTCCATGGACTGTGTTCTGCCTGACTGGGCTCAGGCGACAATTAATGTCCAGGAAAAAAGATCAAACACACACGTGCTTTGCTAATCAGCAAACTTGTATTAAACAAACAGAAAAGGTTAAAGAAAACTGTCCTTATTGTCAGGAGTAAAACACAGTTCGAGGCGAACATTCAGCCAAATACAAAGTGCAGGAAAAAGCAAACAAAGACAAACTGCACGGAGCAGAAACTGTTCAGGAGGTCTCTGAATTTTTGAGGCACGAGAGCAACAGCTAGTCCCAGAGTTTTCAACTCCCACTTGCATGAAAATGCTGGGTTGAAATCCAAAGGCACGGAACAGAGGCTTCGAAGCAGGAACCAAAAAGTCACACAAACCACACTGATAAACATTCACAGTTTGCCTCTGCCTCTGTTCTCTTTTATAACTGTAGCCCTCATTATGGGAACCACACCCAGCCCTCATTATGGGGACCACACTCAGCCCTCATTATGAGGACCACACTCAGCCACAGGTGCTACTATGATCACCGGTGATAGTCCCTTAATTGAGCCTTCCATTGCATGGCTCTCTGGCTACTCTTGTCTATTAGCTGTTCAGCACCTGAATCCAATGAGGAGAGGCTATCGGACGGGCTGTTTACTAAATCCCCTGGGCTGTCTGCCAGGTCCTGTGGTCTGTCTGACAACTCGTCTGAACCATCTGCCTCACCCTCTGTGCTGTCTGCCACGTTTTACTGGCTGTCAGCCAGGCTTTCGCAATCACTTTGTGATGCATCTCTCACATATGTGGGGGCAACAGCTGGCCCAGGCCCAAACACAACAGACTGTAGCATGCCATCCCCTTCCCCCATCTTTTACTGTCTACTGCAGTTTCCAAACCAGTGGTGGGTTCCTACCAATGCAATTCAAAGTGCTGCACCAATAGGAACCCACTGATGATGCAATTTCCAGCTATTTTTTCCCCGGTGTCTCCCGAGAAGGTGCTTCTCAGTTGTGCTTCGGACAAAGAATAAAGGTCATCATTAAGTGTGCAGCAGCTGCAAAAAGAGCCAACACAGTTCTAGGCTGCATTAACAGAGGGATAGAATCAAGATCACGTGAAGTGTTAATACCACTTTATAAGGCCTTGGTAATACTGCATTCAGTTTTGGTCACCACAATGCAAAAAAAGATGTTGAGACTGTAGAAAATGTGCAGAGAAGAGCGACAAAGATGATTAGGAGACTAGAGGCTAAAACATGAATGGTTGCAGGAATTGGGCATGGCTAGTTTAATGAAAAGAAGGATCAGGGGAGACATGATAGCAGTGTTCCAATATCTCAGAGGTTGCCATAAAGAAGAAGGAGTCAGGCTATTTTTCAAAGCACCTGAGGGTAGAACAAAAGCAATGGGTAGAAAACAAGGAGAGAAGCAACTTAGAACTAATGAGAAATTTCCTGACAGAACGGTTGATCAGTGGAAGAGCTTGCCCCCAGAAGTTGTAAATGCCCCAACACTGGAAGTTTTTAAAGGAGATGTTGGACAACCATTTGTCTGTAATAGTGTAGGGCTTCCAGCCTAAGTGGGGGGTTGGACTAGAAGATCTCCAAGGTCCAACTCTTATTATTATTATTAAGACAAGGGCAGGCGGGAGGGCTTCTTCCAACACAGAGACACCAGAAAAAAACATTGCTGAAAATTACATCATCAGTGGGTTCCTACTGGTGCGGCACTCTGGAACCCACCACTGGTCCAAACTCAGATACATTATGCTGATGACCCTTCCTAATTCAATTTCAATTTATTAAATTTGTATGCCCCCCTCTCTGAAGACTCGGGACGGCTCACAACAGTAATAAAAACAGTATAACAATGGAACAAATCTAATAATAAAATATATAAAAACCTCAACAATTAAAAACCATACAGCACATAGACATCAAACATGAAATATAATAAGCCTGGGGGAGATGTCTTAATTCCCCCATGCCTGGCGATATAGGTGGGTTTTAAGTAACTTGTGAAAGACAAGGAGGGTGGGGGCCGTTCTAATCTCTGGGGGAAGTTGATTCCAGAGGGCCGGGGCCACCACAGAGAAGGCTCTTTCCCTGGGGCCCGCCAAATGACATTGTTTAGTCGACGGGACCCGGAGAAGGCCAACTCTGTGGGACCTTATCGGCCGCTGGGATTCGTGCGATAGAAGGCGGTTCCGGAGGTATTCTGGTCCAATGCCATGTAGGGCTTTAAAGCATCTCATCTTCTGTGTCCCTGTCTCCTTTATCTGTTCAATGTTTTCCAGCTCTGGGGTCTTTTCCAATGAGTCCCATCTTCTCATTTGATAGCCAAACCATTTGGGCTTCATCTTTCTTGGATAAGAGAGTCTTTACACTGACAGAACCTAGCCGAGACTTGACTTTTAAACAGGGAACTTTATTTCTGCCATTTCAGCACCACACTACAGCTGAGCAAAAAAAATAACAGTGACAAGGCTTCCGAAAGGCTTCCTTTTATAGAGTAGCTGTCAGACAGCCAACCAATCAGAATGCTTTAACTTCCTGCTCGAAGGCCTCTTGTGCTTAGCTAATCAACCTTAAGCATCCTGGCTGGTCATAAGTCGAGGACTTTGCATTTCTGGTGAGGTCATAAGTCACAGACTTAATAATCTTCAGTATCTATCCTTCCAAAGGAAGGGTTGATTTCCTTTAGAATTGACTGGTTTGATCTCCTTGCAGATCAAGGGATTCTCATGAGTCTTCTTCCCAGTGATAGGTTCCTATAGGAATGGTCAGGAACGCAGTTCCAGTAGCAAAATTTGGAGCTCCACCCCAGAGCACCCAATTTGCACTGAAAGATGTTGAAACAAAATGCATAAGCCATGCCCACAGTGTGGTAGTAAAAATTTTGGAAGCCCCTCACTGCTTCTCCCACACCACAACAGCACAATTCTAAAGCACTAAGCAGTTTACAGCGTAAGCATATTGCCCCCAATAATTTGAGTCCTCATTTTACCCACCACTGCACCACCAAGATATAAAATAATAAAAGAGAATATTTGTAGGTCAGAGTTAAAATGATGGATTCTTAGTGCTTTCTGAGCTGCAGACCCAGCTGCTGTGGTCTAGAAGTGGAAGTCTTGCCTCACAATAGAGGAGTTTGTGAGTTCGATCTTAGGTAGAGGCAAATATAGGGTCTCCTGCTTGGGCAGGGTGATTGGACTAGATGATTCACAAGGTAAATAAGTTACCCAAACTAGGTAACATCAGCACTGATAAGTTTACCTAGTTTGGCTAATGAAATGTCTGCAAGAGACAACTAAGGAGCCCTCATTATAATAATTATTATTAATAATAATTTATTAGATTTGTATGCCGCCCCTCTCCGAGAACTATGAGATCTATGCAATGGTAACTTCTATAATAGGAACACCCTGCCCTTTTAAATGCTTTTAACTTTTAAGTATCTTTGTATTATCAGGATGGCAACATCTTATGCTTCTTGGCTTGTTTTTTCCCCCCAGCCAGTTGCTTAGACAAATAAAATAAAATAAAAAATTATTCCAGTCCACCACTGTTTCTTTGTTCAAGTTTAAATCTTCTATATCAAATAGGCTTTGAATCAACAAAAACTGTCAAAGATGCTTTTGCTATTTGTCAGAAGGGAGTAAGATTGCTAGATTTTACCAGCCAGGCATGGCAACCCTGCTGTCTGACACATTTGCAATGGGTTTTTATAAAGGTGTCCATTCTCCAACAATTATATGGTTGGCTGAAGAAGATTTACCATATTTCAACATGCGTTTATTGCTGGAAGTGTCAACTGAAAGGCGGTTTTAGAAATTTGGACTGCATATATTAGTCTATACGTTTAATTTCCTTTTTATTTCTTCCTGTTATGTAAATTGACTTAAATGTTCGTGATTTTATTATACAGGTCAGAAATATATAATGTGTTCTTAATGGGGGCTAAAACATATGAAGAAAGATTGCAGGAAATGGGTATGTCTAGTTTAATGAAAAGAAGGACTAGGGAGACATGATAGCAGTGTTCCAATATTTCAAGGGTTGCCACAAAGTAGAGAGAGTCAAGTTATTCTCCAAAGCATCTGAAGGTAGAACAGGAAGCAATGAATGGGAAATAATCAAGGAGAGAAGCAATCTAGAACTAAGGAGAAATTTCCTGATAGTTAGAACAATTAATCAGTAGAAAAACGTGCCTCCAGAAGTTTTGAATGCTCCAATACTGGAAGTTTTTAAGATGTTGGATAACCATTTGTCTGAAGTGGTGTAGGGTTTTCTGTCTAAGCAGGGGTTGGACCTGCTCGAAGGTCCCTTCCAACTCTGTTATTCTATTCTATTCTATTCTATTCTATTCTATTCTATTGCATGCTCAGAGGAAAAGACTGTTCTTAAATGTAAAAGACGAGAAAATGAAAAATGAGAACTCCTTGGTATTCTATGAGCTTACCTATTTGCTTAAAGAATGGAATAGGAATAGCTGATTTGGAAGGGACTTTAAAGGTCTTCTAACCCAACCCCCTGCTCAGGCAAGAAACCCTATACCATTTGAGACAAAGAAGAGTTATTCAATCTCTTCTTTAAAACTTCCAGTGTTGGAGCATTCATAACTTTGGGTGGCAAGTTGTTCCACTGGTTAATTGTTCTAACTGTCAGGAAATTTCTTCTTAATTCTAGGATATTTCATTACCCAACTAGGTAACATGAGCAGTACACTGATGATGTTGCCTAGTCAGATAATGAAACATTTGCAAGCAAACAATCAACCAACAGAGCACCAATGACACATCCTCAGTTCAACCTAGAGTTGTGGATATTCTCTTCTATTTGATGATAAAATGACAAGTTACAGAACTAAATCATTTAAACTCCCTTCTTTGCCTTTTTTATTGGATTGATTAGACTAGTAACAACATGATTTCAGAATAGTTTTGCAGAGTTCTCTTTAGTGGATTAATACAGGGGTTCTTAAACATCACAGTATTGTTACCCACTAAAGGTTTATGTAAGGCACTTTTTATACATACAGTATATGGCCAGGAAATAAATACCGTATATACTCGAGTATAAGCCGAGTTTTTCAGCCCCAAAAATGGGCTGAAAAACCCGACCTCGGCTTATACTTGGGTGACCACAAGAGGGCGCCGAATCACCACAAGAGGGCGCCCCGCGGGAGCCCGGCAGACATTTCTGGCTTGGGCGGGGGAGGGAGCTATTGCAGGTGCCTGCTGAGGCAGCTTCGGGGGCGCCTTTGGGAGGGCTAGACGCAGGGACTGGGCTGTGGAGGTCACACTTTTATATCCTCCGCAGCTCCAACGATGCCGGAGCTCTTGGGGCTATGGTTGGCTGGTGCCTTTACTTGAGCCGGGAAGAGGAGGCACCTGCCCCACCCCTCCCACAGCTCCAACGGCATGCGAGAAGGGAAAAATGCAATGGGAAGCCAGTGAGAGAGGGGGGGTGGATTCGTGCTTCTGTCTTCTCACCCCTCCCCCACCTCACCGGCTTCCCATTTTCCCCCTCTTGCGTGCCGTTCGAGTGGTTGGCTGGCGCCTTTGCTTGAGCTGGGAAGAGGAGGCACTTGCGAGAAGACAGAAGCTCCAGATTTGCTAAGGAGATCCACTTGGGAGGGCAGCAGGGAATGGAGGAGGAGGAGATCCAGAGTAGCCTGCAGCCGCAGAGGAAAAGGAGGAAGAGGAAAGAAAGAAGAACCCTTGCCGACAGCATAATTATTTATTTAAGTACCGGTATTTTTAAAATAAATTTAAACTCCTTGTAGCGGCAGGAGAGCGAGAGAGAGAGAAACAAGCCTTTCCCTCGGAGGAGGAGGAGCAGTTGGCTGGCGTCTTTGCTTGAGCCGGGGAGAGGAGGCAACGGCCCCACCCTCCCCACAGCCGCTCTCCTAGCGAAGCAGCTGTGGGGAGGGTGGGGCCGTTGCCTCCTCTCCCCGGCTCAAGCAAAGACGCCAGCCAACTGCTCCTCCGAGGAAAAGGCTCGTTTCTCTCTCTCTCGCTCTCCTGCCGCTACAAGGAGTTTAAATTTATTTTAAAAATACCGGTACTTAAATAAATAATTATGCTGTCGGTGAGGGTTCTTCTTTCTTTCCTCTTCCTCCTTTTCCTCTGCGGCTGCAGGCTACTCTGGATCTCCTCCTCCTCCTCCTCCAGCATTCCCTGCTGCCCTCCCAAGTGGATCTCCTTAGCAAATCTGCTTCCCGGAACAACACATGGGGCAATAAAGGGAAATGGGAAACAGCATGAACTCTCTCCAGGCTTTAGAAGCCCCCAACCGGAGAGAGAAGCAGATTTGTTAAAGGGATCCACTTGGTACGGCAGCTGGGGAAGGAGGAGGAGAACAGCTCTTTCCTTTCCTCCTCCTCCTCCTCCCCCTGCTGTCATCCCAAGTGGATCTCTTTAGCAAATCTGCTTCCCTGCACAACACATGGAGCAGTAAAGGGAGACGAGGAGGAGGGAGGATCAGGGGTGGAAGATCCAGCCAACGAGCCAGCCAGCAAGCTAAGGGGGGGGGAGGGGAACAGCATGAGCTCTCTCCAGGCTTCTAAAAACTCAATTTTAAAGAGCCCTGGGTTAGGGTTAGAAATGCAAGAGTCTTCAAACCTGGAAGCTTGTGGACTTCAACTCCTACTCCTGAAGTAGCATGGCTGGTGCAGGAATTCTGGGAGTTGAAGTCCACTAGTCTTAAAACTGTCAAGTTTAAAGAGCCCTGGGTTAGGGTTAGAAATGCAAGAGTCTTCAAACCTGGAAAGATTAAGGCTTGTGGACTTCAACTCCTACTCCTGAAGTAGCATGGCTGGTGCAGGAATTCTGGGAGTTGAAGTCCACTAGTCTTAAAACTGTCAACTTTAAAGACCCCTGGGTTAGGTTTAGAAATAAGTTTTAGCTTGGTTGCTGATTGAGCTACTTTTTTTTACTTTTTAATTTATTGTTATTACCGGATTGCTTTTGTTTACCCTCTTTTAAATTTACAGAGCTAGTTTACTGGTTTTCTTTAAAATAAATATTCTAAAAGATTTAATCTACTGATGTCTCAATTAATGTAATTTTATTGTTTTCCATTTTTATAAGTTACCAGTAGCCACTGCATTTTCTAACCTCGGCTTATACTCGGGTCAATAAGTTTTCCCAGTTTTTGTGGCAAAAACTGGTGCCTCGGCTTATACTCGGGTCGGCTTATACTCGAGTATATACGGTATACCAGTTACTTTCAATAGTTACATTGTAATCTATATCACCTGAATAAATATAAACATATGTCCTGATTATTAGTAAAGAGCAATCTAGCATTTTCAATGTCGTTAAATACTTTCATTTAGAAATTCTATAGGTTTTTATATTGTTTTATATATTATATTATATTATATTTTATATGTACATGGTGTGGGATTTTCTCATTTTTGGGAATAAAACTAGGATAAGGCAATTATATAAACATTTTTTCAAAATGCTCACATGTTGTTACTCAAATATTAGTAAGCTTGAAGGAGATTAAAAGAAGCAGTCAAGATTATTTAAGGTTTACAAGATTTATATAGACACAAGATGCAAAGTTTCCAGAATGATATAACACAATATAAAATCTTCCAAAATGTAAAACAGTTTGGATGTCTCACTGTTTAAGCCCCATCTGGGAAACATGTTGTCCAAAGATTGTGTGTAGTTAAAATTACTATTTTATCTTAAAATAGTATCTTAGGCTCCTGAACGCACAACTTATACAGAAATAGCAACTGAATAGGGAATTATTGCCAGAGGAATTTAAGGAAAATTATCTAACAATATTCCCTTTATGTCATAGTCAGCTACCACAAGAACCTGAGAAAGGAACAAAGAGAAAAAATAATAATCTTCTTTTTTTAAAAAACAACAACCTGAAGGTGCCCTAGGAAACCAAGGATAAAAGGATGGAAAGGTATTGTGTATGTAGCATGTTTGTCTCTTGTCTGAAAATAGCTTGGGATATGTCTGCAGCAAACGCAAACTTGTAGAGAAGATTGGAATGTTGAGTGACTACACTTTGGTTAATGAGAAAGGAGAAGGATTCATTAGCTCAAAGCAAGCTTCAGTCGAAACAGATTGACTGTTCTGGTGATGGAGCCTTGTGTAGGAAAAGATAGGACAAGGACATAGGTGATGTGCTTTTTTAGATAGAAAAGAGAACAGTCATGAGAGTTGGTCACTCATTAATATAAGGTATTTACATTGGTATGTGTCAATGTTACTCATTTGTTCATGTAGTGAGGTATCTAGCAGAAGCGAGGATCAAGAAGTGACAAAACTATTCTGAATACTAATAAACTCTAACAATTCTGACAATTCTACCTTTCTGCTAGTACATGTGGGGACAAATGATATTGCAAAGAAGAGCTTCAGCTTTATCATTAGTGATTCTAACTCCATGTTCTGTTGATTAGCAAGCTAGTTTAGTGTGGGCTGGAAGACATAACAAATGTATATTTATCTGGCTCAGAAATCATACTTACCAATGTTTCACTATTAAATTGGATATCACTATTGAGTGAGATGCCATGAAGATCTCCTGGACCAGTTTTCAGTACAAAACCTGTGTATGTAATATCCAAAGTAGCCCCAAATACTAAAGGAAGCCTTAAAGACCTTTGCACCCAGAATAAAGGTTCACAACGAATCTAGGCAACAAAACAAATTGTGTGAATTTTCTAGCCCTTGACCTCCCATAGATAAATTTAATGCTGAAATTAGGGTAGAACCTTCCCTTACTAGCCCCAGATTAGTATAATTTGCCACTTGGCTAGTTTATTTTCTACACGGTAGAGGATTTTTTAAAAAAAATAGTTTATAAACTTTTAATGTTTAGCTTGGCACAAGGAAAGGTAAGAGACTGGTTCAACCTCTTTCCTCCATACCACCTCTGCTGGGCAGTTTGAGACACATCTTTGCAGTCTTTTCATCATGCTGTCTATCTCTGTCCTAAAAATGTGCAAGAGAAATATTTCACACATTTATTGTGGTGCAATCCTTGAAAATTTGCAGAGTTCAGGTTAATGTTCTTTGAAACCTGCTACATGTAGCAATTCCAGATCTTTTGACATGGTCAAGTAATTTGTCTAATGGAAGCTTGAATCAGATCATCTGGCTTCTAGAATGGAATGGAATGGAATGGATGGAATGGAATAGAATAGAATAGAATAGAATAGAATAGAATAGAATTCTTTATTGGCCAAGTGTGTTTGGACACACAACAAATTTTCTGTGGTGCATATGCTGTCAGTGTACATAAAAGAAAAGATACATTTGTCAAGAATCTTGAGATACAACACTTAATGATGGTCATAGGTTACAAATAAGCAATCAAGAAACAATCAATATAAATTGTAAGGATACAAGCAACAAGTTACAGTCATACAGTCATAAGTGGGAGGAGATGGGTGATAGGAACTATGAGAAGACTAATAATAACAGTAATGCAGCCTTAATGAATAGTTTGACAATTTTTTGTTTAGCGAAGTGTTGGCATTCAGGAAAAAAAATATGTGCGTGTCTAGTTCTCTTGGTGTGCAGTACTCTATAGCGTCATTTTAAGGGTAGGAGTTGAAACAATTTATGTCCAGAATGAGGGGGGGTCGGTAAATATTTTCATTGGCTGTCTTTTTGACCAGTATACTAGTCCTCAATGGAAGGTAGGTTGGCAATAATTGTTTTTTTCTACAGTTCTGATTATCCTCTGAAGTCTGTGACTATCTTGTCGGGTTGCAGAACTGAACCAGACAGTTATAGAGGCCTTGAATTTCAAATTCAAATAGCATCTTCTCACTTTCCGGTCTCAAATACAAACTGAGACTTGACTGATTGTTGTGTCCCTATGAAATACTATGCAGTTAGCTCCTCATGGCTATTTTACTGATAACTTTGGACTATAAACAGAAGTGCAGCCAAGTCGGGTTCAATTATGAAACAGATTGAAGTGGCTGGCAAGACATGTTTTGGTGACAAACAACAGCATGAAATGATTAGCTACCTGCTTTGCCATTTATGTACTTTTTGGATTTGTCATGGTTCCACAGTAACTTAATAGCTTACACAATGGCTTGTTATATTTGGGCAACTTAATTATGTTTTTTTTAAAAAAAATATTTTTTTATTTTATATCAACAAACATACAAACAACATTAAGCATTGAAACTTATTTATATACATAATGATTAATATCTTACAATTCTGTTTTAAATACCTTATGTTCCCTAAATACTACCGTGTTTCCCCGAAAGTAAGACAGTGTCTTACTTTCTTTTTACCCCCAAAAGCCCCACTACGTCTTACTTTCGGGGTATGTCTTATATTGGAGCTTCCCTAGCGGTGACGGCGTGAGCTTTTGGGGCCCCGGTGGGAGGGCACCGGCCACTGTTGCTTCTAAGCGGCGCCGTTGTTGTCCTCACGGTGCAAAGCCACGCAGTCCTGAATCGCTCCCTTCTCCGGCCAGCAAAGTCTGCTGCCTAGGAAAGCAGCGCATGTGAAAAACGCTTTCCCAGGCAGCCGGCTTGCTGGCCGCTTTCCCAGGCTTTCTGCAGGAACGGGTGGTGGGGCGCCACGAAGGGCGGCGCTTGCGCAAAGCCACACAGTCCCGGATCGCTTGCTTCCCTGGCCAGCAAGCCGGCTGCCTAGGAAAGCAGCGCATTTGAAAAACGCGCGTTTTTCAAATGTGCTGCTTTCCTAGGCAGCCGCCCCGCCGCCCGGGGACCCCCGCTAAGCCTTCTGCGCCTGACTCGGGCGCATGCCTCCCGGGCGCTCCGCATCCACTTGCGCTTCTCCTTCTTCCCTCTTGCCTCGCCGAGTCAGGCGCAGAAGGCTTAGCGGGGGTCCCCGGGCGGCGGGACGACTCCCTTTCCCTGCCCCTGCCGTCTCGAGGCCATGTCCACGGGCTCGCTGAGCGATGCCGAAGACCTCCCCGAGGCGGAGATCCTGGGCAGCCTGAAAATGGACCGCTGCCGCTTGCCGGCCGCTCCACGCCACAGCCCCGCGCAAGGCTCGGCCGGCCGGGCAAAGGCCGTGGTGCGGCGGCGGGCAAGGCGCGTAAGAAAACCCCGGGCAAGAAGAGCCCTCCGGGAACGGCGGGCCAGGAGGGCAAGCAGGTCCAGCAGAATGCGGCCAACGCCCACGAGCGGGCTCGCATGCGAGTGCTGAGCAAAGCCTTCTCCCGCCTCAAGAACACCCTGCCCTGGGTGCCGCCGGACACCAAGCTCTCCAAGCTCGACACGCTCCGCCTGGCCTCCAGCTACATCGCCCACCTGAGGCAGATCCTGGCAAGCGACAAGTACGAGAACGGCTACCTTCACCCTGTCAATTTGGTGAGTGGAGGCGGGAAACGGCGAGGGGGGGTCTGAAAGGACACGCACGCCACGACACTCGCACCTGGCTCCGCGCCTTCCCGGCGCCCGTAGTTCCCTTCAGTTCCTTTGCCTCGCGCCCCCCTTGCCCCCCCAATCATCCGGCCCGTAAAGCGGTACGGGGCTGGGGGTGAGTGGATGCCTGTCTCGTGAGGGAGTCGGGTCTCCGAAGTCGTCTGAGGCGACAGTGGGAACTGTGGACACCGGGAGAGGCGGGGGGCGAAAAGTCCTCGCCGCCCTGACGCGCTCGGCGCTTCCCCCACGCGCTCCGTCGACTCGGCCGCTTGGGTTTGGCTTGGGGAGGTCTTCGGCATCGCCTGGGATGAGTTGCTGGGACAAGCGCCTTCGCTGCAAGCCGCCGCCCGCTCGGCTCGCTTCGGACCAGTGCCGTCCTTCGCTTTGACGGCGCTGGTCCGAAGTGAGCCGAGCGGGCGGCGGCTTGCAGCGAAGGCACTCGTCCCAGCAACCGAGTCCTGCCGAGGCTCGGCTGCAAGCGGCCAGCGAGGCCGACCGGCTCCGAGGCGAGCGGCCGGAGCTGCGCCCTCTTTTGCCCGCCTCCTTTCCGGCAGGCAGGTGGGGCTGCCCAACTGCGCAGAGTGACTCCTCCCCTCCAGACACACGCTTCCCCGACACACGTCTGCGGCTCCACGCGTGCACCGAGGGAAATCCTTTGTGCCTTGCCGCCGAGCTCTCCCACCTGCTCGGCGGCCGCAAGCCTCTCCTTGCCACCGCGCTGCTGAGGGAACCGCCGCCAGGGCTGCTGCCGCTCTGCCGAGCAGATCAGCTGCTGGGCGGCCGAAGAAATCTTCCCTGGGTTTTCCCGACGTCATCGGGCTCCCCCCCCGCAATACCCCCGTGTTTCCCCGAAAGTAAGACATATGTCTTACTTTCGCGGTACGGCTTATATTAGCCGACCCCCCTGAAACCCCCCATACATCTTACAATCGGGGGTGTCTTACTATTGGGGAAACACGGTAATTCCCTTTCTTTTTTCCCTATCCAGTTATACAGTTTCACCCACACTCTATAGTAGTTCTTACTTTGTTTGTTCTGTATTTCAAAAGTTAATTTACTTAATTTAGCACAGTCTAACATTTTCTTGATCATCATCTCTTCGTTTGGTATCTTTTCTTGTTTCCAGGTTTGTGCGAATGCCAATCTTGCTGAAGTTAGTATGTGTGTTATTAGGTAATAATCTTCTTTGCTGTGTTGGCCTCTAATTATTCCTAATAAATACATTTCAGGTTTTGTTTCTAATTTGTATTCCAATATTTCTTCCAGCCAGGTCTGAATTCTAATCCAAAATTTCCTTGCTTACGGACATAACCACCAAATGTGATAATATGTTCCAATGTTTGTTTTGCACTTCCAGCATTTGTTGCTTATACTTGGATGTATTTTAGCTAAGCATGCTGGGGCATAATGCCATCGGTAAAACATTTTATATAGATTTTCTTTATATGGTATAGATAGTGTCATCTTATAATTTATTTTCCATAGATTTTCCCAATCGTCCATTTTGGATTGAGTAGCCAAAATTTGTCATCCATGCTATCATATTATGTTTGACTATTTCTTCTATGTTTTCATAATTTAATAAATAATTATACGTTTTAGTGATGAATTTTTTATTTGGGCAACTTAATTATGTTATTTGCATTCAATTCTCAGACAGTAGAAAATTTTAGAATGGTACTACACACAGATTTGAATCATGACCTCAAGAATATTCCTTGCAATCCATTTGCCATCTTATTTCTTTTTGAACACATGGCAAATACATTTTAAAAGCCTCCATCTGCCCAGAGCACATTTTAACAGCATTGCCAAAAAGGCAATAAGAGTTGTTAATGTTGTGAAGCTTCTTCTCAGGTAGCATTGTACTGCAAACTAGGGCATACAAAACCTTTGCTAGACCAATTCTCAAATACTGGTCATCTGCATGAGATCCACACTGTACATCGTACATTAATACAATTGAGCGAGTCCAAAGGTATTTCACAAGGAGAATACTCCATTCCTTTGTTCACAATAGAATACCTTATGCCACCAGGCTTGAAATTATGAGCTTGGACAACCTAGAACTATGATGCCTATGGTCTGACTTAAGCATAGTACACAAAATTGTTTGCTACAACATCCTACCTGTCAATGACTACTTCAGCTTCAACACGGGCAAACAATATATACAAAGTCAAGGTAAACCACTCCAAACTCAATTGCAGAAAGTACAAATTCAGCAACTCCTGGTCAACTCCTGGAATACACTACCTGACTCTGTTGTTATATCCTCAAACCCCCATAACTTTAAACTGTCGGCTGTGGACCTCACCCCATTCCTAAGAGGTCTGTGAGGAGCATAGATAAGTGCACCAATGTACCTACCATCCCTGTTCTACTATCCCCATTTACTGTGTTCATGTCTATGTTTGTTTGTTTATTTGTTTATTTGTTTGTTTATTTGTTTGCTTATTTATTTATTTATTTATTCATTATTTATTTATTTGTCTGTCTGTCTGTCTGTCTGTCTGTCTGTCTGTCTGTCTGTCTGTCTATCTATCTATCTATCTATCTATCTATCTATCTATCTATTTATTTATTTATTTATTTATTTATTGGACTTATATGCTGCCCCTCTCCGTGGACTTATATCTGTTATCTGATACATATTTGACAAACTAAACTAAACTAAACTAAACTAACTAAACTAAGCTAAATACTGGAATTTCTATTTCACAATGAGATTTTGAAATAGAACAGAACAGAACAGAATAGAATTATTTATTGGCCAAGTATGATTGGACACACAAGGAATTTGTCTTGGTACATATGCTCTCAGTGTACATAAAAGAAAAGATACATTTGTCAAGAATCATGAGGTACAACAGTGAATGATTGTCACAGGGGTCAAATAAGCAATGAAGAAACAATCAATATTAATAAAAATCTTAATGATACAAGCAACAAATTGCAGTCATACAGTCATAAGTGATAGGAATGATGAGAAAAAACTAGCAGTAATAGTAGTGCAGACTTATTAAATAGTGTACCTGTATGGCCTTCTTAAATAGACTTCACCTGAAACTTACTCTCACCCTTAATATTTACATTACAATCAATTGTTGAAATTTTGATGTATATTCATTGCACTGTTGTTTTAAATAGAACAAAAAAAAAAGATTCCACTTGGGACCAAAACAAAAAAACAAAACAAAAAAACCCCCAACCTATCATGATATGGTGGATGGTGGAAAAAGATTACTTCCCAAAATAATTAAGCAGGGAAGCTTGGAAGGAAAAACAAAACAAAACTGCAAATTCATGTGCATTGCCAAAAATACGTTAACATCTGACTATCTGTTTTCCCAAGAGGAAACACTGCAGCCTTTGATCTGTGAAGCATTTTACTGGAGGGTACCAATAACCGAGCATTAGATATTTAATAAAGATTTTTCACAAATCCTTTCTGAGTTATTAATAATAGCTCTATGAAATATTAATGACAGAACATTTGGTTCCAACATCAGACATTTCCCTGGCTATGCCTTGACCAATAACTGCTGGGAAAGAAGCAATTCACATGAGTGGAATAAGTAGGTTCTTTGCATCGTGTTCTTGCAGCACACTTTTAGCTTAGCTTTTTTATTTTAAAAAAACAGGAAACCTTAATTGATCACTTAACCGTATTTAGCATGGAATACATTTCAAGCTATTTTTTTTTCATGCGTTTAAAAGCGTAGGAGTAAAAACAGGTGGCAAGGTGGTTTTTTTTCTCCTTCTCAAAGACATTCTTTTTAAGAAGTATTTATAGCTGGTAGCAAGGTTATCTTCATCTAAATTCAAAGCCAACCAAGTCTGTGAATGGATAAAGGAAAACTATAAAGTATTTCAAATGAGTGAAACCGTGCTAACTTTTTAAATTTCTTTTTCTTTTTCATACCAATCAGAATCTCCCATCAATTGTATACAACAAATATAATAAACAAAAGCAGGTTATCTAGTTATGTAAACCTTTATATATATAATTAATGAAATAAAAAGATGGTAAAAAGATAAGATGAAATTATCTGAGTCCTTCGGAAGTGAGTGGCATACAAATCTAAGAAAGAAAGAAAGGGAGGGAGGGAAGAAGGAAGGAAGGAAGGAAGGAAGGAAGGAAGGAAGGAAGGAAGGAAGGAAGGAAGGAAGGAAGGAAGAGATCTTTGCCTACTTTTAGAATCTACTTTTAGAGAATGTCGTGCAAACCTCTAGGTAGCTAAGAAAAGTTGCTCACTCCATCTACGGACTGCCTTGTTAATACATTTTTTCCCCTACCAGTCAATTAACAGAACGGGTATTTTTAATAAAGTTGGACTTCAGTAAAAATCAAATACTTATATAAAACCTGGTGGCGCAGTGCTTAGAATGCAGTACTTCAGACTAACTCCCACAGTCTGGAGTTTGATCCTGGCAGGACTTGAGGTTGATATTCCATCCTTCTAAGGTTGTTAAAATAGGGAGCCATATTATTGAGGGCAATAAGCTGACTCTGGAAAACATTTAGAGCAAGGGTGTCAAATTTGTGGTGACATGTTGCCATCACATGATGTTTTTCTCCTTCCTGGCACTGGGGTTGGCCAACTTGACACCCCTGATTTAGAGAGTCCTGTAAAGAACTATGGAGTGGTATATAAGTCTAAGTGCTATTGCTATGACTTCATTTCTGCAGGAACACAGCTCCATTTAATGCTGTATAGCAGATAGGATCTAATTTGCATGCCTTTAGGAGATCACTTGTTCTCATTCATTTAAGAGAAGATCAAAAGATCAACCATAACCCTCTTCCCAAGTTATTGGAAACAAATAATGTTAACAAATTCTTAGGCTTGCAACTCTTAATATTGGTTGGTGTTATGGAATTTTAAAATATAGAGCTCTTTGAAAAATCCAGAGCAATGCAAGATATGTTCATTTCAAAGTTTAGGAGATTTGAGATCCTCATTTTCTGGACTTCAGGGCTAGTCTTTACACTTGCATTGACAGGAGTAAAGTGGGGAAAATCAGTCCGGCATCAGAGGTAATTATCAAATACCTGCTGACACCTACAGGCTTCACCAGTTGGGTTGAAGCCAGGGAACTGCAGTTAATTACTATGGCAGTTTATCTCCCTTACTACATCTATAACCAAGAAAATAATTAAAAGCTTTTCCTATAACAAACACAGAGGGGGTGTTTTCTTCTCAGGAAGAAATGTCACAGCTCTTGCTTTCTTTGAATTTTTATTTGATTTGATTTCTATAGCAGTCATCTCAAGCAACTCTAGGCGGAATACATACATCATAAGACAAAAACAATCTATGGTACCAAGTAAAGCTATTGCTATGGATGTTAATACAACTAGGGAATGGAGCCCTTAACACATTTCATGCCCCAGGCCGGGCACACAACCAGGTTTTCACAGCTTTATAAAAGCCTAACAGGGATTATCCTGATATCTTTGCTGTCTCACTCTCACCCTGTAATGGTGCTTTAGTGGGTTCATACAGTGAGCAGTGAAGCCACATTGAGCACCAATGGAAATGTTCAAATGCTCTCCCAAGGGCAGTCCCACATCCAGTAGAATCACACTGAACAGGGCATTGACTGAGAAATTTGATTTCTGCCCCAATAATAATAATAATAATAATAATAATAATAATAATAATAATAATAATAACAACAACAATAACAACAACAACAACAACAATATCAATAACTATTACTATTACTATTATTATGATTATTATTATATCAAAATAACAGAACTCTAAGGAAAAAAAACAAATATATTTATGAATGTGGAAACCAGCAAGAATAATTATGGCCTCCCGTAGTTTGGCTGTAATATATTTACTCTCCAATGCTTGGGCTGTAGGTTGATGTAACTGAGACCCCTCCATTAGAAACTGTTAAGTACAGCTATGCTGCTCATTATGGCAGGGATGTACAGTGATACCTTGTCTTACGAACCCCTCATCATACGAACTTTTTGAGATACGAACCCGGGGTTTAAGATTTTTTTGCCTCTTCTTCCGAACTATTTTCACTTTATGAACCCACCATCGCCGCTGGGATGCCCTGCCTCCAGACTTCCGTTGCCAGCCGAAGTGCCCATTTTCGCGCTGGTGGGATTCCCCTGCTGGGATTCCCCTGTAGCATCACAAAATCTGGAGGTGGGGTTTCCCATGGAGGGGAGCCACAGGGGAATCCCACCAGCGCAAAAAAAGAGCACTTCGACTGGCAAAAGGGGTGAATTTTGGACTTCCACACATTAATCGCTTTTCCATTGATTCCTATGGGAAACATTGTTTCATCTTACGAACATTTCACCTTACTAACCTCATCCTGGACCCAATTAGGTTCGTAAGACAAGGTATCACTGTACTTCTGGAAAGGGTGAACAAAAAATACTAGAATTATAATGTGTGTGTGTGTGTGTGTAGATAGAAAAATATATAGAATAATGGGTAGGTAGGTAGGTAGGTAGGTAGGTAGATAGATAGATAGATAGATAGATAGATAGATAGATAGATAGATAGATAGATAGATAGATGCAAGATCAATGAAGGGCTGCCTGGAGGCGTGCATGTGCATGTGTGCACCCAGCATGAGATTTGACTTCCTGTGTATGCACAAAAGCTGAATCTCACATGAGGGTGCTCGCTATTTTACCAATTTTTGGTGCTTTCTTTGCTTCTGTGCATGTGGGGAAGCAAAAAACTGCCAAAAATCAGCAAAATCCCATGTGCATGAGTGTGCTCGTGACAGATTTGGCTTCCTGTGCATGCACAGAAGTCAAATCCCATGCTGATGCATGTGCCTGTCCACCGGTCAGCTGGAGCTGTGTGCACAGCTCCATTTTTCCATTCGGGACTGCGCACCTGATTGTACCGGTTGCAGCCCAATACTGAGCAAGATGTGATTAGAGGTTGGAATGCAGAAATCGGAAATTGAAAGTAGCACAGTGTATAATGTACAATCTAGGATTGCATAATTTCAGACGAATGAAAGAGGAAGAACTCTTTACATTGCTAATACATTTTTTTCTTCATTGCTAATATAGTCTTCAGACATCCAGAATAGCTGGTACACATCCACATCAGAGTACGCAGAAATCAAACTGACTATATTATTGATACCAGGTGGTGGCAGAGACTAGTTGTAACAGCAAAGCTATGGCCAAGAGAGCCTTACAATCACTTTGAAGTCATAAACCTCATTGATAGAAAGCCAGAGAAATTGTGGAAACAAATCAAAGAGGTTATTAAGGATGAATGTGGAGAGCGATTGCCAAAGTCCAAAACACCTGAAGAAAGCAAACTGAATGTCAAAACAGACAATAAAAATTCCCATGAAGAGAAGCTAAAGACAAGAAAGATCTCAGAAAAGAACTTTGACACCTGTTAGAAGAGATAACAAGCAGTAGAGTATTAAGAACTCTGCGAAAACAATAAAGAAGAAATCAGTCACAGAAAAACAGGATAACCTTGAATTGATAAGGTTAGGGATGGAATTGATAACCTTGATAACCTTGAAAATTGAACGGGTCCAAAGACGGGCTACAAGAATGGTGGAAGGTCTTAAGCATGAAACGTATCAGGAAAGACTTAATGAACTCAATCTGTATAGTCTGGAGGACAGAAGTGAAAGAGGGGACATGATTGAAACATTTAAATATGTCAAAGGGTTAAATAATGTTCAGGAGGAAAGTGTTTTAATAGGAAAGTGAACACAAGAACAAGGGGGCACAATCTGAAGTTAGTTGGGGGAAGACACTTCACCAGAAGAGCCCTTCACTCCTCCACTCGAAACAGAATACCCTACGAAAGCAGGCTATCAATCATAGGTCTAGAAAGCTTAGAACTACATCGCCTAAAACACAATCTAAGTATTGCCCACAAGATCATGTGCTGCAATGTTCTACCTGTCAATGACTATTTCAGCTTCAATCGCAACAACACAAGAGCACGCAACAGATTCAAACTTAATATTAACCGCTCCAAACTTGACTGTAAAAAATATGACTTCAGCAACCGAGTTGTCAAAGCGTGGAACTCATTACCTGACTCAGTAGTGTCAACCCCTAACCCCCAACATTTTTCCCTTAGACTATCCACGATTGACCTCTCCAGGTTCCTTAGAGGTCAGTAAGGGGCGTGCATAAGTGCACCAGTGTGCTTTCCGTCCCCTGTCCAATTGTCTCTTCTTATCTCATTTATCTTTTCTTCCTTTCAAATATGTTCACCTATACTTTTATATCTTTTCTTCTATTCTTTTCTTTACTTATATTATTACATATCTTTCTCTTCAATGTGTATTATGTATTGGACAAAATAAATAAATAAAATAAATAAATAAAAGATCAAAAGCAACATGAGAAAATATTACTTTACTGAAAGAGTAGTAGATCCTTGGAACAAACTTCCAGCAGACGTGGTTGGTAAATCCACAGTAACTGAATTTAAACATTCCTGGGATAAACATATATCCATCCTAAGATAAAATACAGAAAATAGTATAAGGGCAGACTAGATGGACCATGAGGTCTTTCTCTTGCGTCAGACTTCTATGTTTCTACTTTCCAAAAGATTCCTGAACTCAAGAGCAGTGGTGAAATACATTTTTTTTAAACTTCCAGTTCTGTGGGTGTGACTGGTGGCATGGTGTGTCTTAGTGGGCATGGCAGGGGAAGGATAATGCAAAATCCCCAATTCCCTCCCCACTCCTGGGGGAAGAATATTGCAAAATCTCCTTTCCCACCTGACTCCGGGGCCAGCCAGAAGTAATATTTGCTGGTTCTCCAAACTACTAAAATATTTCTGCTACCGGTTCTCCAGGACTTGTCAGAATCTGCTGGACTTCACTCCTGCTTATGAGTTTCAATCCTGTTATGCTGAAGGATAGATAAAAGCTGATTTAAAAATCAAACAAAGGTGGATACCAAAATTCTGTTCCAAAGGAATATCACCCTCCCTTATAACTCGGAATATGTCCCTTAGTTACAAGAAACACTGACACTGTAGCTGAAATTGATCATTGTCAAGTCAGAAGGCCATGGGAATTGATGACTACCTACAGAAATGTGTCAAAAAAGGGAGAAAGAATTAGTCAACTGTCTTTCAATTATGTCAATGAATCTGGGGAATTAAAGTGCAACCAATTGATTGGAAAAGGCCAGTCTTTATATTGATATCAAGAAAGGAATCTGTTAACAGAGTATGCAAACTACTGTACAGTGTTCTCAATTTTATATGCTAACAAATAATGCTTATGTTAATCCCATGTAGGCTAGAGATTTATGTGTAATGGAAGATTCCAGATATTTAAAAGTTTCTGCGTACTTCTGTTGTACTACTCACAGCTGAATGTTGTGAAAGTGTGTACAGTTTAAGGTTCTAGGTCCAGGACTACACAGTATCACAAAAATATTAACTGGTGCTTCTATAATTAACCCTCTATTTTTTTAATACGAAAGTAGAAGTCAAGAGGAATAAATATATTTTATTTAATCTTAACTGAATTAAACTTTAATTACATTTTGAGTCTTTTTCGTTTTTATTTTGATCTTTTTTTTTTAGAAGTGGGGTTAGAAACATAGAAGACTGACGGCAGAAAAAGACCTAATGGTCCATCTAGTCTGCCCTTATACAATTTCCTGTATTTTATCTTAGGTTGACATTGAAATGCGAAGAGGCCCAGGCCTGGAAACAATCATACATCCCTAATTTATTTGTGATATTTACTTGTGATGCTCAAAAGCTAAAGAGGACAATAAAATGAATCATTGTGGTCATTAAGTGGATCCATTTCAGCAAAAAGGTGAATCATGATTGCATGACCACAGATTGCTGCAAGGATATTTATAGCCAGTAAATGTGGATCAGTTGCTAAGCACTTGAAATATAGTCCCGTGACCATGGTGGACTGGCCTTTGACTAAGTACTTTTGCTGATCTGTTAGAACTTGAGCAATCACTAGGCAACCAGTCTTAAATCAAGGGCTAACTGAACAGAATAACATACTTCGGAGGAACATTGGAGATCTTCTAGTCCAACCCTGTTGCTTAGGCAGGAAACCCTATACTATTTCAGACAAATGGTTGTCTAATCTCTTCTTGATGGTCACCTAACATCAAAAACATCATCAAAAAAGCACAACAAAGAATGTTTTTTTTGCGTCAATTCAGGAAGCTCAAACTGCTCAAGGAGCTGCTGATGCAATTCTACAGAGGAATAATTTAGTCTGTCATCTGCACTTCTATGACTGTCTGGTTTGGTGCTGCAACCCAACAAGACCGACAGAGACTTCAGAGGACAATCAGAACTGCAGAAAAAACAATTGCTGCCAACCTGCCTTCCATTGAGGACCTGTATACTGCACGAGTCAAAAAGAGGGTGGTGAAGATATTTACTGACCCCTCGCATGCTGGACACAAACTGTCTCAACTCCTACCCTCAAATTGTTGCTACAGAGCACTGCACACCAAGACAACTAGACACAAGAATAGTTTTTTCCCGAACGCCATCACTCTACTAAACAAATAACTCCCTCAACACTGTCAGACTTTTTACTAAATCTGCACTTCTATTTCTACTAGTTTTTTTTCCTCATCATTCCTATTATCCTTTTCCTCCCACTTAGGACTGGATGACTGTAACTTGTTGCTTGTATCCTAAGATTTTTTAATTAACATTAATTGTTTCTTCATTGCTTATTTCACCCCTATGACAATTGTTAAGTGTTGTACCACATGATTCTTGACAAATGTATATTTTTCTTTTATGTATTCTGAGAGCATATGCACCAAGACAAATTCCTTGTGTGTCCAATCACACTTGGCCAATAAAATTCTATTCTATTCTGTTCTGTTCTATTCTATTCTATTCTATTCTATTCTATTCTATTCTTAAAAACTTCTAGTGTTGGAGCATTCACAACTTCAGAAGGCAAGTTGAAGGGGTGGGCTGCTAGCCAGAATGCTAAATTGGGCTCGCTGCCGCGGCTCGTGAGTACCAGTGGGGCAGCGCGATTTTGCTTCTGCACCTGTGGAGGTAGAAAAATCATGCATGGAGGCACAGATGCACCCGTGCATGGAAGCAAAAAAACCTTGCTGAAACACAGGCACACCTGCGGCTCCTTGCATGACTTTGCTACCTCCACAGGTGCAGAAGCAAATTAGTGCTGGCCCTGTTAGCACTCACGAGCCACAGCAGCAAGACCAATTTAGAGTTCCAGCTAGCAGCCCACCCCTGGCAAGTTGTCTTGATTAGTTTAAGGAAATTTCTCCTTAGTTCTAAGTTACTTCTCTCCTTGTTTAGTTTCCACCCATTGCTTCTTGTTCTATCCTCAGGTGCTTTGGGGAATAGTTTGACTCCCTCTTCTTTGTAGCAATCCCTGAGATATTGAAACACTGCTATCATGTCTCTCCTAGTTTTTCTTTTTCACACTCCGCAGTCTGCATTGGTTGCCGATCAGTTTCTGGTCACAATTCAAAGTGTTAGTTATGACCTATAAAGCCCCTCATGGCACCGGACCAGATTATCTCAGGGACCGCCTTCTGCTGCACGAATCCCAGCGACCAGTTAAGTCCCACAGAGTGGACCTTCTCTGGGTCCCGTCAACTAAACAATGTCATTTGGTGGGACCCGGGGGAAGAGCCTTCTCTGTGGTGGCCCCGGCCCTCTGGAACCAACTCCCCCCAGATATTGGAATTGCCCCCACCCTCCTCGCCTTTCGTAAGCTTCTTAAAACCCACCTTTGCCATCAGGCATGGGGGAACTGAGATATTCTTTCCCCCTAGGCCTTTACAATTTATGCATGGTATGTTTGTATGTATGTTTGGTTTTATAATAAGGGTTTTTTAGTTGTTTCAGTATTGGATTGTTATATGCTGTTTTTTATCACTGTTGTTAGCCACCCCGAGTGTACAGAGAGGGGCGGCTTATAAATCAAATAAATAAATAAATGAATGAATGAATGAATGAATGAATAAATAAATTAAAATAGACATACTCAGTTCCTGCAACCCTTCTTCATATGTTTTAGCGTCCAGTCCCCTAATCATCTTTGTTGCTCTTCTCTGCACTATTTCTAGACTCTCAACATCCCTTTTACATTGTGGCAACCAAAACTGAATGCAGTATTCCAAGTGTGGCCTTGCCAAGGTATAATAAAGTGGTATTAACACTTTGCGTAATCTTGATTCTATCCGTCTGCAGCCTAGAACTGTGTTGGCTCTCATAACATACTAGGCAACAAAACGAACAGAAATAACCCTAAGCTTAGCGTATGGGCTCTGTTGTGACCTGTTCTAGTTAGGCATGCATTGAGAACACAGACTCTGCAAACAACAGCTACCCATGTTGAATGTTGTTGTGATTGGCTCTGGCCCAGCTCCTGCCCCAGGGAATGGGGAGGTGGATGCAGGGGAAACTTCAACATGTCATAGGCCTGTGTCATTGCCGACAGAATCAGATCAGAGTTTAGTTTCCTCGGACGAAGAAGAAGGTGGGAGTGACTCGGCAGAGGAGGGCTTGGCACACAGCCCAGGCAGTCAATCTTCCTTATCTTCTATAGCTTCAGATGATGACATTTTGGACCCACGCAAGTGCAGAATTATGCATAGAAGAGACCAAGTAAGAACATATTACAGGAAATAAGGGAGGCCACCTGTGTTTGGGTGGGGCTCCAGTACTTAGGGCTGTTGCTATAAATTGCAGCATGTGGGTTTGGCCATTGTGGAAGAATATCTGTTCGCCGTTGTCAGGAATCTTGTGTGCTGGACTTGGTTTCTTTTTCACGCCTTTGAAACCAAAGCAGAGCAACATGTGTATGTGTCTCACTTCGTTGGAAGAAGACGGGGTGTGAAGTTTCTCTAAGTACTTAATTACTGCTTAAGGGAAATTGTACAGACTACCCGGTTGTTTTGGGAAGAGTGCTCTTTGCAATACAAAAAGAGTGCTTAGTTTATTTTGACTTTTGTGATAAAGAACATTGTTTTGAATTTTCAAACGTGTGTGTGTCTGAAATTTGTACCCTTGAATTTTCAGGAGGCTCCTATCAGAGAGCCCGGCAGAACAAATGTTAGCTGAAAAGATTGCTGAATGTGCAGATTTATTTCAGTGTTAATCTCATATTTCTGGGTGTTGATCAGAAGATCCAAATACCACACATAATGTTCCCTCCATCCACTTTCCCCACCGCAAAAAGCTTGTGAGGACAATGACTAAAATTACTCCTCTGAATTTCCAGTGAGCTGCCACTCCTTGAAAATAGATCAGACCCTAAACTTTTTCAAGCACAATCCGTTTATCACACGGGATCTGAGATCAACTGTTTATATAGCCACTTTCACACAATACGTTTGCGGTGAATATATTCATGAGCTCTTGTGTCTAGTACAAAAAGAGACTGCAGGGTAGGGGTTTGCAAATGGAAAAATGAGTGCAGTGCGGAGTTGACATTTCATTTGCACTTACTGTCAACACCAATTATTCCTGCTCATCATGGGAAGGATTTAAAGAAAATGACATCAGTGCTTCCAAATCTCTCTTTTTTGCTTATACCAAAGTGATAAATTAAGTGACGGTATTACAGACATATCAAACCGTGATCCCTCTTGAATTTAAATATCTAATTCATGTAGTACAAAATGTGCCATGTTATTTTCTTAATTCTAGCTATGGTTGATATGATGTCTTTTCTGCCTGCTTCTTCCAAAACTATACTACAACCGAGAGTTGGATGAAAATGGACTGTTTAACTTCACCATTTAGGACCATGCATTTTGGCCCACTTCAACCCAGCTTTATGGAGATCCTTTTTATTTATTTGTTTGTTTGTTTTGTCTAGTACATATTGGAGGTATGTAAAGATATAATAATATTCTTATTTATTTATTTATTGGCTTTGTATGCCGCCCCTCTCCGTAGACTCGGGGCGGCTAACAACAATGATAAAAACAGCATGTAACAATCCAACACTAAAACAACTAAAAACTCTTATTATAAAACCAAACATACACACAAACATACCATGCATAAATTGTAATGGCCTAAAGGGAAGGAATATCTCAACTCCCCCATGCCTGGTGGAATAAGTGAGTCTTGAGTAGTTTACGAAAGACAGGGACGGTGGGGGCAGTTCTAATCTCCGGGGGGAGTTGGTTCCAGAGGGCCGGGGCCACCACAGAGAAGGCTCTTCCCCTGGGGCCCACCAAATGACATTGTTTAGTCGATGGGACCCGGAGAAGGCCAACTCTGTAGGACCTTATCGGTTGCTGGGATTTGTGCGGTAGCAGTCGGTTCCGGAGGTAATCTGGTCCAATGCCATGTAGGGCTTTAAAGGTCATGATCATATACATGATACTAGTAAAAATAAAAAGAAACATTAGATATAAGAATATTCATATACATGATACTAGTAAAAAAATACAAGAAACATTAGGACAGGCGATGGAAGGCACGCTGGTGCACTTATGCATGCCCCTTAATTGACCTCTGAGAATCGGGTGAGGTCAACAGTGGATAGTCTAAGGGTAAAGTTTTGGGGTTAGGTGATGATACTACAGAGTCTGGTAGTGAGATCCATGCATCAACTACTTGGTTACTAAAGTCGTATTTCCTGCAGTCGTGTTTAGTGTGGTTTACATTAAGTTTGTATCTGTTGTGTGCTCGTATGTTGCTGTGGTTGAAGCTGTAGTTGTTGACAGGAAGGGCGTTATAGCATATGTTTTTATGGGCTATGCTTAGATCGTGTTTAAGGTGACATAGTTCTAAGCTTTCTAAACCTAGGATTGTAAGTCTAGTTTCGTAGGGTATTCGGTTGCGAATGGAGGAGTGAAGGGCTCTTCTGGTAAAGTATCTCTGGACATTTCCTAGAGTGTTTATATCCGAAATGCAGTGTAGGTTTCAGACAGATGAGCTGCATTTAAGGATTGATCTGGTGAAAGTTTTGTATGCTCCGGTTAGTAGTGTGAGATTGCCAGAGCAGAAGCTATGTAGGATTAAGTTAACAACCCTTGAAGCTTTTTTGGTGAAGTTGTTGCAGTGGGCTTTGGCATTTAGCTCATTTGATATGAGTATTCCAAGGTCTTTCACAGAGTGATGGTTGTCTATAAGGTCTTGTTTATTCAGTTTGTATTTGGTGTTCTGATTCTTTTTGCCAATGTGTAGGATAGAGCATTTGTTGGTTGAGATACTTTTATTTATTTATTTGCCGCCCTTCTCCTTAGACTCAGGGCGGCTTACATGTTAGCAATAGCACTTTTTAACAGAGCTAGGCTATTGCCCCCATAATCCGGGTCCTCATTTTACCCACCTTGGAAGGATGGAAGGCTGAGTCAACCTTGAGCGGGTGATGAGATTTGAACCGCTGACCTTCAGATCTACAGTCAGCTTCAGTGGCCTGCAGTACAGCACTCTACCTGCTGCGCCACCCCGGCTCACTTTACACCGTTTGGTCATTTCCCCATTTTCCCTTATTGTTTTGACACCTCTTCACAACCACATAGCAATAGTGTATCTTAACTGGCTTTATGTTGTAAATTACATTAACAAAAAGTAGGCGATTGCTGTTAAATTGCTAAAATAATGAAGGAACTCTGAAGGTGGATTTAGCCCAAAACACATCTGAGGAGCTGATCAGCTGTGCTTCAGGATAAGAAGTAAAGGTCAGCATAACCCGGGAGCAGGCGGGAGGGCTTTTTTCAAAACATAGAATGAGGAGGAGCCATCAAAACACAGGAAAATCAGAGGAAAATTCAGAAAAAAAGATGGCAGCGAGCACTGGATCCGTGATGCCAAAATTACATCACCAGCAGGTCACTAACGGTTCGGGTGATCTGGCCCAAACTGGGAGGAACCCAATCCTGGGACACAGGTGTCAAACCTGATTGGTTCACGTGACCCATCATGATATATTTGCCGATCAGTTTCCGGTCACAATTCAAAGTGTTGGTTATGACCTATAAAGCCCTTCATGGCACCGGGCCAGGTTATCTCCGTGGAGTTGGGGTGGGCGTAGTTGTGAATGATACATCCTGCCTGTGGGCTGCCAGTTTGATACCCCTGATATAGGGTATCTTGTTTGAGCAAAAGGTTGAACTGAGTCCTGAGAAGGGTGGCCTATCAATCAATCAATCAATCAATCAATCAATCAAACAAACAAACAAACAAACAAACAAACAAACAAACAAACAAACTAGAAGACTTCCAAAGTCCCTTCCAACTCTGATATTCTGTTATCCCTTCCACCTAATCCTCCATATCATGTTAGAATAGAGATTAGTCAATTTGAGTGGGTTATTTTTTTAATATTTAAAGGAAAAAAACCCTTTAATGATATTTTCTGTGCTGATATCGTAGACAAGTTAAGGAAGTTGACTAGGAAGTGACAATTGAAAAGATGCTGCTGTGTGGTATTAAATGCTAGCTGAAACCTGCTGATTCAACCGTGAGGTGATTTATCATCAACATACATATTATTCTTGGCTTGGTTTATTAACAGCAGCTCAAGTGCTTTTGTTTAGCATGTGTTCTTTTAAATAAGGCTTCCTTTCTTTAGTCTTCACAGATCCTCTGGTAGGTGACAGCGTCAAAGCTTTATTTTAGCTAGTCACAAAAACATACTTACTTTTCTGCTTTTTTGAAACCCTTTTCTTTTTAATTTCAAAGGAGTGGAGGTCTTTTTGCGACAATCCAAAGCAGCTGACACATATCTTATGTCTGATAGTTTGATTCTTCCACTCTTGATGATTTGTGGTGGAAAGCACAAACAGCTTCCTGTGAAAACATAGCTTAAGGCTAAGGTAGTAGCAGGGTACTGCTTCAGATTGCCATCATTAAATTATAGGCAGGGATGCGTGAATCATCTCTGTCATTCTTGGCTAAGCGACAACAAAATTTGGGATGCCACAATCTCTCCTGAATTTTCCCTCTGAAGGATCAATTTAGGGATGCTATTAGATTGCGCATAATCTGGTGTGGTTTTCCTAACTTAGGTTAGACAGAGAACACCCGGCTGCAGAGGACTAATCAGGATCTATTGAGAATGTTTTGTGATTGGCTGCCCTTGAAGAGTGTTTGGAGAATGATGGGGTAGTGATTTCTGACAGTCTCAAAATGGGTGAGCACTGTGGTCGGGCGGTAGGAAAAGCAAGTAGGATGCTTGGCTGCATAGCTAGAGGTATAACAAGCAGGAAGAGGGAGATTATGATCCCGCTATACAGAGTGCTGGTGAGACCACATTTGGAATACTGTGTTCAGTTCTGGAGACCTCACCTACAAAAAGATATTGACAAAATTGAACGCGTCCAAAGATGGGCTACAAGAATGGTGGAAGGTCTTAAGCATAAAACATATCAGGAAAGACTTAATGAACTCAATCTGTATAGTCTGGAGGACAGAAGGAAAAGGGGGGACATGATCAAAACATTTAAATATGTTAAAGGGTTAAATAAGGTTCAGGAGGGAAGTGTTTTTAATAGGAAAGTGAACACAAGAACAAGGGGACACAATCTGAAGTTAGTTGGGGGAAAGATCAAAAGCAACATGAGAAAATATTATTTTACTAAAAGAGTAGTAGATCCTTGGAACAAACTTCCAGCAGACGTGGTTGGTAAATCCACAGTAACTGAATTTAAACATGCCTGGGATAAACATATATCCATTGTAAGATAAAATACAGGAAATAGTATAAGGGCAGACTAGATGGACCATGAGGTCTTTTTCTGCCGTCAGTCTTCTATGTTTCTATGTTTCTATGCCAATGAAGATTAGGCAGTCAGATTTTGAGATTAGGCTTTGTAAATAAGTATAAACTCTGTGTCCCAATTTTATACTCTCACTTTTTGGGTATTTATGTGTTAGATTTTTTTATTCTGCTTTTATTGCTTGGTAAATACTTCAAAGTGGCAAATATATAATACTCCTTTCTTCTCTTATATTCCCCACAATAAATAAGGTTAATTACACTGAAAGAGAGAAAGATTGGCCCAAAATTACATAGCTGGCTTTCATTTCTGCAATGGGACTAGAATAAGGTGACCAGATGTCCCACTTTTAGCGGGACAGTCCAGTTTTTTAGGAACTTCTCCCATGCCCCGCATTGTTTTTAAAAAGTGCCGCTTTTTTCAGATGGCCAGTTTGCAGAAGCGCGACCACTCGCACCAGCTCTGCAATGCCGCGGCGATGTCCCTCTGCTGCCGCTGCGATGCACCTCGCCCATCCAGCCCTCCTGCTGCTGGGCTTGCTGCAAACCGGCAAACCAACCCAAGCTGCTTCCACACCCCAAATGGATGGGCCAAACCTGTCCTGATGCTGCGAGACCCACAACTCCCGCTGCAGTCTCCCTTCAAGCCCTCCAGTGACACCTACAAGACAGGGGCCCTGCGGATGCCATCGAAGCCTTCACCCTCTGCCAGCTATATTTTCATGGGGAAGAACAGGCAAGCTTTTTTGAGTGTTTTGAGTTTTGTTAGTTGTCCGTCACCCCCCCACCGCTGCCGATGGTATCCCGCCTTACCTAACTCATGATCTGGTCACTTTAGACTAGAATCCACAATATCCTGCTTCATAGCCTGGTTCCTTAACCAGAGGTAAGATTCAGCAGGTTCTGACCAATGCTGGAGAATTGGTAGCGGAAATTTTGAGTAAACTGGATAACTGGTAAATACCACTTCTGTCTAGACCCACTCCCATCTATTCTCTGCCTCCCGAATCCCAGCTGATCAGGAGAAAATGAGGATTTTGCAGTAACCTTCCCCTGCAGAGAGGAGGGAATAGAGATTTAATAGAGTCTTCGGAGAGGGGCGGCATACAAATCTAATAAATAGATAGATAGATAGATAGATAGATAGATAGATAGATAGATAGATAGATAGATAAATAATATCCTTCCCCTGCCATGCCCACCAAGCTGTCAGAGTTGTGTCCACAAGCTGCCCACCCAGAATCAGATATAATATCAGGAACTGGAGATGTTTCAGAATGAAGACAACGCAGCAGGAATTCTTGAGAAGAAGTAAGATTCTACATTTAGCTTAGAAAAACAAAATACATAGGTACAGTATATGCAGTATCTTGCTCAACAGTAGTAACTCTGAGAGTTCTAGTGGACCACTATTTAATTATGAGCCAGCAGTGTTCAGCAGCTGCCAAAAAAGCCAACACAGTTCTAGGCTGCATTAACAGAGGGATAGAACCAAGATCAGGTGAAGTATTAATACCACTTTATAATGCACACTTGGAATATTGCTTTCAGTTTTGGTTTCCACAATGTAAAAAGGATGTTGAGACTCTGGAAAGAGTGCAGAGAAGAGCAACAAAGATTATTAGGGGACTGGAGGCTAAAACATTTGAAGAACGGTTGCAGGAACTGGGTATGTCTAGTTTAATGAAAAGAAGGACTGGGGGAGACATGATAGCAGTGTTCCAATATCTCAGGGATTGTCACAAAGAGGGAGTCAATCAATTCTCCAAAACACCTGAGGGTAGAATAAAAAGCAATGGATGGAAACTAAACAAGGAGAGAAGTAACTTAGAACTAAGGAGAAATTTCCTGACAGTTAGAACAATTAACCAGTGGAACAGCTTGCCTCCAGAAGTTGTGAATGCTCCAACACTGGAAGTTTTTAACAAGATGTTGGATAACCATTTGTCTGAAGTAATGTAAGGTTTCCTGCCCAAACAGGGGGTTGGACACCTCCAAGGTGCCTTCCAACTTTTTGTTGTTGTTGTGTGTTATTGTTACTATTATTATATCTGAATATGACCATTATCTTTTCTCCAAACTGAATATCCTATGTTCTTTCAGCCTATTTTCACAAAGCATGTCCCCAGATTCCTCATGAAGTAGACCAATAGAAATCAATGGGCTTGAAATTAATCATAGTTAAATTATCACAGAGTTCAATGGTATTGGTTCAAGTGTGAACAAATTTGTATCTGATCTTGTATGTCAAAATGGAAGGCAAAGTGAAAATAAAGAGCATTCTGGTATAAATGGAAATGTTTCAAAAAAAATAATCCTTGATTAGCTTTCCAAACAGCACAAGGGCAATAGGTTGACAGTCAGAACTTAGAATCAGTTGTAATTCTGATTAATAGATTATCCTGCTGAAATATTAAAGCCATCAACTAATCTTTTCCAGAATATGCACAAGAACTCAACTTGTTACCCGCCTTATAAAATTTAAATATCTACACACTCTACAAGTCACATATAAGCTCAGCATACATTTATCAATATTTGGCTGATCCACTATGCAAAAGAGCAATTCTTCACATCTGCTAAGCATTGCCTATTGCATTTTATCACAGTCATTCTGTGAAAAAAAAGTTATCCATTCCATCCATTAAGAATCATATAAAAGAGATAAAATAATAGAAGGAGAAGGTTGGGAGACCTTTAACCTGCTTTCAAACATCACAGGGAAAATGTCAGAGCTCAACAAATTCATTCTGCAGCAATTTCAGAATATTTTGGGGGAAAGAAACTCGTAGAAAAAGAAGCTGCAGTCTCCCTTATTCTTGTAAATACAAACCCCAGCCAACTTTGAAGTACCACAAAATTAGATTTTTCATACAGACTTTATAAAGGTTTTCCTGCTTAGAATTGCTAGGCCGCTGCCACTCAACTTTATTTAGGGCAAGCAAGAAAACTAATGATCGATGCTAGGATACAGAATATATATATAATTTTAATTGATTTTCATAATAACAATATAAACATTAAACATCCACACAACACAAAACAGTGTGCTCAGTGTTAAGTGCCCACCACCAAACCAGACCCATCCTTGAATACAGCTCATCTGTCTGGAACCCATACAACATCTCGGACATCAACACCCTTGAAAACGTCCAGATATTTCACCAGAAGAGCCCTTCACTCCTCCTCTCGAAACAGAATACCCTACGAAAATAGGCTAACAATCCTGGATCTAGAACGCTTAGAACTACAACGCCTAAAACACGATTTAAGTATTGCCCACAAGATCATATGCTGCAACGTCCTGCCTGTCAATGACTACTTCAGCTTCAACTGCAACAACACAACAGCACACAACAGATTCAAACTTAATATTAATCCCTCCAAACTTGACTGTAAAAAATATGACTTTAGCAATCGAGTTGTCGAAGTGTGGAATTCATTACCGGACTCAGTAGTGTCAACCCCTAACCCCCAACATTTCTTCCTTAGACTATCCACAATTGACCTCTCCAGGTTCCTAAGAGGTCAGTAAAGGGTGTACCTAAGTGCACTAATGTGCCTTTCATCCCCGGTCCAATTGTCTCTCCTTATCTCATTTATCATATATCTTTTTTTCCTTTCATATATCTTCTCCTCTATTTTTATATCTTTTCTTCTATCGTTTTCTTTATATATAATACTACACGTCTATTCTCTTCAATATGTATTGTGTATTGGAATAAATAAACAAACAAACAAACAAACAAACAAACAAACCACATTCATACCCCTCCACCAAAATGGGGGCATAATTTCTATATACCATTTTAACTCAAGAGCAATATATCTATTTACATATTATAAAGTAATTCTAATTTATTCTCTATACCTTGGTTTCGAATTCTACTAACCATATATCCTCTTAACACTAGAAGTTTTTGAGAAGATGTTGGATAACAATTTGTCTGAAGCAGTAGGATTTTGTGCCTAAGCAGGGTTGGACTAGAAGATGTCCAAGGTCCCTTCTAACTCTGCTATTCTATTCTATTCCATTCCATTCCATTCCATTCCATTCCATTCCATTCCATTCCATTCTATTCTATCTACTGCATTTTTACCACTGTGCCACTGCAGCTCTTAATGTCTGTACAATGTGGAAACAGACTGGCATAGTTTTAAAGCAGACACAGCAAGACTTCCAGCAAAGGTGGCTACCTCAGTCTTTGAGGAGGGGAGCATATATTTAAAACACCTTTTCAAATATATTCACAAGAAAGGGTCCCCCCCCTTTAGATCAAGCTTCCACATTATACCAAATGTCATGCATCTTGTGTGCCTGTGGATATTATCATTAGTCTCACATTCTGTGGGATGTTGAAGTCATGGGTGACATTTTGCAGTGTTTATCTTGCATGCACTGTTTGTACTTCAGATGCCGTTTGTACTTTCACTGTTTGTTCTTCTGATGCTCTTTTGTTGTTGATTTATATATTTTTTATTTTTTAGTTTTGGGTGAAGGGTAAAGTTGTCTATGAAATGGAACCCAGTATAGCAACAGAGCTTTGGTTGAACATGCTGGCTTTTCCGGGCTAGGAAATGAAACAAAAATGTCATAATGGCACAGGGTGGTTTTTTTTTCAATTTGCTCTTGCTCTGCCCATACTGCAATTGTTGCATATGATTATTTACCTACTGGTATTTATTAATAATTTCTATGCTGCCCATCTTCAAAGCAAAATTAGCATGTGGCTAATTATCCCCAGTACAACAAAATCCATTAGAAAAAAATGACTCGTGACTGTTTTTCACGTTTATTCATTCATTCATTCATTCATTTATTTATTTATTTATTTATTTATTTATTTGTTTGATTTTTATGCCGCCCTTCTCCTTAGACTCAGGGCGGCTTACAACATGTTAGCAATAGCACTTTTTTAAGAGAGCTAGGCTATTGCCCCCACAATCCGGGTCCTCATTTTACCCATTTTGGAAGGATGGAAGGCTGAGTCAACCTTGAGCCGGTGATGAGATTTGAACCGCTGACCTTCAGATCTACAAGTCAGCTTCAGTGGCCTGCAGTACAGCACTCTACCTGCTGCGCCACCCACACTTGCAACCAGGGGTGGGCATGGCATTGGACCAAGACATCTGCGAGACCGCCTACTGCCGCACAAATCCCAGCGACCGGTTAGGTCCCACAGAGTTGGCCTTCGCCGGGTCCCATCGACTAAACAATGTCTTCTGGCAGGACCCGGGGGAAGAGCCTTCTCTGACCCTCTGGAACCAGCTACCCCCAGAGATCAGGATTGCCCCCACCCTCCTTGCCTTTCATAAACTTCTTAAAACCCACCTCTGCCATCACGCATGGGGGAATTGAAACATCTCCCCCTTGCCCATGTAGTTTTTGTGTATGATTCGATTGTGTGTAGTTTTTTATATATTGGGGTTTCTTTTTTGGACTTTTTAATCTAAAACTGTAATCTAGATTTTTAAATATTAGATTTGTTACTATGTACTGTTCTTCACCATTGTTGTGAACCGCCCCGAGTCTGCAGAGAAGGGCGGCATATACATCCAATAAATCTAATCTAATCTAATCTTCCTTGATGCGGGGGAGGGGGGATGCAGTGGGGTAATGAAAATAGATCTCCAGAGACCCAATTTGCACTGAAAGATGTTGAAAGAAAATACAGGAGGACCTGCATAAGCCACGCCCACAGTGTGGTAGTAAAAATTTTGGTAGCCCTTCACTGGTTGCAAGCTTTGTATCATCCCCATGATCATCTAATCAAAATTCAGACACTTGGCAACTGGGTCCTACTAATGAACATTGTGATGTCCCAAGATCATGTGATCCCTCTTTTGCAACCTTCTGATAAGCAAAGCCAATGTGGAAACCAGATTCACTTAACAACCAGGTTACTAACTTGTCAAGTACAGCAATTCACTTAATTGTGGCAAGAAAGGTCATCAAGTGGGGCAAACTCATTTAACCACTGTCTCACCTAACAAAAGAAATTTTGGGCTCAATTGCGGTTGTACTGTAAGTCGAGGACTACCTGTATTGAATCTTAAATTCAAAAGCAAACAAAAAATACCTTCCTCACAGGGTAGCTTTGGGAAAGCACAAACAGGACACTTACTAATAGTTTAAACACTACTAACAAGTGCCCTGTTCAAGTTTTCATGAATTTCATGAATTTTGTTTTCATGAATTATGTTTATGAATCAAAGTCTTAACCTAACGCTAATGCTAACCAACATCTTATTGGTTGGTTGTGACCCAATATATTAAACTAGGAAGCTGGTAGATGTATGATACTGGTATATAGTGGTATATATTTGGGTCCATACTGAATTTTGTGGTGTTTGGTATGCCGAACACGAACATGAAATTTTTTCAAACTTCGGGCAAAGTTCGGGGTCATGTTCGGCGTTCGGAGTTTTGACGTCACCGGCAGGTTGCTAAGGATGCCAAGGTGATCACTTCCTGGATTCCAGGAGGTGATCACCGTGGCATCCTTAGCAACCTGCCGGTGACATCAAAGCTCCGCCCCTGGAATCTCTTCGTGTGAGGGATTCCCCGTTCGGGTTCGAGTGTGGGGTTGGTTCGGGTTTGGCTGAATTTTGTGTAAAGTTCATTTGAACTTGCCGAACCCGAACACCGTTGGGTTCGCCCATCACTACTGGTATATAGTACAATCTGGGGGGAAATCAAGAACATATGTAGAATGGAAACCAAGAGACAGGAGAATGTGTTTACAGATTTAAAGTTAAATAATCTTTTAAAAAAATCACTACAAATTGTATGGTTGCAAGCTTTCATCTCTCCCTCCCTCCCTCCTTCCCTCCATCCCTCTCTCTCTGTGTAGAATGTGAAGCCCATTTAAAGACAGGACCAGTTGAAAAATCTAATTTTACCCTCTCTTTTCAAGTAACTTTGAATTAAAGCTTCGAAAGTGTGGAAGATCTTGTTGTGATGATTTTTTTAGCTGATTGGTAGAAAAATTACACTGAGTTTTTATGTTATATTATATTGGAGGTACTGAATGCCTCAAGCTTTTCCAGTCTTTTACCTCTTACTTTTAATGAGACAGACTGAAAGCAAGGTAAGGATCTTGTTATCTGTTATAATTATAGAGCTATATTTATCCTTGTTGTTGTGGATGCTATAATTTTAACAGCTTTCTTAACCCTTACATTATACCTTGTCCTTTCAACTAGTGCACCACATCTAGCTGAATGTATACAGTCTCATCCAAATTCTGAAAATGTAATGTTTTTTTATTGAGAATTGATTTGATTCAGCTGCTATTTCTTTGGACATTAAAGTAGTTTTTTAATATGAGTCCTCCGCAATATCTGAATCAGCTGTTGATTGATTTGGGGGTTTTCTCAAAATTTATAGCCCTAGATTGACAATTTTGGTTCAAATCCTGCATTAATGTGATTACAACTGGAATATTACCACTTGGTTCAAGTTATGCTATCATGTATCCTTTCCTTTTTAAAGTTAAATTTGAATTTACTTATTGCTTTAAGCTATTATAACCTCTGAACACATTGAAGGGATCATACTGAAGGATGCAGAGTATAAGTTTCTGCTAGATGAGGATAATATGTTTAAGATCAGATCAGTGGTGATTGGGGAACCTTTACCTTTATCTTGATTACTCTTTCTATTGAAGGAAATCAGATTTATTCATTTATTCATTCATTCATTCATTCATTCATTCATTCATTCATTCATTCAATCATTCATTCATTTATAAATAATTATTTGGACTTAACTTATTTAAATTATTAAGTCTCAGTCATCATTATGAACCGGGGGGGGGGAGCCAGCAGGTAGAGTGCTGTACTGCAGGCCACTGAAGCTGACTATAGATCTGCAGGTCAGCGGTTCAAATCTCAACACCGGCTCAAGGTTGACTCAGTCTTCCATCCTTCCGAGGTGGGTAAAATGAGGACCCAGATTGTGGGGGCAATATGCTGGCTCTGTTAAAAAGTGCTATTGCTAACATATTGTAAGCCTCCCTGAGTTTAAGAAGAAGGGCGGCATAAAAATTTTATAAATAAATAAATGAGTGAGTGAGTGAGTGAGTGAGTGAGTGAGTGAGTAAGTAAGTAAGCAGGATTGGGATTATAGACTGTGTTGTAACTATGTTTATGTTGATTTAACTGACAAGAGGATTTCACAATTAGCAAATTTGAATTTGTACCTGGTGTTTTACAGAAAGTGAAGATATAGACAGATTGTACAAAACTACAGTACCATAGATCCATTGTAGAAGATTTTGATTTGTCTAAGAATACATCTTGGAAGTTTATTCAGTTTTAAAAATTGTTTTCATGATTTTTGTCCTGATGCCATTGCTACTTCTAAAGTTCCCTAGCTGATAATGGTTTTGTAGGAATCCAATGAAAAACTAATAATGATTATTTCTGATAAAATAATAGTTATCATTATTATCATCATCATCATCATCATCATCATCATCATCATCATTATTATCATCATCATTATTATTATTAGTTAAAGTTCATATTTTAATAAATCAGGACATATAATACTCTAGAAAATTTGCTACATGCAGCTCCTTTGTGTATTTTTTAATGCAACATTATAACAATGTTAATTATGGTGCTATTATTTATTATCACATCTTAAAAGGTGAAGTGTAAGTAGCTTCATCAAACAGCCTAATCAGGAGATTTGTAATGTTGGTTTTTGGGTTATTTGGCTAACTTGTTCAAACAATGATGAGGGTCAATATTCATAAAATAGGGTTTTATTGTTCTATTCCACTTTCTCTGCATTGTTAACTCTTTACTTTCAGTGTCCCACTGAGCCGAATTAGCAGCATAAAGAAGAAATTGTATATGTTGAGAAAATAAGCTGATTGTTAAATAGACTTATTACTCACTCATGGCCAAGACAAATATGACCTTTATCCATTAGATTCTCCTCTCCCTTTGGACTAAGTGGACATCCTTATTTAATTTAATTTAATTTATTAGATTTGTATGCTGCCCCTTTTCAAAGACTCGGAGAAGACTTATTATACGCAGGATAATGGTTGGATGAGGGGAAGCACCCCATTTCATCTCGGTTGTGCATCTTGGGTGGATCTTTGGAGTCTGCTTAACTGGACTCTGAATTGAATTGAACTGAACACTTTATTTAGCAAAGTGTGATTAGACACACAAGATTCTGCTTATCAAAATGGAATGGGTTCCATCCAGTGGTGGGTTCCCACCACTGAGACCCAAGTGCTCCACAAAGGAAGGAGCCCAGGGATGACTTAATTTTTGGTGATTCCCCCCCCCCCCAGGTTTAGACGGCTTCTCAGTGTCTTGTGCTTTCAAAAAAAGCCCTCCCATCCACCCTCACATTAATGCCGACCTTTATTCTTTGTCTGAAGCACATCTGGGAAGTTCTTAGCTGTCTTTCAGCTTCTAATGTCATCCTGAGCATGTGCGGGATTGAAATCGTGAAGTGGGATGCGCGTGGACAAATGCACACTGATAGCAAAATGTAACTGGAGCTCGCCACTGGTTTGATTGAGTTGATTTGATTTTATTGGATTTGTATGTCACCCCTCTCCATAGACTCGGGGTGGCTAACAACAGTAGTAAACAACATATGACAATCCAATATAAACAATTAAAAACCCTTATCCGCAGTCTGCATTGGCTGCCGATCAGTTTCCGGTCACAATTCAAAGTGTTGGTTATGACCTTTAAAGCCCTTCATGGCACTGGACCAGAATATCTCCGAGACCGCCTTCTGTCGCACGAATCCCAGCGACTGATTAGGTCCCACAGAGTGGGCCTCCTCCGGGTCCCGTCAACTAAACAATGTCGGTTGGCGGGCCCCAGGGGGAGAGCCTTCTCTGTGGCGGCACCGACTCTCTGGAACCAACTCCCCCCGGAGATCAGAACTGCCCCTACTCTTCCTGCCTTCCGTAAACTCCTCAAAACCCACCTTTGCCGTCAGGCATGGGGAAACTAAACATCTTCCCCTGGGCACGTTGAATTTATATATGGTATGCTTGTGTGTGTGTGTGTGTATGTTAGTATAGGGGTTTTTCTTAAATTTATAATATTTTAATTAATTGGATTATGTATTGGATTGTCTTTTCACTTGTTGTGAGCTGCCCCGAGTTTTCGGAGAGGGGCGGCATACAAATCCAAATAATAAATAAATAAATAAATAAATTATTGTAAAACCAAACATACATACAGACATACCATGTATAAAATTGTAAAGGCCTAAGGGGAAAGAATATCTCAGTTCCCCCATGCCTGGTGGCAGAGGTGGGTTTTAAGAAGCTTACAAAAGGCAAGGAGAGTGGGAGCAATTCTAATCTCTGGGGGGAGTTGGTTCCAGAGGGCCGGGGCCGCCACAGAGAAGGCTCTTCTCCTGGGTCCCGCCAAGCGACATTGTTTAGTTGATGGGACCTGGAGAAGACCCAGTCAGTGGGACCTAACTGGTCGCTGGGATTCGTGCAGCAGAAGGCAGTCCCTGAGATAATCTGGTCCGGTGCCATGAAGGGCTTTATAGGTCATAACCAACACTTTGAATTGTGACCGGAAACTGATCGGCAACCAATGTAGACTGCGGAGTGTTAGTGTAACATGGGCATATTTGGGAAAGCCCATGATTGCTCTCGCAGCTGCATTCTGAATGACCTGAAGTTTCCGAATACTTTTCAAAGGTAGCCCCAAAAAAGTCTTTTCAAAGGTAGCCCCACTTTTCAAATGTGGTCCCATCTTGTATTCCTCGTATAGAAATAAGCTGTGCTGGAAGTTGAATATTAGTTACTGCTTGTTATCTCTACTATTTTGGGAAGCAATAGACCCATTTAGGAAGTGCAATATTGGCTGTGTACCGCAGTATATCCTGTTAGGGAATATCACTATTCTCCTCTCTATATAATTTGTTCCCTGAAAGGATTGTGCCCTCTGTCGCCCTATTATTTCAACTAGAGATTGCAGGTGAAGACATTGCAGCATCTAGAATAGAATAGAATTTTATTGGCCAAGTGTGATTGGACACACAAGGAATTTGTCTTGGTGCATATGCTCTCAGTGTACATAAAAGAAAAGATAAGTTTGTCAAGAATCATAAGGTACAACATGATAGTCAGGGTATAAATAAGCATTCAAATCATATTAGGAACCAGTCAATATAAATATACAAGCAACAAATTTACAGTCATACAGTCATTTGGGGGAGGAGATGGGTGATGGGAACAATGAGAAAATTAATAGTAGTGCAGACTTAACAAATAGTTTGACAGTATTATCAGAATTATTCGTTTAGCAGAGTGATGGTGTTTGGGGGAAAAAAACTGTTCTTGTGTCTAGTTTTTCTGGTGTGCATTTCTCTATAGCAGTGATGGCAAACCTTTTTTTCCTCGGGTGCCGAAAGAGCGTGGGCATATGCTATCATGCATGTGTGAGTGCCCACAACCATAATTCAATGTAGTGATGGGCTGCCACACCACGGGCATTGCTTATGCATTTTGTTTCAACATCTTTCAATGCAAATTGGGTGCTCTGTGATGGAGCTCCAAATTTTGCTACCGGAACTGCGTTCCTGACCATTCCCATAGGAGCCCATCACTGATTCAATGCCTGGGGAGGGCAAAAACAGCCTCCCCCACCCGGGGGCTGGAAATGGCCTGTTTCCCAACATCTGATGGGCCCAGGAGGCTCGTGTTTCACCTTCCCCAAGCTCCAAAGGCTTCCCTGGAGCCAGGGGAGGGTAAAAATGCCTTCCCTCACCCCCCATAGGCTTTCTGGAAACCAAAAACACCCTCCCAGTGCTTTTGTGCAAGCAAAAAATCAGCTGCCTGGCGCAAACATGCACACTGGAGCGGAACTAGGGTAACCGCTCACATGCCAGCAGATATGGCTCCATGCGCCACCTGTGGTACCCGTGTCATAGATTCACCATTACTGCTCTATAGCATAATTTTGAGGGTAGGAGTTGAAGCAGTTTGTGTCCAGGATGTGAGAGGTCTGTAAATATTTTCACAGCCCTCTTTTTGATTCGTGCAGTACTCATGTCCTCAATGGAAGGCAGGTTGGTAGCAATTGTTTGTTTGTTTTCCTGCAGTTCTAATTTAGAAAGGCGAACTACAGGAAGGCATTTAGAAATGCCAACTTTTGCTGGCTAGATATTAGTTTCTCCTGCAGAGCCGGTTCTCCACTCATGGCTAACTGAAAAAGGGCTAAGAAGCTTCTATTCTCCCTTTTATTGCTATAAGAGCCTCTAGACTCTTTTGAGTTATTACTTTGTAATACTGTTAAAAGCTATTTTTTCCACCATAAGTTACCCTGATGTTTTGGATATATTTCTTCAAGTGTCATCCCAGGTTTATCTAATCTATGGGCCTTTCTTCAGAGTTCTTGAAATGGAGGTGCAATTGTACAGCAGCAATAGCTCACCAAGTGAAATGAATAATGTTGACATAATTTAGAGCCAAGAAGCCTTCCAAGAAAAATCTGGAATGCTGACTCATGCTGATAATACCCTGATTGAAAACTATGCCTATCCGGGAGAGAAATCACTTTTCCTCCTGACAGATTGTATCTTTCCAATACTTTCCTTCTCCCCCCCATCCAAATACAGTAAGTTGACTTCAGCCATGATGAAGAACCCAACTCTTCCTAGTCTGCTAAAATGGGCTACTTAGGCTGTTCTCCAGTGATTTAATTTTTTCTCTAAAACTCTAGGACAGTGATGGCAAACCTTCTATTCCTCAGGTGCCGAAAGAACATGCCCGTGTGATATCATGAATGTGTGAGTGCCCACACCCATAATTCAATGCCTGGGAAGGGCAAAAACAGCTTCCTCCGCCTTCTGGAGATCTCTGGAGGCTGGAAACAGCCTGTTTCCCAACTTCTGGTGGGCACAGTATGCTCATGTTTTGCCCTTCCCAGGCTCCAAAGGCTTCCCTGCAGCGGGAGGAGGGTAAAAATACCCTCCTTCATCCCCCCGGAGGCTCTCTGGAAGCCAAAAATGCCCTCCCAGAGCCTCTGTGTGAGCCAAAAATCAACTGGCTGGCACACACATACATGTTGTAGTTGAGCTAGGGCAATGGCTCACATGCCAGCAGATATGGCTCCGCGTGCCACCTGTGGCACCCGTGCCATAGATTCACCATCACTGCCCTAGGAAAAGAAATAGAAAGCAAATTGTATTGGATCTTCTTACCCAAAGTAAAAAGCATAAAGACAACATCACATTGAGGAATATCCAAAATCCACATATGCATGTACACGCACACACACACACACACACACGGAGTATCCATAGAGTTGAGTAGAAGATTTTAATTCTTGGGGAAAAAATTATTGTGCACTACTAGTATTTTTTTTTTAAAAAAAGGTAATTGGCACCTTGAATTGGAAAGGGAGAGCTGAAAATTGGTTCTTGAGTCATGGGAGAAGACAGGGATGTAAGAAAGATGATGTCTTGTATGCCCTAGGTCTTTATGGAACAAAGGTCTGGAAAGAAAAAAAAATTGCTGGTCAGGAGATATATTTGAAAGGCAGATTTCCTTCCTTCCTTCCTTCCTTCCTTCCTTCCTTCTTCCTTCCTTCCTTCCTTCCTTCCTGCCTCCCTTCCTTCCTTCTTTCTTTCCTTCCTTCCTGCCTCCCTGCCTCCCTGCCTCCCTGCCTCCCTGTCTGGTTTATAAGCAGGGTTGAACAGTGTTACCCCATTTACCCTACAGCCCTGACCTAGCTCCCCCAGACTTTCACTTGTTTGGACCATTTAAAGGATGCCACTCGTGGAAGACATTTTGAGGATGACAAAGAGGTGATTCGCACAATACAGAAATGGCTTCATGACCAGAACAAGGAGTGGTACCAACAGGGCATAAACACCCTTGTGTCTCACTGGAGGAATGTCATAGAACAAGACAGAGATTATGTGGAAAAATAGGGAGTGTAGAAAAAACATCATTTTTTCTTGTGTGTAAGTTTCATTGAGTTCAATAGATAATTGTTGAAGAAAAAAAAATGTGGTGCATTACTTCCTGGATGACCCTTGTTGTTCTGTGCAACAATTAATGACTAGAAACAGATAGACATCTTCTAATGATGGTAATACTAAGTACTAATCTTGCACCTCCTTATTAGTGTGACTGGACTTGGCAAACATGCAGTCTTCAGTGAACTTGCTGAAAAGCAAGTCAATAAGATTTCAAAGTTACAGCTAGAGGGGAAGCATTTCTATGCACATCTAAACAGAGAAAACATTTGGGAGAGAAATAATTGAGGGAATTGTTCCTTTGTCTTACAGTGAATAATGAATTTCCTGCACCACTTGGTTTTGAGCAGCCAAGAGAAGGCAGATGTTTTCAGACACAAATTCCTCACAAGGGACAAACTGTCATAAAAATGAAGCACTGACAAAGAAAACTTACCTTTTAATGCTGCAATGCAAGAACAGTCCTATTTGTTGCAGAAAGAAATCTATTTTGGCAGTTCTGCTGAATCAGAAACTGTGCCCTTCCGTAGTAAGGATATGCAATTCAGCTAGAAGACTGGGGAAAAACTATGGTCAGTTAATTATAAGATGACTTTGTCAACACCATATAAAGAAAATCTTTATAAAATGTTCTTCCGATGGCATTATGCGCCAGTGCGCCTAGCCAAAATGAATGTAAACATTAGTAACAAATGTTGGAAGTGTAAAAAAGAAGTGGGAACATACTACCACATATGGTGGCAATGTAACAAAGCAAAAAAAAAATTGGATTCAAACTAGGGTATGGATGGAAGAAATATTGGGCTATAAAATTGAAATAAAACTGGAAATGTATTTATTAGGCATAATTAGAGGCAAACATAGCAAAGAAAATTACTACTTAATAAATCACTTACTTACTGCTGCAAGATTAGCATATGCACAAGTCTGGAAACAAGATAAGATTCCAAACAAAGAAACGGTAATAAAAAAAATATTAGACTGCGCCAAATTTAGCAAATTAACATACGAAATTCAAAACCAACAAAATAAGGACTATTACAAAGTGTGGGGAAAAAATTACAACTGGGTGGAAATTAAGAAAAAGGTATAGTAAATAGAATTGTTAAAAATAATTTTTGTAAATATATCAAGTGTAAATGTTTAATGTTGTATTGTTTGATGTCTAAATGTTTGTAAGTCATATAAAATAAATAAAAATATATTATTAAAAAAAAGAAAGAAAACGACAAGAAGCAGCCATTCATAAAAAGTTTAAATAAAAATACACAGTCCACGGTAGATGGATGTGATTCAATCCAGTGTGCTCACTCTTTTTGTATGAAAAATATTTATTTTTTTTCAAGGAAGACAGCCAAAATGGCATAACTGTGTAATGAGCAGCCTATGAGAATAAAACAAATCAGATAATATAGAAAATGTCTGGCAATAAGATTTAAGAACTAGTTAAAACCATAGGTTTGATGAAATTTAAAAGGAACAATAACAACACATTTTGGTATTGCAGCTACAAAGGAAGGAGCTAATCTGATTTCATGGAACAAGCAATTCCACATCCTGGATGCTACAATGCAGAAGGTCCTATCCATACATCTTCATTAGCCCTGTCTTTAACTATGTCTCAAGACTATGCTCCAAGAGAACAACACTCCCATCCCCACACACATACATGCTCTCAATAAATAGACAAGATCAAGCAGGAAGATCTGGTCTTTCAAACAACTTTCAGCTTTAATATTTCAGTTTATCAAGGATTTACTGCTTTAATATCTCCAACTACCAGATCTTTACTTTGAAATATGCATTTAGTGGCTTAGGGGGCAATACTGATAATCACCATTATGCATTGGATTCTAAGTGAGTACCAATAGACTTTCAAGGGTTAAAATGCTTGTCAAGTTTGACTTTCAAGTGATCAAATCGAAATTAAAGTTCATTAGTTCATACAAATCAAGGGCAGGTTGATTTCTATTTTCTTTCACTTGTAAATGTCATCTCTTCTTGATAACCATGAGTCTTAATACGGTCTACCCTGATTCATGGTTGACGATGGGACTGAAAGATTTGGCAAGGTCATAACTTCTTCCATATCCTGTAGGCTGAGCATAAGTGCACTTTTGTGCCTAATGTCTCTGTCCTATTGTCTTATTATCCTTTCTATTACTAAGTTCTACTTATATTGTGTTATAGAAACATAGAAACATAGAAGTCTGAGGGCAGAAAAAGACCTCATCTACTGCCCTTATACTATTTTCTGTATTTTATCTTAGGATGGATATATGTTTATCCCAGGCATGTTTAAATCCGCAGTTACTGTGGATTTATCTACCACGTCTGCTGGAAGTTTGTTCCAAGGACCTGCTACTCTTTCAGTAAAATAATATTTTCTCATGTTGCTTTTGATCTTTCCCCCAACTAACTTCAGATTGTGTCCCCTTATTCTTGTGTTCACTTTCCTATTAAAAACACTTCCCTCCTGTACCTTATTTATCCCTCTAACATATTTAAATGTTTCGATCATGTCCCCCCTTTTCCTTCTGTCCTTCAGACTATACAGATTGAGTTCATTAAGTCTTTCCTGACACGTTTTATGCTTAAGACTTTCCACCATTCTTGTAGCCCGTCTTTGGACCCGTTCAATTTTGTCAATATCTTTTTGTAGGTGAGATCTCCAGAACTGAACACAGTATTCCAAATGTGGTCTCACCAGCAATCTATATAGCGGGATCATAATCTCCCTCTTCCTGCTTGTTATCTCCCTCTTCCTGCTTGTTATGTTATGTTATGTTAATATGTACTATAATACTATATTTGTTTGACAAATAAATAAAATAATAATAATAATAATAATAATAATAATAATAATAATAATAATAATAAATTGGGTTGGTTCATCTGCCTTTAGAGTGTCTTCTTACCCATCAGATAAGAGGGGCTCTAACAATGAATAAATGGATCGATAGATGATAGATGGATGGGTGGGTAGATGGATGGATGAATAGATGGATGGATGGATGGATGAATAGATGGATGGATGGACGGATGGATGGATGGATGAGTTCAGCTTGGAGCTTAACATATCCCAGTTTAACACTTTATGTATGGTAAGGGCATATGTTCAAGGATGGGGCTTCCAACCAATGGACATATTTGTCTACATTAGTGCAGTTCCATGCATTATATTTTTTCTTCTCTGTACACAAAGAATTCTCCCTTCACTGTATGCTGAGATCTCCTCTGAGAAGAAAGTGAGGAATTCAAACTATTAATGTTTCATTGTCTTTTTTATGTAACTGAACCCGTTCTTTCAACCCACCAGAAAGCTCTCCAGAAGGAGTTAAATTACTACTGAATATTTCCCCAAGAATTCATGACAGCTGTCCCTCCAGATTTTTCTTGGATTTTATAATGATTATGAGCAAGGCCACATCATGCAAATGGAATTCAGGGAGATATCATCACTGCAGACATATTCAGTGACAACATAAGAGGCTTTTGAAAACCACAGTCAGCCCACATGGTATATTGATATTGTCTTCTAAACAGTTGCGTGTTCACCAATAGATTTAGCATTTAGATTAAAGGCATTTTTTTACAAAAATTCCAAATGATGGAGAGAAAAAGAAATTGAAAGAGACAATGAATTTGTCCTTCAGAAATTATTCCTCACACTTTCAAAGGCAATGCTGCTATTCACACCAGCAATCCTCTATCTCTTCTTGCTTAGCTTTATAAGCTGAACTGGAAGATCTGATTGGGAAGAATCTCTGCACACCGAAATGAAATTGCTTTGAATCCCAGATAATCGGAGGTTCTCAATCCAACGTAGGCAACAACCTCATTCAATTGAAACTCTATTTCAGCAAAGTTGCTATAGATTCCGTAGCAATGGAATGGGGTTGTCCTAAAGAATTGTCCACAAACCACAACGTATGTAGCATATAAATTTAATAAATAAATGAGAACAAAATAGTTTCATTGATTTGTTTGCCTTTTTATTGATCAGCCTCAAAACACTGTGTCAGCAAGTTATTAAGAAAGGACAAATTTGGATCTAGCAATGCTCCAGTAATGGGCTCCTACGGTTACGGTCAGGTACGCAGAACTGGTAGAAAAAATTTGTTCAGCTACGCAGAACCAGTATAATTTTTTTCCCTTTTTATTCCCCTTCTGGGCTCGCAGTGTGGGAGTAAAAATTTTTGCAGCCCTTCACTGTATGCTGGAAACATATTTAGGAAAGAACTATTGAATGGAATGGAAGGGGAGGGAAGGGAAGGGAAGGATAGAGAGGAGAGGAGAGGAGAATCTATCAGAGCCTCCTTATTAACTATATTTCTGTTACTATTAGTGATCAATAGTTTTAACCCTGCTGTTCTGTTCGAAAAAACTCCCTAATCTTATGTTCCCGGGTCTATTTGTCCCAGACTGCAAATTGATCATTTTAGGTACTTATATTTGGTCTTTTTGAAAGCTTTTTTCACCTGGAAACAAGTTTGAACATTTCTGCACACAATGGAATGAAAATTGAACTGAAAGAATTAATCCTTATTGGTTTATTTTGCACATAAATGTGCCTCCCCCCGTTTTTGTGAATTTGTTTTAGGTTTATTGAATTTATTTATTTAAATTTAGGTTTATTTATTTGCCTGCAAAATGCATTCTATTTTACTAAAGTTGGTGTGGGATTGGTAGCTTGAACCTTTCTGAACATAATGATATGAAAATTGAACTGAAAAAAAATGATCCTTATTGGTTTATTTTGCTCATAAATGGGCCCCCATGCTTATACTCAAATAGGCTTATACTCGAGTAGGCTTATACTCGAGTATAAGACAATATGGTCTTATATTCAAAAATAAACCAATAAGAATCATTTTTTTCAGTTCATTTCTATTTTTCTTATGTTTAGGATTGTTCAATTTAGTATATCAAAACTTTTGTGGGAATATTCCTTAGAGATTTGTAGCCTAAAAAAATATAAATTGACAAAAAATTCAAAAAGCATGGGGGAGGGGCTTTTTGATCAAAATAAAAATATAAGCCTCAATTTTTTCAGTTCAATTTTCATATCATTATGTTCAGAAATGTTCAAACTAGTTTTCCAGTGGAAAAAGTTTTCAAAAAGACCAAATTCAAGTACCTAAAAAAAATCATTTTGGTCCGGGTCTATATGACCCGAAACAGAGTCAACGTGATATTTTTTTTTGCCCAGAAAAAATTTTTTCCCCCACCCCCACAAATATTTTTATGATGATCAGGCATGTTAAAATGAGTAAATGAATGCCTAAGATATTAAAAATATTTCAGATTTGAAGCCTGCGTAAATATAAAGTGAAAATGTTTGCAAGCAGCCAAGGGGGGGTTCATTTATATTTTTCTTATATTCAGAAATCCCACACCAACTTTAGTAAAATTAAACACATTTTGCAAGCAAAACTATCCATAAATTGAAAAATATTTCACAAAAACGGGGGGGGGGGGCATGCATTCTATCAGCAAAATAAACCAATAAGAATTACTTTTTTCATTTCAATTTTCACATCATTGTGTACAGAAATGTTCAGACTACTTTCCAAGTGAAAAAAGTATTCAAATTGACCAAACATAAGCACTGCAAATGAAGAGTTTTTGGTCCGGGTCAGGGTGACCCGGGAACATAACAAGTGTGACTTTTTTGTTTTCAGCAAGAAAGAAACCCCCCACCCCCCAAAAAAAAATTCTCATAGAGAGAACCCCTGGAATGATGAAAAGTCATGAAATTTCAAGTTTCAGATATGCAGGGAAATTTTTTTACAGGGACTCAAACTTGGCTTCGGGTCACATACAACCCGAGGTGCAGAAAGCAGAGGTATCCAGAGTTGCCTTCCAACACAGACTCCCTTGTATGTAACCAGGGCTGTCCTCTCCATTGTAGTTATATACAACATACAGCACATTTATGTGCACAATAGCACTCAACATTATCAGAAGTGAATTAAAATTGCGCACGTAATGTAGGACGTTTTGCAATTTGACAGCGCTGTATACAAATATATGCAAATTTTCTGCACTAGTGGAAAAGAGTTTCATAAATTGTTTCAGACTACATACAGTAGACTTACTCAGAACTTGTAAATTATTTATACGGCGCTGCATTCTTGTAGGGGGGAGGAAATAGTCCAAGAGCACCTATAGACTGTTTTGTTTTGTCTCTGTCTCATTAAAAAACTGACCTGGGACAATTACACAGGAAGGTGGTTACCTCATAACTCTGAAGCCTGTTTCATAAATGAGCTGGGGTGGCACAGCAGGTAGAGTGCTGTACTGCAGGTTACTGAAGCTGACTGTAGATCTGTAGGTCAGTGGTTCAAATCTCATCACCGGCTCAATGTTGACTCAGCCTTCCATCCTTCCAAGGTGGATAAAATGAGGACCCGGATTGTGGGGGCAATAGGCTGGCTCTGTTAAAAAGTGCTATTGCTAACATGTTACAAGCCACCCTGAGTCTAAGGAGAAGGGCGGCATAAAAATTGAATGAATGACCATTTCTTCATTTGGTATATTTTCCTTTTTCCAAGTTTGTGCAAACACCAACCTTGCTGACGTTAATATATGTGTTATCACATAGTAATCTTCCTTACTATGCTGTCCTCTAATTATTCCCAAAAGATACATTTCAGGTTTCATTTCCAATTGATAATTTAACATTTATTTCAACCACTTTTGAATCCTAGACAAAAAAAATTCTGCTTCCCGACATAACCACCAAATATGATAATATGTACCTATGGCAGATTTGCATTTCCAACACTTATTACTTGTGTTTGGATGAATTTTGGCTAAACGTACCAGAGCATAATGCCACCGATAAAACATCTTATGTAAATTTTCTTTATACAATACCGACAATGTCATCTTATAATTAATTTTCCATAATTTTTCCCAATCGTCTAACTGAATAAAATAACCAAAAATTGTCATCCATGCTATCATATTATGTTTAACTACTTCCTAGAGTGTGCTAAATTAAGCAAATTAACAGACAAATTGCAGAATAAACAAAATAAAGACTACTATACAGTTTGGGGAAAATTATACAGCTGGATAGAAAAGAAAAAAGAATTGAACTAACGTTTAAGAAAAAGAATGAATCAATGGAAACAGAATTGTAAAGTATTAAGCTAATTCATTTTGTGTTTTTTATACATATCTGAAAGTTTGTCTGTATGTTTTGTTTTGTTGTTTGTTCATTATTAAAATAAAAAAGAATGAATGAATAAATAAATAAATAATTAAGATACCTGATAGACGTGTCTTCTTGTCAAGGATTCCCTTCAAAATTCAAGATTGCCTGGCTGCTTTTATGATGAGTTCCTTTGAGCTCCATGAATTATTAAAAACAGGTTCCGATGTTATAGCACTTCATTTATTTATTTATTTTTACATGTAAGAGTGGTTTCGGAACCCAGCTGAGGGACAGATTTTTGCCTGCTTTTGTACAGGCTGGGTTGGAACACTCATGCCTCCTTGGGTGCCCAGAAGGTATGAAATGTAGTTAAGAGGAGACATGGAAACAGAGAGAGGGGAGGAAAAAAATCTATTAACTCAGCATGATCTGGGCCAGCAAATGTTAAATGTTTAAAAGAAAAGATGCTAAGAAGTCATGCACTACACTCTGAGCTGCACTGGGAACAAGAGATTTTTAAGGGGAGAAAATTGGTAGTGTTATTCAAAAACACACACAAAATCACAGCTATTTCCCACAGTGCTACCAAGTTCTTAGAACAATGTGAGCAAGGAAATAATGTCCTTAACCGCATCACTTCACTGATGCATATGTATGCAGATTATTTGTTTCTTAATTGTATCATTATACTTCGGGGTATAATGGGGGAGAGAGGGAAGGAGGGAGGGAGGGGAGAGAGAGGGAACAATCTGCCATAGATAAAGTAAAGTCTCCTTCAAAATACCTAGCAGCACTGGTTGGCCTTGACTGACCTTGAAAAAGCTTAGCTGGCTCAGATCTTATTAGTGTTTGAATGTAAAGCCATCAAGAAACCCCAAGGTAATAGAATAGAATGGGTTGTTTTTTTAAAAAAAAACCAGAAAAAATGAATGGCAAATTATGTCCACACTTCTGTTTATAGAAGAACTGCATCAGTTCATGAGGTCAGAAGGATTTGAGATACAATTTAGGAAAACAAGAAAATGATTCCCTGTAAAACCAGAGAGTAAAAATAATCAAAGTACAGCAGTGAAGTTAACCAATGTCAAATAACAACAACAACAAATCCAACAGTAGTGAATCAAAGTCCAGGTTGCAGCCATGTTTATGATATATCATCCCAGTAATATTTTCTAATTTAATTATTTGGCTGGTTTGTTTTATACAAGAAGCAGATGGGTAGCTACCTAAATTGAACAAAATAAAATAAAAGTTACAAACTGGGTGTTCTGTGAATACCTCTCCTTGGATAAAGAGCACAATATTATACCATACAGATACTAGGATATCTAGATGTGTCCCCTATCGGATTTTTGTCAAGCTGCAATTACCAAGCTCCAATTACTGCCAGGGTATTGCATTGCAAAGAAACAGCTTGTAAAGTAGACCCTACCCATGTGAGTGAATTTATGTGACGCTCAAAAAATTCTAGGTAGCTTACAATGAGCACTGAAGCTATAAAGATAAAAACCAACCCGATCAGAAGCTTAGAAAGGACAGAACAATTAATCAGTGGAACAACTTGCCTCCAGAAGTTGTAAATGCTCCAACACTGGAAGTTTTTAAGAAGATGTTGGATAACCATTCGTCCGAAATGGTATAAGTTACTCCTGCCTAAGCAGGGGGTTGGACTAGACGACCTCCAAGGTCCCTTCCAATTCTGTTATCCCATTCAAGAAATCTGAACTAAACTCCAAACAGATGCAAAACTGCAGAGCACAGCAGGGAAGGATCCATCAGGACAGTTAGTTCCTCCATTTCATTTATTCTCTGGCGCTTCTAAAATTTAGCAATGGATAAAAGGCAAGATGTACTTATCCGTGTTTGCTCGAAGAGAAAAATACATAGGAAAAAGTGCACGCACAAGGTACACAGGATGACACTTTGGGAAAGAGAACAAATTAATTTGTTCATTTAAACTGAAAGAAAAAATATGTGCCTTTAACTTCAATCTGTATATCAAGCCCTAGACACCCCACTTATCTTGACAAAAATGATTTACCAAATGACAGGGGATGGAAGGAAAACAAAGAGGGGTGTGGAGGAGGCCAAGTTACTTTTGGTATAAGGCCTGTGGTTGCTTGAAATGGAAAGTCTCTGAAATCAAATCGAAGAGAAAGTCCTGGAGCATTCAGTGCTATGGGAAGATTTATTTTGGCAGTAGAACCACATTTAATAATAAGAGGTATTGTTACTGTTTGAGCCTTAGAAATGAATTCCAAACCAATTCTGAAGTACCGCTGAAGGCACATCTATGCATTTAAAGAGGAAAGCGGTCCTATTTTTCATTAAGCATTTTTTTTCTAAAGTTATAGTCTTGCTGAACTTCCTAACCTAAGAAGGTGATTAATGGACTGTGAAGAGACACAGACTTCGATGCTAAAGTGGATTTAGGTGTTGGTAGGCACACGGACCTTTCTTTACAGCTGCTTAATATGAGAGCATTCAATGTATTTCTTAAACTAGATAGTTTAAGAAATACATTGAATGCTCTCATATTAAGCAGCTTAGTAATGAAAGGTCCATTGTAATCATAACTTCATAGCCCGGAAAAGTGTCCAAAAGAGTTTTGGGGGAAGGAACAGTGAAGGTCTGCAAAAAAATTTACTACCACTTTACTACCATTGTGGCTATGGCTTATTTTGTGAGTAAGCCATGTGACCAGGTGGGAGTGGCTTAATCATGTGACCGGGGGTGGCTTAAAGCTCATATGAGTGGCTTAAAGGTGGCTAACTTGACGTCACTCACGTCAAGGGTTTGGGTTAGGGTTAGGATGCCTGGCCTCTCCTCACCTCAATGAGATACAATTTTCCTATCTATTTACGATTACTGAACATCCAAAACAGGTCAAGCACTGCTCAATTTTCCTTGCCCAACTCAGGAATGGAAATTCTTCTGCTCTATATAAAATAGAGAAATGGAAAAGAAGTTCTACCAACAATTATTTTTAAATGCATAATCTAGCTCCGAAGACCGTAGTAGGCTGATCTAAAGTTCTGATTGAGGTCTTTCTGGTGCATTAGGGAAGTTGCAAAAAGGGTAAACAACAAAGCAAAGAGAGCATAATTGATTTGTAGGAATTTGGAGAGAGAGGGAGGGATGCAGAAGGACAGGGAGGGAGAAATGGGAGAATGAGTGAAGGAGAGAGAGACAGATAGAGATTGGTATAGTGAAGTGATGGTGAACCTATGGCACCACAGGTGGCATGCGGAGCCATATCTGAGGGCATCTGAGGCATTTATTTATTTATTATTTAGATTTGTATGCCGCCCCTCTCCGCGAACTCGGGGCGGCATTGGCCTATGTCAGTTCCACTGTGCATGTGTGTGCTGGTCAGCTGATTTTGGGGCTTCTTTTCAGATATTTTTGTTCTCCCCGGGCCTCAGGAAAGCCTCCTGAACCCTAGAGATGGTGAAAAATGGCCCAACTGGAAGCATGTATGTATGTGTGTATGCATGAATGGACAGCAGGCAGGACAGGGTGGAATGCAGTTCCACCGGCAGAAAGGAAGATGCGTGTGCAGCTCCAGCTGATCGGCGGCTGTCACTTCTTGGATTACTGGTCTCGGATCGGCTCTTCTGTTTTTCCGCTGCTGCTGCTGCTGCATCTGCACTCCTTGCTTTTTTCCTCTTTCCTCCTTCCTGGCCTCGAACAAGCTTCCCTCTCTCCTGCCTGGTTCCCTCCAGCCTCACGCGGCCACCTCCCGCCTGAGGTGCAAGCAGAAGGTGTGGGTGGAAGCGGTGCTGGCAGCATTTATGCTTCTAACAGCACCTGTTCGCCTAGCTACCCAGCCTGAGGCAGGGGGGCAACAGAGGAAGGAGAGTGCAGGAAACGTGAAGCAAATTGTCACCCCAGCGAGCAACACTGATAAGGTTGTAAGTCAAGGACTTAACAGTTCACTTGAACAATGATGATCGTTCAAGCCACTCCCACCTGATCACATGGCTGGCAAGCCACTCCTACTCAGTCACATGACCATTAGGCCACACCCAAAAAATAAGCCACACCCACAGTGTGGCAGTAAACATTTTGGATGCCATTACTGTATGTATGTGTGTATATAGTATTAGGATGGAGAATGATTGTCTCAAGGAGAAATATAAGTACAAAACTAGTGTTTGTATCAATGTCATGGGGACTTCCAGATGAAGCATTTAGAGCCGAATAAATGATTCCAAAACTAAAAAGGCAATTTACCCCCACCTTCATCTTTTGAATTCCGTCCATGAAGACTGACCTGATAGCTCGTGAAGTTTCAATATTTTATTTGTAGCTTCTAAGACAGTATAGCTTGCTAGAAGGCATATAAATCTGAGAAGCTTGCTGAATCTTAAACCTAATTATAGAAGATTCATGTGGGTCATATGCATGAACCTTGAATACAATGCTAGAGCGTAACAAAGTAAATATATACGTCTGATCTTTTAAAATATTTTTGCTTCCATTCTGAAACCAAGCAGTGGTGAAATCCATTTTTTAAACTACTGGTTCTGTGGGCAAGGCTTGGTGGGCATGGCTTGGTGCATTTACAGGGGAAGGACACTGCAAAAACTCCATTCCCATGCCACTCCAGGGGAAGGATTGATTGATTGATTGATTGATTGATTGATTCATTCATTCATTCATTCATTCCGCCCTTCTCCTTAGACTCAGGGCGGCTTACAACATGTTAGCAATACCACTTTTTTAACAGAGCTAGGCTATTGCCCCCACAATCCAGGTCCTCATTTTATCCACCTCGGAAGAATGGAAGGCTGAGTCAACCTTGAGCCTGTGATGAGATTTGAACCGCTGACCTTCAGATCTACAAGTAAGCTTCGGTGGCCTGCAGTACAGCACTCTACCTGCTGTGCCACCCTGGCTCATACTGCAAATTACTGCAAAATCCCCATTTCTTTCCCACTTATGGGAGAAGGATATGACAAAATCTCCATTCCCACCCCTCTCGGGGGCTAGCCAGAGGTGGTATTTGATGGTTCTCCAAACAACTCAAAATTTCCACTACTGCTTCGCCAAACTACTCAAAATTTCCACTACTTGTTCTCCAGAACCTATCAGAGCCTGCTGGATTTCACTTCTGGATTAAAAGTTCTTATGCTGAATTAAACATCCACGCAGAAACGCACCTGGTTAAAAAAAAGCAAATTTAATAAGTACAGTGGTACCTCAAGATACGAACCGCTCGTCTTACGAACAACTCGTGATACGAACCCGGGGTTCAGCAAAATTTTGCCTCTTCTTACGAACTTTTTTCAAGTTACGAACCTGCGTTCGGAGACAGCTGGGAAGCCACGCGGCTGTTTTAAAAGGTAACAGTCGGGCGGCGGGGCTTCCCAGAAGCCTCCCAAACGCTGGTTCATAACTCGAACAAAGTTCGTAAGAAGAGGCAAAATTTGGCTGAACCCCGGGTTCGGTTCGGGAGGTTCCTGGCAAGCCCCCCAGGCCGGCTGTGACCTTTTAAAACACCCACGCCGCTTTGCGGCTGTCTCCTGAAGCCGAACACGGAAGTTTGGCTTTGCCGTTCGGCTTCAGGAGACAGATGGGAAGCGGCGCGGGTGTTTTAAAAGGTCGCAGCCGGCCTAGGGGGCTTGCCAGCACCCCCCAAACCTGGGTTTGGGGTTCGGGGGGTGCTGGCAAGCCCCCCAGGCCGGCTGCGACCTTTTAAAACACCCGTGCCGCTTCCCATCTGTCTCCTGAAGCCGAACACGGAAGTTCGGCTTTGCCGTTCGGCTTCAGGAGACAGATGGGAAGCGGCGCGGGTGTTTTAAAAGGTCGCAGCCGGCCTGGGGGGCTTGCCAGCACCCCCCAAACCCCGAACCCGGGTTCGGGGGGGGTGCTGGGAAGCCCCCCAGGCCGGCTGTCACCTTTTAAAACAGCCGGAAAGCCGGTTTTTTGCGGGGGGTTTTTGGTTGCACGGATTAATTGACTTTACATTGTTTCCTATGGGAAACAATGTTTCGTCTTACGAACTTTTCGTCTTACGAACCTCCTCCTTGCACCAATTAAGTTCGTATCATGAGGTATTACTGTAATAGAATTTGAATAATGCCATTCTAGAGATAGTTATATTTCTTGCTACTCTCCATCCATCTATCCATCATATTGAAGCTTTGCTAACTTCAACTTTTGATTTTTCTTATTATGCAGTTAAGATGCCTTCTCATTTATTGTTTTATATGTTGGGGAAATTTCAGTAATCTCCCCCCCCCCTTTCTTGAGATTAACTGGAAAGCCCAACTGTGTGTGTGTGTGTTGGGGGGGGGTATGTCTGTGTAATTGCCAATATATAAATGCTTGAATATTAACTCTCTTTGTATTTAGCATCAGAATTCCAATTTGCCCATAGAATATGAATAACATTATTATCAAATGCATGGTGATTTTCTAATCCCAGATGCTTATTGTTAAACTGACAGGCCCATTTCATGGCAGTTTATTTTTTACTCACATTAGAAATGGATCTAATTTTTGTGCTTTCACCTGGAACTTGGCTAACATTATAGAAAAGTGAAATCTTAAAGTCATACTTTCCCTGGCTATGCAAGATGATTTAAATTAGAGATTTAGCCTCAAGACTCTGGAAAGGATCATCTTCTCTGTTTAGGGAAACTACAATAAATGATTTAACTCTCTTCAGTTGAATAGCATCACAAAGTTTATTTTATTTATTTAAATTATATGGCTGGTCATCTCATTTGCGTGTGATCTTGAGTCACGTGCATAATTAAACACAAATAAAACCATTGTCTTCTACCATTAAAAACAACTGATTAAAAACCACATTTTAAAAGTACATTAATAAAAAGACAGATTACAGCACAGGTCATCAATTTGTGGTCCGTGGACCAGTGGTGGGTTCCTACCAGTACATTAGCGTGCGCCATTGTGGTAGCAGCTCACCGATTGCACAATTTGCGTTTGATGGCTCTGGTCCATTGCATGGCACCATCTCTCTCTTTTTTTAAAAAAAAATGGGCTTTGTTTGCTCCCTGCGCATGCGCAGAAGCAAAATCTTGTGACAAGACACTTGTGCACATGAGATTTTTGCAGTTGTTTTGCTTCGTGCATGCTACAGCTCTGAAATATAGGACTGACTTTCCCAAAAACATCAGCAAGCAACCATCAAATAAGCTTCAATTATTTTGTAATAATCACACTATAATAATTTTGTTACAGACAATCTTTAAAGAATTCTGTTATGATTAAATAAGCATTTATAATTTTGTTATATTTAATAGGGGTATTACATATTAATAAAATGGAAGTTCCCTGATCATTTTTTTTACAAATGTATTTATCTTTTTAAAAAATCATATTAGTGGTCTGCGGGACTTAAAATTTTGAAATTGGTGGTCTGTGGGATTTAAAATTATGAATTTGATGGTATGACCTTGGTCCCTGAGGTCCAAAAGATTGGGGACTCCTGGATCAGAGTACACTCTAACAAGGTAAAATATAACCATTATATGGGCTCCATATTATCTTAGGATCTCCAAACCCAACAGCACATCCAAGTTTTGAGAGCCTTCTGGATGGCTGGAAAAGCAATCTCAGGGGTGGCTACCACAGTAGAAAAAGAAGTTCCTTTGCTAATGGACTCACCAAATGCTATTTCTTCTAGTGGGATGTCATTGAGATGACCAAGCTTCTTCTATTGTTGGTTTCAAGTAACTTAGATGAACACATCTAACTTCTTATTCCATTCAGGAATCTTAATAACTCCCATTCAACACCCATCAGTCTGATATTCTGTGGAACACATCCAGTGAGTCTTACTGCTGATCCAATCTTTTAGATCTTTCTTCCTAATATTTAATGTAGAACTACTGCATAGAGATTTCTGGCTAGAGCAATGCAGTATAATATAATAATGACTGAAAGTTGCACAACACATCTCCAAGATTAGGTTGCTATCTATTGGTCATGATAGAAACTCATGCCCTATTTAAAGGATTGGAGTTTGATTGATCTTCTGTATTTAACATGTTGAAAATGATCATACTATAATAATGTAAGATACTATCATGATATAAGATACTATATTATACTGAATCAAGCCTGTTAGATCAGTACTGCTTATTCTGACAATGGTGGATTTTTTTTCCCCAAAAATGGGAAGATATATTTCTAGTGTTACCTAATTGGCTTTTCCACTGATTTACAGCTCCTTCTATTGAAGGATTTTTTCTCTTACTTAAACTTTTTAAAACTTTTATTGTAATATCCTCTGACATTTTGCGGAAGCAAGAAAAGTCTAAATTACCTCAAATCGGGATTTACTGATAACCTTAAAGAGGTCTGGAAATTATCCTCATCTGATTTTTTTTTTTTTTGAACTTTAAAATTGCTGGATCTTGTTTCTCACTTGGAAGTAATGTATCAGAAATATCTATTGTTTATTTATTCCCAAGTTTTGCAGAAAACACTATTCATACAATAGAAACAAATTTTGCTTTCCTTTTGTTTGTTGATGTCTTTTCTTCATAGCCGCTAAATTACAGATATAATAGAAGCATTGTTAAAATACTATTTGTAATTTGCATATTTTGCATATTGACATAGTAAGCTCCCTCATGCAAGGAGTTTATAGGCTTGATCCTGTCTGTCTGTCTGTCTGTCTGTCTGCGGGTCCATCCATATGCCCATCCACCCATCCATCCATCCATCCATCCATCCATCCATCCATCCATCCATCCAAGGGGCGTGTATAAGCGCACCATTGTGCCTACCGTCCCTGTCCTATTGTCTACTTTTTATCATTACTTATCTAATATTTAATATGTACAAATTATCATCCTATAATTGTTTGACAAATAAATAAATAAATAAATAAAAAAAAATAAAAATAAAAAAAAAATCCATACATCCATCAATCAATCATCTTTGATCTGTCTGTCTGTCTGTCTGTCTGTCTATCTATCTATCTATCATCTATCTATCATCTACCTACCTACCTACCTACCTACCTACCTACCTATCTATCTATCTATCTATCTCACATACATGTTCATATATACAGGCAAACATAAAGAACTTGAAACAATAATAATACAGACTAATATAAAACTGAGACTAAATGCCTAATAGGTGATTTCTGTTGAATCACCTCAATATTACCATCTGATCTGGCCTTTTGTTGCCAATTTCATAACAACTGACAAATTATTAATTTAGCAAAAAAATATTTATGGTGCAAGTAGTTTGAGTTTGAGTTTGAGTTTAATCAGATTTGTATGCCGCCCCTCTCCGCAGACTGGGGGCGGCTCACAGCAACACAATACAATGTAAAACAAATCTAATATTTAAGTTAATTAAAAAAAAATAAATTAATTAAAAATTAATTTAAAAAACACCACAAATTAAAACCAATCATACATACTAGCGTACCATGCATAAATTTTATAAGCCTAGGGGGAGGGAACATGTCAATTCCCCCATGCCTGACGATAGTACTATTTGCAATATTCCTATTATAAACCATTGGTTTTTTTTATTATTTTTAAGGCATTTGTTTTCTTAGTTCCCCTAAAGTTTTAAACAAAAGGAAAAGAGAATGCAATAAAATAGGGTGATTTATCAAACACATATCTTAAACAGAATGGAATTCTCATCCATTTGCAGTAGTCAATTTTAACAGATATGGATTCCCAGGATACAGAGGATGATGGTGTACTGGTTTGCCATGTGGCTGTTGAAGATAAGGAGGCTATCCAAAGAAAGTAAGGGCAAACTAAATTTAACACCGCAAACAGGACTGAGTAGAAACAAACCAGTTTAAAAACTCAAAGCCTGCAATAAATTGAAGAAATATATCCATTTCACAAAGCCCAGTAACTGAATGTTACAAGTTCTCATCCTTATATTTCATACCAAAAAATAACTGAAGTGAATGACATTCGGAAGTACTGCTGGAAAGGGCTGGGCTTAAAGACATCACTGAAAAATTTATCACAGTGTCACAAGAACAGTCACTAAGCACCAGAACAGAGGTGGGAGTCACATACTGTAACAACAGGGTTCATCCAGAACTGAAAATGTGAGCACATAAGCGTGCCTTCCATGCATGCTTAGAGCATTAAAAAAATGGTGATGATATAGGATGGGAGAGTGCCAGGGTGGCCCAGCTGCTGATTGTAACTACTGTATTTTTCCAAGTATAAGATGCACCTCTTTACCCCCCAAAAGAGGGTGAACATTTAGGTGCAATTTACACACCGAATGTAGCCCCACCCAGTCATCCCCACCCTTTGGCTTCTGCCTCTCAACAATTTACCTCCTTGCAGAAAACAGTGCAGAGCTCTGTTATGGCCAACAAAGTGCTGCATGAGGCCATCCACCTGCACCCTGTTTTGGCTGGCAAAGTGCTGCAATAGGCATCTGTCCTATCTTTACCCCCCACTGTCCCAGCTGGCCTGTGTAGGAGAACTCCAATGTTGATCCAGCTCTTGAACTAATCCAGTTTGACACATCTGTACTAGGAGAGAATGGAAAGTAAAAACCAAATTGGTCTCGGTACGGGTAGAAATACTTGGGCCTAAGACTCCTAAGATGGAGGTGTAGCTCCAACAGATTCTAGGAACAACAACATAGCTCTCTGTCCAGAAAAGTGAAAAGCTAACAACTAAGAGATGGCATTAAACCCTCAAATTCCAAGGCCAGTGATTGATTGATTGATTGATTGATTGATTGATTGATTGATTGATTGATTGATTTATTCATTCATTCATTCATTCATTCATTCATTCATTCATTCATTCATTCATTCATTTGTCCAATACACAATACATATGGAAGAGAATAGACATGAAGTAATATATATATAAAGATAATATGTAAAAATAGAGGAGAAGATATATGAAAGGAAGAAAATATATATGATATATGAGATAAAGGAAAGACAATTGGACAGGGGATGAAAGGCACATTAGTGCAGTTATGTATGCCTCTTACTGACCTCTTAGGAACCTGGAGAGGTCAATCGTGGATAGTCTAAGGGAGAAATGTTGGGGGTTAGGGGTTGACACTATTGAGTCCGGTAATGAGTTCCACGCTTTGACAACTCGATTGTTAAAGTCATATTTTTTACAGTCAAGTTTGGAGCGGTTAATATTAAGTTTGAATCTGTTGCATGCTCTTGTGCTGTTGCGGTTGAAGCTGAAGTAGTCATTAACCGGTAGGAAGTTGCAGCATATGATCCTGTGGGCAATACTTAAATCGTGTTTTAGGCGCCGTAGTTCTAAGCTTTCTAGATCCAGGATTGTTAGTCTATTTTCATAGGATATTCTGTTTCGGGTGGAGGAGTGAAGGGCTATTTTGGTGAAATATCTTTGGATGTTTTCAAGGGTGTTGATGTCCGAGATGTGGTATGGGTTCCAGACAGATGAGCTGTATCCAAGGATGGATCTGGCAAAGGTTTTGTAGGTTCTTGTGAGTAGTGTGAGATTGCTGGAGCAGAAGCTACGTAGGATCAGGTTAACAACTCTAGAAGCCTTTTTGGCGATATTGTTGCAGTGGGCTTTAGCACTTATGCACTATATGACTCCAGGTGAAATAAAACACATGATACCCCTAAAAATGAGAAGTTCACCAAAATCTCAAGGTTACAAGATGGTGGAAGTTTACTAAATATGGGAGAAGGGTTCACATTTCCAAATTGGTATTAACTGTTAAAGAACACATGCCAGAGGGGGGGGGAATTAATTAAATAATTAAAACTGCAAACTGGATTCTCAGTTTTCAGAAATTGTATAGAGAAGTAAAGATATTAATAACAACTTAAGGCGGGGAGAGAGAGAGATCAAAATCACAATGCAGTTGTTTGGCTAGGTGTATCATTCTTAGAGATAAATGGAATCTTGAAACAAAATTCTCTTCTTACATTCCTGAACTTTTTCAGCTTCTGCATATTTTAATCAAAAGTTCAAGAAATGCTGGTTACTCCTTTTTTGGGGTCTTTCTATTTATTTTATTCCAAACAGACCTTTAATTCTTTCAAAACACTACAAAAAAAAGAAAGAAAGAAAAACCTTCCGTAGAATGGGTCGAAAGCAACAAAAAATTAAATTTGATTTGCAGTTGATCTGTTCCCACTTGATGACGTTCAGTGACACTCTGTTTACTGTTATTCTTTTTTCCCACAAAACCAAAACAAAACCATTAATCATATTTCTATAGTTTCCCCAATAATAGGCAATAAAAACCTACCAAAACAAATATTTAGAGGGATGACACACATTGACATGAAAGTGACCGAAAATTGTTACATTGATGTAAAGGTTAATATTTATCACAATTGAAGATGCTGACATATTTCTTCTTGTTTTTAATTTGGGAATATTACTATGTGTCAGGCACAAAGAATCAGAATTATACAGCTAAGCTGACTTATTGGTCACACCTGTAGACAAGAATCTATTAACTGAACAGGTCAGCACTAAATTGGAGCTAGATGATAATTAAATTGAAGGAAGGATGGACTTGAGTCACTTCTGGGAATATAATGACTCCAGGCTAATTCCTCTCTTGACTCCATCCCCAGACTCTGCCTCATTTTTCTCTTACACTACATTTAAAATTACAATTAAAAATGTAAAGGGTAGTATCTGAGAAGTTGCATTTCTGCAAAGGCAGCTGGTGCTCCGTTAAAACTTTCACACCCAAAAAAGGAATAGCCTAAACAAAGGGGTGGAGAGGCGAAAAACAGAAGCACAATTTTGTAAAAAGCAAAAGTAATTTACTCGAACCTCAGCTATAAATCTGCTAGGAAATAATGACCATCTCTTGACACCACTGTTGACATTGATCAAGTGCACTGCCCAAAGTTTCCACCCCCACCAACCTTGAAGCATTTCCTGATGGAGTCTGCTAGCATTTATGTAGGGATGTCAAAGACAAAAAAGTCTAAGAATGAATGGTACTTACTTGTGCTGCAGAATCGTTTATTGAAATAACAATGATTGCCCTTTTCTGGATCAACTTTTTTAAAAAAAGATTCATATCAACAGAGCCAGCAATCAGCCTAAGCAAAACAAATAACCAGCCATGTGCTCAGTGGGATTCAGTTAATAAAACTTCATTTTTAACTTGCCCATGGGTACAGCAGCAACTGATATTGATCACTTGCTGTTTGGAGATTATCAGGCAAGGGGAGAAATAAAACAAAAGGTTGACATCATATTCAACAAGATTTCACTAAAGCAATCATTTTGATAGTTACTTTTAATATATATATATATATATATGGGTTCTAGTATTGGTTGAAAGGGTTTTAGTTCGATTAGATCATATAACCCAATGATAGAGGTACTGTCAAGGTTCCAAGTGGTGGGCTACTAGCTGGAATGCATAATCTGTGGCTCTGGAGGTACTGTGAGTTTGAGCGGAATTATGCTCGATTATGCAGTAGCAAATTGAGATTATGCAGTAACAAAACCATGTATGGAGATGCAAGTGCGCCTGTATTCCGCATATGTGGAAGCAGAAAACCTCGCTGGAACATGGGCACACCTGCATCTCCATGCGCAATTTGGCTACCTGCAAAGGTGTAGAAGCATAATTCCCATCAAACTCATGGTATCTCCAGAGCTGCGAGCCCAATTAGGTGTTCTGGAGTGTGCTATCGTACATCTGCAAGTGCCCACATCCATAAGTTTCCATAAGAGACTCTGGGGAGGGCGAAAACAGCTTTCCCCACCCCCCAGAGGCCCTCCGGAGACCAGAAATGGCCTGTTTCTGGTGGGCCAGCGGGCTGGTGTTTTGCCCTCCCCAGGCTCCAAAGGCTTCCCTGGTGGGTAAAAATGCTCTCCCCCATCCCCCTGGAGAGTCTCTAGAAATCCAAAACACCCTCCCAGAGTCTCTGTGTGAGCCAAAAATCTGCTGGCTGCCACACACATGCATGTTGGAGCTGATCTAGGGCAATGGCTCACATGCCAGCAGATATGGCTCTGTGTGCTACCTGTGGCACCCGTGCCATAGGTTCGCCATCACTGATCTAATCCTCGATTGTCTTGAGTCTCCATCTTTCAAACACTTGCGGCAATGTCCTTGGTTCCCAGGGAAAATATTTCATTTCATTCATCTCATTTTATTGGATTTGTATGCCTCCCCTCTCCGTAGACTCGGGGCAGCTAACAACAGTAATAAAAACAACATGCGACAATCCAATACTGAAGAAGCTAAAAACCCTTATTTTAAAAACCAATCATACATACAAATGTACCATACATAAATTGTGGAAGCAGAGGGGGAAAGAATATCTTAATTCCCCCATGCCTGACGACAAAGGTGGGTTTTAAGAAGCTTGCGAAAGGCAAGAAGGGTGGGGGCTATTCAAATCTCTGGGGGGGAGTTGGTTCCAGAGGGCCGGGGCCGCCACAGAGAAGGCTCTTCCCCTGGGTCCCACCAAACGACATTGTTTAGTTGACCGGACCCGGAGAAGGCCAACTCTGTGGGACCTAATTGGTCACTGGGATTCGTGCGGCAGAAGGCGGTCCCGGAGATAACCTGGTCCGATGCCGTGAAGGGCTTAATATAAATTAAAATAATTTAATTTTCGCTACAAAACCCCAGTGTTGGACATCACCACTCTTTCCCTGCCAGGTGCTCAGTGGGATTCAGTTAATAAAACTTCATTTTTAATTTGCCTTTGGGTACAGCAGCAACTGGTATGGATCATATTGAGCCTGGGGGGTGTTGTCATGTTGACAGTATTTTTAAATATCTGTAAACTAAAAGCAAGTAATTGATTCTTCACAAGCACTTAATTCACATGTTTGACAAAGCATGGCACACTTTTAACTTTGGTGTCTTCTTCTTTTGCTTTTCTTTCTTCAATGGTTAATGGTCCACAGTAACTGAATTTAAACATGCCTGGGATAAACATATATCCATCCTAAGATAAAATACAGGAAATAGTATAAGGGCAGACGAGATGGACCATGAGGTCTTTTTCTGCCGTCAGACTTCTATGTTTCTATGTTAAAGGAAGTTTTAAAAAAGCATCTATGTTAGGTTAGGTTAGGTTTATTGGATTTATATGCCGCCCCTCTCCGCAAACTCGGGGCGGCTCACAACAATAATAAAAAACAGTACAGTACATAATACCAAATCCAATGCCCACCCATCTAGTTACAATTTAAATTAATAATCTCATAAAAACAGTATATATAAAAAACAGGCACACAGTCAATGTTGCAGCTTTTATGAGTTGTCATGTGTACAATTCATCTCTGCTATTCTGACCTCTTGTTTCTCACTGAAGAGACTATTTACTAAATATTATTTTAAAGAAAACTGAAATGACTCTTTGGATATAACCTGTACATTTTACAACTTGACTTATAGAGTTAAGTTCAACTCCTCCAACCAGCCCATGAAGACCTGTTCTGGGGATTTTCTCTGATGCCTCCTTGCTCTCAAGAATAAAGAGTAGAGTTTATTAGAAAAGTCAAACCCTTCTTTTGGCAGCAAGGAATAGCAGTGACTTAATTAAGAATGGCCATATTTAATATGAACAGACGTTTTTCCTTATCTTTCCTGTTGGAGATAAGCAAAGTCTCTGAACTGTAACTTCAAAGTTTTTTGGATATTTTGGAGAGACAACTTAGTTGGCTTCGCTGACACCTTACTTTTCCTGATCAGAAAGGTCAAGGAAGAGCAAAGCTATTTCTTTCAAGAGTGGCCATTTGAAGACATTCCTGCAATCTTGCAAGCTTGAAGAAGCTGTGAAGTTGGTAAAGTTCACAGCTTCAGATCGTGCAGAATGCAGCTGCGAGAGCCATCGTGGGGCTTCCAAGATTCGCCCATGTTTCTTCAGCACTCTGTGGCTTGCATTGGCTGCCGATCAGTTTCCGGTCACAATTCAAAGTATTGGTCATGACCTTTAAAGCCCTACATGGCATTGGACCAGAATACCTCCGGAACCACCTGCTACCACATGAATCCCAGCAATCGATAAGGTTCCACAAAGTTGGTCTTCTCCAGGTCCCGTCAACTAAACAATGTTGTTTGGTGAGCTCCAGGGAAAGAGCCTTCTCTGTGGCGGCCCTGGTCCTCTGGAACCAACTCCCCCCGGAGATTAGAACTGCCCCCACCCTCCCTGTCTTTCATAAACCACTCAAGACTCACTTATACCGCCAGGCATGGGGGAGTTGAGACATCTTTCCCCCAGGCTTTTTAAAAAAAATATATTTTGTTTTATGTTTGGCATGAATGTGCTGTTTGGTTTTTTAAATAATGATAGCGTTTTATATGTTTTTTAATATTAGATTTGTTCCACTGCTATATTGTTTTTATTACTGTTGTGAGCTGCCCCGAGTCTTCGGAGAGGGGCGGCATACAAATCTAATGAATGAATGAATGAATGAATGAATGAATGAATGAATGTAGTGGGTTGATGGTGATTGGGACCAGTTTGCTCAAACGGGTGGTGGAAATTTGCCCCTGCTTGCAGAAGCAGCAGCAATGCTCCCTCCCTCCCATTCAATCCTCTGGTTGCTGCTCCTTGAAAGTGGCTGGCAAAGAACCCTCTGTGCATGCAATGTGATGTAGGCATGCACTTCTGATGCGGTGAGAACTGATAGGGAAAGTAAGTGGAACCCACTTCTGAATAGGATACATGCAGTGAAGGGCTACCAAATTTTTTACTACCACAGTGTGGGCATGGCTTATGCAGAATGCCCTGCATTTTCTTACAACAGTGCAAATTGGGTGTTCTGGGGTGGAGCCCCATTTTTGCTACCCCATTGCATCCCCCCCCATCTGGGCAGTAGCCCACCCCTGGATATATATATTTAACCAAGTATATCAAGAGAACACCAAAACCTGCAATGAGTTCTATGGACATTTCATCCATGTAATCTCCAAGATCCAAATAAATCTGCATAACAAAAAGTATGCAAATCTATCTTCTTTTCTCTCTATGAGTAACGCATAATGAGGTTGCTTGCTACCAAAAATAAAGTTTCCTTTCAATAAGTTCTTTCTCTTTCACAGAGATGCATGAAAAGCTCAATTATCTCCAACTCTGGGAAGATAACACAGTTCTATTTTTCTAAACTGACTTTTATTGTGTAATAGACAAAGTGAGATGTTACAAAGGAGATTGGCTCAACACCTCACTTTTGCTGTACAAATTACAGGTCTAGCTGGTTTCATAGCATTGTGTTTGTCATTATCCAGTTTGCAAACTTTGAACATAAGTAGGAGGTAGATTTTAAAATAAAGGAAATTGTAGACAGAAGCTGTTCCCGGAAGGAAACAGTAGGAGTCTTGAAAATAGAGAGTGTGATGAAAAAGTAGGAAGCAGAGGAAAATTATAGGCCATATTCTCCACCATTCCTGAACAGAAGTAGTCTACTCCAGATATACATACAGTCTATATCTCACATTAGAGAAACATCTTTCAGCTGTGGCGAGGGGGGCGTTCGCCCAGGTTCGCCTGGTGCACCAGTTGCGACCCTATTTGGACCGGGACTCACTGCTCACAGTCACTCATGCCCTCATCACCTCGAGGCTCGACTACTGTAATGCTCTCTACATGGGGCTACCTTTGAAAAGTGTTCGGAAATTTCAGATCGTGCAGAATGCAGCTGCGAGAGCAATCATGGGCTTTCCCAAATATGCCCATGTTACACCAACACTCCGCAGTATGCATTGGTTGCCAATCAGTTTCCAGTCACAATTCAAAGTGTTGGTTATGACCAATAAAGCCCTTCATGGCTCCGGACCAGATTATCTCAGGGACCGCCTTCTGCGGCACGAATCCCAGCGACCAGTTAGGTCCCACAGAGTGGGTCTTCTCTGGGTCCCGTCAACCAAACAATGTCGCTTGGTGGGACCCAGAGGAAGAGCCTTCTCTGTGGAGGCCCTGGCCCTCTGGAACCAACTCCCCCCAGAGATTAGAATTGCCCCCACCCTCCTTGCCTTTCGAAAGTTGCTTAAAACTCACCTCTGCTACCAGGCATGGGGGAACTGAGATACATTTTCCCCCTAGGCCTTTACAATTTTATGCATGGTATGCCTGTATGTATGATTGGTTTTTATATAATGGGTTTTTAATGGTTTTTAGTATTGGATTTTGTTATATACTGTTTTATTGCTGTTGTTAGCCGCCCCGAGTCTGCAGAGAGGGGCGGCATACAAATCCAATAAATAAAATAAATTTTATATATATATATCTGGTAGCTTCTGACTATCATATATATATCATATGATATAGTAAATTCAGAGCTCTCAAAACCCTGTGACTTGATTCAATTATCATGCAGTAGAAGGACAGAAACATGTTTTTCTGCTTCTCTTTAAATTATATTACCAGATTCTTGTGTTTATTATCAATTTCATGCTTTTTAAATGTGATTTGTACTCAAAGCATAGCTCCAAGGAAGGGGGATTAAGGCTATCCTTTTAATTAAGTCAATAAATGATTGAACAGAATGCAGCCTTCCCCAGCCTTAATTATGGCACTGGAGAATGTTGAATATGAGACAAATAAATATTTTATTTTCCCTAAGCTTTTTTGTCCTTTAACATTTGAAGTTGAACTAAGATTGCAGAATGCTCTCTTGGCATTCAAAGGAATTGAACTGTGCCAATTATTTTCTGCAAATATTCCTCCCTGAATCTCATGACCATCTCACAGTAGAGTTCTATGCAGCCGTCCTGTTCCATCCATCATTTCCAGAGCAATGGCCCCACTTTAAATAAACAACTTCTTCTGTTTAATTCTCTTTCTCCTGCCTACAGTAGTTAAAACCACAGCTGAGGTGAATACCACAGATGAATGTGGTATTCAATTTTGCATGAAAAGTGTGCTTCAGCATGGCATATCTCTGAGGATTGCAAAATTCAGGATACTTTGCAACTCAAGCAAGATGGGAGATGTGACTTTAATTTGCCCTCTCCTCAATTCAAAGTCTTCTCTAAAGCTCTCTATATATGATATAAAGCTTGGGGATTCAGCCGTGAGATGCTTCTTGGCACTCACTCACACAAAATGCCTTGTTAGAGCATATTGCATTCAGCTGAATTGCTGTGGCACTTGTAATTAGATTACTATTATTTTCCTCTTGCAGCAAACTTGATCAGGGGTTGGGTTTGGTGACTCAAAGATTTCAGAAAATTCAATAATTTAAAAATTGTTCCTATGACTAAGACATTTTTTATGTCTTATACCTGCAATATTTTATATATATAGTGCTGGTGAGACCACATTTGGAATACTGTGTTCAGTTCTGGAGACTTCACCTACAAAAATCTCCGGGACCGCCTTCTGCCGCACGAATCCCAGCGACCAGTTAGGTCCCACAGAGTTGGCCTTCTCCGGGTCCCGTCAACTAAACAATGTCGTTTGGCGGGACCCAGGGGAAGAGCCTTCTCTGTGGCGGCCCCGACCCTTTGGAACCAACTCCCCCCAGATATCAGAGTTGCCCCCACCCTCCTAGCCTTTCGTAAGCTCCTTAAAACCCACCTTTGTCGTCAGGCATGGGGGAATTGACATTTTCCCTCCCCCTAGGCTTATAAAATTTATGTATGGTATGCTAGTATGTATGATTGGTTTCTAAATTGGGGTTTTTTAAAATTAACTTAAATATTAGATTTGTTTACATTGTATTATTATTGCTGTGAGCCGCCCCGAGTCTGCGGAGAGGGGCGGCATACAAATCTGATTAAATAAATAAATAAATAAATAAAAATATACTGGCAAAATTGAATGAGTCCAAAGACGGGCTACAAGAATGGTGGAAGGTCTTAAGCATAAAACATATCAGGAAAGACTTAATGAACTCAATCTGTATAGTCTGGAGGACAGAAGGGAAAGGGGGGACATGATCGAAACATTTAAATATGTTAAAGAGTTAAATAAGGTCCAGGAGGGAAGTGTTTTTAATAGGAAAGTGAACACAAGAACAAGGGGACACAATCTGAGGTTAGTTGGGGGAAAGATCAAAAGCAACATGAGAAAATATTATTTTACTGAAAGAGTAGTTGATCCTTGGAACAAACTTCCAGCAGACGTGGTTGGTAAATCCACAGTAACTGAATTTAAACATGCCTGGGATAAACATATATCCATCCTAAGATAAAATACAGGAAATAGTATAAGGGCAGACTAGATGGACCACAAGGTCTTTTTCTGCCGTCAATCTTCTATGTTTCTATATACTATGTGTGTATGTCTTGTGTTTCAAGTAAATATGAAATATTGTCTTAAAATTTCCCCAATTTTAATCTCCGGCTCTGCATTTTGCATTGTATTCAGCCTAGAGCTTTTCAAGCACAGCAGGTTTGAGATGGGTAGACCTCAACTCCCTGAACTCCTCAGTGAGTTGCCAGTTCCGAAAAAATATTGCTTTGGACAGATTATCGCCGGCTCGACTTACCGGCCACGGCGCTTTTGCTGAAGGGCCGGGCAGACACCGGACTCTTCATGGCGGCCGCCATTTTGTTTTCGGCCGAAATCTCGCGAGACGAGATTTCGGCCGGGAAAGCCAGGCCCACGTGGCCTGGAATGACGTGGGGACCGGGCGGGGCTTGCTGGCCCTATTTAAGGGCCGCAGGCCCTGGGCCAAGCCTGTTCGCCCGGACCCAGTCAAAGGAGCAGACACTTGGCTGTCTGCTCCTGGAGCCTTTCGGCGGCCGCGTGGAGGCGGCCGTCGCTTTGGAGGCCTCGTTGGAGGCTGGAGGTGGCCTGCTCGTCGTGTGGCAGCAGGCTTCGGCCCATCCGAGGCTGGCGGTCTGCCCATCTTCCGAGGAGCTCTTGGGCAGCAACGGGCTTGCGGAGGAGTCCTGTGTGAGGCCTCCCACCCCCACCCAGCTGAAAGGCGGCCGCGTGTTGCAGTCGCCATTTTGAGAGCCTCATTGGAGGCTCGGGGGAATGGTTGGTGGGCTTCGGGTCCGGCGGGAAGGCCAGGCCTGGTGCCGTTTGGCTGTTGCCCCCCCCCTAGTCCTGGGGGGGGGGATTGTTCTGGAAGCCCCCTTGGGGACGTGGGGGGCTCGGGCGGAGGGCTCGCGTGTGCGGCCCCTCCCGTTTCGTGGCCCCCGAAAAACACGAACATAAATAAACATAAAAAATATAAAAATGGAGGACAGTTGGGCCCATGGCGGCAGCTTCTTGCTGCTGCGCTGCCTGTTTGGGCAGAGGCCTTTTGCTGCCCTCTTGGGGCCCGGGTGGCCCCGGTTCCTTCATGGGTAAAATTAAATAAATGTGTTCGTATCATTCGCATTTACTTATTTTTGCTGATTTTCATTATTCAACCACTATTCCCTCTTTCACCAAAAAGGGAAACATAAGGACATGAACCGAAACATAGATTTTTCCATGCTAAAATCAGAATGATTTGCAGACTGAAAGCTTTAATATAAATATACAAGATTATATTAATAATAATGGGACTGATGATGGTTGCAATTATTTCACATATTTACATGGAACCATGGACATGGCAAGAGAGACCCATTGATCCCTCTGGTCTGCCCTTGTTCGGTTCTGTATTTTATCTTGGGATGGATATATGTTTATCCCAGGCATGTTTGAATTCTGTTGCTGTGGATTCATCTGCCGGGCCTGCTGGAAGTTTGTTCCAAGCCTTTGCTATTTTAGTGAAGTCATGGACAAACTTCAGTACAGTTATGGTCTAACTTAATTAATTAAATATTGTTGCCACTCGGTCCCAGTTTCTTGGGGTTTTTTGTTTCAGGGGGGGGGACACCTGTACCCAGGTTTGCCCCCCCCCCTGGCTCCTAGTGCAGGGACACAGGCCCCTGGGGCTGCTTTTGCCCGGGCCTGGTGTGTCAGGGGCGGGGGGTTTGACCCCGCCATGCCAGGCTGTAGGGCCTTCGCCCCTTCTGACGGCTTACCCGTCGGGGCCAGGTTGTTTGGACTTGGGGGCCACCACAGGGTGGGACCCGTTCACTGCATGTCATGGGTTTGCTGCAGAGGGGCTTGTTTTCCCCCTTTTGTATGTACAGCCATGCGTGTGGGAAGGCGGGGCTCCCATGCCGCTTCAATGTGCCCCTGCCCCTAAAAGGGGACGGTTAGGAGGGAAGGGGGTCCAGGGTACAAACCCCACCTACTGGGGGGAAAGCTGGGCCCTGCCCAATTAATTTACAAAACAACAACAACAACAACATTGGGGTTGGTTGAGGGACGACCACCCTCGCTCGAGAGCGGCTGCTCTCTTGCTAGGTTTCTCCAAGGGATTCAGGATCCCTTACATGGGTTCGAGCAAGCCTTTGGGTTCAACAACCACAGGTTGGTTGTGGGGCATGACGGCATTGTTCGGTCCGGAATAGCATAAGAGGTGGCCATGGGGAGGGGCCTTGGGCCCTTCCCGGAGCCGCCCTTCCCGAATCTTGGGGTCTCCCCATTAGGGGGGTCCCCTGCAAGGTGGGTGATGAATTTAGGTTGATTCACCACTTGTCTTTTCTTAAAAGGGAGTCAGTGAAGGATTTCGTTCCTGGCGAACTTTATTTAGTCCGGCTCGCATCCTTTGATGCGGTCGTGGCCATGGTAAGGCAGTGTGGGGTTGGAGCCCTTATGGATAAATGTGACATTAAGTCAGCATCCCGGCTCTTCCCCATGCACCCGGACGGCTTCGGGCTTTTGGGCTTCCATTTCATAGGTGTTTTTATGTGGTCGGGGTTTTACCCACGGGTGGCTCCGTCTCATGCTCTCTTTTGGGAGAGCTCGAGCACCTTCTTGGAGTGGGCGCTCAGGAGGCGCAGCGGTCTGGGCTCGGCGTTCACTACCTCGAGGGTTTCTTGGTGGCGGGGACTGCGCGGGCAGAGCACTGCTTTGCTCTGCTGCGGGTCTTCGTAGCCCTTTGGCTCTGTTGGGGGTGCCTTTAGCCCCTGCGGGGACTGAGGGCCCCGCCACCGGGATTACCTTCCTCGGTATTGAATTGGACTCTGAGGTGCAATCTTCTAGATTGCCCCTGGACAAGTTGACTAAAATTAGGGATAACCTGGGTACGGTTCGGGGCTGCAGAAAGGTCACCCTTTGGCAGCTCCAGAAACTAGTTGGGATACTTAATTGCCCGCCGGGTCGTGGTGCCGGGCAGGGGTTTTTTCTAAGTGGTTATATGCTGCGATGAAGGGGCTCCGTGCCCCATCATCGTACCCGCTTATGTGCAGGGGTCAGGGCTGACCTCTGCGGGTGGCGGGAGTCTTTGAAAATTTTAGGGGGTTGTCTTTTTGGAGGCAAGAGCTTCTTTTGGAAGCTGTAATGCAGTTGTGTTCTGATGCTGCAGGGACCTGTGTAGGTGCAGGGTTGTGTTAGGTGACCAGCGGTGCTGGTCTGCGTGGCCTCCAGAATGGAGGGCCTCTTCATTGGTAAGGATTTGACCTTTTTTGGGAGCTCTTCCCCTTGATAGTGGCCCTAGAGCCTTGGGGTGAGCAGTTTAGGGCAAGACTGTGCATTTTGGTGCGACAGCCTTGTGGTTGTCCACGTTGTGAACGCCCTGTCCTCTAAGAGTGACAGGGTCATGCGGCTTTTTCGCCATTTTGTGCACAGGTCCTTGTCCCTGAACACATTGTTTTTGTCTAGACATGTCCCCGGGTTAGATAACGGGGTTGCTGACGCCTTGTCCCGTGGTCAGTTGTCCCGGTTTCGGACCCTGGCCCCGTGGGCACGTGTGTCGCCAGAGGTTTCTTCCTGTCCACCTTTGGAGCCTGGGTGGGCTCCTGGGCAGTGGAGAGTAGAGGCTTGCTGGGCTACGGCATTCTCGGGAGTGTCTGGCACTCTGGGGGGCTTAGCAGCAGGCAGGTGAAGAGTTTGGGGATTGCATGGCAGTATACGGGTTACCCCTATAGCTGGCCTGCCCCAGTTGTGTACCCGGCCATATTTGTGTCCAGCTTAGGCAGCGTGGCCTTTCAGTTAGGACGATTATGGTCCAGGTTGGCCGGCTTCGCCTTTTGTCTAAGGCGGGGGCGGGGTTATTGATTTACGGTGACTTCCGCATTGTGATGGTGCGGAAGGTTGGGCCAGGGCCTTATCGCAGGCCGTCAGGTCATTTTGTACCTTCCACCTCATTACCTCAGTTAGGTGGGGCTAGTATGTAGGGTTTGGCCAGGCCAAGTATGGATCCCGCCATTAGGGAACGTTGTTCTCGAGAGGCGCCGCCACTAGTGCGGTACCGGCGTTCTCGATACGGAGGATTCGGGGAAGTCGACCGCTGGCGGTCAACGGCCTGTTTTAGGGTACGAACGGCCTGTTGAGGGTCCGGGGTAAGATCTTAGGCCAGGTTCCTCTTTGGTCCCTTTCTATTCGACCCCGCCAGGACGCAACCGAGGGTGTTGCTTTGGGTCATGAGCGCTCCGAGACCACTCAGCAACAAGGTACCGTCGGGGGTGGGGACCCTGCCGTCGTGGCGGCTGGGTCCTTGTTGTCTGGCGGGGAGACGGGGTGTGCGGTGGGACGGGCGTTTCTACCGCTATTGCTGGGAAGGCAGCATCCCATTGCTGCGCCCAGGTGGTCCTGGGAGGGCGGCATCCCATTGCTGCGCCCAGGAGGTGCTGGGAGGGCGACATCCCGTTGTTGCGCCCAGTTGGTCCTGGGAGGGCGGCATCCCATTGCTGCGCCCAGGTGGTGTCGGGGGGCGGCATCCCATTGCTGCCCCAGTTGGGCTGGGAGGGCGGCATTTCATTGCCGCGCCCAGTCGGTGGCCAGGGGCGGCATCCCATTGTTGCGCTCAGAGGTGTGCTGGGAGGGCGGCATCCCATTGCTGCGCCCAGTTGGTGCTGGGAGGGCGGCATCCCATTGCTGCGCCCAGTCGGTGCCGGGGGTCGGCATCCCATTGCTGCGCCTGGATGTGTGCTGGGAGGGCGGCATCCCATTGCTGCGCCCAGTCGGTGCTGGGAGGGCGGCATCCCATTGCTGCGCCCAGTTAGTGCCGGGGGCGGCATCCCATTGCTGTGCCTGGTTGGGTGCTGGGAGGGCGGCATCCCATTGCTGCGCCCAGTTGGTGCTGGGAGGGCGGCATCCCATTGCTGCGCCCAGTTAGTGCCGGGGGCGGCATCCCATTGCTGTGCCTGGTTGTGTGCTGGGAGGGCGGCATCCCATTGCTGCGCCCAGTTGGTGCTGGGAGGGCGGCATCCCATTGCTGCGCCCAGATGGTACTGGGAGGGCTGCATCCTCTGGCGGCGCCCCGGTGGTGGGTCTTGCACCTGGTGGCAAGGACCTGTGTGGGCCTGGGGGTCTACTTCAGATCTGCCAGGCTCGCGTTGCCTGCGGTGGCTTCGCACTGTGTGCCCCTCCACGCAGGGGGGTGGTCGAGATCCTCACGGGGATCGCTTGGTGGGACGCCATTTCCCTTAGGGCCCTTCACCGGGTTAGGAGGGGAGTTAAGGCCCGGGGTACGGTAGTCAGAGGGTTAGGCGGGGTGGTTGTGGCCCATCCCCGCATCACCATAGATCAGCTGTGGCTTTACCTGGCTGCTGGTCTTCCTCTGTCAGATCTGAGGAACACCACTTTTTTACAGGACCTGCAGTGTCTCTGCGTGAGCTGGCGCAGTTAGAGGGGGGAGTCGGGGGGCCAAGATAGAGATCTGACCCCCGCTCCGTGGCAGGTTAGGGGCGGAAATCTGGGTGGTGGTTCAGCAACTGCGCATTCTCCCTTGGGCATCTTTGGGGATGATTGACAGGTTCTCTCCAAGCTCATGGTGGGTGCTACCTGCGCACTTGGGGGGAACCTGTCTTTGGGTCCCGCTATTGAAGTCCCAGGGTAGGGGTGAGCCGGCGGGACCCCCCTCATGCGAGTGCATGGCAGGGTCTCAGGTGAGGGAGAGGTCCCTCACCTGGACCAGCATCGACTACGCCCTTAGTTGCCCAGGAATGTTGACCTTTTACGTCATTGCCGCCCCGGAAGTGTTTGTTTGACCCTGCAGGTCCACTGTTTCCGGGTCATAGTTGAATATGTTGATTTATGCAAATTTATGCTAATTCATGCTAATTTAATTAATAAATTATGCAAATTTATTTTAATAAAAATGACCCAAGTTTAAATCCAGCTCTGGTGTCCGTGTCGTTACTCCGTCTCTTCTGCAATATCGCCGGCTCGACTTACCGGCCACGGCGCTTTTGCTGAAGGGCCGGGCAGACACCGGACTCTTCATGGCGGCCGCCATTTTGTTTTCGGCCGAAATCTCGCGAGACGAGATTTCGGCCGGGAAAGCCAGGCCCACGTGGCCTGGAATGACGTGGGGACCGGGCGGGGCTTGCTGGCCCTATTTAAGGGCCGCAGGCCCTGGGCCAAGCCTGTTCGCCCGGACCCAGTCAAAGGAGCAGACACCCACCCGCCCTTCCCTAATTTGCAGTGTGCTATTGGTGGGTCGCCCTCGGGGGCCGAATGGGAATTTTTTGCAGCCTCGCCCATTTGGCATGGCTGTTTTTTCGCCCATTCCACACTGGGGAGATGGATGTGCGGTTAGGGGGTGCTTGCATTCAATAGGTTAATTGGCTTACCTTTGGTCATTTGGGTAGGCAGGTTAGGGGCGGAAATCTGGGTGGTGGTTCAGCAACTGCGCGTTCTCCCTTGGGCATCTTTGGGGATGATTGACAGGTTCTCTCCAAGCTCATGGTGGGTGCTACCTGCGCACTTGGGGGGAACCTGTCTTTGGGTCCCGCTATTGAAGTCCCAGGGTAGGGGTGAGCCGGCGGGACCCCCCTCATGCGAGTGCATGGCAGGGTCTCAGGTGAGGGAGAGGTCCCTCACCTGGACCAGCATCGACTACGCCCTTAGTTGCCCAGGAATGTTGACCTTTTACGTCATTTCCGCCCCGGAAGTGTTTGTTTGACCCTGCAGGTCCACTGTTTCCGGGTCATAGTTGAATATGTTGATTTATGCAAATTTATGCTAATTCATGCTAATTTAATTAATAAATTATGCAAATTTATTTTAATAAAAATGACCCAAGTTTAAATCCAGCTCTGGTGTCCGTGTCGTTACTCCGTCTCTTCTGCAATAATGGTATCTGGGAATGACTTTTTGAGATAGGAGGAGGAGCCACAGACTGGACAACTGGCCCATCGAAAATACAGTTAGTACTCCTTGTTATACTTCTTGTTTGGACTATGTTGAAGGGCTTACATGCTTAGATTGCAAGATTTTGGTCTAATCCAGTAGAAAAAAAATCAATGCAATTAATTCATACGCTTGTTCTTACATTTGTTTACTCACTCTAGGCATTGATTCTGAGAGATATATGTGGTCTTCTTCTGGCAGTAATTCTGTTTCTTTCTATTCTTCAATAGGATTTTTTTTTTCAATTGAAGTAAAAGTACTTTCCTTCAGGAAAAAAATATATACTCAGATTCTAGTATTAGATGGAGTGGGAGAAGGGAGAGAGAAAACGCTGGCCTACGAAGAATCCTATCTCATTTTTGTTGTCATGATCTTGTCAGAGAATTAAATAACTCCTTTGATATGCTTACCAATGACTTTCTGTAAGAAATGAACTGCCCAAGTTAAAGACAGAAAAAGGATAGATGGGAAAAGGCTTAATGAAATGTCAACAGAAGATGAGGGCAGTCTTTGCACTATTTTTCTCTCTTTAAATTATCTTTGTTCTTGACAAAGCATGGTATTTGCTGTACATATTGTGTGTGTGTGTGTGTGTGTTGTGTATGTGTGTGTGTGTGTGTGAGAGAGAGTGTGTCAGAGTCAGTTTTAGCTAAATCTTTTTTCACTGGGAGGATAAATCCATTTTTAATTATCTTTGAATTCTGTCTGCACTAGGAATTTTGCTGTGTTGTTGTAAAGTAAGATCATTCTGCGAATGAGATGAATAATAATAATAATATTAATAACATTACTACTACTACTACTACTACTACTACTACTACTACTACTACTACTAATTACCCTACTGATGGGTACGCCTCCCCACTGATGGGTATGCCTTGTCCCCACTGATGGGTACGCCTTGTCCCCACTGATGGGTACGCCTTGTCGTGGTAGTGGGGCTTGTGTGCTTCAATGAAGCTGAGAGCTGTGCCGGTGGTAGTGTAAACTACTGGTAGGTCTAACCTTGCTTGAGTGGTCAAATCAGAGGAGCCAGACTAAACGTACCTAAACTAATGGAGAGACAAAACAAAAGAAGTCCATACTGGTTCGGTCGTCGCCCAGCATAAAAAGGACCATGGTGGCTGCTGTGGAACCTGGGCAGCCATTGACAAATGAGCTACCGGAACAAAACAAACAAAGCTTACAAATCAAAAAGCGGCAGAAATTCTCAATGTCAGAGAATCGCACAATCATGAAGTGTTATTACAACTCGGAGCCTGAAAAAAGTGGATATCAAAGACGGATGTACCAATTATGGAAACAAGAATATGCAGACTCAAAAATAACGGAACTTCAACTGGCCGATCAGCAACGACTCATAATCAGGAACCAAATGTTCAGTGAAGTCGAATTAGAAGAAATACAGAAAATTTGCAAAATAGAAACACCAAAATCTGATCTGGCACCAGTAGAAGCTCTAATAAGATCTGGAGTCACTGCATAACTGGAACCTGATGAAAACTTGGAAAGACAGCAAGAAGCTGCAGATGAGACACTTGACACTATGACTCAAAGGCAGCAAGAAGTTAAGGACCAAATACTTGCTCATGCAGGGTCCAATGCAGAGGGAAAGAGACTGCCAGCCTTAAAAAACGTAAGCAAGAAATGACTTGTCCCACTGATGAAAGATATTAACTCTGCACTTGCAACTGTCAATATAACTTCAATTGAAGAATTGAATCAGCTTGCCTAGAGTAGAGCTGAAGAACTAGGGTTACTGCAACAGAAACCAATCGGAAAACCAACTGGAAAACCAAAATGGAAAATCCAACTAGAACTGAAAATCAAAAGCTTGAGATCAGATGCAAGTAATTTGAAGAACATTAAGGAGCAGAAACTGAACAATCAGAAGATCAAAGACTATTTGACAAAAAAGTACTGGTTTAGTACAAGAAAGATCGAGGAAGCTCTGGAAATTGTAAAGCAGCAGATAACAGCGACAGCCAGGAAAATTGAGCGATATGAAGCTAGGATCACCCAGTACAGGCAGAATCAAACATTTCAATCCAATCAGAGGCAGTTCTACCAGAACCTGCATCAGCAAACAGATAAGAAAATTGAAAAGCCAGAGGTGAAAATAAGAGCAAAGTTCTGGAAAGATCTCTGGGAGGTCAAAAAGGACTATAACAGGATTGCTGGGTGGATAACCAGTATTTGGAAACAAATGGGCAGCTCTATCTATTGTTTTAGACTCAGTCTTTGGTGATTTCCGTGGTGATTATCCATTAGGTTTTAAAAAAAGAGAAAGTGGGACAGCAGATTCTGAAATAGAATGCTACAACGCTATAGAGAAAATTTTATGACAAACGATGGGATGACTAACAGTATTATTATTATTATTATTATTATTATTATTATTATTATTATTATTATTATTTATTAGATTTGTATAGAGAGAAGACTCAGGGCGGCTTACAGCAATGATAAAAAGAATATATAATGACAAATCTAATACAGTGATCCCCCGGTTATTGCGTCCCCGACCATTGCGAACAGGCTAATTTGCGATTTTTCAACCCGGAAGTCAAAACACCATCTGCGCATGCGCGCCCTTTTTTTTTCTATGGGCACGCATGCGTAGATGGCGCCGGGCAGATCAGCTGCTGGGCGGCTTCCCTAGGTCTTCCCCCTCTTGGCGGGCATCAGCGAGGAGTTTCCCCACCGCCCACGCAAACTCCTCGCTGCTGCCGCTTCGCTCGGGCCGCTTCCCAGCTGAGTACTCAGCTGGGAAGCGGCCCGAGCGAACGGCTTGTCCGCAGCCTGCCTGCCCGCGCGCCCGCGGCTCGTGCGCCCTTCTCCCGCCCACGCCGTTTGCTGGGGCCGCTTCCCAGCTGAGTACTCAGCTGGGAAGCGGCCCGAGCGAACGGCTTGTCCGCAGCCTGCCTGCCCACGCACCCGCGGCTCGCGCGCCCTTCTCCCGCCCACGCCGTTCGCTGGGGCCGCTTCCCAGCTGAGTACTCAGCTGGGAAGCGGCCCGAGCGAACGGCTTGTCCGCAACCTGCGTGCCCGCGGCTCGCGCGCCCTTCTCCCGCCCACGCCGTTCGCTGGGGCCGCTTCCCAGCTGAGTACTCAGCTGGGAAGCGGCCCGAGCGAATGGCTTGTCTGCAGCCTGCCTGCCCGCGCGCCCACGGCTCACGCGCCATTCTCCCGCCCACGCCGTTCGCTGGGGCCGCTTCCCAGCTTAGAATTCACTTCAGGACTCAGCTGGGAAGAGGCGCAAGCGAGCGGGGTGGGCGGGCGAAGGGCGGGCGAGCGGCAGCGAGGAGTTTGCGTGGGCGGTGGGGAAACCCCAGTGCCGCTTCCCAGCTGAGTCCGGCTCCTCGCTAGCACTGCGGAAGTAAAAACACCATCTGCGCATGCGCAGATGGTGTTTTTACTTCCGCAGCGCTACTTCGCGAAAACCCGATCATTGCTAGGGGTCCTGGAACGGAACCCTCGCAATGATCGGGGGATCACTGTAGTTGGAATCTAAAATAACAATAATACATTTAAAAAGTCTAAAAAACAAGAAAACCCAATATATAAAAACATACATACAGTCATCATACACAAAAAACTACATAGGCAGGGGGAGATGTTTCAGTTCCCCCACGCTTGACGACAGAGGTATGCACTGTTGGACATTGCTATCTTTTTTCTATCTCTGTTCTGAGATGGATTTGGGGAATAATGAGTGGATCTGTGGTCCCAAATAGCGTCAGCCCTCATCATACCACAATTGATATATTTATTTACTTGTTTGACAAAGAAAAGATGTCAGTTCCCCAGCCAATCTAGACAGCAAGACTATTCTGGCTTCAAAAATTTATTTTGCCACAGATACATAACTGAGTTATCTGGTTAGCTTAGTAGCTGTAAAGACCAAATGTGGATTAAGTAGGGCAATTCCATTATTTAACTGCTGTTCTGTTCGGGTCGTATGTGACCCAAAACCAAGTTTGAGTCCCCTGTAAACATTTTCCCTGCATATCTGAAACTTGAAATTTCATGACTTTTCATCATTTCAGGGGTTCTCTCTATGAGAATTATTTTTGGGGGGTGGGGGGTTTCTTTCTTGCTGAAAAAAACCCCCTCCCTAATGTTATGTTCCCGGGTTTATTTGACTCAGACTGCAAATTGATCATTTTAGGTACTTATATTTGGTCTTTTTGAAAGCTTTTTTCACCTGGAAACAAGTTTGAACCTTTATGCACACAATGGAATGAAAATTGAACTGAAAAAATTAATCCTTATTGGTTTATTTTGCACATAAATGTGCCCCCCCGTTTTTGTGAAAGTTTTTTCAATTTATGGATAGTTTTGCTTGCAAAATGCATTCTACTTTACTGGAGTTGGTGTGGGATTGGTAGCTTGAACATTTCTGAATATAAGAAAAATATAAAGGAACTGAAAAAAACGATTCTTACTGTTTTTTTAACATCAGAAATAAGCCCCCCCCCCTCGGCTGCTTGCAACCATTTTCACTTTTTATTTTTTTATGCTCCAAATCCGAAATATTCTTTAAAATCTTAGGCATTCATTTACTCAATTTAACAATGCTGATCATCAAAAAAATATTTGTGGGGGTGGGGGAAAATTTTTTTTTCTGGGCAAAAAAAAAGTCACGTTTAGTCTGTTCGGGTCATATAGACCCGGACCAACATGATTTTTTTTAGGTACTTGAATTTGGTCTTTTTGAAAACGTTTTCCACTGGAAAACTAGTTTGAACATTTATGAACATAATGATATGAAAATTGAACTGGAAAAAATGAGACTTATATTTCTATTTTGATCAAAAAGCCCCTCCCCCATCCTTTCTGAATTTCATGTCAATTTATATTTTTTAAGGCTACAAATCCCTAAGGAATTTCCCCCCAAAAGGTTTGATATACTAAATTGAACAATCCTGAACATAAGAAAAATATAAATGAACTGGAAAAAATGGTTCTTATTGGTTTATTTTTGCCACAAAAGGGCCACCCCCCCCCCCTCGGCCTTGCTGTGTGTCATTAATGTCACTTTTTATACATATTTGGCTAGAAATATTTGGAATATCCTTTTGAAAATCAACCACATTGTAGCCAGAGAACTAATTTTATGAAAGAAATCCATTTTACTAAAAAAAAGTATGTAAGTTTGAAATTAACAGCATAATTTTTATATAAATTGAAATAACTTTATGTGCAAAATAAACCAATATGCATCAATTTTTCCAGTTCAATTTTCATATCATTATGTTCAGAAATGTTCAAGCTACAAATCCCACACCAACTTTAGGAAAATAGAATGAATTCTGCTAGCAAAACTATCCATAAAGTGAAGACTATTTCACAGAAATGGGGGGGCATGCATTATATCAGCAAAAATAAACCAATAAGATTTACTTCTCTCATTTCAATTTTCATATCATTGTGTGCAGAAATGTTCAAGCTACCAATCCCACACCAACTTTAGCAAAATAGAATGGATTTTGCAAGCAAAACTATCCATATTGAAAAAACTTTCACAAAAACGGGGGGGGGGAGGCACATTTATGTTCAAAATAAACCAATAAGGATTAATTTTTTCAGTTCAATTTTCATTCCATTGTGTGCAGAAATGTTCAAACTTGTTTCCAGGTGAAAAAAGCTTTCAAAAAGACCAAATATAAGTACCTAAAATGATCAATTTGCAGTCCAGGTCAAATAGACCCGGGAACATAACATTAGGCAGTTTTTTCGAACAGAACAGCAGGGTTAAATGTATCATTCAGATTTAGGAGATGGTACAAAGACAAAATAAAGCAGTTATTAATTTTGGAATGTCAATTGCACCTAAAAATCACAATCCCCAGACTTTTCAGAAAGAAATACACTTCTTAATTATACTTGGAAGTATTTGGTACTGCCAGCAGTTTAGCAATGAAATCCCTGTAGTTACAAACCTTCCTTTCTATCAAATTTCCTCTTTCAGTTAGAAGCATGGGAGCAACAAATGGAGGATGACAGCAGAAAACTAGAAAGGAATTCTGATTTGGTTCTTGTAAAGTCTTTTTCCAAGATATTTCCCATTTTCTTTCCACAACAATCCCTGATACAGCTGAATGAAAGCTTGATCTAAATCTTACCTCCCATGTTTAATATCCATAGTGGGAGTAATTGGGTTTGATATTTAACCAACAGTGATGTAGTTCTAGCGATAAAATAAATGACAAACCTGTGGTAGCCCAACAGGGAAACTTTGATAGTGGGCATGGAATATTAGTTGCTTAATTGAATCATTTGATAGAAAGTTCATTGTTATGATTAACATTTTATAGACCTTTCTGGATTAGGGATGCAAATTTGATGTGCTTAAAAAACAAGCAAGGGAAAGGAAAATCCAATTTATTATTATTTTTATTTGAGAGTTTTATTTATTTTATTTATTATTAGAGTTGAAAAGGACCTTACAGGTCATCAAGTTCAACCCCCTGCCTGAGCAGGAAATCCTACAGCACCCCAGCCAAATGGCAGTCCAATCTCCTCTTGAAAATGTCCAAAGTTGGGGAGTCCACAACCTCCGCTGGCAGCCTGTCCACAGGTTGATCGCTCTCACTGTCAGGAAATTCTTTCTTATCTCCAGGTTGAATTTTTCCTTGGTCAGTTTCCAACCGTTGTTCCTCGTCTGGCCCTCTGGTGCCCTGGAAAACAGTTTGTCCCCCTCCTCTCTGTGGCAACCCCTTAAGTACCTGTATACAGCTATCATGTGCCCCCTAGCCCTTCTTTTTACTAGACTATCCATGCCCAATTCCAGCAACCTTTCCTCCTATGACCTGGTCTCTAGTCCCCTTATCATTTTAGTTGCTCTTTTCTGCATCCTCTCTAGAGTCTCTATATCTCTTTTGAAGTGTGGTGACCAGAACTGGATGCAATATTCCAGGTGTGGTCTGACCAGGGCCTTATACAGTGGTATTATTACCTTTCTGGTCTTGGAGTGTATCCCCCTGTTCATGCAGCTTAGGATTGTGTTGGCTTTTTTAGCTGCTGCTGCACATTGCTGGCCCATGTTTAGCTGGTTATCTACTAAGACTCCAAGATCCCTTGCACAGTCACTCATGGTGAGTGTGGTTTCACCTAATTTGTATGCATGTTTTGCGTTTTTTTTGGCTTGGTGCATGATTTTACTCTTTTCTACATTGAACTTTATTTTCTTTGTTTGGGCCCACTGTACAAGTCTGTCTAGATCTTTCTGAATTCTGTGTCCATCCTCTGGGGTGTTGGCCACTCCTGCCAGCTTGGTGTCATCTGCGAATTTTATTTATTTATTTATTTAAGTTATTCAGAAAGAGTTTACATTCTAGGTGTCTTTTAGTTTTTATAGCAAGAAAGTTTGGGAGAAAAGAAATGAATTGACTGCAAATGCGACAATAAAAGCAATAGCATTTGAGTTGTTCTTTTCAAGTACACTGGGCAAAGTTTTGCATTATTTGTTTCAGACTCAGTAAGGGACACAGTTGACTCCTTTTCAACTCTTTTTCAAAAAGAAAAAAAAAGAAATCATTGTCAATTGAAGTGGTTTGATTTTTTTCCCCTGCTTGCCTATTCTGAGCATGAACACACAGCAGTTGTACTGCATATTACCAATCTGTCTTTTGGACATAACATTTTGTCTAAAATGACAATAAATATTAGGACTTGTCCCATATACACACAAAAGAATTCAATTAGAAATTTTCAAACAAAAGAGGAAACCTTATGCATAACTCAAAATGTGTTCAGTTTACACCTTAGTAAGAATATATAGGTTTATATCCTGTTTTACTGAACTTAGTGTTCTAATTAATTAAAAACACACAGTGAATTCCATAGTAAATTGTGAATTCTTTGGAAAGGTTTATTTTCTATAAGAGAGAATGAATCCAGACGTGTAAATCATAGTTATTATCTTAAATATGTAGGCCAGGGGTCCTCAAACTTGACAACTGTAAGACTTGTAACCCCAGAATTCTGGGAGTTGAAATCCACAAGTCTTAAAGTTGCCAATTTTGAAGACCTCTGATCTAGGGTGAAATAGTTCTCATAGTAATAGTTATGATGATGGAAGGAAAGAGAAGGGACCTTTAAGGTCCTTTCCAACTCTATTATTCTGCATTCTGTAGGATGACTAGTAGCAAGATGGATGGATTTAATTACCACAGCAATGGGAAAAATATTGGAAGACATGAAAGACCAAGTTGTGGAGATAATGTCTTTGAAAAAGGCAATCCTTGGAAGGAACAAGACCAACTTGGTGGTTCATAATCTGTCTGTCTGTCTGTCTGTCTGTCTGTCTGTCATCTATCTGTCTATCTGTCTGTCTGTCTGTCTGTCTGTCTATCTGTCTATCTGTCTGTCTGTCTGTCTATCTATCTATCTATCTATCTATCTATCTATCTATCTATCTATCTATCATCTATCTACCTATCTATCTTTCTACCTACCTACCTACCTACCTACCTACAGTATCTATATCTATCACATCCTATTCTGATAGTCTAAAATAAGCAGGCAGCAACCAGACATGGATTTATCCTTTCATACATGCGTTTATAAGAAATATTTAATCCAGTTCTTCTAAAAATAATCTAAATAATTTATTGAAGCTTTATGCTGTCCAACTTGGGCTGCACTTGTTCTTTGTGTGGCTACAGATGGAATCCAGAGGATAGATAAGGTCCAGACAACAGGCCAGGACCAAAGCCTAGTTTAATTAAATTTCACTTTTGATTAATTCATTAATTACAGGCAGTATGATTAGACCTCATGCATTTAATAATTTTCCCCATCTGTCTCACTAAAGATTACCATTTGGCAACCATGTTTGGAGGAGTTCCAGGGGCTTTTGCTAACTGCTTGGAGACTTAAACTTCTTGTTATATATCCATGAATTAAACATTTCCACTTGGTTGTTTCTCACATACATTTTTAAAAGATGAAGAAATGTCAATTGGAGCCAAAAGTTGCTTCCCCTCCACTCATGGAACCAATTATTAAAAGCACTTGCACAATTTATTGTATTATTTGAGTGTTTATAAATAAGCTGATAAAAAGGTTGACTGCACGACACCATCTGATCTATAGAAATCAAATGAAGGATGCATCTATTGATGGTGATGCATCTATCTATGGTTATGGAAGCTTTTTCTCTCTCTAAGATTTGTTTACCAGAGAAGATTTAAACCTCTTGTTCAGATTACAGAAATTTGAAAGCAAATTGTCACTCAGATCTGTAATTAAGGAAGGTGATGGGCAGAAGTAGGAAGGTCACTAGGTGTACAATTTCATGCATTTGTTATTTATTAATGTTTGCATCATTTCCATTAGTGAGAGTGACAACTCGACACATGCAGTGCAGTTAGATAATTAAAAGCTTTAAACTTTCAATTCTTATATGTTTGTATTCCAATAGTTCTTAAGACTGGTATACAGACTGAAACATCCCCAACCTTTACACACTAAAGCAATAGCCAAACAGAGAAGCTTTCAATTAAGAGATAAATCTGTAGCATGCATCTGAAAGAGAACACAGCACTTCCATAACAGTAGGAAGAAAACATTTGAAAGTATTGTTGGCACCATAGAGAAACCTACAAATATTGAAACTGCCAAATGACAATTGGCAGTGACCTTGGAAGTCTTCTAATTTGCTACGTAAATGGTGAAACATTTACATTGTACCAGGGGTGGGCTACTGCCCAGATGGGAGGTGGGACACAGTGGGGTAGCAAAAATGGAGCTGCACCCCAGAGTACCCAATTTGCACTGAAAGATGTTGAAAGAAAATGCATAAGCCAAGCCCACAGTGTGGTAATAAAAATTTTGGTAGCCCTTCACTGCATTGTACTAAATCTAGCAAGGTCTGTGCTGAAAATCTGTCCTTCCTTCCTTCCTTCCTTCCTTCCTTCCTTCCTTCCTTCCCTAGATAACCAGACTTTCTAATTTGACCAGTGGTGGTTTCACATATTCTCACTACTGATTTGCCCCGCACGCACACACTCATGTCACACACATATTTGCCTTCTGTGCATGTAACCAGCCTTCCATGTATGAGCCATGCATATGTGCATATCTTTTCTGCATGTGCCCAGCCTCGAAAACATGGCTAAATAGGTTGGAATTACATCCAGATAGGTGGGCGGGCCAACCCACCCACAGTTGCCATTACCAGTTCCCCCAAACTGGTCCAAACTGGCTGAATACCACCTCTGAATTTGACCTTTAAAATGGAGCAGAGCACCAGTAGCTAATTCTGGCTACTATTGCAGAAGAGACGGAGTAACGACACGGACACCAGAGCTGGATTTAAACTTGGGTCATTTTTATTAAAATAAATTTGCATAATTTATTAATTAAATTAGCATGAATTAGCATAAATTTGCATAAATTAATATATTCCACTATGACCCGGAAACAGTGGACCTGCAGGGTCAAACAAACACTTCCGGGGCGGAAATGACGTAAAAGGTCAACATTCCTGGGCAACTATGGGCGTAATCGATGCTGGTCCAGGTGAGGGACCTCTCCCTCACCTGAGACCCTGCCATGCACTCGCATGAGGGGGGTCCCGCCGGCTCACCTCTACCCTGGGACTTCAATAGCGGGACCCAAAGACAGGTTCCCCCCAAGTGCGCAGGTAGCACCCACCATGAGCTTGGAGAGAACCTGTCAATCATCCCCAAAGATGCCCAAGGGAGAACGCGCAGTTGCTGAACCACCACCCAGATTTCCGCCCCTAACCTGCCATGGAGCGGGGGTCAGATCTCTATCTTGGCCCCCCGACTCCCCCCTCTACTGCGCCAGCTCACGCAGAGACACTGCAGGTCCTGTGAGAAAGTGGTGTTCCTCAGTTCTGACAGAGGAAGACCAGCAGCCAGGTAAAGCCACAGCTGATCTATGGTGATGCGGGGATGGGCCACAACCACCCCACCTAACTTTCTGACTACCGTACCCCAGGCCTTAACTCCCCGTCTAACCCGGTGAAGGGCCCTAAGGGAAATGGCGTCCCACCAAGCAATCCCCGAGAGGATCTCGACCACACCACTTGCGTGGAGGGCCGCACAGTGCGAAGCCACCGCAGGCATCGCGAACCTGGCAGATCGAAAACGACCCCCAGACCCCACAGGTCCTTGCCACCACAGTGCCAGACCCATCACCTGGGCGCCGCAATGGGATGCAGCCCTCCCAGAACCATCTGGGCGCAGCAATGGGATGCCGCCCTCCCAGCACCAACTGGGCGCAGCAATGGGATGCCGCCCTCCCAGCACACATCCAGGCGCAGCAATGGGATGCCGCCCCCGGCACTAACTGGGCGCAGCACTGGGATGCCGCCCTCCCAGCACCAACTGGGCGCAGCAATGGAATGCCGCCCTCCCAGCACACATCCAGGCGCAGCAACGGGATGCCGACCCCCGGCACCGACTGGGCGCAGCAATGGGATGCCGCCCTCCCAGTCCCAGCTGGGCGCAGCAATGGGATGCCGCCCTCCCAGCCCCAACTGGGCGCAGCAATGGGATGCCGCCCTCCCAGCACACTCTGAGCGCAACGATGGGATGCCGCCCCTGGCCACCGACTGGGCGCAGCAATGGGATGCCGCCCTCCCAGCCCAACTGGGCGCAGCAATGGAATGCCGCCCCCCCGACACCACCTGGGCGCAGCAATGGGATGCCGCCCTCCCAGGACCAACTGGGCGCAGCAACGTGATGTCACCCTCCCAGCACCTCCTGGGCGCAGCAATGGGATGCCGCCCTCCCAGGACAACCTGGGCGCAGCAATGGAATGCCGCCCTCCTAGCAATAGCGGTAGAAACGCCATTCCCACCGCACACCCCTTCTCCCCACCAGACAGCCAGGACCCAGCCGCCACGACGGCAGGGTCCCCACCCCCGATGGTAACTTGTTGCTGAGTGGTCTCAGAGCGCTCTGACCCCAAGCAACACCGTCGGTCGCGTCCTGGCGGGGTTGAATAGAAGGGGACCAAAGGAGGAACCTGGCCTAAGATCTTACCCGGACCCTCAACAGGCCGTTCGTACCCTAAAACAGGCCTCTGACCGCCGGCGAGCGGCTTCCCGAATCCTCCGTATCGAGAGGCCGTTACCGCACTAGTGGCAGCGCCTCTCGAGAACGAGCGTTCCCGAATGGCGGGATCCATACTTGGCCTGGCCAAACCCTACATACTAGCACCCACCTTACTGAAGTAATGAGATGGAAGGCACCAAATTGACCCGGCGGCCCGCAATGCGGCCACGGCCCAACTTTCCCGCACTGTCACACTGCGGAAGATGCCATAAAACCAATAACCCCGCCCCCGCCTTAAACAAGGCGAAGCCGGCCAACCTGGACCTAATAGTCCTAACTGAAAGGCCACGCTGCCTAAGCTGGACACAAATATGGCCAGGTACACAACTGGGGCAGGCCAGCTAGGGCTAACCCATATACTGCCTGCAACGCCCAAACTCTTCCCTGCTTGCTGCTAAGCCCCCCAGAGTGCCAGACACTCCCGAGAGTGCCGTAGCCAGCAAGCCTCTACTCTCCACTGCCCAGGAGCCCACCTAGGCTCCGAAAGTGGGCCAGAAAAACCTCTGGCGACACACGTGCCCACGGGGCCATGGTCCGAAAACGGGACAACTGACCACGGGACAAGGCTTCAGCAACCCCGTTATCTAACCCGGGGACATGCCTAGACAAAAACAATGTGCTCAGGGACAAGGACCTGTGCACCAAATGGCGGAAAAGCCGCATGACCCTGTCACCCTTAGAGGACAGGGCGGGCACCACGTGGACAACCACTAAGCTGTCACACCAAAATGCACAGTCTTGCCCTAAACTGCTCCCCCCAAAGCCCTAGGGCCACTATCAAGGGGGAGAGCTCCCAAAAAGGTCAAATCCTCAACCAATGAAGAGGCCCTCCATGCTGGAGGCCACGCAGACCAGCCCCCACTGGTCACCTAACACACCCTGCACCTAACACAGGTCCCTGCAGCATCAGAACACACTGCAATTCAGCTTCAAAAGAAGCTCTTGCCTCCCAAACAACAACCCCGGAAAACTTTCTAAGAACTCCCGCTACACGCAGAGGTCAGCCCTGACCCTTGCACCTAAGCGGGTACGATGACGGGGCAAACGGAGCCCCTTCATCGCAGCATATAACCTCCTAGAAAAAACCCTGCCCGGCACCACGACCCGGCGGGCAAAATTAAGTATCCCAACCAGTTCCTGGAGCTGCCAAAGGTTGACCTTCCGGCAGCCCAGAACCGTAAGGGTATCCCCAGTTTTAGCCAACTTGTCCAGGGGCAATCTAGAAGATTGCACCTTCGAGTCCAATTCAATACCGAGGAAGGTAATCCCGGTGGCGGGGCCCTCGGTCCCCGCAGGGGCTAAAGGCACCCCCAACAGGGCCAAAGGGCTTCAAAGACCCGCAGCAGAGCGAAGCAGTGCTCTGCCCGCGCCGTCCCCGCCACCAAGAAACCCTCGAGGTAGTGAACGCCGAGCCCAGACCGCTGCGCCTCCTGAGCGCCCACTCCAATAAGGTGCTTGAGCTCGCCCAAAAGAGAGCAAGAGACGGAGCCACCCGTGGGTAACCCCGCCGCATAAAAACACCCATGAAATGGAAGCCCAAAAAGCCCGAAGCCGTCTGGGTGCATGGGGAAGAGCCGGGATGCTGACCTAATGTCGCATTTATCCATAAGGGCTCCAACCCCACACTGCCTTACCATGGCCACGACCGCATCAAAGGATGCGAGCCGGACTAAATAAAGTTCGTCAGGAAGGAAATCCCTCACTGACTCCCTTTTAAGAAAAGACAAGTGGTGAATCAACCTAAATTCATCACCCACCTTTCAGGGGACCCCCCAAATGGGGAGACCCCAAGATTTGGGAAGGGCGGCTCCGGGAAGGGCCCAAGGCCCCTCCCCATGGCCACCACTTATGCTATTCCGGACCGAACAATGCCGCCCAGGCTTGCTCGAACCCATGTAAGGGATCCGGAATCCCTTGGAGAAACCTAGCAAGAGAGCGGCCGCTCTCGAGCGAGGGTGGTCGTCCCTCAACCAACCCCACTGTTGTTGTTGTTGTTGCTTTGTAAATAATTGGGCAGGGCCCAGCTTTCCCCCCAGTAGGTGGGGTTTGTACCCTGGACCCCCACCCACTCCCAACCGTCCCCTTTCAGGGGCAGGGGCAACCTGTAAGCGGCATGGGAGCCCCGCTACCCTGACGCATGGCCGCACATACAAAAGGGGAGAAACAAGCCCCTCTGCAGCAAACCCCTGCCATGCAGGGAACGGGTCCCACCGTGGTGGCCCCCATGTCCAAGCTCCCTGGCCCTGACGGGTAAACCGTCAAAAGGGGGAAGGCCATATGGCCTGGGTTGGCGGGGTCAAACCCCCCCGCCCCCGACACACCAGGCCCTGGCAAAAGCAGCCCCAGGGGCCTGTGGTCCCGCACTAGGAGCCAGGATGGGGGGGGGCAAACCTGGGTACAGGTGTCCCCCCCCGAAACAAAAAACCCCCAAAAACTGGGGCCGAGAGGCAACAATACTTAAATATTAAGTTAGATTATAACCGTACCGAATTTTGACCATGACTTCACTGAAATAGCGAAGGCTTGGAACAAACTTCCAGCAGGCCCGGAAGATGAATCCACAGTAACAGAATTCAAACATGCCTGGGATAAACATATATCCATCCCAAGAGAAAATACAGAACAGAACAAGGGCAGACCAGAGGGACCAATGGGTCTACCCTTGCCGTCATATGATCATGGTGCCATATAGAATATATAATTTTAACCATCATCAGTCCCATTATTATTATTATAATCTATGTGTACTCGTGGTTCTTATTTTACACAGAGGGAACCGGGGCCGCCCGGGCCCCCAAGAGGACAGCGAAAGGCCTCTGCCCAAACAGGCAGCGCAGCAGCAGGAAGCTGCCGCCACGGGCCCCACTGTCCTCCCTTTTTAGGCATTTTATGTTTATTTCTTTTATTGTTTCATGGGGGGGGGGCACACAACGGGAGGGGCCGCCCACGCGAGCCCTCCGCCCGAGCCCCCCACGTCCCCAGGGGGCTACCATAACGATCCCCCCCCCAGAATAGGGGGGGGGGGCAACAGCCAAATGGCACCAGGCCTGGCCTGCCCGCCAAAACCGAAGCCCCCCAAACCATTCCCCCGAGCCTCCGATGAGGCTCTCAAAATGGCGACCGCAACACGCGGCCGCCTTACAGCGGGGTGGGGGTGGGAGGCCTCACGCGCCGAAAGCTCGATGCTGCCCCGGAGCTCCTCTGGAAGATGGGCAGACCGCCAGCCCCGGATGGGCCGAAGCCTGCTGACCCAACGAGCAGGCCACCTCCAGCCTCCAACGAGGCCTCAAAAGCGACGGCCGCCTCCACGCGGCCGCCGAAAGGCTCCAGGAGCAGACAGCCAGGTGTCTGCTCCTTAGACTAGGCCACGAGGCCCCTAAGGCGACGGCCGCCTCCACGCGGCCGCCGCGAGGCTCCAGGAGCAGACAGCCAAGTGCCTGCTCCTTAGACTGGGTCCGCCACGAGGCCTCCAAGGCGACGGCCGCCTCCACGCGGCCGCCGCAAAGCTCCAGGAGCAGACAGCCAAGTGTCTGCTCCAATGACTGGGTCCGGGCGAACAGGCTTGGCCCAGGGCCTGCAGCCCTTAAATAGGGCCAGCAAGCCCCGCCCGGTCCCCACGTCATTCCAGGCCACGTGGGCCTGGCTTTCCCCGGCCGAAATCTCGTCTCGCGAGATTTCGGCCGAAACAAAGATGGCGGCCGCCATGGGAGAGTCCGGTGTCTGCCCGGCCCTTCCGCAAAAGCGCCGTGGCCGGTAAGTTGAGCCGGCGATATTCTGTGGAAAAAGAAAAATAATGACACAGGAGCCAAATGAACTGGAACAGACTAAACATTTACTATCTTGTTGATCAAGGAGAGGTCCATCCAGGTAAAGAATCACACCTAAAGAAGGCAACTGACATTGTCATACATACATTTTTATACAAAACCCCAATATATACTTGACTCCCAGTATTCTGAACACTCCCATAGGTCATGACGCTAGAATAGAATAGAATGGAATAGGATAGATTAGGATAGGATAGGATAGGATAATAGAATAGAATAGAATAGAATAGAATAGAATAGAATAGAATAGAATAGAATTCTTTATTGGCCAAGTGTGATTGGAAACACAAGGAATTTGTCTTGGTACATATGTTCTCAGTGTACATAAAAGAAATATAGATCTGTCAAGAATCATGAGGTACAACATTTAATGATTGTCATAGGGGTCAAATAAGCAATGAAGAAAAATCACTATTAATAAAAAAATCTTAGGATACAAGTAACAAGTTACAGTCATACAGTCCTAAGTGGAAGGAAATGAGGGATAGGGATGATGAGAATAAACTAGTAGAAATAGAAGTGCAGACTTAGTAAAAGGTTTGACAGTGTTGAGGGAAATATTTGTTTAGTAGAGTGATGGCGTTCGGGAAAAAACTGTTCTTGGGTCTAGTTGTCTTGGTGCATAGTGCTCTGTTGCAACATTTTGAGGATAGGAGTTGAAATAGTTTATCTCCAGAATGCGAGATAGCAATGACATATGATATTAATGTGGTTTTTTTTTTCCTTTTTACTTAGGGACTTTCTGGATGGAAATTCCCTAGCCTTGGATTTATCTTCTGTTATTAAAACAATTGGCTTAAAATATCATGTTTATGCACAATACATGCATGATTATATAATTGCACATAGAAAATGTCATAGAAAGTATAACTTTATTTATTTATTTATCAATCAAGTATAGGATAGCAGTTTATATAAACATAACGTAGAAAGTAATGATAAAAGAAGACAATAGAACAGTAGGACAGGGAGGATAGGCACAATGGTGTGCTTATGCACACCCCTTACAGACCTCTTAGAAAAGGGGAGAAGTCAACTGTAGACAACCTAAGGTTGCAAATTTTGGGGAAGATACAACAGTAATGAATTTCCAGCGTTGATCACTCTATTGCTAAAGTTGTATTTTTTGCAGTCTAATTTGGAACTGTTTAAATTTAGTTTGAATCTATGACGTGCTTGTGTGTTGTTGCAGTTGAAGGTGAAGTAGTCATTAACAGGAAGGACATTTTGGTATATGATTTTGTGAACTATGGTTACATCAGTTTGGAGACGATGTAGTTGTAAATTGTCTAATTTCAGTATTTCAAGTCTGGTGGGGTAAAATATTTTGTTGCGGGAGGAGGAGTGAAGGACTCTTCTTGTGAAATATTTCTGGACACTCTCAATTGTATTAATGTCTGATATGCAATGTGGGTTCCATACAGGTGAGCTGTATTCTAGAATTAGTCTAACAAATGGTTTGTAAGCTCTGGTTAGCAGTTTTTCCTCTCATATTCCAACCTGTAGCATTTGCTCAGAATTTGGCTTTCTGAGCCATTAGGTCAGCAGAGAGGTATTCACTGTTTAGTTGTTAGCTAAAGACTCAGGTCAAAGTGAAAGTGAGCTGTTTTTGTACTGTTTGCAGATGTAAATTCCAGGGTGAGGTTAATAAGCCATGATAAGGAGTAATGGTGTATGACTATATAGAGAACATTTAATAACAATGACAATGACAATGACAATGACAATGACAATGACAATGACAATGACAATGACAATGACAATTTATTAGATTTGTATGCCGCCCCTCTCCGCAGACTCAGGGCAGCTCACAACAATAATAATAGCAATGTGCAATGTAACAAATCTAATATTTAAAAGAAAGTATCTAAAAACCCATCATTTAAAAACCATACATCATAAGCATACCATATATAAAACTATATAAGCCTGGGGAAGATGTCTCAATTTTCCCGTGCCTGGCGATATAGGTGGGTTGTAAGCAATTTACGGAAGACAAGGAGGGTGGGGGAAGTTCTGATCTCTAGGGGGAGTTGATTCCAGAGGACCGGTACTGCCACAGAGAAGGCTCTTCCCCTGGGGCCCGCCAGATTACATTGTTTAGTTGACAGGACCCAGAGAAGGCCAACTCTGTGGGACCTAATCGGCTGCTGAGATTTGTGCAGCAGAAGGTGGTCCCGGAGGTATTCTGGTCCGATGCCATGTAGGGTTTTATAGGTCATTACCAACACTTTATTACCAACACTTTAAATTGTGACCGGAAACTGATTGGCAGCCAATGCCAATTTCTAATAAATGTTGAGAAGAGAAGAAAATATTACTGAAACCCAAAGTGGAAAGCAGCCATTATTACAGGAATCCAAATTCAAGCATGCCCAATATCTGTCATTCACTTGAATACATCCAGTATTGAATGAACACGACTAGCTGATTCCATTGGCAAGCTGCTCTGTTTTATTCTCTCCTTGTCCCATGTTAAATAAAAAAATCTGCTTCTTATAAATCAGTCCATTATTTCCTTGTCCTACGTTCTGGAATAATGGAGGAGTCAATTTTGAAGTCCCTCTCTGTCAGTTCCTCTCAGGCGTCATTCCCTCTGCAGTCTGTGGCAGTTGATAGCAGATGCTATTTCCCAAAGTGAAATCTAATCTGGGAAAAGTAACCCATCTTACCTTACTGCTATGTACTAAATCCAGCATTTTTTTAAAAAAAATATCTCAGCAAAGTTTATCTCATCACAGCAATTATTTCTACTTGGCTGATGTGACAGAGGAAATCACTCACTGGATTTCTACCTTCACGGTATTCTTAAAAATAATAAAACAAGAAATAGAAATGATATGATTGCTTTTGTCCAAAAGAAAAGATATCCAAAGGCTACAGAAGAGAAGAGAAGTGAAGTGAAGTGAAGTGAAGTGAAGAGAAGTGAAGAGAAGAGAAGTGAAGAGAAGAGAAGAGAAGAGAAGTGAAGAGAAGAGAAGAGAATAGAAGTGAAGTGAAGAGAAGTGAAGAGAAGTGAAGAGAAGTGAAGAGAAGTGAAGAGAAGTGAAGAGAAGAGAAGTGAAGTGAAGAGAAGAGAAGTGAAGAGAAGAGATGTGAAGAGAAGAGAAGAGAAGTGAAGAGAAGAGATGTGAAGTGAAGAGAAGAGAAGAGAAGTGAAGAGAAGTGAAGAGAAGAGAAGAGAAGTGAAGAGAAGAGAAGGGAAGGGAAGGGAAGAGAAGAGAAGTGAAGAGAAGAGAAGTGAAGAGAAGAGAAGAGATGTGAAGTGAAGAGAAGAGAAGAGAAGTGAAGAGAAGAGAAGAGAAGTGAAGTGAAGAGAAGAGAAGAGAAGAGAAGTGAAGTGAAGAGAAGTGAAGAGAAGTGAAGAGAAGTGAAGAGAAGTGAAGAGAAGTGAAGAGAAGAGAAGTGAAATGAAGAGAAGAGAAGAGAAGAGAAGAGAAGAGATGTGAAGAGAAGTGAAGAGAAGAGAAGAGATGTGAAGTGAAGTGAAGAGAAGTGAAGAGAAGAGATGTGAAGAGAAGAGAAGAGAAGTGAAGAGAAGAGATGTGAAGAGAAGAGAAGAGAAGAGAAGTGAAGTGAAGAGAAGAGAAGAGAAGAGAAGAGAAGAGAAGGGAAGGGAAGGGAAGAGAAGTGAAGAGAAGAGAAGGGAAGGGAAGGGAAGAGAAGAGAAGTGAAGAGAAGAGAAGAGAAGAGAAGTGAAGAGAAGAGAAGAGATGTGAAGTGAAGAGAAGAGAAGGGAAGAGAAGAGAAGAGAAGTGAAGAGAAGAGAAGAGAAGTGAAGTGAAGAGAAGAAAAGAGAAGAGAAGAGATGTGAAGAGAAGAGAAGAGAAGTGAAGAGAAGAGAAGAGAAGTGAAGAGAAGAGAAGAGAAGAGATGTGAAGTGAAGAGAAGAGAAGAGAAGAGATGTGAAGTGAAGTGAAGAGAAGAGAAGAGAAGTGAAGAGAAGAGAAGAGAAGTGAAAAGAAGAGAAGTGAAGAGAAGAGAAGAGAAGTGAAGAGAAGAGAAGAGAAGAGAAGTGAAGAGAAGAGAAGAGAAGTGAAGTGAAGAGAAGAGAAGTGAAGAGAAGAGAAGAGATGTGAAGTGAAGTGAAGAGAAGAGAAGAGAAGAGAAGTGAAGAGAAGAGAAGAGATGTGAAGTGAAGAGAAGAGAAGAGAAGAGAAGTGAAGATAAGAGATGTGAAGTGAAGAGAAGAGAAGAGAAGTGAAGAGAAGAGAAGAGAAGTGAAGAGAAGAGAAGTGAAGAGAAGAGAAGAGAAGAGATGTGAAGTGAAGTGAAGAGAAGAGAAGTGAAGAGAAGTGAAGAGAAGAGAAGAGAAGAGAAGTGAAGTGAAGAGAAGAGAAGTGAAGAGAAGAGAAGAGAAGAGAAGTGAAGAGAAGAGAAGTGAAGAGAAGAGAAGTGAAGAGAAGAGAAGTGAAGAGAAGAGAAGAGATGTGAAGTGAAGAGAAGAGAAGAGAAGTGAAGAGAAGAGAAGTGAAGAGAAGAGAAGAGATGTGAAGTGAAGAGAAGAGAAGAGAAGTGAAGAGAAGAGAAGAGAAGTGAAGTGAAGAGAAGAGAAGAGAATAGAAGTGAAGCGAAGAGAAGTGAAGAGAAGTGAAGAGAAGTGAAGAGAAGTGAAGAGAAGTGAAGAGAAGAGAAGTGAAGTGAAGAGAAGAGAAGAGAAGAGAAGAGAAGAGATGTGAAGAGAAGTGAAGAGAAGAGAAGAGATGTGAAGTGAAGTGAAGAGAAGTGAAGAGAAGAGATGTGAAGAGAAGAGAAGAGAAGTGAAGAGAAGAGATGTGAAGTGAAGAGAAGAGAAGAGAAGTGAAGAGAAGTGAAGAGAAGAGAAGAGAAGAGAAGAGAAGTGAAGAGAAGAGAAGGGAAGGGAAGGGAAGGGAAGAGAAGAGAAGTGAAGAGAAGAGAAGTGAAGAGAAGAGAAGAGATGTGAAGTGAAGAGAAGAGAAGAGAAGTGAAGAGAAGAGAAGAGAAGTGAAGAGAAGAGAAGAGAAGAGAAGTGAAGAGAAGAAAAGAGAAGAGAAGAGATGTGAAGAGAAGAGAAGAGAAGTGAAGAGAAGAGAAGAGAAGAGAAGTGAAGAGAAGAGAAGAGAAGAGAAGAGAAGAGATGTGAAGTGAAGAGAAGAGAAGAGAAGAGATGTGAAGTGAAGTGAAGAGAAGAGAAGAGAAGAGAAGTGAAGAGAAGAGAAGAGAAGTGAAAAGAAGAGAAGTGAAGAGAAGAGAAGAGAAGTGAAGAGAAGAGAAGAGAAGTGAAGAGAAGAGAAGAGAAGTGAAGTGAAGAGAAGAGAAGTGAAGAGAAGAGAAGAGATGTGAAGTGAAGTGAAGAGAAGAGAAGTGAAGATAAGAGATGTGAAGTGAAGAGAAGAGAAGAGAAGTGAAGAGAAGAGAAGAGAAGTGAAGAGAAGAGAAGTGAAGAGAAGAGATGTGAAGTGAAGTGAAGAGAAGAGAAGTGAAGAGAAGTGAAGAGAAGTGAAGAGAAGAGAAGAGAAGAGAAGAGAAGTGAAGTGAAGAGAAGAGAAGTGAAGAGAAGAGAAGAGAAGTGAAGAGAAGAGAAGTGAAGAGAAGAGAAGTGAAGAGAAGAGAAGTGAAGAGAAGAGAAGAGATGTGAAGTGAAGAGAAGAGAAGAGAAGTGAAGAGAAGAGAAGTGAAGAGAAGTGAAGAGAAGAGATGTGAAGTGAAGAGAAGAGAAGAGAAGAGAAGTGAAGAGAAGTGAAGAGAAGTGAAGAGAAGAGAAGAGATGTGAAGTGAAGTGAAGAGAAGAGAAGAGAAGTGAAGAGAAGTGAAGAGAAGAGAAGAGAAGAGATGTGAAGTGAAGAGAAGAGAAGAGAAGAGAAGTGAAGAGAAGAGAAGAGAAGAGAAGAGATGTGAAGTGAAGAGAAGAGAAGAGAAGAGAAGAGATGTGAAGTGAAGTGAAGAGAAGAGAAGTGAAGAGAAGAGAAGAGAAGTGAAGAGAAGTGAAGAGAAGAGAAGTGAAGAGAAGAGAAGAGATGTGAAGAGAAGTGAAGAGAAGAGAAGAGATGTGAAGTGAAGTGAAGAGAAGAGAAGAGATGTGAAGTGAAGTGAAGAGAAGAGAAGAGATGTGAAGTGAAGTGAAGAGAAGAGAAGAGATGTGAAGTGAAGAGAAGAGAAGAGAAGAGAAGAGAAGAGAAGAGATGTGAAGTGAAGAGAAGAGAAGAGAAGTGAAGAGAAGAGAAGAGAAGAGAAGTGAAGAGAAGAGAAGAGAAGAGAAGAGAAGAGATGTGAAGAGAAGTGAAGAGAAGAGAAGAGAAGAGATGTGAAGTGAAGTGAAGAGAAGAGAAGAGATGTGAAGTGAAGAGAAGAGAAGAGAAGAGATGTGAAGTGAAGAGAAGAGAAGAGATGTGAAGTGAAGAGAAGAGAAGTGAAGAGAAGAGAAGAGAAGTGAAGAGAAGAGAAGAGATGTGAAGTGAAGTGAAGAGAAGAGAAGAGAAGTGAAGAGAAGAGAAGAGAAGAGAAGTGAAGAGAAGAGAAGTGAAGAGAAGAGAAGAGAAGAGAAGTGAAGAGAAGAGAAGAGAAGAGAAGAGAAGAAAATAACTTTATATTCACTTTGAATGTACACCAATTGGCATGCATTTAAAATGAATGTTTTTTTTACATACAAATCTCAAAGGGTCATCACTTCCAATATATACTACATAATCATGACATTCTCTAAGATAAGGTTTGCTGATTTTGCTCCCTCCTATCCTGAAGTCCTGGATTTACCAGTTAGCCTGGGGATCAAGTGGGAGATTTTCACATTGCAGCTGGCTTCTGGATTGAGGGCAGATTCCATCTCCCCAACACTTTTACTCTCTGCCCTATAGGCATCTTTTTGGTTATCATATTGATGTAATCTCTTCTGTTCCCTTTTCATTCATTCATTCATTCATTCATTCATTCATTCATTCATTCATTCATTATTATATTGTTGTGATTCAGCCTGAGGCTCCTCAGGGACCGGCTGGAGCTCTGCCGGATCCATGCCCAGAGGAGGAGGACAGTGAACAGGAGGAGGAGGACCAGGCAGATGGGGGAGAGGAACGTCAGGAGGAGGAGGGGGGAGAGCAGCCTGAGACCCCCGGGGGGGGCCTCTCCCCAGCTAGTAGCCTGGATTCATTGGATGAAGACGCACAGGCTATAATAGACATGAGGCAGAGACGTGCAGCTCAAAGAAGGGGCCAATTAGAAAGATATTTCCATCCCTGAATTGGCAACATCTGGGTTTGGGTGTGGTTCTCCTCAGCAGGGTTGAAAAGGCAGGCCCGCCCTTACAGTCTTGTGGAGAGTTATCAACTAGGAGTCCTGTGACTTTGCTTCGATTCTTGGCGTCTCTGATCTTGGCTTGTGGCCTAGAAGCCTGGAAGACTTGGGGGAGGCCTGAGTTTTATTATCTCCAGAGTTGTTTTTGTCAGCAAGAATCCTGTTTTATTGCCTGGCCTTCGTGAAACCTCTGTGAAACTGCATCGTGTTCCTGTCTGTAAGAACAGTTTTTGTTACCTGTGTTTGCTTTCCAGTATATAAACTACCTTTGCTTTTTACCAGTGTGTCTGCCTACTCTTTTTGGTTGGTGTTGGCATCTGGGGGGACCCACACAGAACATATATGCTGTCCCTCTCCGAGGACTCGTGGTAGTTTACAACATATAAAGGAACAATATAGCATCCTAAATCCAATTAATTCAAATTAATAATCTAAAAAACCCTAAAACCAATTAAAAAACTCTCATTCCCATTCAACATGGACAGCCTAGAAAAAAGAAGGTCTAGAGGGGACATGATAGCAGTTTACAGATACTTGAGGAGTTGCCACGGTGAGGAGGGGGTCTCTTTATTCCCCAGGGCACCAGAGGGCCGGACGAGGAACAATGGTTGGAAGCTGACCAAGGAGAGATTCAACCTGGAAATAAGGAAGAACTTCCTGACGGTCAGAGCGATCAACCAATGGAACTGCCTGCCAGGGGAGGTGGTGAACTCCCCAACTCTGGACACCTTCAAGAGGAGATTGGACTTCCATTTGGCTGGGGTGCTGTAGGGTTTCCTGCTCAGGCAGGGGGTTGGACTCGATGACCTAACGGTCCCTTTCAACTCTATTAATAAACAAACAAATAAATAGATAGATAGATAGATAGATAGATAGATAGATAGATAGATAAATAAATAAATTAACTAGCTCACAATACATTTGTCAGCCAGGGGGCAGTGTTTAGTGGCCCTAAGCCTGGCGGCATAAATGAGTCTTCAGACTGTTGCGGAAGGCAAGGAGGGTGGGGGCTGTACGAATCTCTGGGGGGAGCTGATTCCAGAAGGCTGGGGCCTCCACAGAGAAGGCTCTTCCCCTAGGTCCCACCAAACGGCATTGTCTAGTTGATGGGACCTGGAGCAGGCTGACTCTTGTGAATTCTATTATCTTAGTACTGTTCTGAAGTGAATGTAGATTCCTCACTCAACAAAGGGATGAAGAGAACAAAGTCCTAATGATAGGCCAGGAACTCTGACATGATGTCAACAAGTAACCAGGATTTGATTTAGATGGCAATGGCAACAAATAGAACTATTCCTTGACATTTTGACAGATCATCCATCAAAAAATGCAGGGGTGCATTCCAAACATTTGTTTATGACTGAGTTATAGATGAAAATGACTTCTCAGTCATTTTGTGTATTGGTTGTATTGTATTGGTGAGTGGTTATATGTACATTTGCACGTCTGTGTGCTTTTGTTGTCCCTGTGAATTTTATCTGCAGGAAACTGAGGGGGAAAAAATAAGATCTGAAGGATTGTTCAAGTTGTGTAGATTGATTCAGTTTTCAGAATAAGAATTCAAGAAACTCCTGGACTAAGAAAATAAAAGGATTACCTAGTGCAGGGGTAGGCAAAGTTGGCTCTTCTATGACTTGTGGACTTCAACTCCCAGAATTCCTGAGTCAATCATGCTAGCTCAAGAATTCCGGGAGCTGAAGTCCACAAGTCATAGAAGAGCCAACTTTGACCTAGTGCAATGGTTCCCAAAGTGGGAGTACCTCCTCCTGGGGGGTGTGTGGAATGGCTTAGGGGGGCACTAAGATGCAAGGGAAGTGGCATTAGGGTGCTAAAAGACAAGGGGGATGGCAGGGCAGTGCTAAGAGACCATGTGGAAGACAGGAAGGCAAAGTTGATAGTAATTGTCCTATTTATCTTGATTGTTTTGTTTGTAATAAATCTAAATCAAAGGCTGCCCCCATTGCTAAACATGCCCTTCGTTTGTCTTCACGCATTTTCGATTTGGTTCATACCGACATTGTCGGTCCATTTCGGCCTACTAGGGGTAACAATAAGTATTTTTTAACGATTGTTGATAGTTTTTCTAGATATGGCTTTGTGTATCTAATGAAACAAAAATCAGAGACGTTTCAGATCTTTACAGACTTTGCTGCAAAGGTCTTCAATCAATTCGGTGTCCGTATTAGAAGAATCCAAAGTGATCGTGGTGGTGAGTTTATGTCTCAGCGATTCCAGAACTGGATGAGACGCAAAGGAATACGGCACCAAGCTTCAGCACCTTACACTCCGGTCCACAATGGGATAGCTGAACGAAGGCAAGGTGTTCTACAGACTATGTATCACTGTCTCTTAGAAGACGCTGATCTCGATAATGCTTATTGGGGCGAAGCATTAAGGTATGCAAACTACCTTGTTAATCGTACTTGGAGCAGTGTGTTAAAACAAACTCCGTACTATATGTTTTATGGGAAGAAGCCTGACATTCAAAACCTTCACATATTTGGCTCGTATGCCATGGTTAACATTCCACTGGCTCAAAGAAAGAAGGGTGGTCCAGTGGCACAAAAATTGAGATTTATAGATTTTGATGAAAGTTCCAAGTATTATAAATTTACTGACTCTAATTACAGAGCTATTGTTTCCAATTCAGCAAAATTTGAGGAAGATACAAATTGGTCCAGGATACACAGTAACGACACATCAGTTTATTTTCCTAAAGATGTTCAAGGTACAGCGCAACCTGACTCTCAGATAGATGTTCCAGATGTTCCAGTTGTCCCAGATGTTCCTGATGTACAGTCTTCATCAGTCGCAGATGATGTTATTAGCGATGTAAATGAAGATGGAGATGACCAAAATGAATGGACCACGGTTCTACGACGTTCCAAGAGAACCACAAAAGGAGTTCCTCCTCAGAGATATCAAGCGCAAGTAGCTCAAAAATTGTTTCCTGTTATTTGTAACAATGTTTTACTTCCTCCCGATAATTTTTATCAAATAAAACATTTACCTGAACCTGAACAGGAAAAATGGTATAATGCCATGCAAGCTGAACTTGACAGTTTAAAGAAATTGAAGGTGTACAAACATGCACCAGTTGCGGCCCTATTTGGACCGGGACTCATTGCTCACAGTCACTCATGCCCTCATCACCTCGAGGTTCGACTACTGTAATGCTCTCTACATGGGGCTACCTTTGAAAAGTGTTCGGAAACTTCAGATCGTGCAAAATGCAGCTGCGAGAGCAGTCATGGGCCTACCTAGGTATGCCCATGTTTCACCATCACTCCGCAGTCTGCATTGGTTGCCGATCAATTTCCGGTCACAATTCAAAGTGTTGGTTATGACCTTTAAAGCCCTTCATGGCATCGGACCAGAATATCTCCGAGACCGCCTCCTGCCGCACGAATCCCAGCGACCGATTAGGTCCCACAGAGTGGGCCTTCTCCGGGTCCCGTCAACTAAACAATGTCGGTTGGCGGGCCCCAGGGGAAGAGCCTTCTCTGTGGCGGCCCCGGCCCTCTGGAACCAACTCCCCCCGGAGATTAGAACTGCCCCTACTCTTCCTGCCTTCCGTAAACTCCTTAAAACCCACCTTTGCCGTCAGGCATGGGGGAACTGAAACATCTCCCCTGGGCACGTTTACTTTATGCATGGTATGTCTGTGTGTGTGACTGTTAGCATATGGGGTTTTTTAAATATTTAAGTATTTTATATCTGTTTGATTGCTTATGATTTGTTTTTTACATGTTGTGAGCCGCCCCGAGTCTTCGGAGAGGGGCGGCATACAAATCTAAGTAATAAAATAAATAAATAAATAAATAAATAAATGTTGACCCTCCAGAACATAAGAAAGTTATTGGCACACGATGGGTCTATAGAATTAAGCGAAAGCCAAACGGTGAGGAACTATACAAAGCTAGATTAGTAGCACAAGGCTACTCTCAGACTTTTCCTGATGATTACACCGATACTTATTCACCTACTGTCAGAAATGAAAGTGTCAAAATTGCCTTAACAACTGCCACTGCCCTGAATTTAGAAGTTTTCCAGTTTGATGTTGAAACTGCATATCTGAATGCCGATCTAGATGAAGAAATCTATGTGAAAGGCGCACCCGGATTCCAGGACCAGGAAGGATGTGTCTGGCGACTGCAAAAGAGTCTATACGGATTGAAACAATCTGGTTTAATGTGGCATAGATGTCTAATTGACAAACTAAATTCAATGGGCTTTATTAAGTCCGACTCTGATCAATGCGTGTTTACAAAAGGGCAAGGTAATGTTTATGAAATTGTTCTTGTGTATGTTGATGATATTGTGTATATTGGTCCAAATCAACATATGAGTGAGAATTTTGCAAAGGGTTTAACAAAACATTTCACACTAAAAAGCTTAGGACACATTCATGATTACTTAGGGGTTCAAATTCAGAAAACTAAGAAGGGGTTTAGTCTCTCACAATCAAACAAGATTGATCAATTGTTACAACAATGCAACATGGCTGATGCACACCCATGTCGGTCTCCAATGCAGACAGATTTTTATAGGTTGACATACCAAAATAGTCCTTTGTTTAAGGACCAAACACTTTATCGCTCAGTAATTGGGTCATTGTTATATATTAGTTCTTGGACAAGACCCGACATTTCACTTAGTGTGAATTTGTTGTCACGACACATAGGCAACGCGACTGTATTTCATTGGTCATGTATAAAGAGATTGCTCAGATATATGAAGCACACGATGGACATAAAGTTGTTCCTGGAACCAGAACAAAACAAGTATCCTAAACTGATTTGCTATGCAGATTCTGATTGGGCGAGTGACATTGAAACTCGTCAAAGTACTTCTGGTTTCATAATGTTTTTGAATGGGTGTCCAATATATTGGAAAGTCAGAAAGCAGAGATTTATTTCTTGTTCCTCCACTGAGTCCGAATATGCTTGTGTTTCTGACTGTTGCAATGATTTAACCAATGTTTCTGCTCTCATTACTAGTATCTGGGCAGAGCCAATGAAACCTATTGTCATTATGGAAGATAATATTTCAGTGAAATTCATTGCTGATGCTGAATATGTGGGAGCACGTTCACGGCACATCGATTTACGATATAAAAATGCGAGAAAATATGTGCAACAAGGATTCGTGACTCTACAATATGTGCCTTCAAATGAACAGATCGCTGATGTGCTGAATAAGCCACTGCCAGCTGACCAACACGAATACCTTTCTGAGAAACTGTGCCTGAAGTGAATCAAAGTCCCTGATGACTGCCAAAGAAGGGGTGTCACGCTGAGAATTGCCAGCCAGCAGAGACTTTCCTTAGTTAAAGTGTTGCTGTGTTTCTTTATTTGCTCTGATCACACCCCCTCTTACATCACTCCCACAATCCTTATCTTTCTCTGTTTCCTATATATATATTCGCTTGGAGAAGGAAGGTAGCAGTCCTCCCCAGAAAGTACAGATTCATTTCTTGGCTGTAGTCCCCATCTTCGGTAACCTTAGAGTCCAGGGAAATAAATTCTGTCACTACGTCCATTTCTTCCCCATTTGTTTGCTAGGAATTGAGAGGGCAAGATGCCATGGTTTTTGTTGAGTTTCAAGCCAACTTTTGCACTCTCCTTCCGTCCCCTGTCCAATTGTCTCTCCTTTATCTCCTTTATCTTTTCTTCCTTCCATAAATCTTCTCCTCTATTTTTATATCTTTTCTTCTATCCTTTTCTTTATATATATTACTACTTGTCTATTCTCTTCAATGTGTATTATGTATTGGACTAAATAAATAAATGAATGAATGAATGAATGAATGAATGAATGAATGAATAAATAAATAAATAAATAAATAAATAAATATAAAAATAAATAAATAAGATGCTCTTTAGTTCCTCTTCATTTTCTGCCATCTATTAGAGTGTATCATCTGCATATCTGAGGTTGTTGATATTTCTCCCGGCTTAGAGCTCTTAAGATTCATTTAATACAATTGCAAATTTTAGATAATGCATTTTTAAAACCATAATAAGTATTTATTGCACAATAACCAATTTTACATTTGAATTAAAGGTTTAGCTATCTCGAGAATTAGGAATGACTAATTTTGTGCTTTAAGGTGGACCATAAAGCCTGATTTTGATGTTTTTGTGCAGCCAACAAACTGATTATTCCTTCCTTAAAGATATTTCTGCTTTCCTGATTAAAATTCTGAGAAGCATGGTGTCTTCTGTCTTTCATTTCATTATTTTAAAAAATGTAATAACAAGGTAGTTAACAAAATGTTTGGGGATAAGGGAGGGAATTTAGCTATAAACCCGTTGAGTAGTACCATCTTTATTATTGTCACCGACCAGCATTTTATAATTTTTGTAAAAGGTTATAAGGCTCAAATTAAAATGCACAAACATTTTCTGGAAGATTAATAAAAGCAAATAAGAAGGCCCAGACTACTAAACTATAAATTAAAAAAAAACTCTTAAAATACTAAAAAAAACCCTTTAATTGGTAAAATTATAAAATTATTTTATGAATAAAATATTAAATGCTCTTTTATTTTATTTTCAGGTCTTCTAACTGTTAACTCTTTGTGACTGCCTGCACTAGTCTCTGCAGTTTCCTTGGCAAGATTTTGGAACAATATGTATGTGTGTGTCTGTATTTATATCTGTGGAGTAAAAATAAAAACCTTGTGTCTCATATGTTTAAAATATCTAACGATGGAACTCAGTCAAAACCACTATAAAGAGTTAGCGGGACACAATAGCCCTGTTCCTACAATGTGTTTAACTGATGTAAAAGGATATAGAAGTAATCCTCGATTTACAACAGGTTCAAAGTTATGACAGATTACACCAGAGCTACTTACAACCTGTTTTTGAAATTACAATGGCAGCATGTACACAATATAGTTGTGTGGTTGCATTATGAGCACTGGACATCTGACTTACCTTTACAACCATTTGCCATTTTCAGTGGTGAAGTATTTCCAATATTTACTATTTCTGGTTTCTGGCAAAAAATACAATTGGGAAAACTGATTTGGTTAATGATTGGGGAGTTCATTAAATGACCACAGTGTTTGCTTAGTGACTGCTGTCAAAATGTTGAAAAATCAGTTGTGGTCAAGAGATATCCTGACCTATGACCACAATGATTTACAACTACCAATCCAAGTTCAATAATGATTGTAAATCAATAATGTAATGTAATGTAAGGAAAGGTAAGAAGCATTCCCTTTTGGTTTGCTTTCATATCAATTTGCAAAAACACCCATGAAATAAGGCAGATTTTTTTTTTTTGGCCTCCTGGAATAAACAAACCCATTGATTCCATTATTTTCCCAATAACCCCATTTCCTCCTGATTCTGGAATGGAATCCAGTGGCTTTGCATTAGAAGGTAAGACCTTAACATCCGAGTACAACATGTATCTCCCAGAAAGGTTTCAAGGATTTTCATTCATTTTCACTCTTTCTCTTTTCTTCTCTGTAATCCTAGATTAGGATACTAAACTAAGGATGTTCAGTGTGTAATTTTGTTTTTAACTAAGGAAGGATAGAACAAAAATAATCTTATCCCATTCTCAAAATATATGAAGAACTAAAAAGAGTGTAACAATATGGACCCACAGAAAAGAGGCGAGCTTGTGCTGTTCCAAGATCTCAGTTTATTGATAAAGCTCCAATATGAATCCAGAAAGAGGGAATGAAAAGAAAGTGAATGCCTGAATCCAGGAATGGGCCACATTCCAGAATGCTGGGAATGCTGTTCTGGCAGCTGAAATGGAGCACATAGCCTCGTTCTGTTGCCGTTGGAAGTGCATGCACTGTGCGCATGCAACTGGTGCATTCTGGTAAAAAATACCAGGTTTTTCCACGTGGCCTGCTTTCTGCTTTCCCACGCCACAGGCATCTCTCAGTGTGACGATGGCACTCCAACCAAGTCATGGCTTTTGGAAGCTGTGCTCCCAAAGGCCATGACTCGCTCGGGGTGCCATCGCAGTGCCTAGAGATGCCTGCAGTGCAGGAAAGAACTGAACAGGCCACACGACTGGAGTTCAGACCCTGTGCCATGGCCCATCTATTTGACAGGAGAGCACTCGAGGCAAGGGCCGGTGATTGGGTGGTGGCGCAGTGGAGCAGGCAGGTCACTCATGGCGGAGCTGTACGAGCAGAGCGGGTGAGTAGACAGGGCGGTACTGCCGCTTGTAATGGATCAGCGAGGGAACCGTGTGAGCGGATGGGAGCGGGCAAGCGGATTGGAGCGGGCGAGTAGATGAGCCACTTGCAGCAGAGCTGCCCTGAGCAGTACAGTGGGGTGAATGGCGGCTGTCTAACTTGCCAGTTTCCAAACCTTTTTGCTTCTGTGCATGCGCGGAAACAAAAAAAACCCAGAAATCTCTCTTCCGCACGTCATCGTGCAAGATTTGGCTTGTGCACATGCACAGAAGCCGACTCCTGCACTGGCGTGCACATGCACTGGGTGTGCGCACACTCCCACACTCACGGCCCATTCTGGTAGCACCGGGAATGGTGGCCCGCTGCTGCCTGAATCCTATGTTGGGCACAATGGTGGTGGAAGAAGTATACATAAAATCAAGTCAACTGAATCAATCAACTAGATCCTGGGGATTATATTTATTTGATCACACTCAAGTTTCAATTAGCTCCTCTAACTCATCTGGGAATGTTTACAATCTTTCTCTTTTACGTTCTTCGTTGAAAGGGAAAATTGGAGTATACCATAAATACTGGATGACCAAATCATGTAACTGCTGTTCAAATTTGTAGGCAGTATGAACAACATTAAGCTTGCTTACTGAAAAATAAATCACAATGAGCTTTATTTCTGAGCAGACAATTTAAAACCAGACTATCTGAAATCACAACTGGAGGCAAACATGAATGGATATTCTAACAATGTTGTGGAATAATTTTCCATTCTGTTTTTGTATTCATCATAGCCTCCCCTGAATTCAAAGATGGCATTTTGTCATTCTCTGATGTTTGGAATCAAATTCTAGAAATTTCAAGGTTGGGCCATTCTCTCTCTCTCTCTCTCTCTCTCTCTCTCTCTCGTGTTTATTCTTCCATCTAATATGGATACAATTTGTCTCGTTGTTTGTCTTCTTTTACAGGAATGGAAATTTATAAGAAAGTAACATTACAAAAGCAATGTTCATAAAGTGCTTAGAAAATTACGGCTATTTGATACCCGAGGGGGGGGGGGGGGGCTCAGACATTAATATCAGCTGAAATGCTGCTGTCTTCAGAGGGAACACACAGATGCTGCGAAGCACATTTTTCGCACCTCACACCTTAGTGGCATTTGACAATGTCTGCTTAACAACCCAGCTAATCAAAAATGGATTGTTGCATTCAAATTAATGAAGCACTAAATGTCTTTAATGAATAATGGACGGTTCTCCCAGTTCTCTTGAGCGCTTATGTTTATTCATTTAAAAACAATTTGTGTGATGATCATAATCTGGTAAAAAGCTTTTGTACTCCATTTAGACATTTTAGCATGGTGCCAAGATAAAATTTGAATTTTCAACATCCTTTCAGCTGAACACCATGGAAGCCTTTAAAACCAGGGTACCATCTGATTACATTGTTAGCTTGATTTATTTGGAAATGGCTTCAGAATAAGGATTTTGAAAGAGAAAAAAAATTCTTTTCAAGGATCTTTGACTTACTGGTTCTTGGGACTTTTTCCTGCACCATCCCCCCTTTAGTAAATTTGTGGAGATCAAACAACACAGCATAGAAAGAGCAACCTGGTAATAGGGTTCCTGATTCTGAAATTATCTTAAAAGGATTAAGCATGGGCAACATCAAAGAAGGCAGCAATTTCTCAAATCTAAATAGCAGCTGATCCACCATTAACAGCTATTATATTTCAACTTGTAGGAATTTTTCTTCCAGTTCCTCATCATTCATCATGAATGGTGATGAATGTTTTTAAACTACCAGTATATTGGAGCGTTTTAAAGTTTTTTAGTCATATTAATGGGATTTTTAGATGTATTTGCTATGTTCTTCTGATATTTTTTATTTATTTATTTATTTTTGTCCAACACATAATACACATCGAAGAGAAAGATATGTAATAATACAAGTAAAGAAAAGAATAGAAGAAAAGATATAAAAGTATAGGTGAACATATTTGAAAGGAAGAAAAGATAAATGAGAAAAGGAGAGACAATTGGACAGGGGACGGAAGGCACACTGGTGCACTTATGCACGCCCCTTACTGACCTCTAAGGAACCTGGAGAGGTCAACCGTAGATAATCTAAGGGAAAAATGTTGGGGGTTAGGGGTTGACACTACTGAGTCAGGTAATGAGTTCCACGCTTCGACAACTCGGTTGCTGAAGTCATATTTTTTACAGTCAAGTTTGGAGCGGTCAATATTAAATTTGAATCTGTTGTGAGCTCTTGTGTTGTTGCGATTGAAGCTGAAATAGTCATTGACAGGTAGAACGTTGCAGCATATGATCTTTTGGGCAATACTTAGATCGTGTTTTAGGCGACGTAATTCTAAGCTTTCTAGACCTAGGATTGATAGTCTGCTTTCGTAGGGTATTCGAGTGGAGGAGTGAAGGGCTCTTCTGGTGTTGTGAGCTGACCAGAGTCCTCGGAGAGGGGCAGCATACAAATCCAATTAATAATAAATAAATAAATAAATTTCAATAGATTTAAGACAATGGAAAACACTAAGAGCTTTTGGGAAATTCTAAGCATGCATAAATCAGTTTATGCTTGTCAGGACTGTCACTAACTCAACTTTATCTTATTTCTGCTTTAGGTGTCACAGTGTAGTACACATTTCTAAACACATTTTAACTTAAAATCATATACTGAAAAGGCATTTTCATAAATGTAATTTTGAGGCACAAAAATGCAGAGGTGGGATTCAGCTGGTTCAGATTGGTTTGGGCGAACCGGATGCTAATTTTACATCTGGTTCACCAAAGTGGTACTTGCAAGGACTGGCTGGCCCCTCCCATCGTGATCTGCCCCTCGCAGGAGTCTCCACATGGCCCATTTTGGATGCCAGCTGAGTAGAGGGCCCACACAGAAACTCTAGAAGGGCAAAAAATAGGTCTCCTGGAATTTCCAGAAGTCTGGATGCAAGCCCATTTCTGGCCTCTAGAGGGCCTTCGGAGCCCAGGGAAGATAATTTTTCATCTCCTGGAGGCTGGAGGAAAGCCTCCAGAGCCTGGGGAGTGTGAAAATGTCCTTCCACCATGGTACAGGATGCTGAGTAGGCAATACTCACATCCACCCAGTAACCAGGCAGAGAATAGTTATCTGAGTGATACTTTGTTGGGTCTCCTCAGGAAAGCAGATCCCTTAAGAAAGCAGATTTCCTATGGCTGATTCAGAGATTTGCATTACAACGTAATCCTGGAACTATAAACTAAGGAAAACCATTGAGGTAAAATTGGAAATAGTCACATGAGTTGTTATAAAACCTTATTCCCAGAGAAGGAGTGTCTTATCTTTCCTTGGTTCCTTGGGGCATCGTACATTCAAGGACAGAAGATGGCAATGTAACTGCCAGTTATGGCCCACCAGTGTCCCACAACCAGCAAACTCAGATAGTGAGGAGGTTGGGGAGGAACATAGGCCAGTCCTGGAGTCTGGGGAAAGCTCTGATGAGTATTCTGCATCGGAGGCAGAAATGGCGCCAGGGCTGTCTGACAGTTATCAGCTACCCTTGGAGTCAGAGTTAAGTAGGGCAGCAAACAGCTGGAGCCTGTTCCTGATGTGCACATGCACAGAGAAGGGAACAATTAAGGAATAGGAGTTGACTCAAGAGTATAGGCACAAGTGGATGCTAAATGGCCCCTCCATTGGAGCAAAGGGGATTAGTGTTTGCAAGAGACAGTTCATTTGTTTATTAGTGTGAAGATTTGCTTATCTAGGATCATGCCTAACAGAGACTACTTGTGAAGTATTTCATTGTACAGCATTGCACCTGAAAGCTGTTGGCCTGGCAAGAGCTGGAGTGGCGCAGCAGGTAGAGTGCTGTACTGCAGGCCACTGAAGCTGACTATAGATCTGGAGGTCAGCGGTTCAAATCTCATCACCGGCTCAAGGTTGACTCAGCCTTCCATCCTTCCGAGGTGGGTAAAATGAGGACCCGGATTGTGGGGGCAATAGGCTGGCTCTGTTAAAAAGTGCTATTGCTAACATGTTGTAAGCCGCCCTGAGTCTAAGAAGAAGGGCGGCATAAAAATCGAATAAATGAATGAATGGATGGATGGATGGATGGATAGATAGATAGATAGATAGATAGATAGATAGATAGATAAAATAAACAAACTGTCTAAGGACTGATAAAGTATGTGGTTTTAATTTACCCTTTTAATTTAAGACTTTTTGCCAGGACTTTTCTAGATGTGAATGCTAGGAATTCACATTAGCCAATTTTCTTTAAAAGGGGGTGGTGGTAGTTGGTACAAGGAATCTGTTTCATAATTTGGTGATGCTTAGGGCAGAACACTGCCTACCTGGGTGGATGTTTTTCACCTGGAGAAAGAACCAATTCATGTTACTACTTGATAGGAAGTATCATGATTCCAAATACAGGAGGACTGTATTGGAAAACAGTATCTCAAGAGCACCTTGTTGGTAAAGTGACAAACAAAACTCCAGCCTCAAATGGCCCTTGGGCTGAGAATTGTTTTGATATTTAATCTATAGTTACCTTTTATGTTATTTACCAGCCATCAGCCAATGAAATACCTGTAACTGTTGCTATCTCTCTGTACTTTTTCTTTTGTTGTGCTTCACATCTTTGCTTTTAAAATAATGATTTAATTGTTAATACATAATTGCTGTGAATCAGCTAGGACGTACAGAGAGTTGGTGTATCATAAAAGGAAAGAAATGAAATGTTATTCTTATAACAGCAGGAAGGATAAATGAGATTCAAATAACTTAATGAAAACAGCAGTTTCAGAGGCAGGGAAGTGGATAGAGGCTGTAAAATTAGTCTGAATATGTAGCGAAGATGTTTGGCTGTGCTATACTGGCTGCAAAATGTATTTACAAAATTATTTATTGCATCATTATAAAACCTTCCAGCACTGTCGGAGTAGTAGCTATTTCCATGAATGAAAATGTTGTGGAAAACATCAGTGGGAAATGTTGTGCAAAACATAAGGTTGTTTTTATTTCTTGTATACTTGTTGTTTCTTTTTAATGAGCATTTGTGGAACCGGATCATACGAATGAGGATTACATTACATTACCGCATGATTCTTCACAAATCTATATTTTCTTTTATGTACACTGAGATCATATGTGCCAAGGCAAATTCCTTGTGTGTCCAATCACACTTGGCCAATAAAGAATTCTATTTGGCCCCTCTGCCCCTCCCGTTGTGTGAGACTCTACACTTTCTACCCCAGGAACCAAAGGGAGGGAGAAACAGTTTGTCACAGCTTTGTGGAAAGCTGCCCTTTATTGCGAGTTTCATAACTTGGAGCACTGCCAGTTAGATATTTTTGGCATGAGGGATAGCCTCAAATGCTGACTCCTCACTATGCACGGCCTCATATTCCAGGTTGCTGCCTCTGAAATGTCCTCTCAATCTCTTCCTGAAATGGACTTGACTCCAAACCTTCCAGCAACAGGGTGAACTAATGCTATAGAACCCATCCTCAATATGCTTGATAATGAACTTAATTTTTTATTATTTATTATTTATTATTTATTGTTTATTGTTTATTGTTTATTGTTTATTGTTTATTGTTTATTGTTTATTGTTTATTGTTTATTGTTTATTGTTTATTGTTTATTGTTTATTGTTTATTGTTTATTGTTTATTGTTTATTGTTTATTGTTTATTGTTTATTGTTTATTGTTTATTGTTTATTGTTTATTGTTTATTGTTTATTGTTTATTGTTTATTATTTATTGTTTATTATTTATTGTTTATTATTTATTATTTATTATTTATTATTTATTATTTATTATTTATTATTTATTATTTATTATTTATTATTTATTATTTATTATTTATTATTTATTATTTATTATTTATTATTTATTATTTATTATTTATTATTTATTATTTATTATTTATTATTTATTATTTATTATTTATTATTTATTATTTATTATTTATTATTTATTATTTATTATTTATTATTTATTATTTATTATTTATTATTTATTATTTATTAATTAGATTTGTATGCCGCTCCTCTCCGCAGACTCAGGGCGGCTAACAGCAGTAAAAAAGACAAATATAACAAATCTAATATAAAAAGTAATTTTAAAAACCCCAATTTAAGAGACCAATCATACAAACAGACATACCATGCATAAATTTTATAGGCCTAGGTGGAAGGGAATATCTCAATTCCCCCATGCCTGACGACAGAGGTGGGTTTTAAGGAGCTTACGAAAGGCAAGGAGGGTGGGGGCAACCCTGATATCCGAGGGGAGTTGGTTCCAGAGGGTTGGGGCCACCACAGAGAAGGCTCTTCCCCTGGGTCCCGCCAAATGACATTGTTTAGTTGACGGGACCCAGAGAAGGCCAACTCTGTGGGACCTAACCGGTCGCTGGGATTCGTGCGGCAGAAGACGGTCCCGGAGATATTCTGGTCCGATGCCATGAAGGGCCAGATAATGAAGGTTGCCGCCTTAATGAGGACCAGAAGAAGGCTGGTTCTAGGGAGTGCGTACCATCATACACACCTTGTATGGGTTGTGAGGGCACTTAACCTGAGGGCTATGTGCAATTTTAAGGATGCTGTCTGCCACCTTATGGGATGAGGGCTGTTTCAGCCATAAGTTGCCAAATGGGTCAGAGTCCCGATTGCCTTCTTTTCCAGAACTCTGCCTGTGGCTGAACACTAGTAGAGCCAAATTGATAAGGCAGCTCTGGCTCTGATAGCTGGTGTGTAGCATTTTTACCACTATCTAGATGGCTGCCATTTTCAGTTAGTGACCAACCATAAGCTCCTCCTTGGGCTTCTGTCCAGTGACCACCAGACTCCTCCGGTGAGGCCTCCACATATGATCTTCTGGACAATTTTCAAGATCCCCATGGATAATTGCTGGGCCACTGTGTGACACAGAATGCTGGACTTGATGGACTTTGGCCTGATTCAGCATGGCTCTTCTTATGTTCTTATGATGGTTGCAGGATCCCAAGGTCATGTGATCACAATTTTTTAACTTTCTGTCAAGAAAAATCAACACAGAAGCCAAATTAATTTAACAACTGCAGTGGGCCACTTAGCTACCAAGGCAAGAAAGATTGTAAAATGGATCAAAACTCATTTTGACACATTTCTGCTTGTAGGGGCATGCGTAAGCACACCATCGTGCCTACCTTACCTGTCATACTGTCCTATTGTCCTCATTTATCTGTACTTACTTACTTTATTTATTTATTTATTCATTCATTCATTCATTCATTCATTTATTTATTAGATTTGTATGCCGCCCCTCTCCGAAGATTCGAGGCGGCTAACAACAATAAAAAAGACAATGTAAACAGATCTAATATTGAAAATAATCTAAAAAACCCCCCAATTTAAAGAACCAATCATAAATATAAGCATACCATGTATAAATTCTATAAGCCTAGGGGGGGAGGGAAAATTTCAATTCCCCCATGCCTGACGACAGAGGTGGGTTTTAAGGAGCTTGCAAAAGGCCAGGAGGGTGGGGGCAACTCTGATATCTGGGGGGAGTTGGTTCCAGAGACTCAGGGCCACCACAGAGAAGATTCTTCCCCTGGGTCCCGCCAGACGACATTGTTTAGTCAACGTGACCCGGAGAAGACCTACTCTGTGGGACCTAACTGGTCGCTTTGATTCGTGCGGCAGAAGGTGGTCCCAGAGATATTCTGGTCCGATGCCATGAAGGGCTTTATAGGTCATAACCAACACTTTGAATTGTGACCGGAAATCGATCGGCAACCAATGCAGACTGCGGAGTGTTGGAGTAACATGGGCATGTTTAGGAAAGCCCATGATAGCTCTCGCAGCTGTATTCTGCACGATCTGAAGTTTCCGAACACTTTTCAAAGGTAGCCCCATGTAGAGAGCATTACAGTAGTTGAACCTCGAGGTGATGAGGGTATGAGTGACTGTGAGCAGTGAGTCCTGGTCCAGGTAGGGCTGCAACTGGTGCACCAGGCGAACTTGGGCAAACTTTGCTTATGTTTATGTTTATACCTATACCTACTACCTTGTACATGTTTGACAAACAATTAAAATAAATAAATAATATCTTATTTATCAGAAATTTTGGGCTGAATTGTGGTTGTAAGTCAAAGGCTATCTGTATGCCCATATTTTGAGCTAATACATTTTTTCTTATTAGTAATAACAAATTATAATTACAAAAAACCCCCATTAATATGTTTTGTTTTGGCATATCTTTCTTTTTAGCTCACTCCTCTTATGATAGATATGAATAGATGGATGGATAAATGGATGGATAGATGCATGGATGGATGGAGAGACAGATAATAACTCTTTATTGCAAGACACATTTGGAAGAAAAAATATTTTACTCTGCTTCTGGACAGATCGCTTCTCTAATGTTAACTTACTGCCTCGGTGCCTGAGGCACTCCGCAGGAATCAAAATTATGTTGTATAGCCTGAAATAGTGTTTCATGATTTTCTGACTTCCCAAAAGCAGAGGAATGTGTATCATATTCTACAAAGTTCTCTATATAAGTCCTGAAAAGCAAGCTGGTGTCATTCTCAAAGCAGACTAGGTTCAAATAAAATATCTTCTCTGCATTCACTGAATCATTATGGATGAGTTCTTTTTCCACACAATGAATCATATCTAGTTCTTGAGATTTTTTTTTTTGAAGAGGATAAAGTCTTTTTCAAAACTTCCACTTGATAGATGCTTAGGTTGAAGATATATACAAGAAAATAATTTCTCAGAAGTGGAGATAGTTATGATGGGGATGGGGAGGCCTTTTTTAAATCTTTAAATATTTTAAATTTGTCAGATTATTTATGATTTGTTTCCATGTGTTGTGAGCTGCCCCGAGTCTTCGGAGAGGGGCGGCATACAAATCTAAGTAATAAATAAAATAAATAAATAAAAATCTTGACCTGAGGTTCACTCTGGTTTCTATCTTCCAGGTGCTATCTCCATGGTAGGGGGGCTGCATGACAGCTCTGGGAAGCCTGCTGGGCCAGAGCTCTCAGTCGCACTTTGGGGAGCAAACAGGTTGTAACCTGATGCCTGGGATGTGAGAGCTTGCTACTATGATCGACTATCAGTGTGGGTGCATGCCGATGATGTCAGACAGCCGTGCATCTTGCTGGAACAGCTAAGAAACAGCTATCCAAAAGCCTCTACTGATTAACCCAATGAAGAGATTGGATGAAAATTAACCCCTGGGATGTGGCGTGGGTAGTATAAAGGTAGTGGGAAGCACAGAGTAGGCAGCTCTGACAAAAATTACACTTTGCCATTAATAGTGTTTGTCAGTTTGTGCCAAAGTAAAGGAACAAGTAAAGGAACTTATTACAAGCCAGGATTGTCTGTGGACTCTTTATTTCTCTATTGGAATCTATCTATCTATCTATCTATCTATCTATCTATCTATCTATCTATCTATCTATCTATCTATCTATCTATCTGTCTGTTCTGCCTGGGTGCCCCCAGACTTCAACACCAACTGAAAAAAGCAGCCAGACATGCTGGTAAAAGCAAAGGCACTTTATAGTTGGAAAAACAAACACAGATAAAAACCTGTTCTTCCCAACAGACAGGCTATGAGGCTTCACAGCAGAGTCATGACGGCCAGACAATACAGCAGACTACTTGCTGGCACACACACCACTGTAGAGAATAAGACCCACGTCTTTCCCCCCAAGGTTTCAGCCTTCAGGGCCACAAGCCAGAGTCAGAAACGCCAAAGATCACAGCCAGGTCCCAGGACTCCCAAAGATAATACTCCACAATACAGGAAGGGTGGGTCTGCCTTTTCAGCCTTTCTGGGGAGAACCACACCCAAACCCAGCTGTTGCCTATTTAGGGCTGGAAATACCTGGCTAATTGTCCCCTTCGTTGTGCTGCTCTTCTCTGCCTGAGATCGATGATGGCTTGTGCATTTTCATCCAAGGATTCCAGGCTGCTTGCTGGAGAGAGCTCCACCCCGGGGGACTCAGGCTGTTCTCCCTCTCCCTCGGCCTGATATTCCTCCTCCCCGTCTGCCTGGGCCTCCTCCTCCTCCTCCTGTTCCTCATCCTCCCCCTCTGAGCATGGAGCCGGCAGAGGTTCAGCCGTTCTCTGAGGAGCCTCATACGGAATCACAACACTATCTATCTATCCATCCATCCATCCATCCATCCATCCTTCCTTCCTTCCTTCCTTCCTTCCTTTCCTCCCTCCCTCCCTCCCTCCCTCCATTTGATTTATTGGATTTGATTTATTGGATTTATATGCCGCCCCTCTCCGCAAACTCCATCCCTCCCTCCCTCGATACATTCATCCCTCCCTCCCTCCATCCATGCATCCCTCCATGCATCCATGCATCCATGCATCCCTCCCTCCATCCATCTATGATATCTATGATATCTATGATATCTATGATATCTATGATATCTATGATATCTATGATATCTATGATATCTATGATATCTATGATCTCTCTCTCTCTCTCTCTCTCTCTCTATCTATCTATCTATCTATCTATCTATCTATCTATCTATCTATCTATCTTACTTTATATGTAACTCAAGGCGGCAAACATACATAATATTCTTTCCTCCTATTGGCCACAATAGCTCTGTGATATGGCCTGTTCCCTGGGCTGAGAGAAAGAGTGACTAATTCAAAGTCACACAGCTACTATTCCTTCCCTCTTCCCACTACCCACTTCCTGTTTCCTGTTTCCTGCTTCCTGCTTCCCCCTTCCTTTCCTCTCCTCTCCTCTCTTCTCTGAGCTATAGCATCTAAAACATTAATTTTAGGGCAGGTGTACAAACCTAATGTTAATATTACAGTAGTTTGATTGATGACATGATGCTTCGTAGGCATGAAATGTAATAATAGACTCTTTCTGTTATGGTGCCTGGAAGGGAACATCTCGCACTTTGAAACTGACTGCCATTTACAGCAAAAGAAGGTGAGGAAGGGGAGTGAGAAAGCTTAATGAGATGCCACTAAATGTTAATCTTACAGTAATTCTATGACTTTTTTTTTTAACAGAAGCTCATATCACAGGAAGTTTGCTTCACCAGTTACTCATTGTAGAATGAAATGGCAGAGAAGTCAGAGAATCTATTTTTTTCCCCTTGAAAACGTCTCTAATTAATTTATAAAATGATTGTGAGGAAAAAAACTTAGATGGGATATGTACAGTGATGGGCTCCTACGGGTACAGTCGGGTATGTAGAACCGATAGAAAAATTTTGTTCAGCTACGCAGAACCGGTAGAAAAGATTCGATTTTTTTTCTTTTTTTCCCTTCTAGGCTCTGAGTATATTTTTCCTATTGCAGTAAATGAGGTTGAATGTGTATAATTTAGAAGAGCTCTGTGTGTATGTGATTTTCCGGTTCCGGGTTGAGCGGTGTGGAGATGGTGGGTCTGTCGCTCTCCTGAGACTACAGTGAAAAATCGTCGGGAATGAGCCAATCCAGCTTCGAAATGTCCCGAAGTCGGTCTTTTGTCTTGTCCCCCGTTGAAGCAGCCAGAGACTGAGTGTTTTCGCTGCTGCTGGGGACGCTGGGGAGCGTTGGAGGCTGCAGGCTGCAGTGCCGATCAGCTGAGGCGCGGAAGATGGCGGCCGCGCCTGAACGCTGAGCGAAAAATGCCGAAGGAGAGGAGAGAGGAGAGAAGCTGTGAAGGTGGAGAGCCGGACTGAGCCGAGCTTCCTGGCGCGGCACTGGTGAGTGAGAGTGACCAGTGCCGGGGCGGTGGAGGCGAGGTTCGAGGGTCGACGGAAAGGAGGGAGCGGAGAGAGCGGAGCGGAGCGGAGACCAGCGCTGGAACTGAGGCGACCCTGCCTGCTCGTGAGACCAAAGCCGCTGATGATCCGGGCCGGTGGGAGCGACCTGCAGTCGGTGGTGGAGGGCACCTGAGAAGATATGGTGGGCGAGGAATATCCAGAAACAACACCCCCCCCTGTATGGCACCAATGGGTGAGAGCTGCTGGTGCCAAGGGGGGGGGGACAAAATGGAATGAAAGAGACAGACGCCCAGTATGAGTGCTTACAGAGACCTGAAGAACTAGAGGGGGGTGAGAACTATGGAACTTGCTGCCAGAACCATCATGGCCAATTAGACTGGGGTTATTGTTTATCGTTTAATCCCAGTTCTTGTCATCAACTGTCACCCCCACCCCCACCATTTTTCACTTTTTTCCCCCCATCTCCTCAACTACTACTAAGACCATAGAAGAACTGTGCCCCTAGTGGCAAGACCATAGACTATAGTAAAAACAGCAAACTTTAAGACTCTGACTATATGGAAGATCTATAGAGGATTCGGACCTGGATTGGTTGATTGGCTGATGATTGTTATTAATTAAGATCTGATTTCGTATTATATATTTTTATACTATTTTATTAACTTTTTAACTTTTTATCTTATTAACTTATTTATAAGGATAATTTTAATGTTTTAGTGCTTTAATTTTTATTATCGCTATTTTATACTGTTACTGATTTAATTGTTTTTTAATATATTTGGGGGGGCTAAGTAATGGATGACTGGGATAAATATGCCTGTGGGTATGAATGGAATAATTGGTATAACTGGGTTGGGGGAGGGGGTTATGGTATGGATGAGTTGACTGATAGTGGTGTGAATGATAGATTTGGCCCACCTGACGCTCGGGAGACAGGAGAGGAAGGGGCACCGATCTCTGGGGTGGCAGAGGGTCGGAATATCCCTGTGTTGCTGGGGAGAGGCAGATATGGTGGGGGCCACAGAGCTAGCCGTTCCAGGGGAACGAGGGACTGTTGCTTATTAACAGTCCCATGTTCCGGCTCTGTGAGCCCAATCTTGGGTACTGGTGATGAGTGTAACTCTGGCCCTGGACTCAGGTTGCTGCTGCTTAATGCCAGGTCGGTGGTAAATAAAGCTCTCCTCATCCGGGATCTGATCCTGGATGAGGAGGCCGACCTGGCTTGTATTACTGAAACCTGGCTGGGCCCGGAGGGAGGTGTCCCTCTCTCTGAAATTTGCCCAGCCGGGTTTCAGATATGGCACCAACCTCGACCCCAGGGAAGGGGGTGAGGAGTGGCTATTATAGCCAGGAAGAGCCTTTGCCTGCATAGACTCATTGCTCCGGAAATTGCAGGTTGCGAGTCTCTCTTGCTGAAGTTGGACTTAGGGGTTCAGGTGGGCTTATTTCTCACGTAATTGCCTCCCAGCGTGTCAAAAGCCCTGCCTGTGCTACTCGAGGAGGTAGCCGGGTTGGCGGTGGAGTTCCCCGGACTCATTGTCCTGGGGGACTTCAATCTGCCGTCACTCGGCGAAACCTCTGGGCTGGCACAGGAGTTCATGGCCACCATGACAGCCATGGACCTGACTCAAGTAATACAGGGTCTGACTCACGAGGGAGGGCACGCACCTGACATGGTATTCCTTTCCGAGCAATTGAGAAATGGTCTGAGACTAAGGGGCTTAGAAGCATTGCCTTTGTCATGGTCACACCATTTTCTACTACGGCTTGACTTCCTGGCTCCAGTCCTTCCCCGCAGGGAGGCGGAACCAATGAAGATGTTCCACCCCAGACACCTGATGGACCCAGAGGGCTTTCAGACGGTGCTTGGGGTTATTCCAGAGGCGCTCATCCACAGTTCGGCGGAGTCTCTTGCGGAGGCCTGGAATACGGCTGCTGCAGGGGCTCTAGACCGGATTGCGCCTTTGCGACCTCTCCGTGGTGCTAGACCCCGTAGAGCTCCATGGTTCAACGAGGAGCTTCAGGAGTTGAAACGCCAAAAGAGACGTCTAGAGAAGTGATGGAGGAAGAGCAGGTCTGAATCTGATCGAACACTTGTAAGAGCTTTTATTAAGACTTACAAAGTGGCGCTCAAGGCGGCAAGATGCGCGTACCATGCCGCCTTGATTGCATCAGCGGAATCCCGTCCGGCCGCTCTGTTTAGGGTAACCCGCTCCCTTCTTAATCAGGGGGGAGTCGGGGAGCCCTTGCAGAGTAGTGCCGAGGAGTTTAACACGTTTTTCGCTGATAAAGTCGCTCAGATCCGGGCTGACCTCGACTCCAATTGTAAAACAGAGTCGACTGACAACGAGTCAGTCGAGGTGACTGGGGAACGTACTTGTCCACTTGTCTGGGAAGAGTTTCATCTGGTGACACCTGATGAAGTGGACAAGGCCATTGGAGCTGTGAGTTCTGCCACCTGTCTACTGGATCCGTGTCCCTCCTGGTTGGTCTCGGCCAGCAGGGAGGTGACACGGAGCTGGGCCCAGGAGATTACCAACACTTCCTTGGGGAGGGGAGTTTTTCCAATACTCTATAAAGAAGTGCTCATGCGCCCCCTCCTCAAGAAGCCTTCCCTGGACCCAGCCGTACTTAACAACTATCGTCCAGTCTCCAACCTTCCCTTTATGGGGAAGGTTGTCGAGAAGGTGGTGGCACTCCAGCTCCAGCGGTCCTTGGAAGAAGCCGATTATCTAGGTCCCCGACAGTCGGGTTTCAGGCCCGGTTACAGCACGGAAACCGCTTTGGTCGCGTTGATGGATGATCTCTGGCAGGCCCGGGACAGGGGTTTATCCTCTGTCCTGGTGCTCCTCGATCTCTCAGCGGCTTTCGATACCATCGACCATGGTATCCTTCTGCACCGGTTGGAGGGGTTGGGGGTGGGAGGCACTGTTCTCCAGTGGTTCTCCTCCTACCTCTCTGGCCGGTCGCAGTCGGTGTTAGTGGGGGGTCAGAGGTCGACTCCGAGGTCTCTCCCTTGTGGGGTGCCTCAGGGGTCGGTCCTCTCCCCCTTGCTATTTAACATCTACATGAAACCGCTGGGGGAGATCATCCAAGGACATGGGGTGAGGTATCATCAATATGCCGATGATACCCAGCTTTACATCTCCACCCCATGCCCAGTCAACGAAGCGGTGGAAGTGATGTGCCGGTGCCTGGAGGTTGTTGGGGCCTGGATGGGTGTCAACAGACTCAAACTCAACCCGGATAAGACGGAGTGGCTGTGGGTTCTGCCTCCCAAGGAAAATTCCATCTGTCCGTCCATTACCCTGGGGGGGGGAATTATTGACCCCCTCAGAGAGGGTCCGCAACTTGGGCGTCCTCCTCGATCCACAGCTCACATTAGAAAACCATCTCTCAGCTGTGGCGAGGGGGGCGTTTGCTCAGGTTCGCCTGGTGCACCAGTTGCGGCCCGATCTGGACCGGGACTCATTGCTCAGAGTCACTCATGCCCTCATCACCTCGAGGTTCGATTACTGTAATGCTCTCTACATGGGGCTACCCTTGAAAAGTGTTCGGAAACTCCAGATCGTGCAGAATGCAGCTGCGAGAGCAGTCATGGGCTTACCCAGGTATGCCCATGTTTCACCATCACTCCGCAGTCTGCATTGGCTGCCGATCAATTTCCGGTCACAATTCAAAGTGTTGGTTATCACCTTTAAAGCCCTTCATGGCATCGAACCAGAATATCTCCGAGACCGCCTCCTGCCGCACGAATCCCAGCGACCGATTAGGTCCCACAGAATGGGCCTTCTCCGGGTCCCGTCAACTAAACAATGTTGGTTGGCGGGCCCCAGGGGAAGAGCCTTCTCTGTGGCGGCACCGGCTCTCTGGAACCAACTCCCCCTGGAGATTAGAACTGCCCCTACTCTTCCTGCCTTCCGTAAACTCCTTAAGACCCACCTTTGCCGTCAGGCATGGGGAAATTAAACATCTCCCCTGGGCACATTTAATTTATACATGGTATGCTTGTGTGTGTCTGTTATTACATGGGGTTTTTCTTAAATCTTTAAATATTTTAATTAATTGGATTTTGTGACTGTTTCACTTGTTGTGAGCCGCCCCGAGTCTTCGGAGAGGTGCGGCATGCAAGTCCAAATAATAAATAAATAAATAAATACAGTTTAAATAGTAAATTATTTATTTATTAATTAGATTTGTATGCCGCCCCTCTCCGCAGACTCGGGGTGGCTAACAACAATAGTGAAACAACATATAACAAATCTAATATTTAAAATAATTTCAAAAACCTTAGTTTTAAAAAAACCAAACATACACACAAACATACCATGCATAAATTGTATAGGCCTAGGGGGAAGGGCATATCTCAGTTCCCCCATGCCTGACGACAGAGGTGGGTTTTAAGGAGCTTTCGAAAGGCAAGGAGGGTGGGGGAAATTCTGATCTCTGGGGAGAGTTGGTTCCAGAGGGTCGGGGCCGCCACAGAAAAGGTTCTTCCCCTGGGTCCCGCCAAATGACATTGTTTAGTCGATGGGACCCGGAGAAGGCCAACTCTGTGGGACCTAACTGGTCGCTGGGATTCGTGCGGCAGAAGGCGGTCCCAGAGATATTCTGGTCCGATGCCATGAAGGGCTTTATAGGTCATAACCAACACTTTGAATTGTGACCGGAAACTGGTCGGCAACCAATGCAGACTGCGGAGTGATGGTGTAACATGGGCATGTTTAGGGAAGCCCATGATTGCTCTCGCAGCTGCATTCTGCACGATCTGAAGTTTCCGAACACTTTTCAGAGGTAGCCCCATGTAGAGAGCTTATGTATATTTTTGTGTGCCTGTGTGTAATATATATGTACACGTAGGGCATATATACATAGAATTAAATAGTATCAATATGGAGAAAACAATAGTATTTTCTTTTACATGTCTTAATCACCTGAAAATATGGTGGTCACTTTGAATCTGTCATGAAACTTTAAAACTTTCTGTTTTAGCTTTCTGTGATTTACTTCATAATTTCCTTCCTAATTTTAATTATCTGTTTGAATCTTCTCCTATACCTTTCTTTCATTTCCATCATAAGCCTAGTAAAGCATCTTTGATTTTTTAACCATTTACTTTTGTGGTCTTCTACTTCAATTTTTAAATTGCAGCACCACAACTTGTTTAAAGGTATGCTGATAGCATCTCATATGTGAATTTCCATGTTTTTATGTGGATTTCCATCAACCTATCTTTTTACCAAAATCAAAGTATTTTTGTTGTGCAGTTATGTCTGAAAGACTTTAAAGCTTGGATTGACTCATCAAGTCATCCCAACTTGCCATTAGTTTTTTTGAGATTACTGGGTGTCAGGAACAGAGGAAAAACTATGTGTATCGTGGCATGTTGCAAACTCTGTGAACTTCATAAAAATAATTCTAGACTTTTTAAAAAATCAAGCAAGCAAGCGAACAAAAAATACATTCAAAGGGGGAAAACTTTGTTAAATTTATAAACAATCCAGGCATATTATCAAAGATCTATCAGATTTGTAGCACCTCTGCTGAAATTACTCTAAAATATTATGGAAAGTATCACCACAGGGGAAAAAAAATATATGCTCAGAGATGATATGCTTATGTGGGAAAAATAAGTGTGCCAAGCAATCTTAAGAGGAATTCTTGTTTGAATCATTGGACCAAGAGCATCAAATTACTTGAAGCCATTAAGGAAAGCAGTCTTGAAAGAGTGCTCATGGATATTGCTTTTGTAAAATCATTAAAACATGCAAGGCTTCTTAGCAGATCCCACCTGAAGCTCCTTATTCTGTTATAATAGCCTGGATTCTTTTTTTTTTGGGGGGGGGGAGATAACTATTTCAGATAATCTTTTTGTTAGTGAACAAGTGACTTGACAGAACACTTTGATGCAGAAATGAAAGCTATCTTTTCTTCTTCTTTTTCTTTATCAGTCAAGATAATTCATTTATGGAAACACAAAGCAGTCAGTCCCCATGTTATTCTCATATACCATAGTACCTCTTACAAACGCCTCTACTTATGAACTTTTCTAGATAAGAACCGAGTGTTCAAGATTTTTTTGCCTCTTCTCAAGAACCATTTTCCTCTTACAAACCCGACCCATTGAAACTGTAACTGGAAAAGGTGGGGAGAAGCCTCTGTGGGGCCTCTCTAGGAATCTCCTGGGAGGAAACAGGGCTGGAAAATTTAATTTAATTTATTAGATTTGTATGCTGCCCCTCTCCGGAGACTTGGAGCAACAATAACAACAATAACAACAATGTAAACAAATCTAACACATTTAAAAAATATCTAAAAACCCATTATTAAAACCATACAACACATACCATACATAAATAATATAAACCCAGGGGCTCAATTTCCCCATGCCTGACAACATAGGTGGGTCTTCAGTAACTTATGAAAGGCAAGGAGGGTGGGCATGGTTCTGATCTCCGGAGGGAGTTGATTCCAGAGGGCTGGGGCCACCACAGAGAAGGCTATTCCCATGGGGCCCGCCAAATGACATTGTTTAGTTGACAGGACCTGGAGAAGGCCAACTCTGTGGGACCTAATCGGTCACTGGGATTCTTGCAGCAGAAGACGATTCCAAAGATATTCTGGTCCAATGCCATGTAGGGGTTATAGGTCATTACCTATAGGAAAGGTGGGGAGAAGCTTCCGTGGGGCCTCTCTAGGAATCTCCTGGGAGGAAACAGGAAGTCCACCCTCCCTGTGGTTTCCCCAATTGCACTCATTATTTGCTTTTACATTGATTCCTATGGGAAAAATGGCTTCTTCTTACAAATTTTTCTACTTAAGAACTGCTACCGTTGTGGTTGCATGAGCAGCTCTGCGTGACCGGCGAGTGGGACCATACACCTGCATGAGATTTGGCTTCTGCGCATGCACAGGAAGTGAAATCTCATGCGAGGATGCTCACAGGGGATGTTGTCCAAGGGGTCATGATGGGTCAGACACAACCTCGCAACTAACAACAAAAACAAACAAATATTCTGTCTTTTCTTCTTTGTTAATACTGTGCAAACTCCCAGCTCAACAAAATCTAGGACACATCAAGAAGTCTCTTGATTCCTTCTCTGGCATGCACTGTGAAATTTTACACATTAATCACCAAGTTTGGAAAACACTCTTGGTCAGAAGCTCCATTCAGCATCACCTATTGTGCAAACTGTAAAGAACCACACTGACAAGAACTCTGAATGACATTGATGCAAAGCAAAATTGACCTTTTGTGTCAATCTTCAAAGGAGCCAATGTGGTCTTTGACCAAAACAAAGCAGTGCGATGTTTTGGTCAAAGTGCTGTTGAAAGAAAGCACCCTTTCAAAGTTATATAGAGGTCGTAACACCTGCATAAAGGGAGTGATGATTAGAAAATAGGAGCAAATAGGAGGAAAGAAAGCAAAGGGACTGGAGCTTTGATATCATGCAGTTAGGTTTGCTGTAATATTTTGAAGAAATTTATGAAGAAGGTACGTGGTTGATCTGTGGCTAAGACTCTGAGCTTGTTAATCAAAAGGTCAGCAGTTCAATGGTTTGAAAGCCTAGTGCCACATAACAGGGTGAGCCCGTTACTACTACTACTACTACTACTACTACTACTACTACTACTACTACTTTTTCTTCTTCTTCTTCTTCTTCTTCCTCTTCTTCTTCTTATTATTATTATTAATTAGATTTGTATGCCGCCCGTCTCCATAGACTTGGGGCGGCTTACAGCAACGAGTCTTCGGAGAGGGGCGGCATACAAATCTAAATAATAAATAAATAAATAAATAATAAATGATAAAAACAATATATAATGACAAATCTAATAGTTAGACTCTAAAATAACAATAATACATTTAAAAAGAAACCCCAATATATAAAAAACATACATACAGTCATATCATACACAGAAAACTACATAGGCAGGGAAAGATGTTTCAGTTCCCCCATGCTTGATGACAGAGGTGGGTTTTAAGGAGTTTACGAAAGGCAATGAGGGTGGGGGCAGTTCTAATATCTGGAGGGAGCTGATTACAGAGGGTCAGAGCCACCACAGAGAAGGCTCTTCCTCTGGGTCCCACCAAACGACATTGTTTAGTTGACGGGACCCGGAGGAGATCAACTCTGTGGGACCTAACCGGTCGCTGGGATTCATGCGGCAGAAGGTGGTCTCGTAGATACCCTGGTCCGGTGCCATGAAGAGCTTGTCCCAGCTTCTGCCAATCTAGCAGTTCAAAAGCAGGTAAAAATGCAAGTGAGAAAAATAGGAGTCACCTTTGGTGGGAAGGTAACAGCTTTCTGTGCACCTTTGACATTAAGTCGTGCCGGCCATATAACCATAGAGAGGTCTTCAAACAGTCCTGGCTATTTGGCTTTGCAATGGAGATGAGCACCTCCCCCTAGAGTCAGGAACAACTAACACATATGTTCGAGAGGGATCTTTACCTTTGCTGTTTTTGAAGAAATGTAGGAGTTTTACTGAATCGGGTGATTATCTTGTATGTCCCCTGGAACAAGAATGGATGTATCATTCCTCGGTATTCCTATGAATTAAAGTAGATAGAATATTACTAATGCTGGGGAGAAAAAAATCTCTTGAATTATTTTCACACCTTCATTCAGCTATATTTTATATTATAATTAAACATTTTCAACTTTAAAACTTGGATAAGGAGCATTGATGATAGTAGCTTGCTGGGTTTTTTTTTTTGTTTTGCTACTGAAATCAATGGAAACAAATATATGTATTTTCCGCCATCAATTATCATATTTTGATTTTCATCTAACAGGCTATCTTAGTACTCTAGTTACCAACAAACTTAAATGAAGGCTGTGGGAATTTGAACTGGAACTAACTATAATGCTTCAAAGACATGCTGAACAACTTTAATGTTTATTTCCGTTTCTTTTTGCAGCCCTCTGTTTATATTCTCATTTTCTTTCTTAAGCAGTCGATTAAGAACTAACTTCATGCTGTTGCCCCTACTGTTTTCTTAGCCAATATGCTAGTATTAAATCCTCTTCCATTTAATTACTGACTTTGCGGAATATTCTGCTTAGCCTATCTTCTGTTTTAACTGGAAGAATTTCTAAATTAAATTGGAATAGCATCATTTGTAATTTATTCCTATTTTCAGTTTGCATCTTTTTCTCTCTGGGTTACAAACCAAGGCACATATACTCGTGGGAATGTTGATATGGTTGCAGCTCAATGCAGATCCTTTCTGTGTGCAGCTTTTAAATTAATATGAATTTCTCACATATTCTCTGAAACAGACTGCTCTGTAATTATAGTATGGTGTTAACCTCCAGGCATATTCAACTACTGGGAGATAAACACCTAATGATTTTATTAACACAGCAGCAAACAATAACTGTAACTGGTCTGCTTAACTCTGAGACCTACTGCAAGGCAGAACATCAGATCGGAAGTGTTCGGAAACTTCAGATCGTGCAGAATGCAGCTGTGAGAGCAGTCATGGGCTTACCTAGGTATGCCCATGTTTCACCATCACTCCGCAGTCTGCATTGGCTGCCGATCAATTTCCGGTCACAATTCAAAGTGTTGGTTATGACCTTTAAAGCCCTTCATGGCATCGGACCAGAATACCGCCGAGACCGCCTCCTGCCGCACGAATCCCAGCGACCGATTAGGTCCCACAGAGTGGGACTTCTCCGGGTCCCGTCAACTAAACAGTGTCGATTGGCGGGCCCCAGGGGAAGAGCCTTCTCTGTGGCGGCACCGGCTCTCTGGAACCAACTCCCCCCGGAGATTAGAACTGCCCCTACTCTACCTGCCTTCTGTAAACTCCTTAAAACCCACCTTTGCCATCAGGCATGGGGGAACTAAGACATCTCCCCCTGGGCATGTTTAAATTGTGTATGGTATGCTTGTGAGTGTGTATGTACTATATGGGGTTTTCTTTTTAAATCTTAAATGTTTTAAATGTATTCAGATTATTTATGATTTGTTTTTCTCTGCTGTGAGCCGCCCCGAGTCCTCGGAGAGGGGCGGCATACAAATCTAAATAATAAATAAATAATAAATAAATAAAATCACATACAGTTATCGTAGTCCCTAGAGCCTGTTCCTTAAAGGTATCATCATTAGTGATGGGCGAACCCAACGGTGTTCGGGTTCGGCAAGTTCAGACGAATTTTACGCAAAATTCGGCCGAACCCGAACCAAACCCGAACATGAACCCGAATGGGGAATCCCACCAAGAGATTCCAGGGGCGGAGCTTTGATGTCATGTATACCGGCAAGTTGCTAAGGATGCCAAGGTGATCACTTCCTGGATTCCATGGAATCCAGGAAGTGATCACCTTGGCGTCCTTAGCAACCTACCGGTGATGTCAAGGCTCCGCCCCCGGAATCTCTTGGTGGGAAGGATTCCCAAGCTCCTTCAAAGGGAGGTCTTCACGTAAAAATAAACATTGTTATTTTTACGAAAAAGGATGCCGCAGTGGCGCTGCAAGCGAAGGGCAGTCCTTTCACATAAAAATAACAATGCTTATTTTTACGTGAAGACCTCCCTTTACGTGAAGACCTCCCTCCCATTTTTACGTGAAGATCTTCCTGGAATCCAGGAAGTGATCACCTTGGCGTCCTTAGCAACCTGCCGCTGACGTCAAAGCTCCGAATGCTGAATGCGACCCCAAACTTTGCCCAAACTTAAAAAAAAATTCAGGTTCGTGTTCGGCATACCGAACACCGCAAAATTCGGTACGGACACGAATTGTATGGGTTCGGTTCGCCCATCACTAATCATAATATATTTACGTATTTCACCCTTTTTAGCTTTGCATTATGATTAATCCAAGAAGTTGTCTTGATTTAGAAGTGATTCTGATACATAATCAGATACATAAACCCATGCCACAGTGCTTATAGTTCTCTGACAAATTTATAATACATTATCTCCAAGTACATGGGTCAACACTTATTGGTTGTAGGTGTTATACTGCAGGGAGTTTGTCAGTACTATATACCCCACCGGTTGGGTTTGTCAATATATGAACTAACCAGCAATGCATGTTTAGAGAATTTAGCATAATGTTGCTTTAACCCTGCTGTTCTGTTCAGGTCGTATGTGACCCGAAACCAAGTTTGAGTCCCTGTAAAACATTTTCCCTGCATATCTGAAACTTGAAATTCCATGAGTTTTCATCATTTCAGGGGTTCTCTCTATGAGAATTTTTTTTTGGGGGGTGGGGGGTTTCTTTCTTGCTGAAAAAAAAAACCTCCCTAATGTTATGTTCCCGGGTCTATTTGACCCGGACTGCAAATTGATCATTTTAGGTACTTATATTTGGTCTTTTTGAAAGCTTTTTTCACCTGGAAACAGGTTTGAACATTTCTGCACACAATGATATGAAAATTGAAATGAAAAAAGTAAATCTTATTGGTTTATTTCGTGGATATAATGCATGCCCCCCCCCGTTTTTGTGATTTTTTGTCAATTTTTCCAGTTCAATTTTTTCAATTTTTCCAGTTCAATTTTCATATCATTATGTTCAGAAATGTTCAAGCTACCAATCCCACACCAACTTTAATAAAATAGAATGGATTTTGCAAGCAAAACTATCCATAAATTGAAAAAATTCACAAAAACGGGGGGGCATGCAATATATCCGCAAAATAAACCAATAAGATTTACTTTTTTCATTTCAATTTTCATATCATTGTGTGCAGAAATGTTCAGACTACTTTCCAAGTGAAAAAAGTTTTCAAATTGACCAAACATAAGCATTTCAAATGAAGAGGTTTTGGTCCGGGTCGTATGTGACCCGAACATAACATTAGGAAGTTTTTTCGAACAGAACAGCAGGGTTAAAGGCTAGTACTGCAATTAGCTATAAAAGGGAGTCAGATGTGTTCCTCTCTTGTTATTGCTTGCTATTGCTGCTATTGTTCTATATTGCTCTCTTGGCTAGTTTTGTCTATGTGACTATACTATAGATTTGTTGGGGGCTAATATTGTGGTCTATGTAATTTAAATGCAAGTAATACTTACGGTATTGTATAGATCTGTGTGTTCTGCAGGAAATAAATATTGTAGAATTATATATGTGTACAGAACTGTGTGTTCTGATATCTGGTTTGTATATGACTGTTGATATACATGTGTATGAATTGGATTGTTTACTGACTATTCTATTGAATATATGTATATAATATTTATGCTCTACTTATATTAGTCTGGTTTATTGGCTGAATATCGACCACTGCCACATCTACTCTCTATAGGTTTGTCCTAGGAATATTATACATAATCCCTAAGCATTCTAACAGAGTTTATCCTGTGTAGATGGGTACAGAGATCAACTTGAAGAAGGAATACAAAAACTGTTAAACAGAATCACCTAGAGATGGTGGCAAATAAATAAAATCAACTTAAACCTCTGGAGCCTGTGGATGGTGAAAAACAGCCCCAACAGACCTACTGGATGTTTGGAAACAAACTTCTGGTAGGCCCATTGGATCATTTTTTGCCCTTCCCAGGCTTCAGGAAAACCTCTGGTGCCTTGGGATGGCATAAAATAGGCCAATGGGCCTACTACTGGTTTAGAAATGAACTTCTGGTATGTCCATTGGGCCTGCTTTTCACCATCCACAGGGTCTGGAGCCTCTGGAGGCCCCACGCCCAAGCCCTTTTAGCACCAGAGTAAAAAAAGATTCACCATCATTCTCATAGTCTCTTAAAAACATCATCTTTCTCATTCTAAACTACTGCTTTTCAAATAGTGGGATGTTCTTTGGCTCATGGTAAGTTTGTAATGCCAACAGGGTCTTCCTCAGAATATTCCTTGTTGCCTCTGAATATACTTCTGTATAAAATTAACAATTTCTACACCCCCATCTCTTTGATGCAGCCATGACAGTGATCGTCCTATCTTCTTCTTGGGTGCTTTGGGTGCTTTGGTCATAGGTAAAGCTACAACTTCTGCACCTGTGGCAATTTTCTCTCAGGTTCCCAGTTAGCTTAAATTCTGAAGGAGGTTTAAAAGGCTCTGTTCTTCCACTCTTCCCTGGGGTGGCTGTCACATTGTCTCCCAGGCTGCCTGCTCTGGATCTTGTGTTTGGATATTGGCCTAAAGGCCCTTGAACCAGAATAGCAATAGCATTTATTGCTCACAGTCACTCATGCCCTCATCACCTCGAGGCTCGACTACTGTAATGCTCTCTACATGGGGCTACCTTTGAAAAGTGTTTGGAAACTTCAGATCGTGCAGAATGCAGCTGCAAGAGCAATCATGGGCTTCCCTAAATATGCCCATGTTACACCAACACTCCGCAGTCTGCATTGGTTGCCGATCAGTTTCCGGTCACAATTCAAAGTGTTGGTTATGACCTATAAAGCCCTTCATGGCACTGGACCAGATTATCTCCGGGACCGCCTTCTGCCGCACGAATCCCAGCGACCAGTTAGGTCCCACAGTGGGCCTTCTCCAGGTCCCATCAACTAAAAAATGTCGTTTGGCGGGACCCAGGGGAAGAGCCTTCTCTGTGGCGGCCCCGGCCCTCTGGAACCAACTCCCCCCAGAGATTAGAATAGCCCCCACCCTTCTTGCCTTTCATAAGCTTCTTAAAACCGACCTCTGTCGTCAGGCATGGGAGAACTGAGATATTCTTTCCCCCTGGGCTTCTACAATTTATGTATGGTATGTTTGTATGTATGATTGGTTTTAAAATAAGGGTTTTTAGCTGTTTTATTGGATTGTCGCATGTTGTTTTTACCACTGTTATTAGCCGCCCCGAGTCTATGGAGAGGGGCAGCATACAAATCCAATAAATAAATAAATAAAATAAATTTAGACTTATATACCACTTCACAGTGCTTTACAGCCCTCTCTAAGCAGTTTACAGGGAGTAAGCATATTGCCCCCAATAACCTGGATCCTCATTTTACCAACCTTGGAAGGATGGAAGGCTGAGTCAACCTTGAGCCTACTGAGATTCGATCTGCCAAACTGCTGGGAGATAGTGATCCGTAGAAGTAGTTTGCAGTACTGCACTCTAACCACTTCACCACCGAGTCTCCTAACAGAAACTGCAGCCAAGCAAGTTAGCATGTTAGCAAATAAACAATTGTAAATTAGCTGATTAAAGCTTAAGTGCTACTGCAGCCCAGAAGCTTCCAGCAAAATGAGCAACCGTATTTGTTTATTAAAGGTGTAATAACAAGCATCACATTACTTCAGAGCATTTGAAGCTTCTAAAGATCTCAAACCTGACAATTTTAAGATGAATCATGGTGGGGAAATCTGGGAGTTTAAGTCCACATATATAAAAGTTGACAAGTTTGAGAAATACTGCTGTAAGTGTGTAAGGGGGGAGATGAAAGACAACAGACATGAGAAAAGATGCACTCTTCAGAGAAAAGAAACAGAATTCCCGTTATGTTGCCATGCACTAAAAAGGGCTTGTTATCAGTGGATTATTATTTTGGGGAAAATAAGTGTGTGTGAGTGAGTGTGTGCGTGCATGCGTGTTTGTATCTGTCTAGCTTAACCTAAGGCTTAACATAGTCTGGAGGACAGAAGGAAAAGGGGGGACATGATCAAAACATTTAAATATGTTAAAGGGTTAAATAAGGTCCAGGAGGGAAGTGTTTTTAATAGGAAAGTGAACACAAGAACAAGGGGACACAATCTGAAGTTAGTTGGGGGAAAGATCAAAAGCAAAATGAGAAAATATTATTTTACTGAAAGAGTAGTAGATCCTTGGAACAAACTTCCAGCAGACGTGGTAGATAAATCCACAGTAACTGAATTTAAACATGCCTGGGATAAACATATATCCATCCTAAGATAAAATACAGGAAATAGTATAAGGGCAGACTAGATGGATTATGAGGTCTTTTTCTGCCATCAGTCTTCTATGTTTCTATGTTTCTAAATATGACCAAGGCAGTTACTGTAACTAAACTACAAGACTGGACTGGACTGGACTGGCTAGACTGAACTGGACTGGAATGGAATGGAATGGAATGGACTGGACTGGACTGGACTGGAATGGACTGGAATGGAATAGAATAGAATAGAATTCTTTATTGGCCAAGTGTGATTGGACACACAAGGAATTTACCTTTGGTGCATATGCTTTCAGTGTACATAGAAAGACACGATACATTGCCTACCCTTCCCACACCACTCCTTTTTGGCACCTGAACCAAAAAAAGGTTCACCATCACTGCATTAGGGTAAGAGTAGTTAGGCTTTGGTCTGACAAGATTGATGTCAGCTAAGACCAAGAACAATGCAGAGCAATTCATTCAGAATTCAGTTCTTTATTTGCTTACACATAATACACAGAATCTTGCCAGATTAAGCTTGAAGATGACTCACATTATTGAAATGCTTCTCCAACTTTTCCTGTAATCACATCTGGAAAAAAATACACTTTTTTTAGTTTCAAAGGTTTCTCTATACTAATTTTCAACATTTTCCTTTATTCTTTTGGAACTGCCATAATTATCTAGGGCAGGGGCAGGCAAAGTTGACTCTTCTATGTCTTCAACTCCCAGAATTCCTGAACCAATCATGCCAGGTCAGGAATTCTGGGAGTTGAAGTCCACATGACATAGAAGAGCCAACTTTGCCTACCCTTGATCTAGGGGAAAGGAAAAAGAAATGTTTGTTTAACTCTTAGGAAGCTTTCAGCTTCTATCACCCACCAAATGATGAGCCAGAAATAATCTTACACATTCCTTATGTGTTTCTGACCTCTTAGGAAACTCTCTCTTGGTGAATTGAGCCTATTTCTTGATGAAAGACAGATTATGCTGTCATCATAACCTTCTATCAAATTCACACCAAATAATATTTTACTGGTTACACCAATTAGTCAAGGCAATTTATCAAAAGTAGCCCTTTCTAGTGAACTGTTTTCAAAACTGTGTAACTGATCCTGAATGTCATATCAAAACCTTCCAATTCGTACTTGAAAGTTCAGATTAAACCCTTTTATTTCAGTTAGGCTTTGGCCAAACTAGAAATGTGCTTCAAATTCACTCTTTGGAAATTGCTTTGAAGGACAGGTTACCCAGACGCTTAATTGGAGGCAGTATATTATAGAGGGAGGCATAAATTCACTGACTCATAACAAGAACAGATCGTTACTTATCTGTCCCAATGGGCTAGTGATAAATGATGAAACTAATGATTAAGCAAACCATCATAATATCAATAACAGCATATGCAGGACATAAGAGGAAATTACTTTGCTTCATTTACTTAACAAGTAAAGTTTACTTTTAATGACCTGAAGTCATTAACATCTAGTTAAACAGTCAAGGTTCTAATAGACTTTCATACACTGCATCAAGGCTACATCAAAAAGCCTGTTTCAGATTAAATCAATATAACAGTTTTTAGCTTCCTTACAATCGCTGAGGAAATAATTATGACCCTTGCTTTAAAGAAATAGGGAAAAAGATGTTTCATAAGAATATGCATTCATATTTATATTTTTACTTCGACCAAAAAGCATTTCAGCTACAGTTTATAGCAACAAAACATGCATCATAATAAAGTTCAAAGAGGAATTAGATTTTAAAACCTAAGGGGAAGAATTTGAAAGACACATTGCATTATCCATTCGATAGGGCCATGTCAATGGTCACTTGATGTCAAGAACAGAAATTAAACTTTAACTCAAGGTTCCAGAAGAAATTGATGTAGCTCTGTGAGTTACTATGGGCAAAAAAGTTAATTCTAGTAAAGCCAATTTTGTATCACTAGAGTTTTACCTCTTTGATTAGAGCACTTGGACATTTGTTCTTAGCTAAAACTACTCTGTACAGTATACATACGTGCACAAATTAATTTAATGCCAATGTTATATTTTTCTCTTTCTGTAATATTGCATGTGGAACCTTCTTGGAACTACTGAAATGTCTGTGTTGCAATCACAGTAAAGGGGTACCTCTACTCAGTGAATGGCTACCAAAATTTTTATTACCACACTGTGGGCATGGCTTATGTATTTTCTTTCAACATCTTTCAGTGCAAATTGGGTGCTCTGGGGTGGAGCTCCATTTTTGCTACCCCACTGCAGCCCACCCCTGCCTCTACATAAGAACACCTCTACTTACAAACTTTTCTAGATAAGAACCGGGTGTTCAAGATTTTTTTTTGCCTCTTCTCAAGAACCATTTTCCACTTACAAACCTGAGCCTCTGAAATTGTAACTGGAAAAGGCAGGGAGAAGCCTCTGTGGGGCCTCTCTAGGAATCTCCTGGCAGGAAATAGGGCCGGAAAAGGCAGGGAGAAACCTCTGTGGGGCCTCTCTAGGAATCTCCTGGGAGGAAACAGGGCGGGAAAAGGTGGGGAGAAGCCTTCATGGGCCTTCTCTAGCAATCTCCTATGAATTAACAGGGCCTCCACCCTCCCTGTGGTTTCCCCAATCGCACACATTATTTACATTGATTCCTATGGGAAAAATTGGTTCTTCTTACAAACATTTCTACTTAAGAACCTGGTCATGGAACGAATTAAGTTTGTAGGTAGAGGTACCACTGTACTGATGATAACCCCTCATTTCAATGCTGAGCTACAAATATTCTCTTTTATTGAGACTGAGAATCTCCATAGGCATTTCCCACTATTGCAAACTCCCAAATAGACTTTATTTTTCAATGGTGAAATTTGACATAAACCAAATCAGTGTTTGACTTTGTGGTCTACATGCTAAGCATTGGCAACCTCAATATTTAATATCAGTATTTTAAATATAATGTGAATCTGTCAAACATTCTCTTCTCTTTTCTTAAAAGGCTGATTTTGCATTATATAAATTCACTCAGCTTATTTTACTGACTAAGGATTAAAATTTTAACTGATTGCTGGATCCCAGGAGCTATTATCTAATTGGATCTTCAATATTGACAAAACAAAGTACTTCTTCCTGCATAATTAATGTATGGAATTCATTGCCACAAGACATATAGTGTTCATTAGCAGAAGTGACATTTTGAAAAGCCGGTTTTTTACAATATAGGTGTATTTTTAACTATTATTCATCACATTTAGGAAATATTAGGGACCGAATCAAAGATCACCATGCACTGGGAACAAATAGCAAATTATTTTGGCCATGTATGGAGACAAATTACCTCCTTGCTTCTCAATCGTTTGGCTAAGTTCAAGTTATAGACCATGTAATTCAAATGTGCCATCCATCATACAGCTAAGCAGGGTTAAGTATTTTGTGCAAAAACAGCCAGAGAGGTCACAAATTAAGACCCATATTACACATGCATAATTTCACTCCATAGTTCAATATTTAAGTTTCAATCAAGAAAGCCAAAATCTCTGATTTGGGCATCTGTTGCTGGATAGATCCATCCTACAATTCAGAGGAGAGGCCAAAAACCTATTGACACACACAAGCCTTCTCTGGATCAGATTCCTCCTGATGTTAATTTTTTTACAATCCAAATAATGTTAAATGCCAGCCTTGCTGATGACGCATCGGAAGCATGGCATATCCAAAAGACAAAACAGTTCAGGGAAGACTGCAATTCACATAAAAAACCAATATGTGACAGACAACATCCCACTGTTTTGTCTCATGAGGAAGCCTTTTTATTTGTTGGATTGATTTATTCTGCACCAGGGAGATGCAGCGATTGCCAAATTTTAAAGTGGTATTACTTGGCAGTAGATATGTCACATGCTAATTTACTGGGTATACCTATCAGCTATTCAGCATACTGCACAGAGAAAAATAGCTGAATGTGCACGAAGGTTTGAATTCCTTGGAATGATGATGGTATTTTTGCTTAAGATATATTGTTGAGGTTGGTTTTGTAATGGCTGTTTTCACATACGAGTTGCCATTTAGGATTAGACAACTCAAGCAGTTTGCAGAACAGAACAGAACAGAACAACAGAGTTGGAAGGGACCTTGGAGATCTTCTTGTCCAGCCCCGTGCTTAGGCAGGAAATGAGCCGGGGTGGCGCAGCAGGTAGAGTGCTGTACTGCAGGCCACTGAAGCTGATTTGTAGATCTGAAGGTCAGCGGTTCAAATCTCATCACCGGCTCAAGGTTGACTCAGCCTTCCATCCTTCTGAGGTGGGTAAAATGAGGACCCGGATTGTGGGGGCAATAGCCTAGCTCTGTTAAAAAAGTGCTATTGCTAACATGTTGTAAGCTGCCCTAAGTCTAAGGAGAAGGGCGGCATAAAAATTGAATAAATAAATAAGTAAGTAAGTAGGTAGGTAGGTAGGTAGGTAGGTAGGTAGGTAGGTAGGTAGGTAGGTAAGTAAATAAACAAACAAACAAACAAACAAACAAACAAACAAACAAATAAATACCCTACACCAGTGTTTCCCAACCTTGGCAATTTGAAGATATTTGGACTTCAACTCCCAGGCTGGGGAATTCTGGGAGTTGAAGTCCAGATATCTTCAAGTTGCCAAGGTTGGGAAACACTGCCCTACACCACTTAAGACAAATGATTATCCAATATCTTCTTAAAAACCTCCAGCTTTGGAGCACCCGCAACTTCTAGAGGGAATTTGTTTCACTGATTATTTGTTCTGTCAGGAAGTTTCTACTTAGTTCTAAGCTGCTTCTCTCCATGATAGTTTCCACCCATTGTTTCTTGTCCTACCTCAGGTGCTTTGGAGAATAACTTGACTCTCTCTACTTTGTGGCATCCCCTGAGATACTGGAACACTGCTATCGTGTCTCCCCTAGTCCTTCTTTTCATTAAACTAGACATACACTGTGCCTGCAACCATCATTTATATGTTTTAGCCTCCAGTCCCCTAATCATCTTTCTTGTTCTTCTTTGCATTCTTTCTAGAGTCTCAACATCTTTTTTTCCTGGACTTAATACAATTTAATTGCTCATGGAAATAGCTTCAACACCCAGCATCTGCTTGTGATGTAGCAGAATGAAGCCTTATGTTTTAGTTTTGAGCATAACATCAAGAAGAGACATACAACCTATAACAAAGGAATGTTCATAAAACTATACATTAAAAATTACATCTGCTGCCAGTGGAGATAAAATCAAGGTTAACTGCGAGGAAATGTAATGAAAACCTAGAAATGTGGAACTTGTGAAACAGTAGATAAACATAGAAGATAAGATAGTAGATAAACAACTCCTCATACCTTATAAACAACACCTCATTACCAGAACCAGAAGAAAGCTATTACAGGCCAAGGGAACAGGTAACAGTAATTGGAAAATAACTACTTCAAATCAAATATTATTATTGCCAGATCTGTCTTAAATGTTGACAGGAAGCATGATAAAATAATTCCTTTTTGCTTTATTAAATTAAGGCATCTGTTCCACTTGCAATATCAATTGATATCCATATATCGCCATTAACCTAAATTTAAACTGGGAATTACAGCTAGAAGGTGGCTTCTAAACGATGTTAGTAAATCACAGCTCCTCAGGTATTTAAGTCCTTATTCAGCACTTGGATTAGCTTGGCAGAAGACTGAGATTCAGGTAGATTAGAATCTTTATTGCAAATAAGAAAGCAACATTAGAAACATAGAAGACTGACGGCAGAAAAAGACCTCATGGTCCATCTAGTCTGCCCTTATACTATTTCCTGTATTTTATCTTACAATGGATATATGTTTATCCCAGGCATGTTTAAATTCAGTTACTGTGGATTTACCAACCATGTCTGCTGGAAGTTTATTCCAAAGATCTACTACTCTTTCAGTAAAATAATATTTTCTCATGTTGCCTTTGATCATTCCCCCAACTAACTTCAGATTGTGTCCCCTTGTTCTTGTGTTCACTTTCCTATTAAAAACACTTCCCTCCTGAACCTTATTTAACCCTTTAACATATTTAAATGTTTTGATCATGTCCCCCCTTTTCCTTCTGTCCTCCAGACTATACAGATTGAGTTCATTAAGTCTTTCCTGATACGTTTTATGCTTAAGACCTTCCACCATTCTTGTAGCCCGTCTTTGGGCCCGTTCAATTTTGTCAATATCTTTTTGTAGGTGAGGTCTCCAGAACTGAACACAGTACTCCAAATGTGGTCTCACCAGCGCTCTATATAAGGGGATCACGATCTTCCTCTTCCTGCTTGTTATACCTCTAGCTATGCAGCCAAGCATCCTACTTGCTTTTCCTACCGCCCGACCACACTGCTCACCCATTTTCAGAAATCACTACCCCTAAATCCTTCTCTTCTGAAGTTTTTGCTAACACAGAACCCCCAATGCAATACTGAGACTGAGGATTTCTTTTCCCCAACTGCATTATTTTACATTTGGAAACATTAAACTGCAGTTTCCATTGCTTTGACCATTTATCTAGTAAAGCTAAATCATTTACCATATTACAGACCCCTCCAGGAATATCAACCCTATTGCACACTTTAGACTGCCCTACTGCAAAGGAAGTATTTTGGAGTCTGGATATCTACAGTATGTTCAAACTCAAGTTCTTCTTTCTTCCGAAATTAATGGATGCTTGGTTGTTGTGGGTGGCTGAGATATGTTTACATATAGTTATGGCTCGCTTCCTATCGTCTTCAGCGTCCAGGAGGTTACTTGCCTGTAGAAAAATGCGAAATTTGGACATGTAAGACATCCATGGTTCCGTGTCTGGGTTGTAGAAAGCTGGCGGGTGAGCCATGACTGAGCTCATGGTTGTTCAGCGGGAGTTCAACCACCTCATCGCCACTGTTAAATCAATGCACCAGAGACTGCTGCAGTATTAACGGTTTTATTTCAGAAGACATTACGTAGAACGGTTCTCTCTAACAATCAACTCCTAACAAGGGCAACGGCTAATCCGTTGCCCTATTTATACCTTTTCTTAATGCGGGAACTTTTTCTGACAACTGTTTATTTTGGCGGCATTCTAAACCAAGCTGCGTCTTAACCAATCAGTGATTTTCCCTTATTTCTTTTAAATGAACATAACAGTGTTCTCTAGCATGGGAACAACTATATCACATCTTGATGTCTTTAGGCCATACATCTGAGCTAAAGTAGCCTGGAGGACTTCCCTCTTTGTACTTAGCCACACAAAGTCTTATGACCTTCAATACCTTTGGGCCAGCAGTTGGTTGCTCCCGGTTCGGACCACTTCTTAGAACTGGTAGTGGCAGTGGCAGGAGGCTCCACCTACTCACCCAGCCAGGATAATTCTGCACATACAAACCGGTAGCAAACTAATTCAGAACCCACTACTGCTTTGGGCCTTAAACACCTGGTTATTCCCAAGAGCCCGCTTAGAAAATGATTTTTGGAAATGAATGTTCTGTGATTTATTTTTCATTGTCTTGTGCTCCTGTGGATTTTATGTTTATTAGTTCTTTTCTTTTCTTTTTTAATCCTATATGAGCTTCAATGATCAATGGTCCCAGAAATTTCCTGACAGTTAGAACAATTAATCAATAGAATAGCTTGCCTCCAGAAGTTGTGAGTGCTCCAACACTGGAAGTTTTTAAGAAGAAGTTGGATAATCATTTGTCCAACAGGGGTTTGGACTAGAAGACCTTCAAGGTCCCTTCCAACTTTTTGTTGTTGTCGTTGTTGTTATTATTATTATTATTATTATTATTATTATTATTATTACTACTACTACTACTACTACTACTACTACTACTACTACCACCTTTTTCTTCTTCCATACAGTCTTGAAAAGCTTGGTCAGCAAGCAGGATGTGATCACATAGAATGAAAGATTTAAATTTGTCCTCGGTTATTCCGTTGTACTCTGGTCTATTTATCGTATTTTACATTATATTCCTTGTTTTTATGCCCTGACAAATTGTAAGTTGCCCAGAGTTTCCTTTTGTGAATTGGGTAGCCCTATAAATCCAACAAACAAACGAATAATATACAAATAAATCTTACTTATCAAAATCTAAACCAGCTTGTCAGCCTTTGACAAGCCAGTAATTTTTCACAATAGAATCAGTGAGCAAAGAGTCAAAGACTTGTTGAAATGATTAGTGGATGTTTCTCTTACACAGAGCTCAGGATTTTGTAGGCAGTGGAGACTCCAGAATCATGATCCAATTCACAAAAAGCAGAATCTGTTTACTCCTCTGTTCCAGACAGATAAAAGGGAAAATTTGTCAAATAAATTATTCACTAAAAAAAAAAAAAATCAACTTGCTTTTGTAGTAAATAGCCTAGAGGAACTGAAAAGGCAAGGAAAGCAGACAAGCCACAAAACCTAATTTGAAATCTACTTTGAAGTCTGGAATCTCCTACCAGGAAGCACACACACACATACACACACACAAACAAACACACAGACACATGACTGTGAAGCATAAAAAAATGGCTGATATGAATCAATGCAAAATAAAAATTAACTGAAATGTTAATAAGCAACAGATCCAAAATAATTACCAGTACTGGAAGTTTCTATTTATTACTATGTCAATATCCTGTAGATGTAGGTATTAAATAGATTTCTATCTATATAAATAGTAGAGTATTTGCCAGAAAAAGAACATACATTCACAATACATTCATCATGGTAGAAAAACATATATAATTTCCTAAATGTATTGCAATTCATGGAATATTTTTACTTACTTTCAGCAATTTATTTATTTATTGTTAGAGTTGGAAGGGACCATGCGGGTCATCAAGTCCAACCCCCTGCCTAAGCAGGAACCCTATAGCATCCTAGCCAAATGACAGTCCAATTTCCTCTTAAAAATGTCCAGAGTATTGGAGTTTACAACGTCCGCTGGTAGGTTGTTCCACTGGCTGATCGTTCTGACCGTCAGGAAGTTCTTCCTTATTTCCAGGTTGAATTTCTCCTTGGTCAGCTTCCAGCCATTGTTCCTCGTCTGGCCCTCCGGTGCCCTGGAGAATAAAGTGATCCCCTCCTCTCTCAATTGCTTCAAATATTTTATTTTATTAATTATTTGTTATTTAGATTTGTAGGCCGCCCCTCTCTGTTACATGGTTTTCCAAATCTTATTACACATCCAATTTCCATTTGCTAGTTAGCACCTACCCCTGTCCTTGAAAAATGAAATATTAAAAAGGCAGAATATTATATACAAAAATAGAAATGGAGAAACATATTTTCAGGCAGGAAACAGATTCACTCTTAGTAGCACCCATCTTTGCCAATGGGCCATCAAAGGATGACCCAGCTAACTCATCCTTTTGTTAATAGCCTGGACCTGAGGACCTGAGGATAGAACAAGAAGCAATAGGTAGAAACTAGACAAGGAGAGAAGCAACTTAGAACTAAGGAGAAATTTCCTGACGGTTAGAACAGTTAATCAGTGGAACAGCTTGCCTCCGGAAGTTATGAAAGATCTAACACTGGAAGTTTTTAAGAAGATGTTGGATAACCATTGGTCTGAAATAGTGTAGGGTTTCCTGCTCAAGCAGGGGTTTGGACTAGAAAGATAGAAAGATAGAAACATAGAAGTCTGAAGGCAGAAAAAGACCTCATGGTCCATCTGCCCTTAGAAAAAGACCATCCATGGTCTGCCCTTATACTATTTTCTGTATTTTATCTTAGGATGGATATATGTTTATCCCAGGCTTGTTTAAATTCAGTTACTGTGGATTTATCTACCACGTCTGCTGGAAGTTTGTTCCAAGGATCTACTACTCTTTCAGTAAGACCTCCAAGGTCCCTTCCAACTTCTTCTTGTTGTTGTTGATTCATTCACATGTCTTCAGAAATGTTAAATTGATCCTAACATGATGTTTCTTCAGAGAAGAAGCAAGCAAAAGGATCTGTGCATTTGAGTTAAATTCTCAGCTAAAACAAGCTGATAGTTTTGCTACATACTTTTTTTTTAACTGTACTTTATCAGGCTGAGCTGCAAAACTGCTACCAAGGGCAAGAAAGGAGTCACAGGATCTGAAATTTCCATAGGAAATATGACTGTGAAAAGTGAAAAGTAGCTTATTATGGTATATTTGACCATCTATATTTTGAATCCTTTCATTGACACACTTTTTTTTTACAATCTTCAGCATTCACTTGGATTATTTTTAGATTCCAAGAGCATCAAAACCTGCTCCTGTAGCCCTTGTCCCACTTCCCATCATAATAGTCCGTTTGTACGTATTGATTTTAAAATTCAGCTTGAATAAGTAAGATTTTATATTTCTATAAAGTGAAGGCATTTATTATAGGCCAAAGTATACAAAGGCGAGTACAAGTGCACTAGAGTGCCTTCCGTCCCCTGTCCTATTGCTCTCCTATATCTCCTATACCTTTCTTCTATTCCTATATCTCTTCTTCTATTCTTTCATTGATATGTTCTATTCCTATATCTTCTTTTCTATTCTTTCTTAGATATATTTTACTATGAGTATCTCCTCTATAACCTTCATCATGTATTTTACTATGTGTATATAGATATATACCCACTAAAACCCTCATTGTGTATTGGACTAAGTAAGTAAGTAAGTAAGTAAGTAAGTAAGTAAGTAAGTAAGTAAGTAAGTACGTAAGTACGTAAGTACGTAAGTACGTAAGTACGTAAGTAAGTAAGTAAGTACGTAAGTACGTAAGTACGTAAGTACGTACGTAAGTAAGTAAGTGAGTAAGTGAGTAAGTGAGTAAGTGAGTAAGTGAGTAAGTGAGTAAGTGAGTAAGTAAGTAAATATTTCTTCTATTGTCTGTCACAGGGGTAGGTTCCTCCCGGTTTGGACCGGTTAGTCTGACCCTGTAGCCACTTGCTGGTGATGTCATGATGACATCACCAAATTGGATTGAAGAATTATTCAGTATTTTGATATTGCAAATAGAAAAATGGTGCAGCCCCTTCCTGTTCTCCCCACAGACACAACATATTCTTGAACTGCAGTGTTTAATCTGTAAATTTCCTAAACAGACCACACAAAACTGAAATGTTCTCCTGTCAAAAGGGTTCTTTTCCCCCACTGTTGACACTCAAATTAATATACAAGGAGAAACTTCCTAACGATAGGGATATTTAACCAGTGGAACAGCTTGTCTTCAGAAGTTGTGGGTGCTCCATCAATGGAGATTTTTTAAGAAGAGACTGGACAGTCACTTGTCTGAAATGCTATGAGGTCTCCTGCTTGGAGCTGGACTATAAGACATCAAAGCATAGTTCCCTCTAAGCTGAGCAGTGAGCAATCGCTCACTTAAAAATCATCATCAACTCAGAGTTTTCCAAACCTGCCCAGAAGCCGAGAGGGAAAGAGTGAGAGGGAAGGAGAGAGAGAGGAAGAGAGAGAAACAGATAGAAAAAAGAGAGGAAGGAAAAGAGAAAGAAAAAGAATGGGAGTAAGGAAGAGAGAAAGAAAATCAAAATCTAGTTTGAAACTAGCTCAACTATTTAAGTGGCATTTTGATATTGATAGAGTTGCCCTATTATGAGCTCACTGTTATAGACACACAGTACAGTATTTTATTTTGAAATTCTCTGAGGCAAAACGGTGGGTTTTTTATTTATTTGTTTGTTTGTTTATTTATTATTTCTGTGCCACCCAATCCCGAAGGGACTGCCACTATACTTTTCCGCCCCCCCCAAAAAAAAATTTTTTTAGGGAACACTGCCTCCAAGGTCCCTTCCAGCTCTATTCTGAATACCAATCAGAAATATCCATGAAGTAACTCAGAAAATCAGCAGAAATCTTCTCTTGAACCTTAGAATCTCTTTTCTATATTACATATCTAACATTGCCTCCTGACCATTTTATGGCTTAAGATCAACAGAGTCACTCTTTCTTGATGGAAAATAAAATGTTTTCATCTACCTCCAGTGTAATTGTTTATGTAGCTTACAGCTACCTAAGTGAGAAAAGACAGTATGGTCACAAATCACAGGAGTAAAGTTTCAAGAGGACCAATAAGGCAACTTCGCCATTTGCGTTACAGGCTGTTGATAAATCTCCCAGATATTTTCTCTTAAAAAAAAAAACATTTTGTTGAGGTAATAAATGCTCCGGGACTTGGACAAATTTCAAGGGCAGACAGAGAGATCTGAGATGGCTGTAAAAGCTCTTTCACTTGCTATATTATTGCCATAAGCCAAACCCAACAGAAAAGAACATTTTAAAAAGTAATATGTTTAAAATCTTGGTATTATTGAAGGGAGGTTCTCTCTCAGAAGTAGAATAGGCTTATGGTCTGAATTATGAGCTCTTTCTTGCTAGTCCAACTTCCTGAGTGTCCTGAATATTTTTTTAAATGAAATAACATTTATGTGTTTCCGTCTTTGACCAACATTACAAATAAAAGGAAGAAAGTAGAATCTTGCAGCAAACCCAGGATTATGATTACCAAGAAATTATCATAAAAGAAGAGAAGAAGACAGTCAAGTCAACATTTTCCTCCATTGTATGGTCTGGTACAGTATTTGGCAAATGGATTTTGAGGGAGGAGTTAACATTGTTTTAAAATAATGAATATCTGTATAACTCTCAAATATGTAAATTGGGAAAGTAAAGAGTATGCTGGGAAGTCATAGCACCCTCAGAAGATGTGAATAAGAGTTTCGATCTTGCTAGAACCACAAGAGCAAAGTCTCATAGAAGGAGATTCATAAAATCTATTTGCCAATATTGTATGGAAGGGAAAAACATTTATTTATTTGTTTGTTTGTTTGTTTGTTTGTTTGTTTGTTTGTTTGTTTGTTTGTTCGTTCATTCATTCATTTGTTTATTGTTAGAGTTGAAAGGGACCATGAAGGCCATCGAGCTCAACCCCCTGCCCAAGCAGGAACCCTATAGTACACCAGTCAAGTGGCAGTTCAATCTTCTCTTTAAAATGTCCAGAGTGTTGGAGTTCACAACGTCCGCTGGTAGGTTGTTCCATTGGTTGATCGCTCTGACCATCAGGAAGTTCCTCCTTATCTCCATGTTGAATCTCACCTTGGTCAGCTTCCAGCCGTTCTTCCTCGTCCGGCCCTCTGGTGCCCTGAAGAATAAAGTGATCCCCTCCTCTTGGTGACATCCCCTCATATACTTGTAGACTGCTATCATGTCCGCTCTGGCCCTCCTTTTCTCTAGGCTATCCATGCCCAGTTCCCTCAGTCTCTCTTCATAAGTTCAAGTTGGCTCTAGGGGAAAAAAACCCCTCTATTTAGGGTTAGAGGCAATGCCCCCACTGGGGGGGGCACACAGTGGGGATAGTATGTTTCTGCACTATTTATTGAATACTTAATAGTTTGATGTTTTTTTTTTAACTGTCCTTCCTTTTCTAGTACCTTAATTGGAACAGAATTTAAAAAAGAAGGGGGGAAAATGAAGTAAAGCAAGTTTTAATAATACCCAGTATTTTCCTCTTCAGCTAATATATTGATTATAAATCTTAATGGGATGTATGAGCTTTCATATTTCATCAATGTCTGGAGTAAAATTTGTTAAAGAAATCTTAAAGTCAGCATAATATTCAGCCTGTTTCAATATTTAGTCTTTGTAGTAATGAGTGCTGAAAATCCATTTGCACAAGGACAAGTCAAAGGAAGCATATCAAGACCTTCAATGTATTTTCACTTAAAAGTTTATATTCTGTACCAACTTTTAATCCAAACATCTTCTATTTTTTTTAAGTGTAACAATATGGCATTGTACAAATACATACATTTATACATTCATGTTGGGAGCAACGAAGCACTTCTGGGTTGAGAGGGTTAACCAGTGATATCACCATTATTATTATTATTATTATTATTATTATTATTATTATTATTTATTCGATTTGTATGCCGCCCCTCTCCGAAGACTCGGGGCGGCTCACAACATGTAACAACAAATCATAAATAATCCAACAGTTTTTAAAATGTTTAAAGATTTAAGAGACCCCATATACTAACAGACATACACACACGCATACCATATATAAATTAAACACAGGGGTCAACTCCTTAGACCCTCCTTTCATGTCCTATTAAGTTGCCCACTGAAGTTGTACCCTTCTATCTATTTGTGGTCACCTGCTTTCATACTACTGGGTCAGGAGCTGGAGCAAATGATGGGATTTCATGCCATCACAACTGGGCAATTGGATTTCAAATTCAAGCCAGCCAGTTGTCAGTCCAGCATCCTAACTACATGAGCCATCACACTGTTTCAATATCTCTACCTCTTTGCTTAATGAAATTGAATTGATTTCATTAAACTGGTAGTTCATGGGATCCCAAATCTTTGATTGTTTGGGTACCAATGACATCTAAAGCAAAAGAGGACTTAAGGACTGTCCTTTTCTCATCATTTAGTACCATTTATTTATTTATTATTTATTTATTAATTAGATTTGTATGCCGCCCCTCTCCGTAAGACTCGGGGCAGCTAACAACAATAAAAAGACAATATGAACAAATATAATATTAAAAGTAATGTAAAAAACCCCAATTTAAGAAACTAATCATACATACAGACATACCATGCATAAATTTTATAAGCCTAGGGGGAAGGGAATATCTCAATTCCCCCATGCCTGACGACAGAGGTGGATTTTAAGGAGCTTACAAAAGGCAAGAAGGATGGGGGCAACTCTGATATCTGGGGGGAGTTGGTTCCAGAGGGTCGGGGCCGCCACAGAGAAGGCTCTTCCCCTGGGTCCCGCCAAACAACATTGTTTAGTCGACGGGACCCAGAGAAGGCCAACCATGCTGCTATTTTCCCTAAGTAGCAGGCTCATTCTTTTATTTTCTCCTTGGAACTATATTTTTGTTGTTTTTAGCTTTAATTGCAAGCCTGACTTCCTTTTGTGATTTAGCTTTTCTGATTGTTTTTCTGTACACATTAGCTACTTCCTCATATGCTTCCTTGGGGATTATACTCATCTTCCATTTCTTAAGTGTGTCTCTTTTAACTCTAAGTTCAGTCAAAAGTCCCCTGTGGTCTCCTAAGCCACATTTCATTTTCCCCCCCTTCTCATTGGAATGATACACAGTTTTACTTCCATTATTTTCTTTTTTTGAGAAAGTTCAAATTCTCCTTTCTGTTATTCAACAAGTATACAATGAACTTCAATTCTCATACAATATTCATAGATTCGTCAATGACTTACTAAAGAGCAAAGATCTGGTTTGCATAGTATACTTGTGTTCTTAAATTAAATCTATAGGCCATGGTCTTCAAAAGATGTTCCCATACATATTGATCTCTCAGTTGTGGTCAGTTTTGTCTCGCAAAATGTTTCTTAGCAAGTTAGACAAAGTAGAGAGTAAAATATAAGGATTAGTAGTATCCATGTATCATGCACCATTCCCTGCTAACTCAGAACCACAGTATTTTTTTTTCCTCTGGGTTGATTTCATTTATTCATTTCTCAATCACAAATCAATCTTAGTGTATAACTATGCTCAATAATAGAAATAACTGGGTAATAATAAGAGGACACATTTCTATCCATCCATCCATCCATCCACCCACCCGCCCGCCCGCCCGCCCATCTATCTATCTATTTATCTATTTATCTACCTACCTACCTACCTACCTACCTACCTATCTATCTATCTATCTATCTATCTATCTATCTATCTATCTATCTATCTATCTATCTATCTATCTATCTATCTATCTGTAAAGTATGTATAAAAATAAAATCCTGCTAAAATAGAATACAACAATGGGCAGAAATATAAACAAGTTCCATCACTCATACTACTCTATGCAAGCTTGGATCTAAAATCCAGATACTTTTATTTTTGTCTTCTTACTAATTAGAAGGTATACGCAGTATATTGACACAAGATGCTTTCAAAAGATTCATATTTAAAAACATAACTTTTGAAGAAGTAATTACCTTTTTGTTAGGGTTAGATTGTTTCTTTCATCTCAAAGTACAAAAGTCTTAATATTACTTCACTGAGCCTATAAGCATAACACAGAAGAAAGATCTAAATGCTATCAAGCCTCCTAATAATGGAGTTAGGTAACGGAAGGTAGGTTTTGATTGAAAGAAGGAATCTCCAAATTAATATTATTCAAATAAATCCATTCAAATTAGGACTTCTATTCTTGTCATTGTTTTCTTGAGGGCAAAAATCAATTTCCACATCTACCCAGTTTTTGTACTGAATTGATAATAGTTGCCATCCTTAGATGACATGTACAAAATATCTGCTGTTTTTATGTCTTCAGATATGTTATTCAACCATTTCAATATTACTGTGATGTCATGTTGGACAATGGGTGGTAATTTCTACAATGCCTTATCTATTATTATTTTATTATTATTATTATTTATTGGATTTGTATGCCGCCCCTCTCCGCAGACTCTACTTATACCTATCAATGGATATTTTTTTAAAAAAATCAGCAAAGTTGAATAAAGTTTCACGATTACCAATTTTCCCTTAAAAAATAAATCCTATTTCTGTTGTTCTGTGTTCCGCATGGGAGATATTTTAAATATATATTTTTAATTTACAATAAATATATATAGTTCTATTCTCAATTCAAAAATAACTTCTAACACTAGGAAATAACTTTGGTGTGAACTCTACAACATTTAACACTTTAAACACATTCCAAAAAAAATCAAGCAGAACTCTCACACATAAAAATAGAAGAGGCTATGAACAATTAATAATTTTGTTTCCACAGGTGAAAACTTCGGAACTAACTAAAAATAAAAATGTTTCAAAGAGCGTTAAAATAAAATGTTTGAGGAAAAGAAATGATTTTTAACCATGAAACTTAAATTAATTACCGTCTTAAAGTGCCTACCTTCCCTGTCCTATTGTCTTCTTTTGTTACTTTTTATCATTACTTAGCTAATGTTTTATTTGTACAAATTACCACCCTATAATTGTTTGACAAGCAAACAAACAAGCAAACAAACAAATAAATAAATAAATTAAACAGAGGGGACTGAGAGAAGCAATTTCTAATGTGATGCTACTGGCTAACAAAATGTTCAAATGTTAAGACATGTTATAGTTTTATTGGGATTAAGAAAGTGTTTCAGTGCTGAAAAGCAATATGGTTTGTAATCATGAGATTATTCTTCTTTTTTAAAAAAAACACACCATAATTTTTGTATTTTCATTGTATATTGTACAATGTATATTGTATATATTGTATACAATATACATATATTGTATCCATCTCAACCCTCATTTTTTTCCTGCTGTTCTGACAAAAATTTATGACCTTGCTTAAGTGCAAATGATTTGTTTTAGGGGGATCTAATTAGATTATGAGTTCTGGCAATTTTTTGTGATCTAAAGTATCTACTTGTATCTAGTCAACCATAGTTTTTGTGTACTATATTGCAGGGACAATCTAAGTATTGATTGCTTGAATGCATTATTTCTGTTTAGAATGTATTTTAAAGAATTCTCCTACCCCTTTCTCTCCCCTCCTCCTCCTTCCCACTCCTCTACTGTTTTTTCTTACAGTGCAGTACATAAAGCAATATAACCAAACTGTTAGCCAACAACAAAGACATAAAACAATAATTTAATGAGAGTGTAAGTATTGAATCATACATCATCCATAAAGACAATTTGGTCCGGAGCAAATTTTATCCTAGAAAATCTACCTTCTTATAAGTAGATTTGTCTCCTTACAAAATAAGGTCTCCTTCTGCAAATCATTTTTATTTATTATGTCTTTCCTTTTCATTCATTGAAAAAAATTCTGATCAGGTTTATGCACATGGTAAATAATCATGTGTTTTAGCTTTTTAGTTCACTGAAAAGTTGAGCATTTCTTCCAAAATCAGTATTATGTCTTTCCTCATTCTTTGCTTCCAGAATTATTTTTTTAAAATGTATAATTAATTAAAGGTGTGTGTGTGTGTGTGTGTGTGTGTGTGTGTGTGTGTATGTGTGTGTGTGATTGCTGGACATTTTCCTTGCTTTCAAATGTTTTGTTCTTATTGTGAAGAAAACCTGAGCACACAATAGAGAGCAGCCTGAGCACACGATAGAGAGCAGTTCAACATAACTCCCAATTTAATTTATTTTCTAATTCCTCAAATACTAAGTACTGTGGAAGCATTATGTAGAAAAACCTTGCAACCACCACTTGAACGTGAAAAAGAAAAGTAGGCTTGATAACAGTGTTCAAATATTTGAGGGGTTCCAAAAAGATGAGAGGGTCAAAGCAACAAAAGGCAAGATGGAAAACAATGGACGGAAACTAACCTAGGAAAGAAACACTCTAGAATGAAGGACAAATTTCCTAATGGTGTGAGCAATCAACCAATGGAAAACTTGCCTTCAGAAATTGTAGACGCTCCATCACTGGAGGCTTTCGAAACTGGACAACCATTTATCTGAAATTGTATAGGGCCGTGATGGCAAACCTATGACACACATGCCACCGGTGGCATGTGGAGCCATGTCGGAGGGCACGTGAGACTTTGCCATGTATCAGCTCCAGCATGCATGTGTGCACTGGCTAGCTGATTTTTGGCCTTGGGAAAGGCCATTTCACCCTCTGGACGCTTCAGGGAAGCTTCCCTGAGGCCCCAGAGGCAAGAAAATTGCCCAATGGACAAACCAGAACTTTGGAAAAACACACTTCCGGTTTGCTGTTGTGCTGTTTTTTGTATTCTGGAGGGTTCAGGTAAGCATTTTGAAGCCCCAGAGTACAAAAACTGTTAAATCAGAGGCTGGAGGCCGATGAAGAGGGTAACAGCTCTTTTATTTAATAATCAGGAACATTTAAGGTGACCAGCTCGCAGGCAGGTAGTGACTTAAAACAAGCGGCCAAAACCGCACCTTATATACTTTGTTACCAGCGCTGGGATTGGTGACAATGTTTCAAGACTTCACGCCGGGGCTTCCTATTGGTTGCACCTGGAGGCTCCTTATTGGTCACGCCTCGGCTTCCCATTGGTTGCGCTTGCGGGCTTCTTATTGGTCGCGCCTGTTCCAATCAGCGATCACATTTATTCTAACAACTTGCAAACATAACAAAAAACAGCACAATGGGCAAACAGGAAGTGTGTTTTCCAAACTTCCAGTTTGCCTGTTGTGCTGGTTTTTGCATTCTGGAGTTTCAGGAAACTTCCCTGAATCTTCCGAAGTGCAAAAAACAGCATAATAGCAAACTGGAAGTGCATTTTCCTGAACTTCCGGTTTGCCCATTTGGGCATTTTTTTCATGTACTCAGGCCTGCGTGTATGTGCAGGGGGAAATACGGATGTGTGTGAGCATGTGGGGGGGGGGGGAAGGATATAGGCATGTGAACTCATGCTAGCACACCCACAGACCCCTTTTTGGCATGCATACCAAAAAAGGTTCTCCATCACTGCTCAAGAAGGGGGTTGGATTAAAAAAAGAGTAGGCAAAATTGGCTCTTCTATGATTTGTGGACTTCAACTCCCAGAATTCCTGAGCCTATCTTGCTACCTCAGGAATTCTGGGAGTTGAAGTCCACAAATCATAGAAGAGCCAACTTTGCCTACCCCTGGACTAGAAGATCTTTAAGGTCCCATCCAACTCTTTTATTATATGTTCCACATCATATAAAATTGAACTTGAAACCATAATTGCCCCTAAAAAAGTGGAATGTGTATGAAAGAAGAAATACATTTGGCTTTGAGCTCAGAAATACATTTGGCTTTTTTTTCAATTAGACCATTTAAGTTTATTGTATTTCAGGGGAGCAAAAGTCGAGATATTCTGAAAGGAGATTCCTGGGCTGCTAGTGGGATGACAAGAAATGTGTGTCTGTGTTTGAGTAGTGTTAATGGAAGCAATTTTCTGCTACTAGTTTTCCTATCCCATAGGTACTGTGGGGGGAGAAGAAATAGAGGGAAGCTCTTAGCTGCCACTGCTCATGATAAATCTCGCTATGTAGCCCCAGTGGAACAGTTACAACCCAGTTCATTGATCTTCTTGGGAAATGACTAGGCATATGTCAAAACTATCCTTATCTGCCAATTAGGTTCAGCATCTGATGTGAATCAGGGCAATAAAGTGGGAAGAAGTTTTGCCTGTTCAGTTCTCTAATCTCCTTTCTCTTCTCTTCTCCTCTCCTCTTCTCTCCCCCCTCTCTCTCTTTATCTCTCTCTACCTCCCTCCTTCCCTCCCTCCCTCTCTCTCTTTTGTGTGTGCTGGTGATGTGGACAAAATGGCAGGAGAGAGGAAAACCAGGAAAAAGCTCTTAAAACCAATCTTTTGGTTACCCCACTAACTAATATTATTTTGGCAATAATATTGCCAAAAAGGCTTCAAGAGTTATTAATCTCATCCTATGTAGCTTTTACTCTGGCAATCCCACTCTACTTACCAGAGCTTACAAGACTTTCGCCAGACCCATCCTCGAATACAGCTCATCTGTCTTGAACCCATATCACATCTTGGACATCAACACCCTTGAAAATGTCCAAAGATATTTCACCAGAAGAGCCCTTCACTCCTCCACTCGAAAAAGAATATCCTATGAAAATAGACTAACAATCCTGGGCCTAGAAAGCCCAGAACTACAGTGCCTAAAACACGATTTGAGTATTGCCCACAAGATCATATGCTACAATGTCCTACCGGTCAATGACTACTTCAGCTTCAACTGCAACAACACAAGAGCACGCAACAGATTCAAACTTAATACAAACTGCTCCAAACTTGACTGTAAAAAATATGATTTCAACAATCGAGTTATCGAAGCGTGGAACTCATTACCGGACTCAATTGTGTCAACCCCTAACCCCCAACACTTCTCCCTTAGACTCTCCACGATTGACCTCTCCAGGTTCCTAAGAGGCCAGTAAGGGGCATACATAAGTGCACTGGTGTGCCTTTCGTCCCCTGTCCAATTGCCTTTCCTTTCTTTCACCTATCTTATATATTCTCTTCCTTTCATATATCCTCTCCTCTAAGTTCACTTTTACCCTTATATATATTACTACATGTCTATTTTTCTTACTATGTATTTGTGTATTGGACAAATGAATAAATTAAAAAAAATTAAAAAAAATACTGGAGTGCCTGCACCGGATGACTTTGGTATGCTGCCCATCCCTGGTGCTACCAGTCTGCTACCGGCAACAGGCACATGTGGTACACCAGTTGAATAGTAACTAAAGAATCTCTCCCCACTACACTTTCTTTTCCACAAGAAAAAGAAACTTATTTTGAGCTGCCACATCCTCCAATAGTTCTGCACCCTATTAAATGCAGGGTCAGAGAGCTGATCGCAGAAGAACCGCAGGTCACTTACTCCAAAAAATGTATTTTCTGCCCAACTCTTCTTCTTCTGCTTCTCTTTCAACTCAGCCCTTATTTTTCTTATTTTCTTCACTGCCTAGCAGAATAGCAATTGGAAATGTAAAATAGCACCCTCCCAAACAGATTGAAAGTACTTCCATGTCATAGACTTGATCTGTTCTTTGAGAGAGAAAATTAAAAAAGAAAGATTGCACTTGTTTTAAAATTCTGTTTGGCAGACTTAGGCTCACTAAGCAAATCAAACCACAACACAAGCATGCCCTGGCTAATTTTTTTTGGGCCATGCCCCCATGATATTGCTTTCATCTCATCCTCAGTCCTCAGGTACGAGAGCCGCAGCTTATAATTAAAAAATCTAGAGTTTAAGTATTTTTCCCCACTTGATACAGTTTAAGAATAGTAAAGCAAGTTAACATAATGGAATAACAAGGACCTTGGAGCTCTTCAAGTCCAACCCCCTGCTAAAGCAAGACATCATATGCCCATTATGGTAAACCTATGGCATGAGCCATTGCCCTAGTTCAGTTCCAGGGTGCACATTTTTTGCTGATTTTTGGCTTGTGCACAGGTTCTGGCAGGGCATTTTTGGCCTTCAGAGGGCCTCTGGGAAGTGGGGGAGGTCGTTTTTGCCCCACTAGAATTGTAGAAATGGGTAGTTCCCAGTCTCTGGCCATTTTTGCCCTTCCCAGGCTGCAGGGAAGCCTGTGGAGCCTGGGGAGGGTGAATAACAGCCCTAACGGGCCCACTAGAAGTTGGGAAATGGGGGAGCGGGAGAGCAGGGGTCATGTTTGCATGCATGGAGATGGGGCAGTGCAGGGGGTTAACAGAAAAAAAAGGTTCATCATCACTGTCCTATGCAATTCCAGACAAGTGGTTGTCCAGTGTCTTCTTAAAAGCCTCCAATGATGAAGCATCCACCACTTCTGGGACCAATCGTTCCATTGATTAATTGATCTAACTCTCAGAAAATTTCTCCTTGGTCCTAGGTTGCTTCTCTCCTTAATTAGTTTCCACCCAGTGCTTCTTGTCCTGCCTTCAGGTGGTTTGGAGAATAGCTTGAACTCCCCTCTTTGAAACAGGCAACACAGAGTGCAGGATAATAGACTGTCAACAGGGAACTAATATCTTGCAAGATGTCCCCCCCCTCCCAAGAATGGCTGATAGCACCATATGCCTGAGTTTGCTATTAAGGTTTTATTGATTTGATTTGATTTGATTTGATTTGATTTGATTTGGTTTGGTTTGGTTTGGTTTGGTTTGGTTTGGTTTGGTTTGGTTTGGTTTGGTTTGGTTTGGTTTGATTTGATTTGATTTGATTTGATTTGATTTGATTTGATTTGATTTGATTTGATTTGATTTCTGCCCCTCTCCAGAGACTCGGAGCGGAATGTTGCGGAATGTTATGAAATGTTATGGAATAGAATAGAATAGAATAGAATAATAGAACTCTTTATTGGCCAAGTGTGAGTGGACACACATGGAATTTGTCTTTGGTTCATATGCTCTCATTTCAACCCAAAATATACCTTTGGGATGTGGGAATTTGACATCACATTTCTGGGAGGCATTACTTTGTCAACGATAGCTAACAACTAACTTATATTCACTCCTCCTGAATGTTTGCGATGTGTACTTAAATGTGCTATTGTGGAGAATGTCACACTCAGTGCTTTCAGCTGACACATAAACTTTGTTTTTTTAAATAGTATCTCTTCACACCTATTGTTCCTGAATTACTATCGCCCTAGTATTATTTCAGTAGCTACCTTAAAGAACATTGTTTGCATATTTTTTTTTCAATCCCATTGCTAGCTCACCCAGCTTTAAAAGACGCTTTTGTGCACCTCTCCTCCTTTACTCCGCTTCAGTACGCAAAGGCTTTGACTTTGAAACCTCCAAACAGAATGTTAAAAATGTCCTGCGAAGGAGGTCCGTGCAAAGCTTTCACGGGGCGATTTAATTTGGAGATGATTCATTGCATCACCCCATGGAAAAGCACCGCTGGGTATTTACATGGCACATCTGAAGTCTCCTGCTGCTTTGCTTCAGCTACTTCTCTGCGCTTCAATGGTCCAGGCACGGTGTATGCATTGAGACCACTTGCCATGCCTTGATGTTTTCGCAAGGCGGAGCCCATTGTCTCTTATGCTTTCGGTGAAGCATTGAGGTTAATCACATCAGTGCTGAAGCTCTGAAGACTTTAATGTGTTGGGGGTGGTGGTGGTGGGGAATGGCATTTCCCAAGGGGCTCATTTTTGCTGATTGCTGAACATATATATTCAGAGCAGATATAGGGATCATGCAGAGCTTCAAAGGAGCACCTCAGTTTTGGAAACACTGACTGGCCCCTTGAAACTGAAGGAGTGCTTGCCTTTGAAGTGCCGAATTAGAAGGGCTGCCCTCTTTTAATCCAGGCAGTGAAAGGAGCTTCTCTACATGTGTAAAAGGGCTTTCTACCTGTTGTGGTTAGCTCTGGCCCAGCTCCTGCCCCAAGGACTGTGGATGTGGGGGAGACATCCACATGCTGCAGGCCTGTTTTGCCCCCGGTGGAATCTGCTGATGAAGGTTCCTCTGACCAAGAAGACATGGAGGAGGAGTGACAGGGAGGAGGAGAGTGTGGCAGACAGCTCAGAAGGAGATCAATTATCTAGCTCCTCCTTGGATTCAGAACAAGAGTTAATGATACAGCCACGCATGCGGATTGCGATGCATAGGCAACAACAACTGAGAGATTATTATCAAAGAAAATGAGGCCACCTGTGATTGGGTGGGGCTGTGGTAATTAGTGAGGCTGCTATAAATAGCAGCCTGTGGGTTTGGCCATTGTGGAGGATTATCTGATCGTTGTGTTTCAGGACTGCTTTACTGACTTTGACCTTTTGTGTGCTGATTTTTTCCCGCTTGGAAACTAAACCAGAGCAAAGTGTGTTTCACTTTGTGAAAGAAGAAGGACTGTGAATTGCCTCACAGCTGCAAGCTAAGTATCACAGAACTGATAAGGGACTTGTACAAATTACCAGTTTGTTTGGAGACCAGTGCTTCTTGCTATACCAAAAGAGGGCTTAGTTTAAGTGAATTGTCATTAATGAAGAACATTGTTTTGAATTTTCAAACGTGTGTGTGTCTGAAATTTGTACCTGTGAATTTTTGGGAGGATTCTACCAGAGAGCCCGACAGAACACTACCAAGACTTGATTTTCCATGGCAGAGGTCATATCTAGACCTGTTTCAGATATGGTAGCACTAATGGGCTCCTACAGGTATGGTCAGGTACACAGAACCGGTAGAAAAAAATAGAATTCTTTTTCTTTTTTCCCCCTTCTGGACTCTGGGTATGTTTTTCCTATTGCATTAAATGATGTTGAATGTGTATAATTTTAGAAGAGATGTGCTTGCATGTGTGTGTGTGTATACACATGCAATTTATATAGTAGATAATGTATATTTTTGTGTTCCTGTGTGTAATATGCATGTAGACATATGGCATATATACATAGAATTAAATAGTATATTTTGTAATAGTAATAGTTCAGGAATAGAATAGAATGGAATGGAACAGAACAGAACAGAACAGAACAGAACAGAATAGAATAGAATAGAGTTTTATTGGCCAAGTGTGACTGGACACACAAGGAATTTGTCTTGGTGCAGATGCTCTCAGTGTACATAAAAGAGAAAGATACATTTGTCAAGAATCATGAGGTACAACACTTAATGATTGTCATAGGGGTCAAATAAGCAATGAAGAAACAATCAATATTAATAAAAATCTTAGGATACAAGCAACAAGTTACAGTCATACAGTCCTAAGTGGGAGGAAAAGGATGATAGGAACGATGAGAAAAACTAGTAGAAAAGTAAATCGATAGGGAAATTGTATCTCTTTGAGGCGAGGAGAAGCAAGGCACCCTAATCCTAACCCAAACGCTTGACTTGAGTGACATCAAACTGTCCACCTTTAAGCCAGTCACATGACCTTTAAGTCCCCTGGTTACATGATCATCTAGCCACTCCCACCTGGTCACATGGCAGGCAAGCCACATCCACAAATAAGCCACGCCCACAGTGTGGTAGTAAGAAAAAGTTGCAGCCCTTCACTATACGATAGTCTGATAAGGCGATGCTTGAAGGCAAAGAGGAGCTACTGGGCACAGGTTTAGTGGATGCTGATTTACCTGCCTGTCTTTCTACAAGATCAAGTGAGGTACTAATACCACTCTTAGTAAGATCATCTAGAATACTGCATCCAATTTTGGTCACCACAGTATAAAAAAGATGTCGAGACTCTGGAAAAAGTGCAGAGAAGAGGAACCAAGATGATTAAGGGAGTGGAGGCTAAAATATACAATGGTCAGTTGCAAAAACTGGCCAGGAATAGTCTAGTAAAGGGAAGAACCAAGGGAGACATGATAGCAGTATTCCAACATTTGATGGCCTGCCACAGAGAGGAAGGGGTTAAGCTATTTTCCAAGGCACCTCTTCTGAGTATGCACAACTGGAGTAAAACCTTATTAGTTGCTGCTTTCTGAAGAGTCACATACTTCAGTGAGGTGCAGAGGTTCCAGGAGAAATTGTTGGGGGCTCAAGTGAATGCCTGGAGCAACCTGCATTGCAGTTGTGTCAGATTCTGAGGGCACGACAATAACTTGTAAATCTATTGCTAATCGTTATCCAAAATAAATCAAAGTGCTTTATGCTTTTTATACTTCAGAAGATTTCAACTATTCAGTGAATATGTCGCAATGTTGGTAGCCATGACTATGATTTATTTTTTGATCGTAATAAAGTTATCAGGCCTGTGGACCGTTACAAATCAGATTAGCATGATAACTACTGTTCAAAATAGACACAGAAGGTTACTTTGAGGGATATTAATCACAGAGAATAACCAATTGCCTTAAGAAAACCTTGACCTTCTATTAAAATTTGTTTAACATTTTATGGATAATTTTTACAGGTGCATTGGAAACATAGTGCTAATTGTTTGGCTTTTCTCAAAAATGTAGTTTATGTTCAGGGGTGGGTTTATTATTTTATTTTATTTATTACTTCCATTTCTATGCCACCCAACTCCCTAGGGACTCTAGGCGGCTCACAGCAAAAATATAAAACATTAATAATAGTACAAAAACCTCTAAAAACAGTTTAAAAACAATTTACTATACAAACAATACATACTATTCATGCATACCATTCATCAGATCAATGGCCCCAGGCCTATCTGAAAAGCCAGGTCTTTATCACTTTCCAGAAGGCCAATAGGGTGGGTAGTCTGAATCTAAGGAGGAAAATGGTTCCAGAGAGCCAGAACAGCCACAGAGAAGGCCCTCCCCTATGGACCCACCAGCCAACACTGTTTAGCTGATAGGACCCAGAGAAGACCAATTCTGTGAGCCCTTACCAGTCACTGTGAGCTATGTGGTAGAAGGCAGTGTTGAAGAAGATAGTCTGGCCCTAAGCCATGTAGGGCTTTAAAGGTAATGACCAACACCTTGAATTGCATCAGGGGACCAATTGGGAGTCAGTGTAATTTGTGGAGGATTGGTGTACATGCACCCACAACAACTCGCACAATTGCATTCTGGACCAACTTTAGTCTCCAAACATTCTTCAGGGGTAGCCTCATATTGCAATAATGTAACCCTGAGGTGATAAGGGCTTGAGTGATTGCGAGAAGAGCCTCCTGATCCAAGTAGGGTCATAAGTGGTGCACTAAGCAAACCTGTGCAAAGGCCCCCTAGCCACAGCTGTGAAATGTTGGCCTAATCTTATCTGTGAGGCTAGGAGGACACCCAAATTGTGAACCTGTTCTAAGGGGGGCAATTTCTTCCCCCCACAGAACCAAGGATGGACAGGCGGCATTTTCTGCAGCCCCTTGCTCAGCATCCCCAGCGACCCATCACAACATTCCCACAATCACATGCTCTAAGCTGAGAACTGAAGATCCCAACCAATTTTGGTTGTCCAACAACATTTTTCTGGTCTCATGGTCACCTCAAGAGCCGTTGTTGTTGCTGTTGCTGTTGCTGCTGCTGTTGCTGTTGCTGCTGCCTGTGAGTAGTGATGGGCGAACTGAACCCGCACAATTCGGGTCCGTACCGAATTTTGCGGTGTTCGGTATGCTGAACACGAAATTTTTTCAAACTTTGGGCAAAGTTTGGGGTTCGTGTTCGGAGCTTTGACGTCACCGGCAGGTTGCTAAGGATGCCAAGGTGATCACTTCCTGGATTCCATGGAATCCAGGAAGTGATCCCCTTGGCGTCCTTAGCAACCTGCCGGTGACATCAAAGCTCCGCCCCCGGAATCTCTTCGTGGGAGGGATTCCCCAGCTCCTTCAAAGGGAGGTCTTCATGTAAAAATAAACATTGTTATTTTTACGAAAAAGGACACCGCAACGGTGCTGCAAGCAAAGGGCGGTCCTTTCACGTAAAAATAAACATGTGAAAGTACCGCCCTTTGCTTGCAGCACCACTGCAGCGTCCTTTTTCGTAAAAATAACAATGTTTATTTTTACGTGAAGACCTCCCTTTGAAGGGGCTGCCAGGGGCAGGAGATTCCAGGGGCGGAGCTTTGACGTCACCGGCAGGTTGCTAAAGATGCCAAGGTGATCACTTCCTGGATTCCATGGAATCCAGGAAGTGATCACCTTGGCATCCTTAGCAACCTGCCGGTGACGTCAAAGCTCCGAATGCTGAACACAACCCCAGACTTTGTCTGAAGTTTAAAAAAAAATTGGGTTCATGTTCGGTGTACCGAACACTGCAAAATTCGATACAGACCCGAATTGTGCGAGTTCGGTTCACCCATCACTAATCACTACTGGTTTGGTGAGCGGTGGTAAATTTTCACTACCGTTTCTAAAGAACCAGTCCAAACTGGCAACAATTCACCATGGTTTATGTATTAGCAGTGACGATTTTTATAAATATATCCTAATAGAGATTCTAGTTGTAGATATTCTAGACTTTTTGCATAGGTAGATAGTTAAGTGCTATCGAAGTATAATAAGTGTTCTTGAGTTAAGACTTCAATGGCTGAGTTAATCTTCAAGATAATGAACTGAAGCAAGCATTCCTGTAGAGACAGAAATGGAATTTCATTTTAGAAATATCATTTTAGAAATATCAAAACATGAATGCTTGGCCAAAGCATCCAACTCCTTGATGGCCACGAAATTGCTAGCTATGGAAAACACAGATTTAATGTGAGAGATTGCTGGTGTACAAGTTTGTAGCTGCCTTACATTGAGTCAGACAATTGATTTCTTGAGTATTTTTAGTTTCTACTCTCACAGACAATAGATTTCTGGAAACTCAAGGAGATCTGTACAAGCCCAGTTGCAGTATTATAGCCTACTGATTTCTTTTTTTTTTCTTGGGGTAGAACGTGACATTCCTTTTCACACAAAACCTGTCTTACTAAGAGCTATTGTTGCAACCTTCCCTGCAAACACAGATATCATTCCCCAGGGTTTCGCGCTGAAGTCCACTACATAAGGCTGCAATTCATGTTTGCTGCAGGATATAATTCCATCAGCTGAAATTATATTACTTTATTACTTTGCATAATAAAATTGCACTTGGAAAATCAATTATATGGTGGCAGATGCAAAATTTCACCGATGCCATGCAAGGACCTAAAAATGATTGCTTTCCATTTGGAGGACCAGAATTTTTCTGCTTTTCTCTGCCTCTGCATCAGGTGGAGAAGACCGTCCAGTAGGTTTCACGTGAGCTTTAGGTTGTATTGGAGAGACTAACCACCTTCCAGCTGTCATTTCACACTCAGTCAGCCAGTGTTTGCAAATTCAATTAAAGAGGATAAAGTGGAGGAAAGGAGGGTCCGTTTTACAGTGGGTTGTAAATGGCTTGCAAATCAAATCATTTTTGGTACGGCTTTGAATGAGACTCTCAGCTTTTTCTTATAGATGTTACTAGCACATCTTTCGTAGACAATTCAGTTAAAGACTATGAAGCAAGTTGAGAAATTACTGGAATGCAGATGAGGGATGTTTCATCTCAACTTTGATTGAAGTCTACTGAGAGTTTATTAATAAGCTTAGTTTGTGAAGGTGATGGAGGCAAAAATATTTTCTCTCTCTCTCTCTCTTCTACCATTGCCTCTGCTCTCATCAACCAGTGAAGCTTTGCTGATTGACCTTCTGGGACCTGTCTTGGCTAGAAATCGTTTAGAACATTTAATAGCTCATTGAAGCATGTGGCTAAACATTCTGAAGGCAACATTGATCAAATTCATAACCACTTCCTTTACAGCTTTGTTAGTTCAACCTGAAGGGGTCTCCAGGACCTTGCCTAGTCTGATTTTCAGATGACTTCTAATTTTTAAGGCTTGATGAAGCTTGGCTGAATTTCTGCAACCACTTTTAATTGCTAGTCTTTTACCCTTTGTTGGAAGGAAAATTTATGAAATATGCCCATATCTTGCCATCACTCCGTGGACTCCATTGGCTGCCTATCTGTTTCCGGACACAATTCAAAGTGTTGGTTATGATCTATAAAGCACTACATGGCATAGGACCAGACTACCTCCGAGACCGCCTTCTGCCGCACGAATCCTAGCGACCGGTGAGGTCCTACAGAGTTGGTTTCCTTAGGGTCCCATCAACCAAGCAATGCCAGCTGGTGGGACTTAGGGGAACAGCCTTCTCTGTTTATTTAAATGAATGAATGAATGAATAAATGAATAAATGAATGAACGAATGAACGAATGAACGAATGAACGAATGGACGAATGGACGAATGAACAAATGGACGAATGAACAAATGAATGAATGAACGAATGAACGAATAAACAAATAAACAAACAAACAAACGAATGAACAAACAAACAAACAAGACAAACAAACAAATAAATAAATAAATAAATAAATAATAGGATTTCTATGCCGCCTTTCTCCGAGAACTCGGGGTGGCTCACAACGTATAATACACAGTATACAAAATCTTGAATCCAATTAATTAGGAATCTAACCCCCCCCCCCTCAAAAAAAGTATAAAAAGCAATCATTCCATTCAATCCACATTCTCTCAGCACATTCATTGGCCAGGGGGCAAAGATCGAATGGTCCCAGCCCTAGCGGCATAAGTGAGTCTTCAGACTCTTACGGAAGGCAAAGAGGGTGGGAGAAGTACAATTAGATTAGATCTTAGCCCCTGGCCAACAAATGATTGTATGATTGCTGTGTGAATGGGTATGATTGATTTTTAATTCACTTAGAGATTTTAGATAGCTATGTAATTTTAATTAATTGGATTGATTCTATTATAATTTACATGGGTTTTTAAAATATGTTGTAAGCCACCCCTGAGTCTTCAGAGAGGGGCAGCATAAGAATCCAATCAATCAATCAATCAATCAATCAGTCAATCAATCAATCAGTCAATCAACAAATAATATTTATTTTCCAGATTCTGTTTGTATTTTGCATTCTGTTTGTGAAATAGCCTTACATATGCTTTTTGTAATTGAGTGAATCTATCTATATTCTATTTAAAATATCACTGTATTTATCCTTCTCCCTGTTTGTACCCTCAAAGCTAGCCCAATCTCTGTGTTATAGGTCAACAAGTTTTAAATCAAAATACTAAAATCCTCTAACTTAAATAATGCATTAAAAATATGGGATCCATTACTCCCATGGAATTGAAATTTCCATGATATTCAGACCAGTTTTATTCATAAATTTGAAGCCTTTTGCAGCAACTCTACAGTCATGAGATCATGATTTCTGACAGTCCCTGCAATTTTCCCACAAGTAAAGTCAGTGGGAAAGGAAGGAGGCAGAAACAGTGGCAGCAATAGCCCTTAAGATTTATACACTGCTTCAGAATGCTTTATAGTCCTGTCCGAGCAGTTTACGGAGTCCGTATTTTGGCCCCAGCAATCTCAGTCCTCATTTTACTGACCTAGGAAAGATGGAAGGTTGAGTCAACCTTCAGCCAGTCAGGATTGAACTGCTGGCTGTTGGCAGATTTTGCCTTCAATATTGCATTTGATCCACTGTGCCAGAAAGATTTCCACAAATTTGCAAGTCTCTCCTACTTCCACTGTTTATTGTTTTTTGGGTGGTTGTTTTTTTGTCCGTTCTATTTAATCAAATAGGCAAGTAAATAAAATTTAGGTAAGTCAACATATTATTGAAGTTCATATATGTTGACTATAATTATTTTTCTATTTAGGACATATATCCTTTTTGGATTATCACAGTCCAACTTGCACTGGGTAAAAAAATATGATCAGCCTAAAAATTTAGTATTCATTCTGGTCATACTTTTGTCTCAAAGGATGACCCAACAGGTCACAGGGTTGTCTGGTACTTTTTAACTGCAAGTATAATGTTTAAACTACAAATCTATAAATTACATTGATCTCTCTTCTACTGGGGACTAGAATGATAGAATGCACAAAATATAGAAATGTCAAAGGAAGGGAAAGTGAGTGGTATGAGGTGGCATATTGAATAGTTACCCAAGATAGTAGATTCTGTTTGCTTTCAAGTCTCCTTTCCTATGATAAATTTGAAGAATGGGGTTTAGAAGATGGTATGATTGAGCTATGAAGGATGCCTTTGGTTTAAAGGTGCATTGCAATAAATCCTATCAAACTTTTCATTCTAAATCAAGCCCATAAGACTTTATAGGCCAATCTGGCTTCAGCCTGTAGGTATTACAAATTTTAGTCTCTTTGAGAAATTTCCATTCCATTCCATGCATAGCAAGTTCACACACATACATTGCACCAAACTCTTATGTCTTTATTGAATTATAAACTCTGTCTGGAATATTTGGGGAGTTGAAATCTATACATCTTAAAGTTGCAGTTTAAAAAAAAAACAGTTGTAAACTAACCTTGCTTCCTACTATGCAAAGCCTTTTCTACAAGCTTCTTTTTCAGGGTTTTCATTCCATCCAACCATAACTTTTCAGCCTTCCTTCCTCTTAATCTATTCACTCTTCATGTATTGTTTAGTATTCCAGTCCAATTCATTGCCCTTCTTGTTGTTGTGGTTATTTTTAGTTGCGAAGTCCTGTCCGACCCATTGCGACCCCATGGGCAAAGTTTCTCCAGGCCTTCCTGTCCTCTACCATCCTTTGGAGTCCATTTTAGCTCACACTGACTGCTTCAGTGACTCTATCCAGCCACCTCATTTCCTATCACCCTCTTCTTCTTTTGCCCTCCATTGTTCCCAGCATTAGGCTCTTCTCCAGCTACTCCTTTGTTCTCATTAGGTGGCCAAAATATTAGGTGGCCTCCCATATTTCCTGTAATATGTTCTTACTTGGTCTCTTCTACGCATAATTCTGCGCTTGCGTGGGTCCAAAATACCCTATAATATTAGGGTATTATAGCATGGTATTAATACTCCCTTAGTCCTGTTCTGCCGGGCTCTCTGATAGGAGCCTCCCAAAAAATTCAAGGGTACAAGTTTCAGACACACACATGTTTGAAAATTCAAAACAATGTTCTTTATCACAAAATTCAAAATAAACAATACAAAATAAATTTGTATTGCAAAGAGCACTCTTCCCAAAACAACCGGGTAGTCTGTACAATTTCCAATAATAATAATAATAATAATAATAATAATAATAATAATAATAATAATAATAATAATATATTGGATTTGTATGCTGCCCCTCTCCGTAGCAGTCATTAAGCTGGTCTCTTGGTCTCTTCTACGCATAATTCTGCGCTTGCGTGGGTCCAAAACATCATCATCCAAATCAAAGGAAGATAAGGGAGATTGACTGCCTGGGCTGTGTGCCAAACCCTCCTCTGCCGAGTCATTCCCACCTTCTTCTTCGTCCGAGGAAACTAAACTCTGAACTGATTCTGTTGGCAATAACACAGGCCTGTGACATGATGAATTTTCCCCTGCATCCACCTCCCCATTCCCTGGGGCAGGAGCTGGGCCAGAGCCAACCACAACAAGTCCTAGATTGTATCCCTCTGTTGATGGGATTTCCAATAAAGCTATTATTTGAGGAATTCATCTGCCTCAGAGTTTTCGCTTGCAATAGATCAATTACTTGGAACCCTGACATCAGGAACCTTTATAGATTGATTAGGAAATAATCTGACCCTTAAATTTGAAAACAGTATTTCATCTTAATCTGAGTGAGTCCACTTCAAGTTTTGGGCCACTGTATCTTTAAGGAGCTGAGGTGGATCCAGGGATGGGTTCTAACTTACCTTGCCGCTGGTTTGCTTCCCATCCTGAATGGATACACATGCATTATGCGCTGTACAGTCGTGTGGCGCAAGTGCATGTGAAGTGCAAAAAACAAAGATGGCGTCACCTATGGTGCAGCCATTAGAACCATTCAGGGGCAACCTGCGATCGATCCTGATTTGGCAAGTGGGGAGAAATTCCTGCTACTGAAGAACCGGTCCAAATCAGGAGCAACCCACCTCTGAGTGGTGCAGAGGCTAAAATGCAATATTGCAAGCTAACCCTGCTCACAGTTAGGAGTTTGAATCTGACTGGCTCAAGGTTGATTCAGTTTTCCATTCTTCCAAGGTCAGAAAAATGAGGATCCACATTGTTGGAGGCAATATACTGACTCCGCAAACTGCTTAGAGAGGGATGTAAAGCACTAGGGAGCAGTATATAAGTGTAAGCACTATAGCTACTGCTAAATGTCATATTTACAGACATTGCTTTTGTCTGCACTTCATGGAATGACCATGTGGGAAATGATTCTACAGTTTAGTAGTAGCTAAGAGGCCCAGCCATCATATTTTCAAAATGATCTGGATTCCTTTTTCCTTCCCTGGTAGCTTGCTTGCTTATTTATTTATTTATTTATCTATCTATCTATCTATCTATCTATCTATCTATCTATCTATCTATCTATCTATCTATCTATCTATCTATCTATCAGATTTGTATGCCGCCCCTCTCCGCAGACTCGGGGCGTCTCACAGCAATAATAATACAATGTAAACAAATCCAATATTTAAGTTGAAGTTAATTTAAAACCCCAATTTAAAAACCAATCATACATACTAACATACCATGCATAAATTTTATAAGCCTAGGGGGAGGGAAAGTCTCAATTCCCCCATGCCTGACGACAGAAGTGGGTTTTAAGGAGCTTACGAAAGGCAAGGAGGGTGGAGGCAACTCTGACATCTGGGGGGAGTTGGTTCCAAACGGTCGGGGCCACCAAAGAGAAGGCTCTTACCCTGGGTCCCGCCAAATGACATTGTTTAGTTGACGGGACCCGGAATATGCTGACTTGGATGAGGTCGGGGGGACAAATCCTGCTCCCAGCAGAATTTTTGTAAAAAAAATCTTTGGCCCAAACAAACATTTTTTACCAAAAATCCTGTTTCTAATATCATTTTGCCAGGTTTTGCTATTATTAACAGACATGTTCTGAAACATGCTTCAAATTTTAAATCAGCTCCTAATGCATATTTATAGTTTAGTTATAATTATGCAGCTTGATTGTTTTTAACCTCTTTGTTGTAAAAGCACTTCAGATGTCTTTTGGGATTGCAGTAAATAAATACCGGTAAATATTAAATAAAGGCTCAGTAAGAGATCTTCAAACAGTAACCAAAGTACATTTTACGAAGAGTACTCCAATTATACATATACAATAAACTCACAAAATTAAAAGGTTTTTTTTTTAAAAAAATTATTAATACACACCAACTTGTATAACTAACGTGGAATTTCTTTGGGAAGTAATAAAAACAGCAAATGAATGTTTTGTTTTGTTTTTTAAATCCAATTACATACCTATTGTCCTTATTGCTTGGCAACATTTTTATTTTTTTGCTATATCCGCATGACTTCATCTCATCATGCCTACACAACTCCCTGCACCAACTAGGATCACCTTGACCAGTTAGAATATCTAGGGACAAACTGATTAATGTGTCACATTTTCAGTGTCTTCAGTGAGAAACTGAAGGTGGTATCACTTTTCTAAGGCAATACTAGTGGTTTTGAACAGCCTCCTGGTAAAGATCAGGCTGACTTTCTTACCGGCTTTCCAGTGGGGTAGGTGGGTGGAATGAAAACTGAGGCCTACAAAACTCTTTTCTTAAATGCTCTCTTGTTTTCTTTTTGCCTTCTATATTTTTCTTCTGTTATCTTTGTATCCTGGATCTTCTACTTGGAACCCTGACATAAACCTCATTCCCAGCTCACAAATGAGGCAGACCCCTGTCTTCCTTAGCTTTACAGATGTTAAAAATTCAGTTTTCCACTTTATTTTAGCAGAATCCAGTAGCAGCTTCAAGGTGTTTAAAATCTATTAGGTTTTGCCCTTGAAGGGCAGTCAGTAATTACAGGCAATAAAGGCAGGAGGGGAATTGTCAATGGAAACAGCAGAATTTATGTTGGTATAATTTTCTGATGATTCAAAGTTGGAAGGACAGCACCTCAACTCAACCGTCAGGATGAAAAAAAACCTTCTTTTTCTTTCACAGAAAGAAAAAAAATTGGAAACAATGAATTATTTGTGGTTCTGAGAAGGGTCCTTTGTTTTATTTAAGACTATAAGGATGTGACGGATAGTGCTAATTCCCAGGAGGGAGGGAGGGAGTGTATCGGGGATGGTGCTAACCAGTGGTGGGCTATTAGTTGGAACACTAAATTACGATCGCCACCGTGACTCGTAAGTGCTTGCAGGGCCAGCAAGATTTTGCTTCTGGACCAGTGGAGGTAGCAAAATCGCACACGGAGCAGCGAGTGCACCTGTATTTTGGAGAGGGTTTTTTGCTTCCATGCATGCCGAAACATAGGTGCACCTGCAGCTCCATGCACAATTTTGCTACCTCCACCAGTGCAAAAGCAAAATCGCGCTGGCCCCACAAGCACTTATGAGCTACGGTAGCGAGCACAATTTAGCATTTCGGCAGTGATGGGCTCCTACGGGTACAGTCGGGAATGCAGTACCGGTAGCAAAATTTGTAGCTCCACCCCAGAGCACCTAATTTCCACTGAAAGATGTTGAAACAAAATGCATAAGCCATGCCCACAGTAAAAAGTTTGAGAGCCCATTACTTCATTCCAGCTAGTAGGTTCTAACTTACTTTGCTGCTGGTTCGCTCCCTCCCATACCTTGTGGCTATGCATTGCAGGAAAATCCAACCCCCCTCCCCCCCAAAAATCTGCATGGATGCATGCGCAGTGCCAGAAACTCAGCTTCTGCACATGCTCAGAAGGGTTTTTTTTTTAAAAGTGAAAAGATGTTGGCACCCATGGACCAGCACCGACTGAGCTGATTCCATGACATCATCATGACATCACCAGCGGGCAAACCGGTCCGAACCTGGAGGAACCCATCTCTGGAATGTATTCCAGGAGATATTAGTCAGCATAGTTCAGATAGTTTGGTGGGGAGGAAGTGAATCAAGTCAGCTCACCTCTAGAAGTTCTCAGAATGTTTTTAATAAGGTAAGGTACTTTGCTTAGCAATAGCAATAGAAATTAGACTTATATACTGCTTCATTGTGCTTTACAGCCCTCTCCAAGCAGTTTACAGAATCAGCATATTGCCCCCAAGAATCTGGGTCCTCATTTTATCAACCTTGGAAGGATGACAGGCTGAGTCAACTTGAACCGGTGAGTCCCAAACTCTTAGGAGCTATGGTGGCATGGTGGTTGGAATGCAATATTGCAGGCTAATTCTGCCCATAGGCAGGAGCTCGATCCTGACCAAATCAAGGTAGTATCAGCCTTCCATCCTTCTAATACGGGTAAAATGAGGACCCAGATTGCTTGGGGAAATATACTAACTTTATAAATCACTCAGAGGGTGCTGTCAAGCACTATGGAACAGTATATAAGTTTAAGTACTATTGCTATTGTTTTAGCTTGGCAAGATTCTATCGATAGGTGAGAAACAATACAGAAAACAACTTGGAAGTAATTCTGTGTCTATTCTTAGTTTTTGAAGCCTGAAAGCAGTAGCTGAAAAATAGTAGATAGCTGAATGCTAAATTGGTAGAATTAGCAGCATAAAAACAAAGACAGAAACACATCTAAACTGGCTTTAAACTGCAAAACAATGAGGCACCCTAGAAGGATGCTATTGTGAATGTACAAGGGGGGAAAAAGATACGTGAGAAATCAATCTTGAATAGATTAGAATACAGTGGTACCTCTGCTTACGAACTTAATTCGCTCCGTGACCAGGTTCTTAAGTAGAAAGGTTTGTAAGAAGAAGCAATTCTTCTTCTTACAGGGAGGGTGGAGGCCCTGTTTCCTCCCAGGAGATTCCTAGAGAGGCCCCATGGAGGCTTCTTCCTGCCTTTTCTGGCCCTGTTTCCTCCCAGGAGATTCCTAGAGAGGCCCCACGGAGGCTTCTCCCTGCCTTTTCCAGTTACAGTTTCGGAGGCTTGGGTTTGTAAGTAGAAAATGGTTCTTAAGAAGAAGCAAAAAAAATCTTGAACACCTGGTTCTCATCTAGAAAAGTTCTTAAGTAGAGGCGTTCTTAGGTAGAGGTACCACTGTATGTCTAGATGGGATAAAGCTTGTCTCCTTTTACAAACTACACATAATTTAACTTAGATTTAAGATCATTTTAACATTTCTTTAGAACTAATGGTTTTATAAAAACATCCTTTGATTTCTAAAACTCAGATCGATTCTTTCATGTTTTGACCAGCCTTTTCCAGAATAGGGAGCATTGCTTTGAAAACCCAAATGTTACATCAGAATCTAATATTGGTGCATGCACATCAAAAGAATTCTGCCACATCGTCTAGACATTCTTTATCATATCTGCAGGAGACTGCAGGCCACCATTAGATTTTTCCCCCCTATCACTTTCCTTATCATTAATATAGAACTAACTATATCCAAAGGCAATTGACTCTTAAAGTAACTCTTTTCAGAGGTCTTTTATAACTCAGACTAATATAAAGTAAGCATTTTATGCAGGATTGGTCTGCTGGAAAGACACAATTGCATTAGCGCTAGCATACTATCGCAGGCATATATTAAATGAATGTTCAAACCTATGTTTAATTTTAAAAAATATGCACACAACAAAGAAACTGGATATTTCGTTATTGTATTCTCACACAGTTACATATATCCTTTTGATTCTTCAAAACTACAGCTTTTGCTTCACAAAAAAATTAAGTTACATTTTTAATGCACTACAAAAACTGAGTGTATGCAGCATTTACTATGTCTGTGACATTGTATAACCATAATGTGGAAAGCACATATGAGAAGGCGTAGAATGTGAATAATTACTGTATTTATTAATATGCAGGGGTGAGATGGGCTGGTGAGATCTCATGGCTCATTGAGCAGGCAACAGTCCTGATCTGAATTTTTTCTGGGCAGACTCAACATTTCTGCCTGTAACCCAACTAAAGTCAGTGGAACTAAATTCAATGTACTTTTTCAGAATAGGATGCTCTGGGCTAATCACACATTTTAAATATGTTATCTCATTATGTTCTATTAATCTCTATCATTGCAGCTATTATAAAGTGAAGGGAAGAAGCAGGAGCAGCAGCTCATATCGGATGTTATTTATGTTCTTCAGTTCCATGAAAAATAAAATGTTTTCTGAACTACTTTCACTATTTTCACAGAGAAATGATATTACTCCCCACTCAGAGACACCTGGAATTTACAAGATGTTTTACGTAAAATACTTGAATATAAAACCATCCAAATCAAATCAACAATACTTAAAAATAAAACACTGAAAGAAAAATGTATAGAATAGATGTTTTATTCTTGTAAAGAAAGGAAAAAAGGAACAAAAGTGCAGCCATATTTTGTTACATAACCAAAGACATATTTTATACTCAAATGACCTTCTCTGTAAAATTATATAATCTTGCATGCGTACAAACATGTATTCAATATGCCATTGTATCTAAATTACACTTTTTACAAAACAGGATACAGTACAGACTGGAGGAAACAGGACTAGGGTATTTGGGGAATTCCTGCCGAAATTACTGTAAGAAGGATGGGAAATAACACATTAAGGAAGGATGTACCAATGTCATGACTAGTGTCATGATGGAATGGGAGTTTCCAGAATACTGGAGACAAACATGTTTTTGTGCCATATAAAAATGCATGTGTGAAGATGTAAGTTGCCTTCTTATTGTCTGGAAGGCCCTTTGATCAAAGTTTGCATTAAAAGCTGTTTATTTCTGGACTCCTGTGGATTTATTCAGTGAACATTTCTCACAAACGTACGCATACAATGGTGTACGAATCATAGACACAGAGACATGATTTCTGAGGCAAAGCTTGTCCAAGTTAGGAGGAAATATCTCTGAACTGAGCAGCCCCCTTATTCAGAAGCTCTGCCTCTCTGAAACTTGTGTTTATTATTTATAACAAATTTCTGGTGTACACAAGTACAAAGATTAACTTGACTAACTTTAGTAACAATGCTAAATGGTTAATGTATACAGACAAATTATATCAAGGTATAATTGCTAACTAAACAGAAGAATGTCTAATCAGCTTTTTACCTTAGACAAACAGAAGGGTTTTAATTAACTTAGATAAACAGAAGCTGAATAAATATTCATTTCCTTATACAGGACAGGGGGCTGAGTGGATAAGTAGGATGCTTAGTCAATATTAACCAGACAGGCATTCCACATTCTTGCCAAATAATTGATAACAACCTACACAGTGGTAATTAAAAACAACAACAACCAGAGATCTGTTGTCTTCTGAAAGTAAGGGATGTGTGGCTCATTTGTAAGATTTTCATAATGGAGTCTCAACGGTGCTTTTTCAAAAAAGAAAATTTTGAAAAAGCTTGAATGAGAAGCAAAATATTTTCTTCATCTTTCTCAAGAAAAAAACCCCCAATATTCTAGTTCATTTTGCAAAAGGGTGTTAGAGCCAATTATGACTTAGATGAGTGGGAATCTCTACAGATATTCATAATGGAGTATTACCACAGAGAAGATACTATCCCTAGCCTCTACTGAGGACATCCTAAGCATCTTAACACACACATTGAATGATATTAATAGAAACCATTTTTTAAAATACGTGAATCCAAAACTATTAAAAATGCTGCATTATGATTTTCTTCAAGGCACTACTAATACTCCCCAGCATATTAAGGCACAGAATGTTCCCTAGGCAAGCTAGTTATAGCCTCCCTTGTGTACCTAAAAGTCCTATGGAAAATGTATAGAATTGGTTTAATCAACTTTAAAAAAGCCTGAATCTATTGCATACTTTTTTCAGTCACCATAAGTTTCTGCCTTCATTAATGTAACTGCATATTTTCTGCAAAGTGTCTGTCTGAAGAGCTGTTTGGTTTAAATAGATTTTATGATACGTAATGAAAAAAAATCAGAATGTTTTACTACAGAGAAAAGGAGAAATCTCTCTCTCTCTCCTCTCTCTCCCTCCCTCTTCATCTCCCTCTCCTTCCCTCATATGGTGCTCTGAAGTGTTATGCAGAGAGGGTTTTGGAAAGTTTGGAATGTAGACATTGGTATGTGGAAGCGGAGGTGCTATTTAGAGAAAGGCAAGACAGAGATGATAAGCTAACTGAGAGGCTGGGGATTTGTTGAAGAAATGGAGAGCTGAAGAAACAGAGAGGCCGAGAGCTTGAGGAGTGGTAAGGTCAGAAAGAGCTAGTTGGAAAGTGCGACATAGAAACATAGAACACTGATGGCAGAAAAAGACCTCATGGTCCATCTAGTCTGCCCTTATACTATTTTCTGTATTTTATCTTAGGATGGATCTATGTTTATCCCAGGCATGTTTAAATTCAGTTACTGTGGATTTATCTACCAGATGGAGCAGAAGAGGAGTATTTATTTATTTGTTTATTTATTTATTTATTTATTTATTTATTTATTCATTCATTCATTCATTTGGTCCAATACACAATACATATTGAAGAGGTATTATATATAAGAGGTATTATATATATATGAAGTATTATATATAAAGAAAAGATATAAAAGTAGAGGAGAAGATATATAAAAGGAAGAAAAGATATATGAGATATGAGATAAGGAGAGACAATTGGACAGGGGACGAAAGGCAGGCTAGTGCACTTATGTATGCCTCTTACTGACTTCTTAGGACCCTGGAGAGGTCAATCGTGGATAGTCTAAGGGAGAAATGTTGGGGGTTAGGGGTTGATACTACTGAGTCCGGTAATGAGTTCCACGCTTCAACAACTCGATTGCTAAAGTCATATTTTTACAGTCAAGCTTGGAGCGATTAATATTAAGTTTGAATTTGTTGCGTGCTCTTGTGTTGTTAAGGTTGAAGCTGAAGTAGTCATTGACAGGCAGGACGTTGCAGCATATGATTTTGTGGGCAATACCTAGATCGTGCTTTAGGCATCGTATGAATATGTGGCTTCCCTGGACTCCCAGTGGAGTTTCCCAGGCTTCCCCCGGATCTCTTTGAACAGTCTTAAGGTGCAGGAATCAGCTGAAACTAAACCCTGGTTTGAGAGCCCAACAGCTGGCAGCTGAAGCTCTGAATGATAGTGTGGATCTTCTGATGGAGGCAGAACTGACAGAAGAAGAAAAAGCTTCACTGGCCTAGGTTGGCAGTTGGGCCAACTCATGTGGTTAATAACATTATGGAGAGTGGCAGACTGCTGTTGGAGTTCTTTGAGGTTTAACTGGTGAATGGAAGCTTGGAACTGTATGAACCTTAGCAGGATTCCTAGGACTACACTACACTGTTACAATTTCAAGTGCAAAATAGCAGGCCTTCTAACTACTTTTTGGAAGGTTTGTTTGTTTGTTTGTTTGTTTGTTTATTAATCAGATGTCTTTGCCACCCTTCTCCTGGGACTCAAGGCTGCTCACAATAAACAAATACTAACATGGAGAAATCTAATATTAAAAGATACTAAAATATCACTACTAAAACCACACAGAAATCTAGTTTAAATAATATTCTAAAGACCCTTATCTATTTAAAAAACAAGCATCCACATTCATTCTAATATTATTCACTCAGTACCTTTTACAATCTTCAGAATGTTCTGTAATTGAGCCTGCGAAACTGCTTGGGGAATCCTGGCGCTAGAAGAAAAAGTTGGATGAGAAGTGATTGTGTTGGTCCTTCTCCCCTGGATGAGAGCAGCCGGAAAGTCAGGTGCACAGTCCTGGTTGGAAAAATGGTGCTGCGCACATAGCTCCAGCTGACCGGTGAATCTCTGGTCTTGGATGGGATGGCACTACCACAAAAAGAACCTGTGCATAATCTGGAGGTTCTCCTGGACTCACCCACTCCTGCTCAAAGAGCAGGTGGCTGTTGTGGTCAGTAGGGCCTTTGCACAACTCTGGGTTTTGTGCCAGTTACGCCCTTTACCTGTGCTAGTTATGCCAGGACCAACAATCCTTACTCATAGTCACTTCTTCCCTGGTCACTTCCCATCTTGACTATCGCCATGTTCTATACATAAGGCTGTCCTTGAGGAGCATCTGGAAGCTCCAGTTGGTGCAAAATGCAGAGGTCTACATGGTTTTGTGCGGGCCCCGTGTGCACATGTATCACCTCTCCTGCGGGAACTGCATTGGCTGCCAATTTGCTTCCAGGTGCTTTTGAAGGTATTGATTGGCATCTTTAAAAGAAAGAATTGTGCAACCTGAAAGTTATATTTCATTATGCCAATGGTTTGCTCAGTCCTGTCTCTTCCTGTACATCACCGAGAAAGCAACAATTCACAAATAATAATTTCCACGGCTTAACACATGAATGCTGCATGTTGCATATTTGACTGGATGTATTATGGAACTGTCTACATATTTATTTTTGCTGTTGTTTCGGACAACACAGTGTTTATTTGGAATTATCTCAGAAGCAAGCAAAAATTTACCTCCTGCACATCTATTAGAAATGGAAATTCATGCTAATATGCTCGCCTCTCTGTCAATTCAAATTGCTCTACTCAAAGTACAGCCCTTATTCAATCTTCAGTATTCATTTAGTTTGGCATTGTTTGCATAAGTAAGCATTAATTGGCAGCATAAAAATGAACTCCATAATAATAATGTAATAACAATAATGAAAAGAATAATGGCTGAAGTTTATGAGTTGGAAATGAAGCACATCTCACTGGAAAAATCAAATATGAATCCTTAATTCTTCACTTTTCTTTCATTTTTGCACTCTTTTTTTGTCTATATCCATCTGCATCACTGTTTCCTTTCATTAGAAGTCATCATATAATAATGTTCTATTATTACATGTGAATAGTGAAATATTAATGAAGGATGGCATCTTGGGGTGGAAGGCACCTTGCCTCCACGATGCCATCTCTTTCGAGCATTTAAAGATTGATTGAATACTAATGCATTCAATTCAACCGCGAAACGTCATCAAAGGAAAATCAGAAAGTCCAGTTGCCTCTTGAAAAAGCACCTTTGGGACAACCATGACCTGGATGACTGAGAATCTCCATAGACAATCTGTTGTGGTTAGCTCTGGCCCAGCTCCTGCCCCAAGGACTGTGGATGTGGGGGAGACATCCACATGCTGCAGGCCTGTTTTGCTCCCGGTGGAATCTGCTGGTGAAGGCTCCCCTGACCAAGAAGACATGAGTGACAGGGAGGAGGAGAGTGTGGCAGACAGCTCAGAAGGAGATCAATTATCTAGCTCCTCCTTGGATTCAGAACAAGAGTTAATGATACAACCACGCATGCGGAGAGCGATGCATAGGCAACAACAACTGAGAGATTATTATCAAAGAAAAGGAGGCCACCTGTGGTTGGGTGGGGCTGTGGTAATTAGTGAGGCTGCTATAAATAGCAGCCTGTGGGTTTGGCCATTGTGGAGGATTATCTGATCATTGTGTTTCGTGCCTGCTTTGCTGACTTTGACCTTTTGTGTGCTGATTTTTTCCCGCTTTTAAACTAAACCAGAGCAAAGTGTGTTTCACTTTATGAAAGAAAAAGGACTGTGAATTGCCTCACAGCTGCAAGCTATGTATCACAGAACTGATAAGGGACTTGTACAAATGACCAGTTTGTTTGGAGACCAGTGCTCTTTGCTATACAAAAAGAGTGCTTCGTTTATTTGCATTTTCGTTATAAAGAACATTGTTTTGAATTTTCAAACGGGTGTGTGTCTGAAATTTGTACCTGTGCATTTTCGGGAGGAATCTACCAGAGAGCTCGACAGAACAACAATCACAGCAAGGATATACTACAGTTTAGACTGTAGGCTACTTAGTCTTTGAAAAGAATCCTAGAGAGTTATATTTCAAAGTCGGCAAAGCCAGAACAAAAAAAATTGGCAGAGGTGGAATAAAAATAGTTTTTCATGTCTAAAGTGGGATTAAAATTTAGTCTCATAGTTTCTAGCCTTGTGCTTTAATACAAAACCTTAGTTAGACCCAGTGAAGGGCTACCAAATTTTTTACTACCACACTATGGGCGTGGCTTATGCAGGGCGCCCTGCATTTTCTTTCAGCATCTTTCAGTGCAAATTGGGTGCTCTGGGGTGGAGCTCCATTTTTGCTACCCCATTGCGTTCCCACCCCTATCCGGGAAGTAGCCCACCCCTAGTTAGACCACACCTAGGTTATTGCATCCAGTTTCGCATCCACCTAGTGGGGTGTACCAGTTGCAACCCATCACTGGTTAGGGTCTCCTGCTTGAGAAGGGGGTTGGACTATATATCTACAAGATCCTTCCAACTTTGTTGGAACATCTGTAAATCTATTAAAAACTGGCTTGCTAATTTTCCTGTGACCCCCATCTTCTTCATTCTGTTGAATTAATGACATTAATTCAAAGGGCATTATATCTTAATAATGGTAGTGTTGTGGTTAGCTCTGGCCCAGCTCCTGCCCCAAGGACTGTGGATGTGGGGGAGACATCGACATGCTGCAGGCCTGTTTTGCCCCCGGTGGAATCTGATGATGAAGGCTCCTCTGACCAAGAAGACATGAGTGACAGGGAGGAGGAGAGTGTGGCAGACAGCTCAGAAGGAGATCAATTATCTAGCTCCTCCTTGGATTCAGAACAAGAGTTAATGATACAGCCACACATGCAGAGAGTGATGCATAGGCAACAACAACTGAGAGATTATTATCAAAGAAAATGGGGCCACCTGTGGTTGGGTGGGGCTGTGGTAATTAGTGAGGCTGCTATAAAGAGCAGCCTGTGGGTTTGGCCATTGTGGAGGATTATCTGATCGTTGTGTTTCGTGACTGCTTTACTGACTTTGACTTTTGTGTGCTGATTTTTCCCCGCTTTGAAACTAAACCAGAGCAAAGTGTGTTTCACTTTGTGAAAGAAGAAGGACTGTGAATTGCCTCACAGCTGCAAGCTAAGTATCACAGAACTGATAAGGGACTTGTACAAATTACCAGTTTGTTTGGAGACGAGTGCTCTTTGCTATACAAAAAGAGGGCTTGGTATAATTAAGTGAATTTTCATTATAAAGAATTTTCAAGTGTGTGTGTGTCTGAAATTTGTACCTGTGAATTTTTGGGAGGATTCTACCAGAGAGCCCGACAGAACAGGTAGTGTACTGCATTTGTTATTATCATTGAGTAAAATCTACAGTAGTTGTTATTGTTCTCTAGAAAAATAAGCTCGGAGTAAAGATAGAAGGCATCACAAAAGATAGAAAGATAGAAGGCATTGGAAGTTACATCAGGTCTGGACATGTGGGGAACAATTCTTTGTCAGTCTGGTGCCAGAGTTTACAGTATAGAGGCTTGTTTGATTATGGAGATTCTTGGCCATAAACACCATGTAAATAAGTGGCACTTGTTTGTTGATGCCTCAGAAGGGAATCTGAAAGCTTTCCTTCTTCATAATGCTGTGAACATGAAAGAGTCATATGAAAACACAAAACTAGTTTGGGGAAAAGATCTAGGATGAAAAATATAAATATAATATCTGTGGAGATCTGAAGGTCATTGCACTTATGTGAGGCCTGCAGCTTGATTACATAAATAGCTGTTACTTTTTGTGTGTGACTGAGACAGTAGGAACAGGAAAAGAAACATTAGGAAAGAATAGACAAAACTTAAGTCACTTGTTCAAGAAAAAAGAATATGGTAAATAGTCCACTAATTCACCTTGGTTTTTTTTCCTTTCTCCTTTGCGATGTGTGTGTGTGTTTGTGTGTGCATGCATATGTGTATGTATATGCATATATGCAGTAATGAGCAGCCAATGGGTGTGGCTTATTTTGTGGGTGTGGCTTGATGGTCATGTGACTGAGTAGGAGTGGCTTTCTGGCCATGTAACCAGGTGGGAGTGGCATGAACAATCATTGTTCAAGTGAATTGTTAAGTCCTCGACTTACAACATCACCAGTGTTGCTCTCTGGGGTGATAATTTGCTTCGAGTTTCGTGCGCTCTCCTTCCTGGGTCGGCATACAAATCTAATGAATGAATGAATGAATGAATGAATGAATGAATGAATGAATAAGTGAGTGAGTGAGTGAGTGAGTGAGTGAGTGAGTGAGTGAGTGAGTGAGTGAGTAAGTAAGTAAGTAAGTAAGTAAGTAAGTAAGTAAGTAAGTAAGTAAGTAAGTAAGTAAGTAAGAAAGGCTTGGTAGCTAGCTGAATGGGTGTCAATCAGATGTTGAGAAAAGAGGCAGGAGGAAAAGGGCCCCCTACAACTCCTGCCGATGCTGATCTCCATCCCACTTTCCGAGGAAGAGGAGGAGGATGGAAGGAGGGACAGTCAGCTGGAGATGGGCACACAGCTTCATTTCCGCTGGTGGAACTGTGTTCCATCCCGTCCTGCCTGCTGCCCACCCCTGCATATATGTGTGTGTCCTCAGGGATGGGCTACTGCCCGGACAGAGTGGTACGCAGTGGGGTAGCAAATTGGAGCTCCACCCCAGAGCACCCAATTTGCACTAAAAGATGTTGAAAGAAAATGCAGGGCATCCTGCATAAGCCATTTCCACAGTGTGGTAGTAAAAATGTTGGTAACCCTTCACTGTGTGTGCCTATGTCTATGCCCATGCCCATGCAGTAGATTGCCCATAAAGTCTACAAAGGTATTCCTTGACTTAACAACTGCTTGAAGATATGATGGCTCTCACTAAAAGCTGTTTATGTTTTTGAAATCATGACAGGCACACACAAACATCATGGTCACATAATCACATTTTAGGTGCTTGGCAGTTGGTTCGCTCTTATGGTTGTTTGCAGCATCCTGTAGTCATTTGATTGCAATTTGTTACATTTTTTGCTGGTTTCTGACATGTTCCAATTCACAACAAAAACCACCCACTGAGAAAGCTTTATTTGCCACCACATATGCTTAATGATTGCCCCCTCCCCATTATGGAAAGACCAGGTCCAGTCAAATGAAGCCTCAGTTTGGGACCTCAATAGCTTACTTATTTATTTATTTATTATTATTATTTATTACTTAGATTTGTATGCCGCCCCTCTCCGAAGACTCGGGGCGGCTCACAACATGTAAAAAAACAAATCATAAGCAATCAGGCAAATTTAAAATATTTAAATATTTAAAAAACCCCATATGCTAACAGTCACACACACAGACATACCATGCATAAATTAAACGTGCCCAGGGGGAGATGTTTCAGTTCCCCCATGCCTGACGGCAAAGGTGGGTTTTAAGGAGTTTACGGAAGGCAGGAAGAGTAGGGGCAGTTCTAATCTCCGGGGGGAGTTGGTTCCAGAGGGCCGGGGCCGCCACAGAGAAGGCTCTTCCCCTGGGGCCCGCCAACTGACATTGTTTAGTTGACGGGACCCGGAAAGGCCCACTCTGTGGGACCTAATCGGTCGCTGGGATTCGTGCGGCAGGAGGCGGTCTCGGAGATATTCTGGTCCGATGCCATGAAGGGCTTTAAAGGTCATAACCAACACTTTGAATTACCGTATATACTCGAGTATAAGTCGGGTTTTTTTAGCCCAAAAATGGGCTGAAAAACCCGACCTCGACTTATAATCGGGTGACTGACATGTCACCACAAGAGGGCGCAAGCGGCTGAGGGAAAGACAGCCGTCTGCCTTTGCTTCAGCTAGAAAGAAGCGGCAACTGCCCGGTCAAGAAGCAAGAATCCACCTAGCCAAACGGCTTTTTTCTTGTTTAGCGCGGCGTTCAAGTGGTTGGCAGGTTCCTTTGCTTGCACGCAAGAGCCAACCACTCGAACGCCACGCTAAACAAGAAAAAAGCCGTTTTGCTGGGGGGGGGGGAAATTCTTGCTTCTTAAACCGGGAGCAGTTGCCCCCTCTCCCAAAGCGATGTCCCAAAGCGGTCTGCGGGAAGCGACCGAGGGAAAGGCAATCGTCTGCCTTTCCTTCAGCCCGAAAGAGAAGGCAAATGCCCCGCCTTCCCCCAGCCAGTTAACCGAGCGCTTCAAGTTAACCGGCTGGGGGAAGGCGGGGCATTTGCCTCCTCTTTCGGGCTGAAGGAAAGGCAGACGATTGCCTTTCCCTCGGTCGCTTCCCGCAGACCGCTTTGGGACATCGCTTTGGGAGAGGTTTAAGAAGCAAGAATCCCCCCCCCAAGCGAAACGGCTTTTTTCTTGTTTAGCGTGGCGTTCGAGTGGTTGGCAGGTTCCTTTGCTTGCACGCAAGAGCCAACCACTCGAACGACGCGCTAAACAAGAAAAAAGCCGTTTCGCTGGGGGGGGGGATTCTTGCTTCTTAAACCTCTCCCAAAGCGATGTCCCAAAGCGGTCTCCGGGAAGCGACCGAGGGAAAGGCAATCGTCTGCCTTTCCTTCAGCCCGAAAGAGAAGGCAAATGCCCCGCCTTCCCCCAGCCAGTTAACCGAGCGCTTCAAGTTAACCGGCTGGGGGAAGGCGGGGCATTTGCCTCCTCTTTCGGACTGAAGGAAAGGCAGACGATTGCCTTTCCCTCGGTCGCTTCCCGCAGACCGCTTTGGGACATCGCTTTGCTTGCGCCTGCCCCTCCTACAGCGGAGAGAGGCGGCAAATGGCCAGCCCTTCCCCCACCCGCTTAGCTGAGCCCTTCGGGAATGTGCCGCCTGTCTTCGCTGTAGGAAAGGCAGGCACATCCGAAGCGCGTGGGGAAGTGGCTGTGGGAGGCAACGACATTCCTAAGCCGGTGAGGTGTAGGGGGGGGGTGGCGAGAAGATAGAAGCAAGAATCCACCCCCCCAGCTTTTCCCCCCTCTCCCCGCAAGAAAAGGAGCCAGCCAAACACTCCAATGCCGCGCTAGAGGGGGGAAAAGCCGATGAGGTGTGTGTGTGGGGGGGGGTGGATTCTTGCTTGTCTTCTCAACACCCCCTCACCCCACCTCTCGGGAAGAGAGCAACAGGAAAGGACGCGGTTTTCTTCTGCCGGGTCGAGGACAAAGCGGGTGTTGAGGGCGGCGGGCGAGCAACATTTCAGCGGGGAGAAAACCCCAAGCTGAGAGTGCCTTTTAAAATCACTCTCCTCTCAGCCTCGGCAAGCTGCCGAGAAGTGGGGTTTTCGGAGTGGGGAGGCAAAAACGCTCAGAATGTCACCAACGAGGCATTTCTCCAAGGGGCGGGGGTCCCTAAACTTTCCTTTAACCCCAGCGGACACAAAGATGGGAATGCGTGGTCCTTGCCAGCCACCCATCTGCGGGGGCTGCTCCGTGCCAAGGCAGAATTAAATTCAACAACCAAAATATTATATTTTTAAAAAACATACTTTTTTGACAGTTTGTTTGCCTTTTAAAACATCTCTCTGGCTGTGCCTAATGTCAACAATAAAATTTTTTGCCAGGTGAATTTTTTTTTGCCAGATTAGCTATGGATCTCACTGAAGAAATTTTAAAGAATACTCAAAATGATTCTTCATTTGCTTTGTAACCTTAAATAAAAAAACAATACAGTATTGACTCTGTAATTTACCCGGGGAGGGGACAGGAGGGGGGCGCAGACAGACAGGAAAGGAAGACAGACAGACAGACAGACAGATAGAGACCTATGACCACAATTGAGCTCAAAATTTGTTGTTAAGCAAAAGCATTGTTAAGTGAAAATCACCACATTTTACTCAATCCATGACATTTCCTAGCTCTAACAGTGATGTGCAAGCTAGGGAAGTACCGGTACATCTGAAGACATGTGTAATGTTCTAGTTATGGTTAACTGTGTGGCAGAAAGTGGACTCTGGGTTTGTTTTCCTATTACAGTGAGGTTGAATGTACCATATATAATTTTACAAGAGCTCTCTCTCTTTCTCTCTCTGTATATACACATACAGTTTATATAGTAGATAATGTACAGTATATTTTTGTGTGCCTGTGTGTAATATTTATTTACACATATGGCATATATACATAGAATTAAGTATATTTTGGATGTTCAGTAATTGTAAATATAGAGGGAAATTGTATCTCTTTGAGGCAAGGAGAGGTCAAGTATCCTAACCCTAACCCAAACCAGCAGGAGCAGGGGATTAAGGTAAGTACCTAGGTACTTGCAATTTTTTTGCCTATACCTGCCTTGGGGGATATATACCTGTTTACCCTCTTTTAAACTTACAGAGCTAGTTTACTGGCTTTCTTTGAAATAAATATTCTAAAATATTTAATCTACTGATGCCTCAATTGATGTAATTTTATTGGTTTCCATTTTTATAAGTTACCAGTAGCCGCTGCAATTTCCACCCTCGACTTATACAGGGGTTTATAAATTTTCCCAGTTTTTGTGGCAAAAGTAGGCGCCTCGACTTATAGTCGGAGCGACTTATACTCGAGTATATACGGTACTTACTACTGTAATTCTGGGATCAATTGGTCATGTTGTGGTTCAGCCTGGGACCCCTCCGGGAATGGCTGATTTGCTGTCGGTGTCCAGCTCAGAGGCTGAGGACCAGGAGGGGCAGACTGACGAAGAAGCTGAATCCCAGGCTGAAGATGAAGGACAGCCAGAGTTCCACCAGGGGGAGCTCTCCCCAGCAAGCAGCCTGGATTCCCTGGGGGAAGATGCTAGTGACTTCATAGATATGCGACAGAGGAGAGCTAACGAGAGAAGAACGCAGTTGGCTAGGTATTACCAGCATTAGTGGTTGCAGCTGGGTTTGGGTGTGGTGCTCTTGGGAAAGGATAAAAGGTGGCCCCACCCTTCCTGGCTTGTGGAGTTTTATCTTGGAGATTCGTGAGACCTGTCTGTGAACTTTGGTGGCTACAATCCTGGTTTGTGCCTTGGACTCTTGAAACCTTGGGGGGGGGTGCCAGCAAGAAGCTTTTGGAATTGACTGGACATCAGGACCCTGTTGTAAAGTATTGTAACCTGTCTGCTGTGAAGACAGGTCTTCCTTTATGCTTATTTTTTCCTGCTATAAATTACTTTTGGATTTTACCAGAGTGTCTGGCTGTTTTTTCAGTGGGTGTGGAGGTCTGGGAAAACCCAGACAGAACAGGTCATAAGGCAAGGCTTACCTGTATTGTGGCTAGTGCTAAATCAGAATCAATTTCAGTAGTTACTTACACATTTCTCCTGCTAAACACTACTTCAATAAAACAATCCATAATTCCACCCTTTTAAATGGGCTTTGTTATTGCAGAAGATAGCATAACTGCCATATGGTAAACTGCTAAAATGTCCATAATCTGGTCTAAAAAATTAAACACTACATTGCAGAGACTATAGACTCGTTCTCATTTACACTGGTACTTAAAGGATTTCAAGCAATAACTGGAAGTAATGACTAAATTTATGGACCAGAAAACAAGGCTGGTGTTCCAATTACTAGTAAACAATATAAACCATCTCTAAATAAAGCAGATGCACATAAAGAGGATGAGGCTCCAAAATCTGATTAGTTGAGTCTGAAAAGGGAACACGTTGCTTTGTATTAGATTGGAGAGTTTATCCAATAACGGAGCATAATGCGGAGTTTTGTCTGACCTTTGCCAACATGAGTAGTGGCCTTTATTCTTGAGAAGCTGTTGATTTCATTGTACTTACATATGTATATTAATGCACGACCGGCGGCTTAAACCACCGGCCAAAATTGCCCCTGGAGCAGGGTGATGCTGCTTCGGCTCCTCGGAGCCCCGAACTTCCGGTTTCCAGAGAAACCAGAAGTTCGGCTTCTGGCCAGGCACCAAGGAGGCGCGCTGCTTGCTAGGGTTTGGGGGAGGTCTTGGATTGCCCTATTTAAAGGCGGTCCGAGCAAGACCTCCTCCTTGGCTCGACTGGACTTGAAGCGAACACCCGCCTGCCCTCCACTATCAACAGTGTGTCTGAAAGAGGTTGCTTCGGGGCCAAATAGGAATTTTTTGCGGCCTCCTCTTTAGAGGCGGCCGTTTTTCCCCCTATTCCACACTGACGGTAAGGATGGAATGGTTAGGGGATGTGGTGCACATAGATTTTAGATTTAGGCTTTCCTTTGATCACTGGGGTTGGCAGGTATGGGGCGGAAATGGGCAGTAGAAGCGATTGTGCATGCTCCTTTGGGCATCTTTTTAAAAGGTGATGGACTGCCTCTCTCCAGGAACTAGAGGTTATCACAATGTCGGGGATTGGAGGGAGGATGCCCATGGGACTCACCAGATCTAATTTTGTATTGGAGGGTGAGCTCTTCCCACATGCCAAGGGGCATGGTTCAGATCCAGGTGAAGGTGGCTACCTTCACCTGGTTTAGCAAGGAGTTATGCCCAATGTTGCCAAGGAAGGTTCTGGCAGGAATTTCTGCCCCGTCAGTTTTTGGCCTCTGCAGGTCCTTTGTTATAGTTGAATTTAAATATTTAAATTTACGTATTTAAAGTTATGTTATTTAAATTTATGTTAATTTAATAAAGTGACCTTATATTTAATCCATGCAATGTCTCAGCATCTTTACTCTGCTTCCGCTTTTAGAACTAAGGTGACCAGATGTCCCGCTTTCCATGGGACAGTCCCGCTTTTTCATCTGTCCCACATCCCACGCCATTTCAAAAATGTCCCAATTTTCTTTCTTCCTTCCTCTCTCTCTTACTCTCTTTCTCTCCTCTATGGTGATGGCAGAAGAAAACGGCAAAGCATCTTGGGGTCACCCGGGCCGGGTTGTATTTCCTGTGTCTCCCAGCTCAGGGTAGGCCTCAAACTCGTGATAAGCTTCCTGAAGAATTCTTCTTGGGAACCGAGTGAGGGGATCTGGCTGTGACAACCCATTAGTGAGGCCATTCTTGCAGGACATGGCCTGGGCACTGGCCACCAGTACATAGGCGAGAGGTGAGGGCATGAGAGAGAGAAAAAAAATAAAGAGAATATTTTTGCGTGCCCTCCCCCATCAATGGTGTCCCGCTTTGGCAATCCTAAAATCTGGTCACTTTATCTAATTCTATCATTATCATGAACACATACATACATATATTTTGCTTAAGATCATCATTTTCATCTTCATCATCATCATCATCATCATTTTTAGCCCTTGTCTATCCACTGAAGAATGAAGATTTCTTCTGCACATTTTGCCACCCAGAAATGGGAAGGAGTTGGGCCTATAAGTTAAATAAGTTAAGTTAAGTTAAATAAATTAAGTTATATAAATTAAATTAAATTAAAATTTCCAACTTAGGCTATTAACCTAAAGTTCTTACATCCTATTTTCTTCTCAATAATAATCCTATAAGGCAATGATGTCTCAAGGCCTGGGGGCCAGATCCGGCCTGCGGGGTGCTTAGATCTGGGCCACAAAGCTGTCCTGGAAACAGTGAAGGACTGGCAGTGACTCTGCCAGCTAAAATGGAGCTTAAGAGGGCCGCAAGCTCCGTTTTTGCTGGAAGAGAGTTGCAGAAGGCTGTTGTAGCCAAAAGCAGAGCTTGGGACTCATTTTCTCTGCTATAGAGAAGTTAGAACCTACCCCTGGGAGACGCACATATATGTGGGGTCATGCCCACATGTGTGAGGGTGAGGAATCATGTATATGCATGGGGGAGAAGGGGGCGTGGCTGGAGGTGGCCCACCATCCTGCTGCCCATTTTTGGCCTAGAAGGCTGACAAATAGCGGTCCAATCTCTTCTGAAAATGTCCCTGGTTTTAAATGAAAAATCATTACAGGTAGTCCTTGACTTTTATTAACAATGAAACAATTGAGAGGGGTGGCATACAAGTCTAATAAATTATTGTTATTTTATATTAATAATATATAATATATTATTGCTATTTATTTATTTATTAGATTTGTATGCCGCCTCTCTTCTTAGACTCGGGGCAGCATACAAATATAACAATAACAATTGCTTTTGTTATTGTTATTGTTATTGTTGTTTTATTGTGATTACTATTACTATTGCTATTGCTATTGCTATTGCTATTATTAGAAGTGAAAAAAGTGACTTGTGTCCATTTTTCACACTTATGATTAATGAAGCCTCCCCATAGTCACATGATCAGAATTTGGATGTGTGGTGACAGGTTAGTATTTACAAAGGCTGTACTGTATGGATGCTATACGAAAAATGTCAGATTCTGTAAGTTGAAGGCTATTTATATTTTCCTCTTCTAATATTTTTTCTGCCTTTACTAAATACAGATGGATCAAACCGAATTGAACAGAACAGAAGAGTTGGAGGGGACCTTGAAGTCTAGTCTAACCCCTTGCTCAGGCAGGAGACCTTGTACCATTTCGGACAAATGGTTGTCCAAGTTCTTCTTTAAAACTCCCAGTGCTGGAGAATTCACAACTTTTGGAGGCAAGTTGTTCCACTGGCTAATTGTTTCCACTATCTAGGTTGCTTCTCTCCTTGATTAGTCTCCATGAATTTGGACCCCAGGGTTTGAAGAAGAACTTTCAAAGTACATTCTTTCCTGCTTCTCATGATCTTGCTTGCTTCAGCTTTGATCAAAAAGTTGAGCATGTGTTGGAAAGAAAAAAGAGAGAGAAATGCTGCTATTGTGCCATCTGTAAGGTTGAAATATAGCACATGATGTTGTGTACAGCAGATATGATTGCAACTGTTATTAGAATTCAAGTTGCAATTCTGAAACCTTGCAAAAGTTCCACATAACAAATGATCCTAGCAGAAAGATCACGGAGCACAACATTTCTCATGTCTCTAATCCTGGCCAAAGGTTAATTACCAGGCTATGGAGTACATGGGGACGGGGAAGAAATCACATTTAAGCTTGCTCAATTAATCCACACAGGGATTAAGCCACATACCTCACTTATGATGGAGAATGATGAGAATTCTAATGGTGGATGAGAAGTGCAGTGGCAGTGTAACATGCTGCAAAGGAGTGTTTTACACATCTGCAAAGGGTGTTTTACACATCTAAAAATGAGATTGGGGAACAAGATATTCAGAATTCTTCAGATATTTTTGGATAATGTATGAAATGAAATTGACACCTAACTGCAGTATAGTCCATGATGGATCCAGACCTAATTTTATCACTTCTCCCATAAGTAAAGGTAAAGACTTCTCTGTCAGTCATATCTGACTCTAGGGCATGGTGCTCATCTCCATTTCTTGGCCAAGACAGCTAGAATTGTCCAAAGACAATTACAGTACTACCTCTAGATACGAGCTGCTCCACATGCGAGTATTCCAAGATACGAGCCATGAGGGGAGAGAAATTTCTGTTCCAGACCCAAGCTCAAATTCGGGATACGAGCCGAGCGTCCACTAGGTGGCACAAGAATCCTTGCTTCTGGTTATCTCGGAGGGGAAAAACAAAGTCTAAAGCCATTTGTTCCAGATATGAGTTGTTCGACATACAAGCTCCCTTCTGGAACGAATTAAACTTGTATCTAGAGGTACTACTGTATTATGGCTTTGGCTATGGGAAAAATTGGAACCTTGATTTCCACAGCAAGTTTATGTCTTTTGCAGACTAGGACAATATATATCTACTACACTTGTCCTATAAAACCATTTTCTCAAACTCTCTCACTTATCCAATAGCTGCATTTCAACTGCACAAATTCTGACAACCAATAGATCCCTGTCAAAAAAAATAAAATGACCTTTCACTAACAATTGAATTTCAACTAGGGAAACTACCAGTCTCTATCTTGGTAAATTCTGTATTGACAGCAGCACAACATGGATCTGTTCCACATATATTCTAAAGGCATATTGTTGGAAGCGTAGAATTTTGTGGAATAGGAGTTGGGTTCTGAGATTGGAGGAAAATTCAGTAAATTTGGCTATGAGGATGAGACCTGAGATGGATTGAAGATTCTTCTGATTTTGAGAGGAGAGACTGATTTTGAGAGGAATGAGATTGTCACCCAGGAAAACAAGTAGTTCAATTTTGTCAATATGTATGGGAAAGTAGAGGTGAGGGTTTGTTCGGTTGACTTTGGATGTCCATGTGCCGCCTCTATGTTGGTTAAGGCAGGCAGGATTCCCTTCAGTACCATTTGTTGGGGGTCAGGGGAAAGGGAGCATCCTGCTTTCTCTTTCTGCTCAAGATCCCCATGTACAATTGGTAGACCACTATGTGACACAGAATGCCGGACTTGAGGGGCTTTGGCCTGATTCAGCATGGCTCTTGTTATGTTCTTATATTCTTATGACTTTTGTTCATTACAACAGTGGCACGAATGAATACAAGGATTGTTGTGTTTGGGCTTGGGCCAGCCGTTGCTCCCACAGATGGGAGAGATGTGGCACAAAGTGAGTGCGAAAGTCTGGCTGACAGCCAGGAAGACGTGGCAGACAGCCATGAGGATGAGGCCACTGGTTCAGAGGAGTTGGCAGACAGCAAGCAGGACCCAGCAGACAGCCCAGGGGATTTGGCATGCAGTCCCTCAGACAGTCTCTCTTCCTTGGATTCCTCTGCAGACCAATTCATAGACATGCGTAGCTGAAGAGCCATGCAAAGGAGGGCTCACTTGAAAGATTATTACAGGTGATCAGAGTAGCACCTGGGCTGGGTGTGGTTCTTATACTGAGGGCTGGGTGTGGTTCCCTTAATGTGGGCTAAAGGTATAAAAGGGAACAGAGGCACAAGGCAAACTGTGGCTGTTTATCTGTGTTACTTTGTGATTCCTGTTCTGAAGTTTCTGTTCCGTGCCTTTGGATTTCAACCCAGCCATTTCAGGCACATGGGAGGTGAAACCTCTGGGACTTGCTATTTGCTCTAAAGATTCAAAGGACTCCTGAAATGTTTCTGCTCCATGCAGGTTGTCTTTGTTTGCTTTTTCCTGTGCTTTGTATTTGGCTGAATTACGCCTTGCACTATCATTATTTCCTGACACTAAGGACTGTTTTGGTTAACCCTTTTTTGTTTGTTTAATACAATTTTGCTGATTAGAAGAGCACGTGTGTGTTTGATTTCTTTTCCTTGGACTGTTACGAATTGCCTGAGCCCAGTCAGGCAGAACAAGGATTACACTGAAACTCAGAAATAGCCATCAAATCTCTAAAAACCTTGGCAGCCTATCAGATTCATATTGTGAACAGCTGGTACTAGAATTAGGGTACAAAGTCTTGATTTGTAGAAGAAAGAATAGATCCCAATCAGTTTTTTTAATAAACGACTCTACCAAAATTGAGTCACTCATGGCCTGTCTCACCAAATTTTGAGAAGAAAGGAAGCTTAATGTTTAAGCTTTCTGAATTATATCTTCTGGATTAGTCTCCAAGCCACTTCTACTCCCATAATGCTCCCTTTCTCAGTCTTTAACTAGAGCAGACATGAAAATGATGATCTATAATAAAATCCAAATGTGAAATAATTCACATTTGGATTTTGCTAAAGTATTGGAACATGCAGATTTCACAGTAGCACATTAAGCACAAAATGTTTTGCTTTTATGCCTCAACAGTGCCACGGGAATACTATTTTCTCCCTCCTCTGTTTTTTCTCATAATATAAATATTATCAGTTTGAATCATAGCAAATTTCCCATTGCAAAATGGAGCCAAAGCAAGATGTTTCTCCAATTTTGCTTGCAATTCACTGATGTTCAATAATACACTTAAGCAACTCAGAGTGGGCTTTGGAGAGAAATAGTAGATTATGTATTTCTTATACGATGATATCTAATTTTGCCTTCTCCATGACTTAGATCTAAAAAAAGAATCCCTGTAGAAATAATATTTGGAAGCAATGCAAAAAGAAGTAGATGACATTTAACAATTCCACAATGTAATCCATCCCTACCCTCTAAACCCATTTTTCTCTTCTTATCTACTCCCAAAATTTGAGGGGCCATCTCTTCCTAATTATATCTATCTATCCCATCAGATCTGGCAGAAGGAAAAAGTTATGGGTTCCATCTGATGGAATTCAGGAGGTGAGTCTTCTCTTTGGCCTCCACCCTGTAGAACTTTAACTTTCCAAGGGGAGATTGACTCCAATCATCCCGATTTTTCAGAAATCCCTTATAATTTGGTTGTATCAGCAGGCTTGGGAATGTCATGGAAATGGGGAGCCTTTGAAATAGTTACAAAACATATGCAAGTACTTGAAGGCATTCTTCTGTGTTTTATTTGTATTTATGTTTTAGTTGTTTCATTATTTTTAAAGTTTTATTTCTAATTGTGTGGTTTTTATTGTACATCACATAGAACAGAGCAGAACAGAACAGAACAGAATTCTTTATTGGCCAAGTGTGATTGGACACACAAGGAATTTGTCTTTGGTGCATATGTTCTCAGTGTACATAAAAGAAAATATACTTTTGTCAAGAAATGCCCAGCCGGCGGCTTAAACCACCGGCTGAAATTACCTCCGGAGCTCAGGAGACGCTGCCGGCAGCTCTTTTGAGCTCTGGACTTCCGGGTTCCTCTGGAACCCAGAAGTTCGGCTTTTGGCAGTGCGCCAAGGTGGCGTGCTGCCTGCTGGGACTTGGGGGAGGTCCTGGATCGCCCTATTTAAGGGCGATTCGGATTAGACCTCCCCCTTGCTCCAGGCTCCTCTGAATGCGAACACCAGCCCACCCTCCGCTATCAACAGTGTGTCCTAAGGAGGTCGCCTCGGGGCCGAATAGGAATTTTTTGCGGCCTCCCCTTTAGAGGTGGCCGTTTTTTCGCCTATTCCACACTGACGGTGCGGACTGGATTGGTTAGGGGGTGTGACACACTTAGATAGTGGTATAGGCCTCCCTTTGGTCATTGGGGTTTGGCAGGTTAGGGGCGGAAATGGGCAATTAGAAGCAACTGTGCATGCTCCTTTGGGCATCCTTCAAAAGGTGATGGACCGCCTCTCTCCAGGAACTAGAGGTTGGAACAACGTCGGGGATTGGAGAGAGGATGTCCATGGGAATCACCGGATCCAATTTCCCACGGGGATTGGAGGGTGAACTCCTCCCACACGATGAAGGGGCATGGCTTGGATCCAGGTGAAGGTGGGTACCTTCACCTGGGTCAGCAAGGAGTTTTTGCCCAATGTTGCCAAGGAATTTTTCTGGTAGGAATTTCCACCCCATTAGTTTTGGCCTCTGCAGGTCCTTAGTTCGTTCTGAATTTAAATATTTAAATTGACGTATTCAAATTTATTTACATTTATGTTAATTCAATAAATGACCCATATTTAATCCACAACATGCCTCAGTGTCGTTACTCAGCTTCCGGGGGTAATCATGAGATACAACACTTAATGGTGGTCATAGGATACAAATAAGCAAACAGGAAACAATCATATTAATATAAATCAAAAGGATACAAGCAACAAGTTAAAGTTCTAAAATTCCTATAACTGAGGATTCTGCAAATTGTCATAAATGTTGACTAGTTGCCAAAAATCCAAACTATAGTCACCCAGTTAAAAATGTGTGAGCCATTATGTATTGGGGCCTGATAAACTCTGTTAATTTAAATATATTCTTTTGTGCTATAGTTGCAGTATTTTTTAAAGGCTTTTTAGCATTATGAAATCAAATGTGTTTCAATTGACCTCCACTGTGTTTATTTATTTATTTGTTTTATTTAACTTAAAGGCTACCCAGCTTCCTCACCGTCCTGTTTCTACTTTGCTAGGTGCTAGTATAGTTCGAAAAGTCCAGTTTGATATAACCCAGATAATTTCTTTAAAAGTTCGATGTACCTTATTTCAATATTGTTTAATAGGTTTTATAGAATCAAGACTCTGCATCATGGTATGTTCTAAGACATCATAAAACATGGTCCTGCTGTCAGTATTTTTTACATCAGCAATTTCTAATATCACATCTGGATATTTTTAATCACAGTTATTTGTGAGAGCTATTTGTTAACAGAGACCATTGCAGATGAGTAATTTGCAGTCTGCTTGCCCTTTCTGGGAACTCTATAGATCATCATAATCTTGACTGCTCATAAATAAATAACAACACCAAGCTATACACACACACATTTCATTTTTTTTTAAATGTATCAGTTTCAAACTTTTTTGCAGATAGAAAGGTAGATAAATTTTAATCAGCAGGAGCATGCTGTCATCCATGTTTAGAATGCTGCATTAGGGACTGAATCATTGAAAAGTAGCTTGTAAAAAGAAAATAGATGGAAAGCAATAATGTCCATAATGCTTGCAAGCAGAACCAGAGGAATAATACAAAGAATGTTTCTTTTAGCTTGCACTTTTAAAAATAACCTTACTGAAAACTAGATGGATGAAGAAAGATTTCCCCACCCCAAGGGGAAAAAAAAATTCTTTATTGCTAAAGAAGTCCCCTGGGGATAATTGTATCTGTTCAATCAAGCTTCCACCAGAGGTCTCTACTTCTTTATGCAAAAATAATAAAATCCTGTCCCAACTGAGGTTGCCCTTAATTTTGGCAGAAGGAAGGTATAGAGAGTGAGGAAGGGATGGGAGGAGAAGGGAGGAGAGGGGAGGGAGGAAAGTGTACATGCTTCTACATGCTGCAACTCAACAAGACCGACACTGACTTCAGAAGATAATCAGAACTGCAGAAAAAACAATTGCTGCCAACCTGCCTTCCATTGAGGACCTGTATTCTGTCTGAGTCAAAAAGAGGGCAGGGAAAATATTTACTGACCCCTCGCATCCTGGACACAAACTGTTTCAACTCCTACCCTCAAAACGTTGCTACAGAGCACTGCACACCAAGACAACTAGGCACAAGAACAGTTTTTTCCTGAATGCCATCACTCTACTAAACAAATAATTCCCTCAACACTGTCAAACCTTTTACTAAGTCTGCACTTCTAATTCTACTAGTATTTTCTCATAATTCCCATCAACCATTTCCTCCCACTTAGGACTGTATGACTATAACATGTTGCTTGTATCCTAAGATTTTTATTAATATTGATTGTTTCTTCATTGCTTATTTGACCCCTATGACGATCATTAAGTGTTGTACCACATGATTCTTAACAAATCTATATTTTCTTTTATGTACACTGAGAGCATATGCACCAAGACAAATTCCTTGTGTGTCCAATCACACGTGGCCAATAAAGAATTCTATTCTATTCTAATGGTAGAAATTGCAAAGTGTCTTAATTGTTGTTGTCTCTTTCTATGGAATTAGTTAGGAATGGTAACTGACTGGAAAAAGGAAGTCTCGATAAATGTTATTGTAATTGCAAGAAATGCTGGCAGAAGTTAGAATGGACCAAAATCTCCATAGACAGTAGAGATTGTTCTTCAATCTGCACCATTAGAGCATCTAACTCTTCTAGTCAAGAAGGCAATTAAGCATCCTAGTATCTTTTGTAGGAACATAGTACTATTCACAAAAACATTTTGTTTGGCTTTATTTATTTCCTCCCCCCCCCCCATGTAGAAGAACCTTCAAAACGTGAACTCCTACTTTTTCTCCTGGAAATGGGAGTATGTTGAAGATATGAGAACACTCAAACAACGCAACAGCTTGCCTTCAGAAATTGTGGGAGCTTCATCCCTAGAGGCTTTCAAGGGGAGATTGAACTGCCATTGGTCGGGGATGGTGTAGGGTAGTGCATACAAATCCAATTAAATAAATTGCATACAAATCCCATTAAATAAATGAAAGAATGACAGAATGAAAGAAAGAAAGAAAGAAAGAAAGAAAGAATGAAAGAATGAAAGAATGAAAGAATGAAAGAATGAAAGAATGAAAGAATGAAAGAATGAAAGAATGAAAGAATGAAAGAAAGAAAGAAAGAATGAATGAATGAAAGAATGAAAGAATGAAAGAATGAAAGAATGAAAGAATGAAAGAATGAAAGAATGAAAGAATGGAAGAATGGAAGAATGGAAGAATGGAAGAATGAAAGAATGGAAGAATGAATGAATGAATGAAAGAAAGAAAGAAAGAAAGAATGAAAGAAAGAATGAAAGAATGAAAGAATGAAAGAATGAATGAATGAATGAATGAATGAAAGAATGAATGAATGAATGAATGAATGAATGAATGAATGAAAGAATGAATGAAAGAATGAAAGAATGAAAGAATGAAAGAATGAAAGAATGAAAGAATGAAAGAATGAAAGAAAGAAAGAATGAATGAATGAATGAATAAATAAATAAATAAATAAATAAATAAATAAATAAATAAATAAATATTGATGGTGAACCTTTTTTGGCTTGGGTGCCAAAAGGGTGCGCATGTGCGATAATGCACATGTGCATGCCCAAACCCATATCTGTGAGACTGCCTTCTGCTGCACGAATCCCAGCGGCCAGTTAGGTCCCACAGAGTTTAGTCGACTAAACAATGTCGTCTGGCGGGACCCAGGGGAAGAGCCTTCTCTGTGGCGGCTCTGACCCTTTGGAATCAGCTCCCTCCAGAGATTAGAACTGCCCCCACCCTCCTTGCCTTTCATAAACTCCTTAAAACCCACCTCTGTCATCAAGCGTGGGGGGAACTGAGACATCTCCCCCTGCCTATGTAGTTTTTGTGCATGATATGACTGTATGTATGTTTTTTTATATATATATTGGGGTTCCTTGCTTTTTAGACTTTTTAAAATGTACTATTGTTATATTAGATTCTAATTATTAGATTTGTCATTATGTATTGTTTTTATCACTGTTGTGAGCCGCCCCGAGTCTACGGAGAGGGGGGGCATACAAATCTAATAAATAATAAAATAATAATAATAATGTAATGCCCTCCCCCACGTGCATGCAGAAAACCTCCATGCTGCCCCCGCGCATGAACATAAGCCTCACTGAAGCCTCCAGACATCTGGTAGGCTCGTTGGCCTGTTTTCACCATCTCCAGGCTTCAGGAAGCTTTCCTGAACTTTGGGGACTGCACAAAATGTTTAGTTTAGTTTAGTTTTATTGAATTTATATGCCGCCCCCCCTCCGAAAACTTGGGGCGGCTAGCAGCAATCATAAACAATATACAATAATAATCCAATACTAAAAGCGAATTAAAAACTCCTTAATATAAAAAACCAAACATACATACAAACATACCATACATACAATTGTAAAGGCCTAGGGGGAGAAGGAATCTTAATTCCCCCATGCCTGGCGGCAAAGGTGGGTTTTAAGTAGCTTGCGAAAGGCAAGGAGGGTGGGGGCAATTCTAATCTCTGGGGGGAGTTGGTTCCAGAGGGCTGGGGCTGCCACAGAGAAGGCTCTTCCCCTGGGTCCCGCCAAGCAGCATTGTTTAGTTGACGGGACCCGGAGAAGACCCACTCTGTGGGACCTAACTGGTCACTGGGATTCATGCAGCAGAAGACTGTCCCTGAGATAATCTGGTCCAGCCCAATGGCACTATTCAAAATTTGTTTCTGAACTTCTAATTGGCCCGTTGGGCCATTTTCTACTATCCTTAGGGTTCAAGACGCTTTCCTTAAGGCTGGGGAGAGCAAAACATCCAAAAGGAAGTCTGAAATTGTGCAATGGAGCTGACATAGGGCAATGCCTTGTGTGCTCTTAGATATGGCTCCACATGCCACCTGTGGCACATGTACCATAGGTTCGCCATCACTGGTGTAGAGTCTCCTGCTTGGGCATGGGGTTGGATCTACAAGGTATCTTCCAACTCTGTTAATCTACGTCAGAGTGGGCTCTCAATATATGAAATAAGGAAGTCCTGGATGGAGAGCTGAGCATTACAGAATTGGATTTTATCATCAAAAGAAACTGATTTGAAAAGACAAAATTTTAATTCATGTGTAAACTTGAGTCAAAAACATTGTGTGCTCTGCTTGGGAATTGATTACCAAAGAATAATTTCTGATTCTTATCATCTTCTACAAGTCTCACTGAACCGCAATATTAAAAATACATAGTTCGTTTGCTTAGACATGGAAAATAATGCTTGAACTCTAATTTTTTTGAGAGTTTGTGAATAATCGAAAGATCTGTGGCCCATGTGCAATTCAGTTTGACTTTATAATTCAATTTCATTTAACTTTTTAAATTCAATTTATTAACAGTGGAACAAAAGTCCATTAACTCTTCAAACCAGTTCAAAAGCATTGATTCATGGCATGGAGTCTGATGATTTGATCCAAGGATTGGATTTTTGAAGGCTGATTTGATCAAATTGCTTTATATTTGCATTAATATTGCAATCTGATTTTCCAGTTATAATTTTCTAGTTACAAGTTGCCAGGTGCTATATCATCTGTATCATTCTTTTTCTTAGGATTTTGTTTGGAGGAGAGTGTCTGAAGTATTCAGAACCTTCACAAACCAAAGCAATTTTTTTTATTCACTGAAGAATGGCGTCTTTCTCTTCTGACAAATAGGAGCTATTGATCTTCATGGTTTTGTGGTAGGTTAAAAAAGATTTTCTACATTCCCCAATGGCTTTATGTTCGCCACTGTTGCATTGTTTTGTACTAAATGCAATTAAAGAATGCAATTAAAATCCTTGCAGGTTTTATTCCTACTTACCAACAGTATGTTACAAAATGACAAAAAATACATGGATTCATTTCCCAACTGCACATAAACAGTTGAACAAAGATGCTCACACAACTTGGAACTTGTTAGCCAAGTTCTTGGAGGTTTCTGGAATACTTTGAGATATATTAAGATCCAAGGGAGATCAGGAACCAATTATTTGATTAACATAGGTGCAAATGTTGGTTATAGCTCTAATTCCAGAGTACAGTGTTCCCTCGATTTTCACGGGGGATGCGTTCCGAGACTGCCTGCGAAAGTTGAATTTCCGCGAAGTAGAGATGCTGAAGTAAATACACTATTTTTGGCTATGAACAATATCACAAGCCTTCCCTTAACACTTTAAACCCCTAAATTGCAATTTCCCATTCCCTTAGCAACCATTTAGATTATTACTCACCATGTTTATTTATTAAAGTTTATTTTTAAAAAAATATTTATTAAAGGCGGACAAAAGTTTGGCGATGACATATGATGTCATCTGACAGGAAAAAAACGTGATATAGGGTAAAAAACCATGAAGTATTTTTTAATTAATATTTTTGAAAAACCGTGGTATAGACTTTTCGCGAAGTTCGAACCCACGAAAATCGAGGGAACACTGTATATGAGTCTTGGTAGCAGAGTGCTTAGAGTGCAGTACTGCAGGCTACTTCTGCTGACTGCAAGCTGACTGCAATTTGGCAGTTCAAATCCCATCAAGCTGAAAGTTAACTCAGCATTTCATCCTTCTGAAGTAGGTAAAATGAGGACCCAAATCGTTGGGAGCAATATCCTGACTCTGTAAACCATTTAGAGAGGGCTGTAAAGCATTTTAAAGCATATATACCAGTAAATCTCAGTGCTGTTACTATTACTATATGGGGAAATGCATACTACTGGTTGAACCAGAAAGCAGGTTCAATGCCAAAAATGCATTTGATACTAAATAAGGCTTCATCTGCCAATCCCCAGTTAATTTATTGCAAAGAGTGTTTCCCTACCCCAAGGAGAATTTCACAAATTTTGTGATGGAAATGACTGAAGTTTGGTACTTTCAGTCCCCCCACCTCCCACTCTCTGCTGATTCAATTTGACTGGCTTATTTGTTTTACAAGTATAGTATAGGACTGAGTGGCATGCTAACAAAGAAGGGTGCTGGACTGGCTGCTGAAAATGAATAATTTACAAAACTATGAAGAATTGTTCCAAACTGCCAAAAAAAAAACCCTCTACTTTTGCTTAATAGTGGGCGTGATACAATACAACCTGTACATTTTACAGACAAAATGGAAATTCACAGTCAAAAAAGGATTTCTTCCTTGTGCTAATGATGCTGATGTAGGGTAGTAAAAGCTTTCCAGCAGAAATACTGAGAATCAAGGGAGAAGAAATCACAGCGTTCTGGCATTTTTTTTTTTTAGTACATTCAACTTTAATGATTAGAGATGATGTATGATATATTGTGAATCAATATATTTTACTACTGATGTGGGAATGACTGAAGCAGTTTTTTTCCAGAGTAAAGCTGTAAGCCAGCTGGACAGGAGGAATCCCTGCAAAATATAAATACATACATACATACATACATACATACATACATACATACATACATACATACATACATATACTTCTTTCCTTCCTTCCTTCCTTCCTTCCTTCCTTCCTTCCTTCCTTCCTTCCTTCCTTATTATTATTTTATTATTTATTGGATTTGTATGCCGCCCCTCTCTGCAGACTCGGGGTGGCTAACAACAGTGGTAAAACAACATTTACAATTATCACATGCTAGAGAAAAAGGTTTCTACCCTTCCTTCCTTCCTTCCTTCCTTCCTTCCTTCCTTCCCTCCCTCCCTCCCTCCCTCCCTCCCTTTACATCTGTATAGAGTGCATAGGTTGTTTCATTATATCTGTAACTTATCAGATATACAATGATACAAAGTTTATTAAGGGATTCAAATTCCCTCTCTCGTGGGAATTGCATTTGAGGGACCATATAAAGTTCATTCACTTCAAGAGCTCAGCAATGTTACAGTGAGGAACATATAACACCTATTTTTAGAATGATAAGTATAGTCCATCTTTTTTCACAAAACCTTTCCCTCAGAAAAATAGCTATATTATGCTTTAGTTTTTCTTGTAAAATGATATAACGTCTGTACATTTCTCTCTAGCAACTTATGAAAAATAAGGTGGACTGCATATGACATTTTAAGTTGGTATTTGAGGTCATGCTATTCTTAAACTGGAGGTAACTTTTAACTCTTCATGATAAATAGTCCATCATAGATTCAGATGTGTTAACTTGAATAATAGAGGAAAAACTGGATTTTTTACAATTATCATATGCTAGAGAAAAAGGTTTCTACCCTTCCTTCCTTCCTTCCTTCCTTCCTTCCTTCCTTCCTCCTTTCCTTTTTCCCTCTCTCCCTCCCTCCCTTCCTCTTTCTCTCATCTTCCTCCTCCCCTCCTCCTCTTATTTCTCCTCATCCTTTCTCCTTTCCCCCATGATTGACAATGAAAGTAAATCTTGACATATGAAAATTGGCAAAATGGAATGAAAAAAAGATGATTACAATAAAAAGTATAAATTAAATTTTAAAAAATAAAATTGCTATTTTTAATATTAGGTAAACACGGAGAAAGGGAACATTTACAATACAACTATAAATGAAATATGTGTGAGAAAAAAATGATCTAAATTGTTATCGATAATAGTAAAATGGGTGTTTATATGTTGGTGATAGTTGAATCACCAACATTTCAGAGAATAGTGGTAATAGAAGGAACAGGGATGTATTTTTGATGAAAATAGGGATCATTTTGAATGAATTTCATTGCAAAGAGTGAAGTATTGCATTTATTGAAATGAAGGGAAGTGCAGCAATAAGATACAGTAGAACCCCGACTTACGAGACTAATTGGTTCCGGAAGGAGGCTCGTAAGTCGGAACGCTCGTATGACGAAACATTGTTTCCCATAGGAAACAATGTAAAGTCAATTAATCCGTGCAACAACAAAAAAAAACCGCTGCCGCCGAACGCGGAAGTTAGCGTTCGGCTTCAGGAGACAGCTGCCAAGCGGCGCGGGTGTTTTAAAACGTCGCAGCCGGCCTGGGGGGCTCGGGGGCTTCCCCCCGAGCCCCCCAGGCCAGCTGCGATGTTTTAAAACACGCGCGCCGCTTCGCAGCTGTCTCCTGAAGCCGAACGCGGAAGTTAGCGTTCGGCTTCAGGAGACAGCTGCGAAGCGGTGCGTGTGTTTTAAAAGGTTGCAGCCGGCCTGGGGGGCTTGCCAGCACCCCCCAAGCCCCCCAGGCCGGCTGCAACCTTTTAAAACACGCGGGATACGAGCGCCAAGGAGCTGTCTCCTGAAGCCGAACGCGGAAGTTAGCGTTCGGCTTCAGGAGACAGCTGCGAAGCGGCGCGTGTGTTTTAAAAGGTTGCAGCCGGCCTGGGGGGCTTGCCAGCACCCCCCCGAGCCCCCCAGGCCAGCTGCAACCTTTTAAAACACGCGGGATACGAGCGCCAAGGAGCTGTCTCCTGAAGCCGAACGCGGAAGTTAGCGTTCGGCTTCAGGAGACAGCTCCTTGGCGCTCGTATCCCGAATGTGAGCTCGGGAGGCGAACAAAAATGTCGCTCCCCTCCCAGCTCTTATCTCGAGTAGCTCGTAAGTAGAGCTGCTCATATGTCGAGGTTCCACTGTAATAGTATGTAGGAAAGTGACAAGGACTTTTGGAAACCTAAGAATGAACAAGATTTTATTTTTTATGTCATTTTCTTTTCGACTGTGGGAACAAAAATGACAGTCTTTTAATAATTAGGCCTTGATACAATCTTTACACCGTGGTGGTGCAGTGATTAGAATGCAGTATTGCAGGCAAATTCTGCCCACTGCTAGAGTTTGATAGTGACCTGCTCAAGATTGACTCAGCCTTTCATCTTTTCAAGGTCAGTAAAATGAGGAGCCACATTGTTGACTCTGTAAACCACTTAGAGAGTGCTGTAAAGCACTATGAAGAAGTATATAAGTCTAAGTGCTATTGCTATTGTTAAGCAAAGTACACTATTTTAAACATGGTATGATTTCACTATTTATATCTTTGGTCTTACCAGTTTATATTTTCTCAGCATTTCATATTTATTCTTTTCCTCAATCTCCCTCCCTCTTCTCCCTGGCACTAAATTCCTAGCGTTTGCTTCAGTTATATTATTTGAAATATAATGAACATTCCCACACAAATGTCTGAAAAACACCTTGCCAACATATATGCACAAATAAGAAAGTAAATAAAATAAGAATAATACACTTTTATTTCAGTTTCATCCCACATTATTTTTTGTTTCCTTTCTTAATTCATCTTCTGTTCGAGGCTGTTTAGATTGTGTCAATCACTTTCAAAGTATTTTTTAAAGCATTTTCCATTAAAATTGTACATCATTTATTCTTCTGAACTTTTCCCTTTCCTTTTATTCTTTGCAACTATCTTTAATTCTTTATAAAAATTACAGAATACCTTCCACTTGCCCTCATTTTTTGCAATAACCATTCTGTTATATAACATACCAGTCATTCTGTTGGAAGATTAATATTTCTGATAATGCTTTTTGACAAAAAAAACCCTACTATTTTCATTTTGCTATTCTGTATTTTTGCTCTATTTTCTTGTATTTCCTATCTTTCCTTCCATTTTTTGTCAGGATACTACCAATTTTATTTGCCATTTGGAATATTTATTTTATTTATTAGATTTGTATGCCGCCCCTCTCCAAGGACTTCACCCCTCTATCCTTCGCTAATTTTATTTCATCATAAACAATCATATCAAAGATGTTTTATATTTATTTTAATTCCTTTCCAAATGCATGCATAAAAATGTGTTTATATATTTAAACAGACATTTTTTACAAAACAGATACCTCTGTATTTGGTTGAAAAGTAGAACGATTTGCAACAAGTGTTAGATTGGATCTACAAATTAATGTTCCAAATAATTTATACTTGACAAAGGACTTTGAATAAATAGTTATAGTTGTAAGGGGAGTATTAGAGCAAGTAGATCAACTGATAAGAATGTTTCCCAAAGATAGGAAAATGAATGCTGAATTTTTAAGATGTATATGTGCACATCTCAAAATGTTCATATGAAAAATGTTTTTTGAAAGGAACTAAAGTGGTTATTCATAAATGCATCCTTCTATCCATGTGTTATATAGAAATATAACACATGGATAGAAGATCAAGACCATACCTGGAATACTGCACCCAGTTTTGGTCACCACATTACAGAAAGGATGTTGAGAAAGTGCAAAGTGCAAAGAAGAACAACTAAGATGATTAAGGACCTGGAGAATTGGGTGATCCCGCTATATAGAGCACCGGTGAGACCACATTTGGAATACTGTGTTCAGTTCTGGAGACCTCAGCTACAAAAAGATATTGACAAAATTGAACGGGCCCAAAGACAGGCTACAAGAATGGTGGAAGGTCTTAAGCATAAAACATATCAGGAAAGACTTAATGAACTCAATCTGTATAGTCTGGAGGACAGAAAGAAAAGGGGGGACATGATAGAAACATTTAAATATGTTAAATGGTAAAATAAAGTTCAGGAGGGAAGTGTTTTTAATAGGAAAGTGAACACAAGAACAAGGGGACACAATCTGAGGTTAGTTGGGGGAAAGATCAGAAGCAACATGAGAAAATATTTTTTTTTACTGAAAGAGTAGTAGATCCTTGGAACACACTTCCAGCAGACGTGGTTGGTAAATCCACAGTAACTGAATTTAAACATGCCTGGGATAAACATATATCCATCCTAAGATAAAATACAGGAAATAGTGTAAGGGCAGACTAGATGGACCATGAGATCTTTTTCTGCCGTCAGTCTTCTATGTTTCTATGTTTCTAAGCTCACTCTAGAAAAAGGAAGGACTAGCAATGACCATAGTTCCCTCTAAGCTGAGCAGTGAGCAATCGCTCACTTAAAAATCATCATCAACTCAGAGTTTTCCAAACCTGCCCAGAAGCCGAGAGGGAAAGAGTGAGAGGGAAGGAGAGAGAGAGGAAGAGAGGAAGAGAGAGAAACAGATAGAAAAAAGAGAGGAAGGAAAAGAGAAAGAAAAAGAATGGGAGTAAGGAAGAGAGAAAGAAAATCAAAATCTAGTTTGAAACTAGCTCAACTATTTAAGTGGCATTTTGATATTGATAGAGTTGCCCTATTATGAGCTCACTGTTATAGACACACAGTACAGTATTTTATTTTGAAATTCTCTGAGGCAAAACAGGGTGGGTTTTTTATTTATTTATTTCTTTGTTTGTTTGTTTATTTATTTATTTATGTATTATTTCTGTGCCGCCCAGTCCCAAAGGGACTGCCGCTCAGACACTATACTTTTCCGCCCACCCAAAAAATTAGAGGGAACACTGGCGATGACATGATACCAATGTTCCAATATTTGAGGGGCTGCCACAAAGAATAGGGGGTCAATTTATTTCCCAAAGAACCAGAAAGTAAGACAAAAAACAATGGACAGGAACTATTTGAGGAGAGAAGTACCTGCTAATGAAAGAGAAATTGATTTCTAACTGTTCCCTAACAGTGAGGACAATCAACCAGTGGAACTGAAGTTGTAGATGCTTCATCACTGAAGGTTTTTAAGAAACCTTTTAAGCCATATCTTCCACCACACAAGCCATTGCCCGAGCTCAGCTCCAGCATGCATGTATGTGTGCACTGGCCAGCTGATATTTGGCTCACATGGAAGTTCTGGGAAGTTCTGTTGGGCCCCTATTTGCCCTCCCCAGGCTCCAACAAAGTCTCTAGAGCCTGTGGAGGGTGAAAAGCAGGCCTACTGGGCCCACCAGAAGTCAGGAATTAGGGGAGCATGGGGTGTCATGAGCACATGTATGGAAGGCGGGACAGCATGGTGGGGTCACATGCACATGTGCAGGGAGGCAGGACATATTGAATTATTGGTGTGGGCATGCATGCACATGATAGCACACATATGTGTGCTTTTGGCACCCAAGGGGAAAAAGGGTCCTTCCTCCCTTGTTTAACCACGGAAAATCTTTTTTCCGGTAATTTTTTCTCTCTCAACATACATTCCAAACAATACAATGTACCATCTAGTTTTCCATAAATAAAATGCAGCATTTTGTTAGTAACTAATATCAATCATCAAAAAAGTTGCAAACGTTTCCCCCCCTAATTTTGTCATCCAGTTACATTCATTTTCTTTTCATTAATTTCCCTCCTTAATGTTCCTGCAAAAAATACAAAACCAATTATATTTCTAACTTAACCATTATACCAGAGTACTTCCTTTTTAAATACATTTTTCTAAGAACCAAGAAAACTTTTTATAGCCAATCAAATGATAACCAAAGAAAATTAAAAACAAAACATAAAGATGTAAGAATTTCAGAATACTTCACCACCTCTAAATAATATATTTACCTAATCCCAAATTTAAAAATTATTTCAGCCCATCTAACATTTAGCCAATCAATACTTATCTTCAATCAATTAAAAATCATTAACATCATTAATCTTCCCAACAATTCTAAAATCAATTACACTTATACATGAATCCAAATCAGTATCACCAGCTACAAATCTTATTATAATCAGTACTTCTATTTAAACAAATCAGCAATTCCTAAGTTCATATATCTAAATAGAGAAAGAATTAAAGTTTAAAAAGAGCAAACAAAAGAATACTCCAGCTAAATCAACCCTTCTCAAACTCCATTTTCTTTAAATTGAGCAGAACTTTGAACCCTTTTCTTTTTAATTTTTTTATATTCCCTTTTAATCCCCTTTCCATTTTATTCTTTCTATTTCTTCTCTTAACACCTTCAATTTTTGAAGGGGGGGAATGGTTTGCCCTCCCAGGTATAGAATATTATTATTATTATTATTATTATTATTATTATTATTATTATTATTATTATTATTTATTGGATTTGTATGCCGCCCCTCTCCGCAGACTCGGGGCGGCTAACAACAGTGGTAAAACAACATGAACAATCCAATTAATAAAAACAACTAAAAAACCCTTATTATAAAAAACCAAACATACACACAAACATACCATGCATAACTTCTAATAGCCTAGGGGGAAAGGATAACTTAACTCCCCCATGCCTGGTGACAAAGGTGGGTCTTAAGTAATTTGCGAAAGACAAGGAGGGTGGGGGCCATTCTAATCTCTGGGGGGAGTTGGTTCCAGAGAGCCGGGGCCGCCACAGAGAAGGCTCTTCCCCTGGGGCCCGCCAAACGACATTGTTTGGTCAACGGGACCCAGAGAAGGCCAACTCTGTGGGACCTTATCGGCCACTGGGATTCGTGCGGTAGAAGGCGGAGCAGAGGTTGGACCAGAAGGCCTCCAAAGTTCATTCCAGCTCTGTGTTGATTGATTGATTGATCAATTGATTGATTGATTGATTGATTGATTTGAACAAAATAAGTTGAATATAAGGATAAGGACTCAAATGTGTTAACATAAAAGAGATCTTAGCAGGAATGAAAGGCTGTGAATGAAAATGGAAGTAAGTCATCATTATGAAAGAAGTCCTTTAGGATGGTTTGCTCATATAATGAAAATGAATGACCAGGTCACTAAGACAAATATATAAAACAATTATTAATGCATTGGAAGGAATTCAAAGATTTAGAAAGTTGTGATAAGGTGGAGTTGAAATCCTTGGAAAGACAAAGATGAATAATTAAACATACAAAAGGCAATGTAGGAAGCAGTTGTGATGGGATTAAGGATGAATTGCATGTACAGAAAGATATGGAGACTTAATAGGATTATGATTAGGTAAACCAGATTTACACAAAAAATACCTTATTTCTTTTTTCTATACTGCCTCCAATTTCTTTTGCTTGTTAATCTTTTTTCTGTGATTTACATAGTAAATCCCTTTTGTAGCAGATCAAACAGAACTACATATACTTTTGATATAGATATCCTATCACATAGAGCCCATAGTTGTTGGGAGTTTGAATGGTAAACAAACTTAATGAAATTTATTGGATAGGTATATAGATGATAGATAGATGACAGAATGTAGATAGATAGGTGGATGGATGGACGGACAGACGGACAGACAGACAGACAGACAGACAGACAAATACAGAGACAGACACACAGGCAAAGGGGGAAATATCAAAAGCAACATGAGAAAATATTATTTTACTGAAAGAGTAGTAGATCCTTGGAACAAACTTCCAGCAGACGTGGTTGATAAATCCACAGTAACTGAATTCCCTGCTATTTTGTTCAGAAAAACTCCCTAATCTTATGTTCCCGGGTCACCCTGACCCGGACCGAAAACCCTTCATTTGAAGTGCTTATATTTGGTCTTTTTGAAAGCTTTTTTCACTTGGAAACAAGTTTGAACATTTCTGCACACATTGAAATGAAAATTGAAATGAAAAAAGTAAATCTTATTGGTTTATTTTGCTGATATAATGCATGCCCCCCCATTTTTGTGAAATATTCTTCACTTTATGGATAGTTTTGCTAGCAAAATGCATTCTATTTTACTAAAGTTGGTGTGGGATTGGTAGCTTGAACATTTCTGAACATAATGATATGAAAATCGAACTGGAAAAATTGATGCATATTGCTTTATTTTGCACATAAAAGTATGCCTCCCCCGTGTTCAATTATTTCAATTTATATAAAAATTATGCTGTTAATTTCAAACTTACATACTGGTTTTTAGTAAAATGGATTTCTTTCATAAAATTAGTTCTCTGGCTACAATGTGCTTGATTTTCAAAAGGATATTCCAAATATTTCTAGCCAAATATATATAAAAAGTGAACATAATGGCACAAAGCAAGGCCGAGGGGGGGGGGTGGCCCTTTTGAGGCAAAAATAAACAAATAAGAATCATTTTTTTCAGTTCATTTATATTTTTCTTATGTTCAGGATTGTTCAATTTAGTATATCAAACCTTTTGGGGGGGAATTCCTTAGAGATTTGTAGCCTTAAAAAATATAAATTGACACGAAATTCAGAAAGAATGGGGGGAGGGGCTTTTTGATGAAAATAAAAATATAAGCCTCAATTTTTTCAGTTCAAACAACCAATAAGAAACATTTCTTTCAGTTCATTTATATTTTTTTATATTCAGAAATGTTCAAACTACCAATCCCACACCAACTTTAGTAAAATTGAACACATTTTGCAAGCAAAACTATCCATAAATTGAAAAATATTTCACAAAAACGGGGGGGGGGGCATGCATTCTATCAGCAAAATAAACCAATAAGAATTATTTTTTTCATTTCAATTTTCATATCATTGCGTGCTGAAATGTTCAGACTACTTTCCAAGTGAAAAAAAGTATTCAAATTGACCAAACATAAGCACTTCAAATGAAGAGTTTTCGGTCCAGGTCAGGTTGACCCAGGAACATAACAAGTGTGACTCTTTTGTTTTCAGCAAGAAAGAAACCCCCCACCCCCCAAAAAAAATTCTCATAGAGAGAACCCCTGAAATGATGAAAAGTCATGAAATTTCAAGTTTCAGATATGCAGGGAAAATTTTTTACAGGGACTCAAACTTGGCTTCAGGTCACATACGACCCGAACAGAACAGCAGGGTTAAACATGCCTGGGATAAACATATATCCATCCTAAGATAAAATACAGAAAATAGTATAAGGGCAGACTAGATGGACCATGAGGTCTTTTTCCGCCATCAGTCTTCTATGTTTCTATGTTTCTAAGCAGATATGCAGAGGCTGACAGTAACCTATAAGTAATAAATAAAAGATCATCTTATCATATGAATGCTAAGTTTACTCAAAGGTGTTTGTTGAAAAGTCTCAGATGTATTGCTGACTAAAACACCTTTATCCTCTCAAATAACTCTAGAAGGTTAGTGAATGATGATTTAGTTTTCAAAATTTACTTCTACCTTTTCCTTCATTAAACCCAATTTCTCTATATGCTTAGCAATTTCTCCCCTTTAATTACCACTCTTACCAGTTTACCCAGAACAGTTGCTTGACTGACCAGAGTGTAATTCACTTTACCTCCTTTGGACTATTTAAATAATAATGATTTCACATTGGCTGCCATCCAATCCTATGGCACAGAGACTTATTTGACTGACAATTTTCATGTTTTTTGCTGCGAGTTTGGCCTTTCCCTTCTGAATTCTTTAAGAACTGTGAAATGAATCTCATCAGAACTCTAATTTCATACTGAGATGTCTCTCAAATATCTTAGCATATCTTTAGTTCTGGCCTGGCCAAAGACTATAATTGAAATTGTGTGTGGGAAAGGTGCAGACAAGGTTCAGACAAATGGCAGCTGAGTCCACAGAGACATGGCAAATGTCTCAAAACAAATCCTCCCTTGTGCTAATCGTACTGCTGAAACTGGATGCAAAGAGGCAATTATAGTTATTGATGCAAGTTATAGTTGTTGAGGCAAGTCAATAACTATAAATGTCTGTAGAGTGAGTCTTTGGAGAGGGGCGGCATACAAATCTAAATAATAATAATAATAATAATAATAATAATAATAATAATAATAATAATAATAATAATAATGGTTGTGCCGGAAATACCATTTACCAGTGGCAAAGAACTGGTGGGATCATAAGTCCGAAAAAGTGGTCGAAAATGAGCAAGCAAAACTACTGTGGGACTTCCGACTTCCGACTGACCGAATTCCGAAGCATAACACACCAGACATTGTGATCGTGGAGAAAAAGAAAGCATGGATCATTGATGCAACCAAAGTATTGGATTTCAGAAAAACAAATTTTAAAGCAATGGGGGAATATTTAGATAATGAATTAAAGGGGAGGGATAAAATGGCAGGAGCGAGCACCCAGTGGACTGTATTAAAAAAGGCCATCTTAAAAGCCACTGGACTGTATGTAAGACAAATAACTAAAGGTAAAAGGAAGAAGAAACCGCTATGGTTTAGCAATGATGTAAGGGCTATAGTCAATGAAAAAAAGGCTGCCTATAGGAGGTATAAAGAGTCTGGAAGTATAGCTGATAGGGAGGTGTATAAAATGAGACAGAAGGAGGCGAAACAGATAATATATGCTGCTAAAGCCTCAAAAGACGAAGAAATTGCCAAATCTGTAAAGAAGGGGGATAAAACCTTCTTCAGATATATTAGTGATAAGAAGAAGAAAAACTGCGGCATCACGAAGCTTAGTACCGGGAATAATGCATGCATTAATGGGAATAAGGAGATCGCTGACCATTTCAATAGCTACTTCTGTTCAGTTTTCTCAAAAGACACCTTACAAAATAATACTATAGAGGGATATAGCATTGCTTCCAGCTGTACGGATTCAGCTCCAGTTATCTTAGAAGCCGATGTCTTAGAAGAACTTGAATGATTAAAGATAAATAAGGCAATGGGTCCAGATGGCATCCACCCCAGAGTTCTTAAAGAACTCAGATCTGTCATTACTACCCCCCTGACTGATTTGTTTAACCAATCCTTGTTAACAGGAGAAGTTCCTGAGGATTGGAGAATGGCCAGTGTTGTGCCTATTCACAAGAAGGGCAGTAGAGAAGAAGCTGGTAACTACAGGCCAGTTAGCTTGACATCAGTTGTAGTTAAAATGATGGAGACTCTACTCAAAAAGAGGATAAATCAGCATCTAAAAAACAATAACTTATTGGACCCAAATCAGCATGGCTTTACTGAAGGCAAATCATGTCATACTAATCTCATTGATTTCTTTGACTATGTCACAAAGGTGTTGGATGAAGGTGGTGCCGTGGATATTGCCTACCTGTACTTCAGCAAAGCCTTTGATACTGTTCCACATAAAGAGCTGATAGATAAATTAGTGAAGATTGGACTTAATCCCTGGATAGTTCAATGGATTTGCAGCTGGCTGAAGCGTAGACATCAGAGAGTTATTGTTAATGGCGAGTATTCTGAGCAGAGTCAGGTTACAAGCGGTGTGCCACAAGGGTCTGTTCTGGGTCCTATTCTTTTTAATATGTTTGTGAGTGACATAGGGAAAGGTTTGGTAGGGAAGGTTTGCCTATTTGCCAATGACTCTAAAGTGTGCAATAGGGTTGATATTCCTGGAGGCGTCTGTAATATGGTAAATGATTTAGCTTTACTAGATAAATGGTCAAAGAAATGGAAACTGCAGTTTAATGTTTCCAAATGTAAAATAATGCACTTGGGGAAAAGGAATCCTCAATCTGAGTATTGTATTGGCAGTTCTGTGTTAGCAAATACTTCAAAGGAAAAGGATTTAGGGGTAGTGATTTCTGACAGTCTCAAAATGGGTGAACAGTGCAGTCAGGCGGTAGGGAAAGCAAGTAGGATGCTTGGCTGCATAGCTAGAGGTATAACAAGCAGGAAGAGGGAGATTATGATCCCGCTATATAGAATGCTGGTGAGACCACATTTGTAATACTGTGTTCAGTTCTGGAGACCTCACCTACAAAAAGATATTGACAAAATTGAACGGGTCCAAAGACGGGCTACAAGAATGGTGGAAGGTCTTAAGCATAAAACGTATCAGGAAAGACTTAATGAACTCAATCTGTATAGTCTGGAGGACAGAAGGAAAAGGGGGGACATGATCGAAACATTTAAATATATTAAAGGGTTAAATAAGGTCCAGGAAGAAAGCGTTTTTAATAGGAAAGTGAACATAAGAACAAAGGGACACAATCTGAAGTTAGTTGGGGGAAAGATCAAAAGCAACATGAGAAAATATTATTTTACTGAAAGAGTAGTAGATCCTTGGAACAAACTTCCAGCAGACGTGGTAGATAAATCCACAGTAACTGAATTTAAACATGCCTGGGATAAACATATATCCATCCTAAGATAAAATACAGAAAATAGTATAAGGGCAGACTAGATGGACCATGAGGTCTTTTTCTGCCGTCAGTCTTCTATGTTTCTATGTTTCTATGACATCGCAATCCCAGGTGACAGCAGAATTGAGGAGAAGCAGCTAGAGAAATTAGTAAAATATGAAGATCTAAAAATTGAGATGCAACGACTCTGGCATAAGCCAGTGAAAGTGGTCCCAGTGGTACTTGGCACGCTGGGCGCAGTACCAAAGGATCTCAGCAGACATTTGAAAACCATCGGAATTGACAAAATCTCCATCTGTCAATTGCAAAAGGCCGCTTTACTGGGATTGGCAAACATAATTCGCTGCTACATCACGCAGTCCTAGGTGCTTGGGAAGCGCCCGATTGGTGATGAAATACAAAATCCAGCATAGTGATCTCGTTTGCTGTGTTGTACTGACATAATAATAATAATAATAATAATAATAATAATAATAATAATAATAATAAATGTTTTAAAGACTGCTTTATTATTGTTCTAGACAACTTAATAAAATGAAGAAACTTTTTTAAAAAATAAATGCTTGCTCTGAAGAGGCCCAGTGCTTTTACCCTGACATCAATTGGAAAACAAACTCTTCACCAAGTGGAAGATATAACAGGTCCCTAACAAACCTAGTAGACAACTTTGTTACCCAAAAAGTAGAAATAGGAACAAAGGAATGAGCCTTATTGGACTTAAATCTCATTGGAACAAACTGGTTGTTGTTGTTGTTGTTGTTGTTGTTGTTGTTGTTGTTGTTGTCGTCATCATCATCATCATTATTTAGCAGAGAATAATTATATTTCCAGAAAGCCACATCAATTTTCACAGTATCTGTACAAGTATAATCAAAAATGTAACAGTGTCCTGTTTTAATATTAAGGCAGCTGAGTTAAACCCTGACATAGCCATGTTTGGAGTAGATCTATTTAAATAATTGGGAGGAGTAAGTGTGATTACATTTCAGGAAACTTGCTGACATTAATATACTGCTATAATGTACATTTCTCCAATTCTTTGCTATTTCTACGGGTCTGACACACATGCACAAAAATACACAGCAAACAATGTACATAGTCTGTGCTTTTGCTGGGAGGCAAATTGCTGGGAGGCAGAAGCAGATTTTTTCCCCTTTGTTTTCCTCCATACAAATTAAGATGTGCCTTATACTCTGAAAAATATGGTATATGATTGGCTGGAAAAGAGAAACCAAAATCAATCAGTAAACTATGAACTTGGTATTATAAATATGATGATTTTCAGCTATGTTAAATGAGACATTTATATTAAAGAATAGTAATTAAATATGTAAATGAAAATAATAATAATGACAACAACAACAATCCTCTGGTTAGGCAGGAAATCCTTACACTACTTCAGACAGATGGTTATCCATCATCTGCTTAAAAACTTCCAGTGTTGGGGCATTCACAACTGCTGGAGGCAAGCTGTTCCACTGATCAACCATTCTGACTATCAAGAAATTTCATCTTGGTTCTAAGTTACTTCTCTCCTTGTTTAGTTTCCACTCACTGCTTCTTGTTCTACCCTCAGTTGCTTTGGAGAGTAGGTTGACTCTAAAATGAAAATGACAAGATGTAAATGAAAAGGATTATATAAGCATGAAATTATTGTCAGTATAAGTTGCTGTATTATAATTCTAAATGTTATGTAGTGTCTGTTGTATTGTATTGTTTTGTTTTGTCCATTTTTTGTTTATGTTTTTGTTGTTTTTAAACATAAATAAATCAAAATATTTTTTTAAAAAAAATAATGTGTCCATCCCTCTGCAATCTCCACATTCCTTTGAGCATCCTTTCACTTCTTTAATGTGTAATGGTCCATCTGCTTCCCTGGCTGATTTTCTACTTTAATTACTGTATATTTTTACAGAATTTACTTTTCCTCCCTTAACATTTATTCCTTATGTTTCTCGAGATCCCCCTCTTTCTCCTGGTATTCCTTATTATCCTCATCCCCTTTTTTTCCTGCCGGGGTCTGCTTCCTTTAGTTCTTCTCAATAAAACCTTTTTAATTTCCCAGAGGGAGGCTTCTTAGCTTTTCCAGCTTCCTGGTTACTTACCAGATAGTCACGCTGGCCTTATCTTGAACTTATTTTGATGCTTTCTGGTGTATTTCTGTTGAGCTTCAGATATTGTGGTTTTAAACTATTGCAACCAATATCCAGATACTTATCCCAAAGGTGCTTTTTCAAGTGGCACCTGGGCTTTATTATTTTTCTTTGAAGGTGTTTTGCTTCTCACCCAAGAAGGCTCTTCAGCTATGAAAAGCATTTAATAGTGAGTGCCATATCAAGTGCACTAATCAAACAGGTACCAAGAAAGTAGGGGCAGTCAGGCACAACACAGGCTATGTAGGCAGTAATCACAGGGTCAATCAAAATGGATTCAAATTGAAATGGGAGGGTGACCACTCTATAGGATCTCCAGGACCTAACTCTAAGCAAAAACTCCTAGTAATTAAGGCAAGTTGCAAATTAAAGAGGGAGGGGAAAGAAGACAAACTCAAACACCAAATAGGAGACATAGGAAGCACATTCAGAGTTGGGCATAAAGATCTCAAGTGCCTGTTTATTTGTTTATTTGTCTGTCTGTCTGTCTGTCTGTCTGTCTGTCTGTCTGTCTGTCTGTCTATCTATCTATCTATCTATCTATCTACCTATTTATTTATTTATTATTAGATTTGTATGCCGCCCCTCTCCACAGACTCGGGGCGGCTCACAGCAGTGATAAAACAATATACAGTAACAAATCTAATATTAAAAGTCTAAAATAACAAATCTAGCATTAAAAGTCTAAAAGCCCCATTATTTAAAAATCATACACACAAACATACCATACATAAATGCAAAAGGTCTGGGGAATAAACTGGTGAACTTGAAATTTATTTGCTTGTTTGCCAAGTACGTATTGGTGGTATACAAAGATATAACAATATTCATATACATTATACTAGTGAGAGAGAAACATTAGGACAGGAAATGGAAGGCATTCTGATGCCCTTATGCACGCCCCTTACTGATCTGTTAGGAATTGGGAGAGGAGCGGCATACAAATCTAAATAATAATAATAATAATAATAATAATAATAATAATAATAATAATAATAATAATAAAGTGGATAGTCTAAGGGTAAAGTTTGGGGGGTTAGGTGATGATACTACAAAGACTGGTAGTGAGTTCCATGCATCAACTACTCGATTACTAAAGTTGTATTTCCTGCAGTCAAGTTTAAAGCAGTTTGTGTCTGTTATGTGCTCGTGTTTAGATACGACAAAGTTGGAATAACAAAAACTTGGTGAGACAAAACCCAAGACTGGAACATATTGATAAAAGGATACAAACTCTTCAAAAGAACCAGATCACAAAAAAGAGGAGATGGAGTTGCACTGTATATAAAGGACCACTATACTGCTACAGAGTTACATGTAACCAAAGAAGAAAACCTCCTGGAATGCATAGGGGTCAACATAAAAGAAAAATAAAGAATGATATGACTACAGCATAAAGGTCACTCAATCAAGCAGGAAAAAATGGATATCGTTTTTGCTAACCAACTAAAAAACATATCTACAAAAGACACTACAGTAATAATGACAGACTTCAACTAACAAGATATTAACTGGAAAACTAATTTTGCACTAAGTGAGAAATCAAATAAGTTCCTAACCAACCTAGGTGACAACTTTGTTGTCCAAAAGGTAGATGGACAACAGTTACATTTCCTATAACTGTTCTTCATATTTTTTAGTCTACAGTCCCCTGTTCTCTTTAATCCCAGCATTGAAAATCTGTCCAGAGAATAGAACCCATCAGAAGGAGGCCTTACAAAAACAAGTTGCACATAATAATACAGGTATCTGATGTGATTTTGCTTAGCTGCTGTTTCCTGTTTGTTAGGAAACTTATGATCCACTTCAGAGGTGGATTGCACTTACAGCCACTACTCTGCTTCCCGCGAAGCTTTGTGACTCCAATGCGCGCCCGCACACATCGGCGCAAGATTCAGCTTCAGTGCATGTGCAGAAGCAAACAAAATTGGCAAAAATAGATGAAATCATGCTTGTGCATGCATCTTGGTTTCCGGCGCATACGTAGAAGCCAAATCTCATGCCGACATGCCCGCCTGCTGTGCGCACAGTTCAATTTTCACTACAGGAGGGCATTCCCCCCCGTTCCAGTAGCAGCCCAATACTGATCCACTTACAAGTGTGTTCAGGTACCACTAGCTGGTTCTGCTTAGTTAAAAGAGTGTCTGGAATGATGGTATTGAATGCTGAACTAAAGTCAAGATTATCAAGAGAAGAGAAAATACAACTTCTCAAAACCCACCTCTGTCGTCAGGCATGGTGAAATTGATTCCCCTGGGCTGTTTCCGCTTTATGTATGGTCTGTATGAGAAGTATGATTGTTTCTATATTAAAGGTTTTAAATTGTTTTAAGTATTGGATTTGTACTGTTTCTTGTTGTGAGCCATTCTGAGTCCTCGGAGAGGAGCGGCATACAAATCTAATTAATAATAATAATAATAATAATAATAATAATAATAATAATAATAATAAATAATAATAATAATAATCATCATCATCATCATCATCATCTTAGCTGGGAATATAAAGAACTGAAATTTATTTGGATTCATATATGAATGAAGGCATTATTTCATTATTACATAATTTTCAATACAATACACATTTGAACTCTCTCTCTCTCTCTCTCTCTCTCACACACACACACACACAAAACAGTTTCTCTTGCAAGAATATACACAATTTTTCCTTTTTCAAAACAGCAGCATATTGTATGTGGGAAGAGAGGTAAGCATTCATGTTAAAGAAATATGTAATGTATATATATATTTAAAGTCTTTGGGGTAAGCATTCATGTTAAAGAAATTAGATTAGATTAGATTAGATTTATTGGATTTATATGCCGCCCCTCTCCGAAAACTCGGGGCGGCTCACAGCAAGACAAAAACAATACATAATGACAATCCAATACCCACCAATCCAATGACAATTTTAAGCTAAAATTCATAAAAAACAACCCCAGAGTATTAAAACAAATAAACAAAACACGCATACAATCAATCTAATACCAAAACAACATGGGCAAGGGGGAGATGTTTCAGTTCCTTATAAATATATATACACATACATACATACATACATACATACATACATACATACATACATACATACATACATTAGATATTTCTTTAACATGAATGCTTACCTCAAAGACTTTAAATCTCCAAGCTGCACCATCTTCTCAGAAGTATTTCATAATCAATGCATTAAAAACAATCAAAATAAATTAGCACAGTCCACCTGTCTTTTTCCCTTCATAGATAATAAAAGCAGATAATCAAAGATCATCATAGAAAATCATAGGTAATCACAGATAATCAAAGCAAAAGCTAGACCTGAAGAATCAATGCAATGTTAATCATTGAAAATAACAGACCTTCCCTAAAAGGAAGGCATTTTTGTTTAGACAAAACTTTCAGCTTAAATGAAGATTCGTAGGACTTTGAGGAAAGAGGTACATGCATATTAATATCTAAAGCTTCAAATAACTGCTGTGTTTTTAAAACAGAGAACAAAACTATAGAAAAACATTAGAGAGATACTATATGACAGAAGGTCTTCAGCTCCCCTCTATGTGTTGTACATATGGGAATTGCTGTGGCAGCTGGGAAGCCAGAAGGATGTGCAAATCCTTTGCGGCATTGAATTAAAGTCCAGTTTTATCAATGACCGACCAGTCCAAACACAATCTGACAATGACTGATTATTTATAAAAGGGGATTCTCATTCCTTGGTTCAAAGCATATTGTTTTAATTAAACATGCAAAACTTGAAATTTTACAATAAGTTACAATCAAATGTACTGTGCAATATTGTGCATCAAAATCAGAGAATATTTGTCTGCTTGCATTTAAAAATGTCTACTTGTGAATACTAGGTGGTAACCTAGTGTTGTTGTTGTTGTTTTAAAAAAGATTACCAATGGAAGAGAGCAGAGGTGGGTTCCTCTGGGTTCGGACTGGTCCACCTGAACTGGTAGCAGCATGCTGGTGATTCCATTCCATGAATTCCATCCATCCATCCATTCATCATTCATTCATTCATTCATTCATTCATTCATTCATTCATTCATTCATTCATTCATCCATCCATTGTGATGTAGATTCCAGGACTGCCAGTCCAACTTTCAAAGCTAAAGAAATCCATGAAAAATGTTTTCTTTTGTTATTCCCTTTTGTAATTTAACCAAGTTGTAGATAGAAAAGTTGTAAGAAAGAACATTATAACAGATATAAACACAGAGAAACTGGCCCCTGAGATTTTCAAACTATGTTCCTTGGAGAATCTCACTGAAATGTCCTTAGTCAAATATTTTGTTTTCCATTAAATTGAAAATATTTTACATGTAGCACCTACACACAAGCATCTATAGTCATATCTACAAACACACAAGCCATGTGGACAGTCTTTCCTAAGTATATCAGAGGGAGAACTCTCAGGTTTCATATGTACAAGAAATATTGTCATGGTCAGTCCTGTTGACCCTTCCTTCTTCATTAGAATCTGAAAACACCAAATCGTGTTTATTGAGAGATGTTGGATTCAACCTAGCCGTTTGTTCATTTAGTGGCACTGTAGACATCAGCAGACAACTTTCCAATCCATAATTCAAGGTAATATCTCTTCATTTCCTACACATCAAAGGGAAAGTTTTCGTTATCAACACACATCTTTAACTTTTAACTCTGACACATGTTTGTGATTTCAGAATCCCAGTTAACATCTGGAACCTTTGGAGATTAAATCTGCCCCAGGCATTGTTTGAAGACTTGCCATGATTGAGTCTACCCTCAAGCAAATGAAAATCACATGGAATATATAATACAATTCCCCCAATATAACAGCATATTTAAAAGCAGACAAACATTTCAGGTTCAGTTCTTAACAATAAAAATACAGGTATTCATCTACCATGGTGACACAGTGGTTAGAGTGGTTAGACAGAGTGGTTAGAGTGCAGTATTGCAGGCTACTTCTAGTATTGCTGGACGCCTGCAATTTGGCAGTTCAAATCTCACCAGGCTCAAGGTTGAATCAGACTTCCATCCTTTCAAGATTTGGTAAAAAAAGAGTCAAATTGTTGTGGGCAATATAGTGACTCTGTAAACCACAGAGAAGGCTGAAATAGTATATAGGTCTAAGTGCAATTGCTATGATGATAATTGAGCTCATAGATGACTCCTGTTTTAGACTACTGGGTCTTTTGGTTACGTAAGATGTTTTGGAGGGCTTTAGTTGGTTTAGTGCTATAATAATGGTGTGTGATTGTACTAGTCTGTAGTATTAGTAGCATGACTAGTGTCTATGGAGATTCTCAGACAACCAGATCATGGTTGTCTCAAATATGGCTTTTCAAATGGCAACTGGACTTTCTGGGGTTTTTTTTCCTTGTGGAAGAAGAAGATGTTTCACTTCTCAATCAAGAAGCTTCATCAGTTCTAGTTTTGTGTGTATAGGGGGATTATTTTTGACAGTTCACATCCATTTGCCCTCTGATTCAGGTAATCCTGAGGGCATGATAAATCCCCAATTAACCTCAATGGCTCTCAGAAATACTGATGATGATGAGATCATCACCATCATTATCATCATCATGATTAGGGAACTGGAGGCTAAAACATATGAAGAACAGTTGCAGGAACTGGGCATGGCGAGTTTAATGAAAGGAAGGACCAGTGGAGACATGATAGTAGTGTTCCAATATTTCACGGGTTGCCACAAAGAAGAGGGAGTCAACTTATTCGCCAAAGTGACTGAGGTTAGTACAAGAAGCAATGGGTGGAAACTAAAGAAGGGGAGAAGTAACTTAGAATTAAGGATAAATTTCCTGACAGTTAGAACAATTAACAGTTTGTGAATGCCCCAACACTGGAAGTTTTTAAGAAGATGTTGGATAACCCTCTGTCCGAAGTAGTGTTGGTTTTCCTGCCTAAGCAGGGGGTTGGACTAGAAGACCTCCAAGATCCCTTCCAACTTTGTTGTTGTTGTTGTTGTTGTTGTCGTCATCGTCGTCATCATCATCTTTTAATGACTCCATAATCCCTGGCAGTCTGGGCAACTAAATGAAGCTATTACAGTGTTTAATGGCCGGATGCTCTACCTGTTGCCAATGCAGAGTTTTGTTTAGCAGAAATATTTTCATTGTGCCCAGAGAGAGAAATATCTGTCTCTCACAAACTCACAATTAAATCCACAGCTTCCTGATTGTGAGGCGAGAGCTCCATCTCAAGGCCACTGCAACACTCCAAGAATGCTGACAACCAAATGACTGCAAAGAAATATACAAACACAAATACACATACACACACACAACTTGCCTTTTGAATAAGCCCTTTGGAAATGGCATAGCTAATGTTAATATTACTATTATTAATATTGCACAATAAAAAACTACTAAGGGGGAAAAACACACCATCAACACTGGTAGTGACGTTACTGAATTCAATAGCACCAAACCCCACACTCATAGGCACTGATGATATTAACTAGTCAGGTGATAAAACATCTGCAAGCAAATAACCAAGCTCAGAGAGCACCAAGGACTCCAGAATTCAACCCTGAACTCCATCTATTTTCTACTACAAAATGAGGACTCTTATTATTGATTCTGGAAATCAAAAAAAGTTGGAGGCTATTAAAAGCTTTTCAAAGAGGAGATGACTAGTGATGGGCAAACTGAACCCGCACAATTTGGGTCCGTACCAAATTTTGCGGTGTTCGGTATGCCGAACACGAACCGAAAAGTTTTTCAAACTTCGGGCAAAGTTCGGGGTCGTGTTCAGCATTCGGAGCTTTGACGTTACCGGCAGGTTGCTAAGGACGCCAAGGTGATCACTTCCTGGATTCCATGTTTATGTGAAAAGACTGCCCTTTGCTTGCAGCACCGCTGCGGTGTCCTTTTTCATAAAAATAACAATGTTTATTTTTATGTGAAGACCTCCCTTTGAAGGAGCTGGGGAATCCCTCCCATGAAGAGTTTCCGGGGACAGAGCTTTGACGTCACCAGCAGGTTGCTAAGGACGCCAAGGTGATCACTTCCTGGATTGCATGGAATTCAGGAAGTGATCACCTTGGCGTCCTTAGCAACCTGCCGGTGACATTAAAGCTCCACCCCCAGAATCTCTTTATGGGAGGGATTCCCCATTCGGGTTCAGGTTCGGCCGAATTTTGCGTAAAGTTCATCCAAACTTGCCGAACCCGAACATCATTGGGTTCGCCCATCATTAGAGATGACTCAATAAGGCAATGAAGGTTTTTTTGGGGGGGAACTAACTACTTCCGTTTCATTGCTCCATATTAGGTTTGGCCTGTTTAGATCCAAGAACAAAATCCATGCCCAACTATTGTATTGTATAGTATACTTTATTACGGTCATAGACCGGATATTAAAACAAACAAAAACACTCAGCAAAAACACAACCAAAAGTTGCAAGATAAAGTAGCCCAACTACAATATACCCAGATGAAAACTTAGAATAGGAAGATCTGTCTGGCAGAACATCAGACACAAAAGTTCTGATATCAAGGACTGAGGGGAAAACTGAGTACCACGACTTCAAATTTCAATTACAGGGGAGTAGTAGTGAGGGGAGGATAATGTCTCTACTTCCCCTTATGACTATTCCAGGGACATCTGGTTGGCAACTGTGAGACACAAAAACATTAGCCTGAAATGTGTTTTGGCCTGACTCAGCTGGGCTTCTGTTCTTTTGTAAGTGTGGAAGTGATATTATTTCTAGGTTCTTCTGGACTTTAACCAGTTGCGAAGCAGTATTTTTTCATTTTTGTGCTTCAGGGGAAAAAGCAGCACATGGCTATCCAAATTGTTGAGAAAAAGACTCATTACAGAAGTTATGCCAAGATGTCCTATTCAATTTTTTAAAAATAAAAATTGTTTAAAAACAGGCTGTTATTAATTAGCAGAGTTTATCGATCTTTAATTTTGGCTTTTGGGTGGCTAGGATTTCTGCATCATTTTTTGGCATGGCGTGGCATGTTATGTGTTCCTCAGGCAATTTAAAGAAGAGAAAACTGTGAATTGTGTCTGATACCACTATTCAATATATAGCAATGGTATAAAGAAATAGCCTTTGTTATACACAATAGTCTAACAGCAAGTACCCTATTTCTGACTCACACAATGAAGAGGACTCAGCTAGTAAAGTTGGAAAGGAAAGTAGCGGAAAGAAAATAGCATTTAAAATATTTTAAGAATGAGTGGAGTGTGTTCAATTGATGACAAATTGAATGAAACAAAGTTGGAGAGAGAGAGTGAAGGAGAGAAAGAGGGAGGGAGGAAGAGGGGGTATTGATTAATATGAATGGAATGGAATAGAATAGAATAGAATAGAATAGAATTTTATTGACCAAGTGTGATTGGACACACAAGGAATTTGTCTTGATGCATATGCTCTCACTATACATAAAAGAAAAGATAGATTTGTAAATGGATCTGAAGATATTTCCATCCTTATCTAGCTGTAGTTATAAGAAAATGTATTCATAAACTACATAAAAGATTATATAATGTATATAAGTATTATTTTAAAGTAGTCTCACAAGCCACAAGAAACATCAAAACAATGGGAACCAAATCCTAAGCTTAAGATAACTTCCTTGCCTCCTATCTACACAATCAGCACCATCATAGATCTCAATAAATACTTGCACAAACTTCAGAGACAACCTGAAGTTCCTTCTGAAAACCAAGAAAATTCATCGAGCATCTGGGGCAGGATGATAGAAGGCATCCAGCCCTCTTTGAAAACGGAGCAACACCACAGATCTCCAGGGTGTTCTGTCAAAAATGCCCTCCCAGAGCCTCTGTATGAGCCAAAAATCAGCTGGCCAGTACATATATGCCCACTGGAGCTGAGCTAGGGCAACAGCTTGTGTGCCAGCAGATATGGCTCCGTGTGCCACCTGTGACACCCATGCTATAGGTTCGCCATCATTGGTATAGGGTCTCTTGTTTGAGCAGGACTTCTATGCCTTCCACTATATCTCCCATACCTGAGACTATGGTAATATTCCAGTCTGGACTGGACTCACCCAGAAATATTTCTTTCCCCAACTTCATACTGGCCTCCCCACAGGCCACAGAGTCCCAAACACATCATCTCCACTTAACAATATCTCCATAGAACCCTCTGGAACACTACAATGAATTGTGAAAGTTGTAGCCCAAAATATCTGGAAGACTCTAATTTATTTACCCTCGATTTCTATGATTCTGTCAAATTTCTAGATAGATTTCACTAGGCTGTTGAAAGCTACTTAATTCAGATACATGAATTCCTGTAGAACAACTTACAATATCCCTTTCTAAGCTCTTCTTTCATAGAGTAACCTGAAAGTTCCATGTGATTAAGAATTCTACCTTATCAGAAACTGTGACTCCTGAACAACCATAAATTCATTCGACATTTTTTCTCCCAATTTCTGGTACCCTTCTTATTTAAAATATTGGAATTCAGGAATAGGCTTTGAAGTCTAAGATGTATTGAAGGCAGGAGCAAAGGTATCTTTATCATGGACTGCACTTTAAAGAAATCTCGCACGTAGAATTCACTCCACATGAATATAGTAAATCTTAATTCAAAATGAACTAGTTCATAAGATTTTTAATGGACAGTGAGAGGGCAAGCATATTTTATGCCAATAAATAATATAAAAAAGTGGTAGGGAGGTAGAACAGCCTGCATAATAGATGTATGCTACCAAAGGAAGGAAATTTGCTAAGTTCAAAAAACGATGTAAAGGCTTTTCCCTCCCTCCCCAACTTAAGGATCAGATGGATGACTCATGGAAAGAGAACAAAAGCCACAAAGCAATTTGTCTAAGTTGGATACAAGTGCTGAATAAAATGTCAGTCTCAGCCTCATTGAACTGCATTAGAATGAAATACAAGAGTACCAAGTGAAGTGCTATAACTAACAAGAAACTTATCAGCTTCGGAAAATCAAGTGGAGTCTCATCTCAGACAAGATCATCCTGATTGAGATTAAATAATAGTAGTTGGCCACCACAAAAGCCAGGGGTTGCTACACTAGAATTAATGTAGTGTGAAAATTCAGTTAGGTTGATTGTGCCACAAATGATCTGCCCAGTAAACTGAGGACAAGGCTGTTCTGTCAGGCTCTCTGGTAGACTCCTCTCACAAATTCACAGGTACAAATTTCAGACACACACATTTGAAAATTCAAAACAATGTTCTTTATAATGAAAATTCACTTAAACCAAGCCCTCTTTTGGTATAGCAAAGAGCACTCGTCTCCAAACAAACTGGTAATTTGTACAAGTCCCTTATCAGTTCTGTTATACTTAGCTTGCAGCTGTGAGGCAATTCACAGTCCTTCTTCTTTCACAAAGTGAAACAACCTTTGCTCTGGTTTAGTTTCAAAGCAGGGAAAAATCAGCACACAAAAGGTCCAAGTCAGTAAAGCAGTCACCAAACACCACCATCAGATAATTCTCCACAATGGCCAAACCCACACGCTGCTCTTTATAGCAGCCTCACTAATTACCACAGCCCCACCCAACCACAGATGGCCCCATTTTCTTTGATAATAATCTCTCAGTTGTTGTTGCCTATGCATCGCTCTCCACATGCGTGGCTGTATTATTAACTCTTGTTCTGAATCCAAGGAGGAGCTAGATAATTGATCTCCTTCTGAGCTGTCTAGCATACTCTCCTCCTCCCTGTCACTCATGACTTCTTGGTCAGAGGAGCCTTCATCAGCAGATTCCACCAGAGGCAAAACAGGCCTGCAGCATGTGGATGTCTCCCCCACATCCACAGTCCTTGGGGCAGGAGCTGGGCCAGAGCTAACCACAACAAAGGCAAAGGTATGTCAGAGAGAGAGATAAAAGTACTATCAAACCTTAATCGTGCTCTTTAGCCAAATCTTTTGAGACAGACTAAAGCTTTGAAAAAGTGTTGAATAAAAAAGAGAATCAGTAAATCATGCATTTTTACACCATAGGTTGTTAGAATTAGGAAATATAGATCAATTTCTAGCTGGTCCATTTCAGTTTGGCATGGATTCAGTCATAAATCCATGAAACTCTATAGAATTAGGGCCAGGGTTAGAAAAAATAGTGAAAAAAGTGAAAGTGTATATTTTCTTATTAATTTTTCCCTACTATGCTCTCCCCAAGCAACCTGATGCTCTCCAAATGGTTTGGCCAATTTTCATGAGGCTATCCTAGTATGACCAAGCTAAAGGAACAGCCTTTAAAGCTACCAGAAAGAACATCTTGCCTCTTCTTTCCTTAATACATACATTGAATGTGCATTTTTTCCATAATAAATGTAATTTTGGACAGCTATTGATCAAAGAATGGCATTGCAAACTCCAAAGAAAAAATGAGTTCCACATAATAGTCTAGGACAGTGGTTCTCAAGCTGTGGTCCATGGATATCTGAGGGGCCTCAATGTCATCATCACAGGGAAGGCTTGAAAAAAAATTACGATTTAAATCTTGAATTAAGTCTTGGGAGTCCATGGCCATGGGCCATGGCTACAAAAGGTATTTAAAGGGGGGGGGGGTGTTCATGCTGAAGAAAAGGTTGAGGAGCACTGAACTAGGAAATGTGAACTACTGTTCATCAATATACTAGGATTGTGAATAGCTCCAGAAGTTCATGAATCTTTGAAAGTGCTTTCCTGATGCAAAGTGGTCCCTCATTTCTAAGGATAAGGTTCACGCTGCTGTGGAGATTAATTAGTAAGAAATGGCAAAGATTTGTGAAGGTTTAGTTTTATGTTGAGTCTGATTTTGAGGACTGGGTGAAATGTGCCTTTCATGTCTGATGTATCTTCTGGGATAAAAGCATATTGTCTGGTCCCAACCACATGTTACTTCCATTATCCTTTCTTTTATGAATTTATCTCCCCCCACCCCCTCTCTATCTTTCTTCTCCTCAAACTGACCGTTAATTTCTGGGTCCGTACAAATTCCATTCCATTGACTGTGATCCTCACAAGCTTTCTCTATATCGATCACATTAATGTCTGTTCTTGGTTCTCTGAGCCAACCTGTCAAAGAATATGTCCTAACATCTCCCTTCTGAGGGGGAAAAACATGTTCCAAATGTGTTCTTAAATGCAACATTAATTGCGAGATTTAATGCATTTTTTAAAATGTTGCTTATTGTGTAAATGGCATTTAATCGACCTGTTCAAAAATAACCAGCAGATAATTTCACCTACAGCTTGTTTTTAATAGCTCATTTGAAAGTTTGGCGAAAGGCCTAAAAATACCCATTTCCAAGTGCCTCAGATAAAACTGAATGAATATGATGGCATTGTGCAAAGAAGTAGACAATGAAAGGTAATAATTTAACAAAAGTCAGAGGACAAAATAATTTGTTTGACTTTAATTATACAATTCAGCCACAATCTTGAAAGCTACAGACAGCACATGCTGGGCAATAATGAAATCTAATAACAGGCTAGGCCATGTCTTAAATCACACATTATAGAACTTGGGATGAATAAGGTTGTCTTCCTGACAGCTCATCAAGCCAAGGAGTAATGTACAACTAAACATTTAGCCAGAGATGCATCATCTTCCAGGAGAATGACAGTAAATCTTCCAGGAGAATGCCTTGGTAAGGCCACACTTGGAATACTGCATTAGTTTTGGTTGCCATGATGTAAAAAATATATTGAGACTCTAGAAATAATGCAAAGAAGAGCAGCAAATATGATTAAGGGACTGGTGGCTAAAACATATAGAGAACAGTTGCAGGAACTGGGTATGTCTAGTTTAATGAAAAGAAGGACTAGGGAGACATGATTGTGAGCAGAGCCTGGTTACAAGCGGAGTGCCACAAGGGTCTGTGCTAGGTCCTATTCTTTTTAATATCTTTGTGAGTGACATAGGGGAAGGTTTGCCTATTTGCCGATGACTCTAAAGTGTGCAATAGGGTTGATACTCCTGGAGGCGTCTGCAATATGACAAATGGTTTAGCTTTACTAGATAAGTGGTCAAAGCAATGGAAACTGCAGTTTAATGTCTCCAAATGTAAAATAATGCACTTGAGGAAAAGGAATCCTCAATCTGAGTATTGTATTGGCAGTTCTGTGCTAGCAAAAACTTCAGAAGAGAAGGATTTAGGGGTAGTGATTTCTGACAGTCTCAAAATGGGTGAAAAGTGCAATCAGGCAGTAGGGAAAGCAAGTAGAATGCTTGTCTGCACAGCTAGAGGTATAACAAGCAGGAAGAGGGAGATTGTGATCCCGCTGTATAGAGCGCTGGTGAGACCACATTTGGAATACTGTGTTCCGTTCTGGAGACCTCACCTACAAAAAGATATGGATCAAACTGAACGGGTCCAAAGACGGGCTACAAAAATGGTAGAAGGTCTTAAGCATAAAACATATCAGAAAAGACTTCATGAACTCAATCTGTATAGTCTGGAGGACAGAAGGGAAAGGCGGGACATGATTGAAACATTTAAATATGTTAAAGGGTTAAATAAGGTTCAGGAGAGAAGTGTTTTTAATAGGAAAGTGAATCCAAGAACAAGGGGTCACAATCTGAGGTTAGTTGGGGGAAAGATTAGAAGTAACATGATAAAATATTATTTTACTGAAAGAGTAGTAGATGCTTGGAACAAACTTCCAGCAGACGTGGTTGGTAAATCCACAGTCACTGAATTTAAACATCCCTAGGATAAACATATATCCATCTTAAGATAAAATACAGGAAATAGTATAAGGGCAGACTAGATGGACAATGAGGTCTTTTTCTGCCATCAATCTTCTATGTTTTGTATATTTCTATTGCCACAAAGAAGAGGGAGTCAGGCTGTTCTCTAAAGCACCTGAGGGAAGAACAAGAAGCAATGGGTAGAAACAAGGAAAGAAGTAACTGAGAACTAAGGAGAACTTTTCTGACAGTTAGAACAATTAATCCATGGGAAAGTTTGCTTTAGAAGTTGTGTGAATGCTCCAACACTGGAATTTTTTCAGAAGAAGTTGGATAGTCATTTGTCTGAAGTGATGTAGAATTTCCTTCCTAAGCATGGGGTTGGTTCCAATTCTAATAAATAAACAAACAGATTGCTGGTGCTGGTTTGTGGATCGTCATGTTTGTGATGATGATCTTTTCTTTTTCTTTCCTCAGTTACATTTTGGGGATGAAAGTCACTGCTCCATTTGTGAAACTCCGTTGGTGAGGGAAGAATGGAGATTCTTGATTTCACTGAAGCTTGAGGCAACCCATCCTTTCGGCTGCCACATACCAGCTGCCTCTCAGTTGTGCCTGACACTTCTTGTAAAGAGGAGAGACACGGCTAGATGTGGCTAAAGAAATCTCATCTGTGGAGGAGCTGGACTATTTTTGAAGTATTTCTAAGAGCAGCATCTTGGACAATGCGAGGCAAAATAATAAACAGGATGAATAGGATTTTAGTCCTCTTGAAAGTATCTTCAGCTGGCTTTGATTCCATGGACAAACAAAAAAAGAGCTTTTAAACCTTAGAGGGGAAACTAAAAAGAAAAGAAAATACTATAGAGATGGCATTATTTCATTATTTCAACTGACTCCTATTCATCCCATTTCATTATAGTTGGGCTTTTGTATATGTAGATCAACCATATGGTCGTACACAATTCTAGGGGGAAAAAACTTGTTGGATTAAAGGAGGCTGTATAAAGTGGAAAAACAAATATTAAGAAGCAACATAGGCACTAGAAGTGGGTCTTGTTGCAATCCAGAAGGAACAAGAGAATGCCACTTTATAGAGCCAGGGTGGTGCAGTGATTGGAGTGCAGTACTGCAGGCTATTTCAACTAACTGCTAGCTGTGTAGTTCAGCAGTTCAAATCTCATCACCGGCTCAATGTTGACTCAGCCTTCCAGCCTTCCGAGGTGGGTAAAATGTGAACCCAGATTGTTGGGGGCAATATGTTGATTCTGTAAACCGCTTAGAGAGGGCTTTAAAGCACTATGAAGTGGTATATAAGTCTAAATGATATTGTACATGTGTGAATAGACATGCACACATACACAAATAGGAGGCTAAAGTAATTGTCACAATGATAAAAGAAAAGCCAGCTATCAAAACAGCATACAGATGTAAACTATCACATCATTGCAAGTGAAGAGATGACTAATCTGTTGCAAAGAAAAATAGAAATAAAAATGTATAGGTGACTCATTTGAACGTAAAACACTTACTGGAAATCTTGGGATATAGCTTTCCCTTTTCTTGTAATAAATACTATTAATCAAAATTCTTGGATTAACTATTTTTAGTCCATTCTGCAAGGAAAGTGTTCTGACTGCTATAAAAAAAAAGAATGACAAAAGTACAGAGATCAGCTAAAATAAAATGCAACAAAACAAAACAAAAAAAATATGAAAATAGTTCTGCTATGGACTTAAGTGAGCTGCCATACACAGGAGGCAGTGCACATGTGCGCACGCTCACATTTGCGAACTGGTAGGGAAGGGAAGTGAATATCACCCCTGCATCACATGGGAAAATTTTGAAAGGATCTTGCAAGGATCCCTCAAGCCTACCTTACTTGGCACATTCAGTACTTGTCGTTCCTCTATTTTGAGATCTCTTAGCAGGAAGATCAAAAACCTAATTTCAGGTGATCTACAGTGGTACCTCTACCTACAAATGCCTCTACTTATGAACTTTTCCAGATAAGAACCGGGTGTTCAAGATTTTGTTGCCTCTTCTCATTTTCCACTTACAAACCCGAGCCTCGAAACTGTAACCGGAAAAGACAGGGAGAAGCCTCCATAAGGCCTCTCTAGGAATCTCCTGGGAGGAAACAGGGTGGAAATGGTGGGGAGAAGCCTCCATGGGGCCTCTCTAGGAATCTCCTGGGAGGAAACAGGGCCTCCACCCTCCCTGCGGTTTCCCCAATTGCACACATTATTTGCTTTTACATTGATTCCTATGGGAAAATTGCTTCTTCTTACAAATTTTTCTACTTAAGAACCTGGTCACGGAATGAATTAAGTTCATAAATAGAGGTACCACTGTATTGATAGCCGGAAAATACTATCTTGAATTAGATAAAATAGAAATGATGTAACTCTGTTCCAGATAATTTATATATTGGTCTCTCATCAAGACATTTTCTTTTCTTCCAATAATCTTTTCTCTTCTTCTTTGACTGTTTTTATCCAGTTCTCCATAATTGGTATAGAAAATGAGAGCTCTAATGAAATAGTGTCATAAACAGGGGAAATGAAACCATTTCATCTTTTTGTTGCACGATTAAAATTTGATCCAGTAAGCTCTTTGCTATTTCATTGTTCAAAAAGCATTTATATTTGGAAAAAAGGAATGATTTAAGAATCATCAATTCCATCAGCGAGATGACATTTCGTCACCACAAACTGTATCAAACTTTATTTCCAACGAGAACTTGGCTCCCCCCCCCCCTTTGGGATGAATTAAAATATGCCAAATATAATATTAAGCATTACAATGTAACTGAACCCATGGGCAATTAAGCTTTCTTTTTCTCTCAGCCTACTGGTGTGTTGGAGAGTAGGAGAACCTTTCAAAGTACTCAGTAAAGTGTTTCACAAAGTCATATTTTGTCCACAGAGAAATAAATAAACATTTTTCTATTGCTGAGAACATGGAACTGAACTACGGTTGAGAGATCAGACTATAGTTCGTCACTAATTATATATGAGTTCATTTATTGACTTTTAGATTAAATCCTCGGAGGACAGTTTTGAAAATCGAAAATAGAACATCTTTTCAAATCCTGCTTGCTAGTTCAGATTTGTTTATTTTTTTTAAAATACATGTTTTTAAGGAACATGCAAAACTCAGCTGTAAGAAGAATCTAAAATGGTAAAACATCTATTTTGGAAGTATCTGGAAATTCTACTGAATTCACAATCTCCCTCTTCCTCCTTGTTATACCTCTAGCTATGCAGCCAAGCATCCTACTTGCTTTTCCTACTGCCCGACCACACTGCTCACCCATTTTGAGGCTGTCAGAAATCACTACCCCTAAATCCTTCTCTTCTGAAGTTTTTGCTAACACAGAACTGCCAATGCAATACTCAGATTGAGGATTCCTTTTCCCCAAGTGCATTATTTTATATTTGGAAACATTAATCTGCAGTTTCCATTGCTTTGACCATTTATCTAGTAAAGCTAAATCATTTGCCATATTACAGGTCATGCACAGCTGTTCATACACACACACACACACACACACACACACACACACAAATTGCATTCTACAATTTTCCATAATTGTTCTAGGAGAGTTGAAAAAGAGGAACTAATCACAGAAAGCCCCAAATATGTGAATTCTTCATTAATGAAGAAACAAAGAAAATTGCTTATGGATGGATTTTTAATGTAGTTACTAAGTTCAACAAAAAATATATTTTTCACTTCTTCTTCTGTCCCAGGACTATTCTTAGATCCAACCAAGAAATGTCTTTAGATTCACTTAGCACAAGACTATCCAGCACGGAAAAAAAATAAAAAATCAGGAGATTCAGATAGTTCCAATGCGTATAAAGATTTATTACAAGCTTGAGTTATTTGCAGAATCTAATGGTCAAGGAAAATAAGAAGAAATTAAGAAGACATTCAAGGCCATTCAAGATTATTCCTAATCCCTTGACTGCAATAATGCATTATAATAACATTTAGATTTAGACTTATATACAGCTCCATAGTGCTTAACAGCACTCTCTAAGCAGTTTACAGTGTCAACATATTGCTCCCAACAATCTGGGTCCCTATTTTACTGTTTTCAAGGGAGGCTGAATCTGCCTTGAGCCCATCAGGATTAAACTCCAGACTGTAGACTTAGTTTACCTGCAATACTGCATTCTAATCACTGTGCCATCAGGACAATAATACTATTTAGTGTTAATTATTTATTTTCAAGGGAACTCTCCATCATAACTGCGACATGTCAAAATCAACCAAGATACTACTAGTACTGTATCTTTATTTAGCTCTATGCATTGTGCTATTGCCAGAATATGAAATGAATATATTTAAGACTTTAAATTCTGCTATTAATACATCCATGATTAATTGATTGATTGTGAGATCTCGACTCAATGTTAATTATTAGCAACTACTGTATATGGATAGCTTTTCCAGGATGGTCCATCTCATACTGCATTCAGTTTTGGTCGTTATGATGTAAAAAAGATGTGGATTGGACAATGGCACCCTCTCTCCCTTGTCTTTCAATGCTACCACTCAATCTCCCAACAATTATTTATCTATCTATCTATCTATCTATCTATCTATCTATCTATCTATCTATCTAGTTAGTTAGTTAGTTATTTGATTTGTATGCCGCCCCTCTCCGTAGACTTGGGGCGGCTAACAAAAATAATAAAAACAGCATGTAACAAATCTAATATTTAAAACCACAAAAAACCCTTATTAAAAACCAAACATACACACAAACATACCATGTATAAATTGTAAGGGCCTAGGGGGAAGGAATATCTCAGTTTCCCCATGCCTGACAGCAGAGGTGGGTTTTAAGGAGTTTACGAAAGACAAGTGGGTGGGGGCAATCCTAATCTCCAGGGGGAGCTGGTTCCAGAGGCCCGGGGCCGTCACAGAGAAGGCTCTTCCCCTGGGTCCCGCCAGATGGCATTGTTTAGTCGATGGGACCCTGAGAAGGCCAACTCAGTGGGACTTAACTGTTCGCTGGGATTCGTGCGGCAGAAGGCGGTCCCGGAGATATTCTGGTCCGATGCCATGAAGGGCTTTATAGGTCATAACCAACACTTTGAATTGTGACTGGAAACTGATCCTCAACCAATGCAGACTGCGGAGTGTTGGTGTGACATGGGCATACCTAGGGAAGCCCATGATTGTTCTCGCAGCTGCATTCTGCACAATCTGAAGTTTCCGAACACTTTTCAAAGGTAGCCCCATGTAGAGAGTGTTACAGTAGTCGAGCCTCTAGGTGATGAGGGCATGAGTGACTGTGAGCAATCCCTCACTCAACAATGCTGGAAATGAAAGATGTTTTAACATCCATTTGATCCCTTATTCCATGTTCTTCTTTTCCATAACTCTTTGTTGCATGCTCCTCCCTCCTTCTCTTTTTCTATCTCCACGATTCATATCTGCAATTGTCCACTAAGCTTTTTGGGTCAGTATTCTTCCCATCTCCATTTACAACCAACCTTTCTATAATGTATCTTACTCCTATACTGAACATCTCCAGCCATGAATATCAGCCCATATTCCAGAATCCACATAAGCATTGCAAACAAAGCCTGCAAAATGTTGAGGTGCAGTGGGAGAATGGGACGAGAAGAATGCTACTGCTAAAAATGGTTTAGAAAAAAACCCCAGACAACAATGTCAATGCTACTTAAAATAGTAATCATGAAAAATTCTGACTTGACATTGTCCTCAGGGTACCATGACATTCACTGGGCCAAGTAGATTAAATGGTGGTTGAGTTTCACAAATCTAAACTAAAGAAATTCATGATCAATTTTGGCTTACATTTGAAGTAACTGTTAAGACTTGAATATAGGTGAAAAGTGATATATAAGAGTCAACCATCTGGTAAGCAGGTTTTTAAAATCAGTTTTGCCTACTGAACACCAGCAATGACATCTATTTACCTTCCCTACCAGTTTGGAAGTAAGTATGCGCCCCCATCAAGCGTACTTTTTCACCCTCTGCACATGTGCAGAAGGCTTTGCACATGCATAGAGTGTAAAAACAAGGAAATTGTGATATCTGGGTGCTCTGTCAAGCTCTCTGGTAGAATCCTCCCAAAAATGCACAGATACAATTTCAGACACACACACGTTTGAAAATTCAAAACAATGTTCTTTATACCAAAAATGCAAATAAACAGAGCACTCTTTTTGTATAGTAAAGAGCACTTGTCTCCAAACAAATGGGTAATTTGTACAAGTCCCTTATCAGTTCTGTGATACTTAGCTTGCAGCTGTGAGGCAATTCACAGTCCTTCTTCTTTCACAAAGTGAAACACACTTTGCTCTGGGTTAGTTTCAAAGCGGGGAAAAATCAGCACACAAACATCAAAGTCAGCAAAGCAGTCACGAAACACAACGATCAGATAATCCTCCACAATGGCCAAACCCACAGGCTGCTATTTATAGCAGCCTCACTAATTACCACAGCCCCACCCAACCACAGGTGGCCTCATTTTCTTTGATAATAATCTCTCAGTTGTTGTTGCCTATGCATCGCTCTCCGCATGCGTGGCTGTATCATTAACTCTTGTTCTGAATCCAAGGAGGAGCTAGATAATTGATCTCTTTCTGAGCTGTCTGCCACACTCTCCTCCTCCCTGTCACTCATGTCTTCTTGGTCAGAGGAGCCTTCATCATCAGATTCCACAGGGGGCAAAACAGGCCTGCAGCATGTGGATGTCTCCCCCACATCCACAGTCTTTGGGGCAGGAGCAGGGCCAGAGCTAACCACAACACTGGGAGAATGAGCAGAGCCTCACGCTACTGTTGCCACTGGTTGTCCTAATCACTGGTGGTTGCTGCTACCAGTATGCCCAAAGCAGACCCTACCAGTAGCATTTTACCATTGATCAACACCTGTTCCACACTATCTTTGCTTTTGTGAAGAGATTTTGTTATTGCCGTAAAAAAAAACAACATTCTAGGACAGTGGCTATATTTAACAGAACTTCTCATTCCTTTAGTCTTAAAACTAAACAGCAGAGGTGACAATTTCCAAGAAGCTTAAATATGAACATTGCGAGCACCATGGAAGTAATAACTGATGCATATTATGGAGCTTTATTGAGATTGGCTTTTGAACAGGTGAACTGTGTTAGTTAATTACAATTAGATGCTAACAATGAATTTAAATATATTTGAAATGGGAACATTTGTATTAATGGGATTACTGAACTGAAGTAAATGAACCCAAGAAAATACCCCACTGTATCCTGTATAATAATTGAGATCTACAAAGTAGAATATATTTTTTAAAAATCCTAAAGGACAGTACCTTAGAGTTATGAAGCTACTTATTTAGGGACATGTCTTTTTATTATATGAAAGGCTCAGTTGAGCAACAATTGATAAATAAATTGAACAGCAAAAAAATAAATACAAATGTAATAACAGAACAGAGTAATCTGATTTGTTGATGTTCTTTATTGCTGTAATGACATATTAGTAAGTATTTGACTATTTATTTATTTCCAAAACATTAACAGCATGGTGCAAAATTTTATAAGAATTGGTATATTTTCCTGTTACTTTGCTCAAAGAAACAGTTAATCTCTTAAAATTCCTTGTATCATGCTGAGTTTAAATAGAAATATAAGTTTTGGTGGATCATCTATTAAAGTTCTAAATAGATGTCTGTAAAGATTCTCAGACATCCAGGTCATAGTTGTCTCAAATGTGTTTTTTCAAAAGCAACTGGGATGTTCTTTTCCCCCGCACTTGATTAAGACATTTCACTTCTCAGAATAATATAATTAATATATGATTAATTCCTATATATTTGGTATTTTTATTCTGGTAATATTTAAAATTGCTGTCTTTTCTTTTATGTATACTGAGAGCAGTTGCACCAAGACAAATTCCTTATGTGTCCAATCACACTTGCTATTCTATTCTATTCTATTCTATTCTATTCTATTCTATTCTATTCTATTCCATTCCATTCCATTCCATTCCATTCCATTCCATTCCATTCCTTTCCTTTCCTTTCCTTTCCTTTCCATTCCATTCCATTCCATTCCATTCCATTCTAAATATTGCAATACAGTAGAACCCCGACTTACGAGACTAATTGGTTCCGGAAGGAGGCTCGTAAGTCAGAACGCTCGTATGACGAAACATTGTTTCCCATAGGATGTAAAGTCAATTAATCCGTGCAACAAAAAAAACCAACGCTGCCGCCGACTGCGGAAGTTAGCGTTCAGAGACAGCTGCGAAGCGGCGCACGTGTTTTAAAACGTGGCAGCCGGCCTGGGGGGCTCGGGGGCTTCCCCCCGAGCCCCCCAGGCCGGCTGTGACATTTTAAAACACGCGCGCCGCTTTGCAGCTGTCTCCTGAAGCCGAACGCAGTAAAAAAGCCATTTGGCTACGGGGTGTATTCTCCCTTCTTAACCGGGCAGTTGCAGCTTCTTTCTGTTTAGCGCAGCGTTCGAGCGCTAAACAGAAAGAAGCTGCAACTGCCCGGTTAAGAAGGGAGAATCCACCCCGTAGCCAAACGGCTTTTTTTACTGTTTAGCGCTAGAACGCTGTGCTGCGGAAGCCCCCGAGCCCCCCAGGCTGGCTCTGACGTTTTAAAACACGCGCGCCACTTCGCAGCTGTCTTCTGAAGCCGGAACGCTAACTTCCGCGTTCGGTTTCAGAAGACAGCTGTAAAGCGGTGCGCGTGTTTTAAAACGTCAGAGCCGGCCTGGGGGGTTCGGGGGGAAGCCCCCGAGCCCCCCAGGCCGGCTCTGACGTTTTAAAACACGCGCGCCACTTCGCAGCTGTCTTCTGAAGTCGGAACGCTAACTTCCGCGTTCGGTTTCAGAAGACAGCTGCAAAGTGGTGCGCGTGTTTTAAAACGTCAGAGCCGGCCTGGGGGGCTCTGACATTTTAAAACACGCGCGCCACTTCGCAGCTGTCTTCTGAAGCCGGAACGCTAACTTCCGCGTTCGGTTTCAGAAGACAGCTGCAAAGCGGTACGCGTGTTTTAAAACGTCAGAGCTGGCCTGGGGGGCTCGGGGGCTTCCCCCCGAGCCCCCCAGGCCGGCTGCCACATTTTAAAACACGCGCGCCGCTTTGCAGCTGTCTTCTGAAACCGAACGCGGAAGTTAGCATTCCGGCTTCAGGAGACAGCTGCGAAGTGGCGCGCGTGTTTTAAAACGTCAGAGCCGGCCTGGGGGGTTCGGGGGGAAGCCCTCGAGCCCCCCAGGCCGGCTCTGACGTTTTAAAACACGCGCCACTTCGCAGCTGTCTTCTGAAGTCGGAACGCTAACTTCCGCGTTCGGTTTCAGAAGACAGCTGCAAAGTGGTGCGCGTGTTTTAAAACGTCAGAGCCGGCCTGGGGGGCTCTGACATTTTAAAACACGCGCGCCACTTCGCAGCTGTCTTCTGAAGCCGGAACGCTAACTTCCGCGTTCGGTTTCAGAAGACAGCTGCAAAGCGGTACGCGTGTTTTAAAACGTCAGAGCTGGCCTGGGGGGCTCGGGGGCTTCCCCCCGAGCCCCCCAGGCCGGCTGCCACATTTTAAAACACGCGCGCCGCTTTGCAGCTGTCTTCTGAAACCGAACGCGGAAGTTAGCATTCCGGCTTCAGGAGACAGCTGCGAAGTGGCGCGCGTGTTTTAAAACGTCAGAGCCGGCCTGGGGGGCTTGCCAGCACCCCCCCAGCACCCCAGGCCGGCTGCAACCTTTTAAAACACGCGGGATACGAGCGCCAAGGAGCTGTCTCCTGAAGCCGAGACAGCTCCTTGGCGCTCGTATCCCGAATGTGAGCTCGGGAGGCGAACAAAAATGTCGCTCCCCTCCCAGCTCTTATCTCGAGTAGCTCGTAAGTAGAGCTGCTCGTATGTCGAGGTTCCACTGTAACTATAAGAGGCTAACAAATAGAACAGAGGTATAATAGATCTTGGAGGTCATCTAGTCCAACCCCATGCTCTATCAGAAAATGTCTGTCTAGATAGAACACCCATACCTTCTGAAGGCAAGCTGTTCCATTGGTTAATTTTTTTCATGGTTAGGAAGTTCTCCTTAATTCCAGGTTGCTTTGCTCCTTGATTAGTATCCATCCATTATTTCTTGTCCTGCCCTCTGGAAAAGAAGGTGACTCCTTCTTTGTGGCAGCCCCTCAAACACTGAAATACTTCTATCATGTTACTCTTAGTCCTTCTTTTCTCTAGACTAGCCAAACCTAAATCTTGTAACTGTTCTTTATAAATTTTAGTCTTAGGTCTGTTACATGAAAATAGTAATCCAAAATTCATCACATATGTAAGTTATAGGTATGTTAGATGTGAAAAACATTTATTTATTTATTTATTCATTTGTCCAATACACAAATACATAGGAAGAAAAATAGACATGTAGTAATATATATAAAGGTAAAGTGAATTTAGAGGAGAGGATATATGAAAGAAAGAAAATAATAATAATAATAATAATAATAATAATAATAATAATAATAATAATAATTTATTGGATTTGTATGCCACCCCTCTCCGCAGACTCGGGGCGGCTAACAACAATAATAAACACAACATGTACAATCCAATAATAAAAAACAACTAAAAACCACTATTATAAAACCAAACATACACACAAACATACCATGCATAACTTGTAATGGCCTAGGGGGAAGAGCTATCTCAATTCCCCTATGCCTGGCGGTATAAATGAGTCTTGAGTAGTTTACAAAAAACAGGGAGGGGGGGCAATTCTAATCTCCAGGGGGAGAGAAAGGAAAGACAATTGGACAGGGGACACCAGTGCACTTATGTACGCCCCTTACTGGCCTCTTAGGAACCTGGAGAGGTCAATCGTGGAGAGTCTAAGGGAGAAATGTTGGGGGTTAGGGATAGACACAATTGAGTCCGGCAATGAGTTCCACGCTTCGATAACTCGATTGTTGAAATGATATTTTTTTACAGTCAAGTTTGGCGCGGTTCGTATTAAGTTTGAATCTGTTGCGTGCTCTTGTGTTGTTGCAGTTGAAGCTGAAGTACTCATTGACCGGTAGGACGTAAATAAAGAATAAGAATCAATTTATTTAGATTTCATAAATTCTACTGATATTTTTTTACCCCGTCTACACTTTCAAATTATAGAGGTTATATTACGGTAAGTGTTATTACTTACAAGTTTTCAAAAGACTGACATCTGATCGGAGCAAATTGCTCTGGTTTTACTTGTCATTCTAAGAGCAACTAAAGCAAGTTCAAATCAAAAGCTATTACTCTGGTGGTTATCTTGAAACATCCACACTGGAGTATTATTTGTTTGCCTAGAGCTGGGTCTTCCGATATGCTTTGAGTGCTGTGTAATTTAAGCAACCACAATGGCAGATTTATTATGCCTAACTAGACATCCCAGATTTTTTAGACCTCTAAACAATAAAGTGAAATCTAGATTTCAAACTGAGAGAGAGATGGAGATATTGGCAGGAGAACTGACAGCTCGGAAGACCTATATTTATGAATGTGTAAACATAATTTGAATTCTGTGCATCGAATCTTTAACTGCACAACGAAAAATCAATCCTATTATAACGATAGTCAGCCAGTCAGCTCTCTGATCACATAAGTTGTTGTTGTGTTTTTCCTTTTTCCGAGGAACCAGACATGCCACTATTCTTTGGAAAGAAGAAAGTCAACTAGAAGTTTGAGGAATTGCATTAGTGTCATTGTTTAAATCTCCCTGTCACTTTCAAAGTCAAGAAAAAATGTTTAATTGAATGAGAGTGAATTACTTCAGAAATGCACTAGAGGAATTGTTGAGAAAGTGGTGGCACTCCAACTCCTACAGTCATACGATGTAATGGATTATCTAGACCAGGGATAGGCAAAGTTGGCTCTTCTATGACTTGTGGACTTCAACTCCCAGAATTCCTGAGCCAATCATGCTAGCTGAGGAATCCTGGGAGTTGAAGTCCACAGGTCATAGAAGAGTCAACTTTGCCTCCCCCTGATCTAAACCCTCTTCAATCGGCTTCAGACCTGGCTACAGCATGGAAATTGCTTTGATGATAGTGATGATCCATCAGATCATCCTCTGATGGATGATCTCTGGCAAGCTCGAGATGGGAGTCATTCCTCTATCTTGCTGCTACTTGACCTCTCAGCTGCTATCGATACCATTGACCATGGAATCCTTCTGTGACAACTAAGGGAATTGGGAGTGGGAGGCACTGTGATATGGTGTTTGTTTGTTTGTTGTCTGTCTGTCTGTCTGTTTGTCTGTCGGTCTATCTATCTATCTATCTATCTATCTATCTATCTATCGAGTCCAATACACAATGAAGGTTATAGGAGATATACTTGTAGTAAAATATGTCAGAGAAGGAATAGAAGATATAGGAATAAAATATATCAGTGAAAGAATAGAAGAAAAGATATAGGAGAGACAATAGGACAGGGGATGGAAGGCACGCTAATGCACCTCCTCCCATCTCTCTCTCATCTCGTCCCATCTCTCTGCTAGTCACAGTCAGTGTTGGTAGGAAGACAAAGGTCAACCCACAGACCCTTCTTTCTTTTGCAGGGTTCAGTCTCCTATTTAACATCTTCATGAAACCACTGGGTGAGATCATCCAATGACACAGGATGGGGTATCAACAATATGCTGATGACATCCAGTTATATATATATAAATATATATATATGTCAAATATTTTTTTAGCTGGAATTTTTTAAATTAAGGGAGACTAGGATGGTCCCATTTCGGCCTTGTTCTGGCCTCATCAGCTAGCCACACCCTTCCTTACTGGGTGGCTAGCTGATGAGGCCAGAACAAGGCTGAAATGGGACCATCCTAGTCTCCCTTAATTTTAAAAATTCCAGCTAAAAAAACATTTGACACATACAGAATATAGTTGTCGGCTATAAATAAATTAACTGCCTTGAAGTGGCCCTGGGTTGGGCCTAGAGGCAAAAAGGAGCTGTGACGTTCCTTGAAAAATACCAGGGTGATCCGACATAAAACACACACACACACACACACACACACACACACACACACACACACACATATATATATATATGTTAAATGTTTTTAGCTGTTTTAAATGTTTTTTAAATGTTTTAAATGTTTTTTCTTATGATCCGACATAAGAAAAACATATATATATATATATATATATATATATATATATATATGTGTGTGTGTGTGTGTGTGTGTGTGTGTGTGTGTGTGTGTGTGTGTGGCTAGCTGATGAGGTCAGAACAAGGCCGAAATGGGACCATCCTAGTCTCCCTTAATTTTAAAATTCCAGCTAAAAAAAACATTTGACACATACAGAATATAGTTGTCGGCTATAAATAAATTAACTGCTTTGAAATGGTCCTGGGTTGGGCCTATAGGCAAAAAGGAGCTGTGACGTTCCTTCTATATACCAGGGTGATCCGACATAAAAAAACATATAGCCCCTCCCTGGTACAGAGCTGGAAGGGATCTGATCTGATAGCTCAACTGCTAATTCTCTGCCTTACAAGGCAGAGTCCACCGGATCAAATCCCAGTAAGGAAGGGTGTGGCTAGCTGATGAGGCCAGAACAAGGCCAAAATGGTACCATCCTAGTCTCCCTTAATTTTAAAATTTCAGCAAAAAACATATATCCACCTCACATCAGTTCAGTGAAGCAGTGGATATGATGTGCCAGTGCCTGGAGGCTGTGAGGGTCTGGATGGTTGTTAACAGGATCAGACTTAACCCTGACAAGACGGAGTGGCTGTGGGTATTGCCTCCAAAAGACTATATCAACTGTCCATCCTTGTTTCTGGGGTTGGGGTGGGGGTAGAGAAATTGCCTCCCTCAGAATGGGTTCTCAATCTCGGTGCCCTCCTAGACTCACAGCTAAGATTAGACCAACATTTGACAGCAGTAGCTAGGGAGACTTTAGCTAGGGAGCCATAGTTAGGGAGGCCAGAGGATGATAGAGGACAGGAAGGCCTGTCCATGGGGTTGTCCATAGGGTTGCAATGAGTCAAACATGACTTCACAACCAACAACAACCACAACGGAAGTCCATTTATGACGCACCACACACTAAATAAATAACAGAATACCTCCGGAACAATGTCATTTGGCGGGCCCCAGGGGAAGAGCCTTCTCTGTGGCGGCCCCAGCCCCCTGGAATCAACTCCCCCCAGAGATTAGAACGGCCCCCACCCTTCTTGTCTTTCGCAAATTACTCAAGACCCACCTATATCGCCAGGCATGGGAGAACTGAGACACCTTTCCCAGGCTTTTATATTTTATGTTTGGTATGCATGAGTTGAATGGTTTTAATTGCTGGGGTTTTATATATACTTTTTTAAATATTAGATTTGTATTACTATTATATTGTTATTGTTATTGTTGTGAGCTGCCCCGAGTCTTCGGAGAGGGGCGACATACAAATCTAATAAATAATAATAATAATAATAATAATTATTATTATTATTATTATTATTATTATTATTATTATTATTATTATTATTATTATGTTCTTGAGGGTGGAGGTGATGTATGAAAATCAAGTACAATAGTCTAATTGTGCAGGCCTGATAAGACTGGAAAAGACATGCATTTAATTTTAACTTGAAGGCTCCACACTCTTTCCTAGTCATCTTCTCTCACAGAGGTGACATGTGCATAAAAAGAAGCAAAAATCACAACTGCAATATAAGTGACATTGCAATATCAATATCAAAATTCTGCTGTCGTGGAATTATTACATTTTGCTCATAATATTGGTTTACAATATAGCAAAAGACACAAGTTTTGCAATACCTTTTTAATCCAATTTTTAAAATATTCCATGGAGAGTTATATGCTGTAGGTCCTCAGCTTAATTCATGCAAACTCTTAAATTGCGCATTCTTTGGTTCAGATATTAACTGCTGTGTTTATGTTGAATTAATTTTCATGTAAATATAATATATTAGTAGGTATTTTATTGTATTTTTAATTGCAAACATTTCATTGCTCTTTTTATAGTCTTCCCAACACAATCCTTAACTGAGCCACCATGATATATTTACAATTTTAACTTTTCCAAGGGCATCTTTTGATAAGCTAATCTTTTTATGAAACACATTATCGGCCTTCATTAGGAATTCATTGTTTTTAGGACTCCTGGATATAACCCAACATTAATTTACATGGAATTGAAAATCATACATATAATTTTCACTATGTGATCTTACCAAAAAGATTGAAAATCTGTGCTTAAATAATATCCTTTAATAGAAGGCATATGCTAATGAAGGGAACTATTCAACGAAAGAAGATACAGTCACAAATTCATTATGTGCTGCAGCTGTATAGAACTACTTAGAATAAATTTATAAGATATTTATATTCTACCTGATGGAGACCTCCAAATGAACCTTTCATATCCCCAATGCTAGCTGTTCCATAAAGAGTGCTTTCCTTTACCATTCATCAGGTGGATTTTGACAAGGAACATATTCCTTGAGATTAAGGGGCTTAGAAGTGTTGCCTTTGTCATGGTCTGACCATTTTCTGCTACGGCTTGACTTCCTGGCTCCAATCCTTCCCCGCAGGGAGGCGGAACCAATGAAGATGTTCCGCCCCAGACGCCTGATGGACCCAGAGGGCTTTCAGACGGCGCTTGGGGTTATTCCAGAGGCACTCGTCCACAGTTCGGCGGAGACCCTTGCTGAGGCCTGGAACAGGGCTGCGGCAGGGGCTCTCGACCGGATTGCGCCTTTGCGACCTCTCCGCGGCGCTAGACCCCGTAGAGCCCCATGGTTCAACGAGGAGCTCCGGGTGTTGAAACGCCAAAAGAGACGTCTAGAGAAGCGATGGAGGAAGAGTAGGTCAGAATCCGATCGAACACTTGTAAGAGCTTTTATTAAGACTTACAAAGTGGCGCTCAAGGCGGCAAGATGCGCGTACCATGCCGCCTTGATTGCATCAGCGGAATCCCGCCCGGCTGCTCTGTTTAGGGTGACCCGCTCCCTTCTTAATCAGGGGGGAGTTGGGGAGCCCTTGCAGAGTAGTGCCGAGGAGTTTAACACGTTTTTCGCTGATAAAGTCGCTCAGATCCGGGCCAACCTCGACTCCAATTGTAAAACAGAGTCGACTGACAACGAGTCAGTCGAGGTGACTGGGGCACGTACTTGTCCACCTGTCTGGGAAGAGTTTGATCTGGTGACACCTGATGAAGTGGACAAGGCCATCGGAGCTGTGAGTTCTGCCACCTGCTTACTGGATCCGTGTCCCTCCTGGTTGGTCTCGGCCAGCAGGGAGGTGACACGGAGCTGGGCCCAGGAGATTACCAACGCTTCCTTGGGGAGGGGAGTTTTTCCACCACTCTATAAAGAAGCGCTTGTGCGCCCCCTCCTCAAGAAGCCATCCCTGGACCCAGCCGTACTTAACAACTATCGTCCAGTCTCCAACCTTCCCTTTATGGGGAAGGTTGTCGAGAAGGTGGTAGCGCTCCAGCTCCAACGGTCCTTGGAAGAAGCTGATTATCTAGGTCCCCGACAGTCAGGCTTCAGGCCCGGTTACAGCACGGAAACCGCTTTGGTCGCGTTGATGGATGATCTCTGGCGGGCCCGGGACAGGGGTTTATCCTCTGTCCTGGTGCTCCTCGATCTCTCAGCGGCTTTCGATACCATCGACCATGGTATCCTTCTGCGCCGGTTGGAGGGGTTGGGGGTGGGAGGCACTGTTCTGCAGTGGTTCTCCTCCTACCTCTCTGGCCGGTCGCAGTCGGTGTTAGTGGGGGGTCAGAGGTCGGCTCCGAGGTCTCTCCCTTGTGGAGTGCCTCAGGGGTCGGTCCTCTCCCCCTTGCTATTTAACATCTACATGAAACCGCTGGGAGAGATCATCCAAGGACATGGGGTGAGGTATCATCAATATGCCGATGATACCCAGCTTTACATCTCCACCCCATGCCCAGTCAACGAAGCGGTGGAAGTGATGTGCCGGTGCCTGGAGGCTGTCGGGGCCTGGATGGGTGTCAACAGACTCAAACTCAACCCGGATAAGACGGAGTGGCTGTGGGTTCTGCCTCCCAAGGACAATCCCATCTGTCCGTCCATCACCCTGGGGGGGGAATTATTGACCCCCTCAGAGAGGGTCCGCAACTTGGGCATCCTCCTCGATCCACAGCTCACATTAGAAAACCATCTCTCAGCTGTGGCGAGGGGGGCGTTTGCCCAGGTTCGCCTGGTGCACCAGTTGCGGCCCTATCTGGACCGGGACTCATTGCTCACAGTCACTCATGCCCTCATCACCTCGAGGTTCGACTACTGTAATGCTCTCTACATGGGGCTACCTTTGAAAAGTGTTCGGAAACTTCAGATCGTGCAGAATGCAGCTGCGAGAGCAGTCATGGGCTTACCTAGGTACGCCCATGTTTCACCAACACTCCGCAGTCTGCATTGGCTGCCGATCAATTTCCGGTCACAATTCAAAGTGTTGGTTATGACCTTTAAAGCCCTTCATGGCATCGGACCAGAATATCTCCGAGACCGCCTCCTGCCGCACGAATCCCAGCGACCGATTAGGTCCCACAGAGTGGGCCTTCTCCGGGTCCCGTCAACCAAACAATGCCGGTTGGCGGGTCCCAGGGGAAGAGCCTTCTCTGTGGCGGCACCGGCTCTCTGGAACCAGCTCCCCCCAGAGATTAGAACTGCCCCTACTCTTCCTGCCTTCCGAAAACTCCTCAAAACCCACCTTTGTCGTCAGGCATGGGGAAACTAAACATCTCCCCTGGGCACGTTAATTTATGCATGGTATGCTTGTGTGTGTGTCTGTTATCATAGGGGGTTTCTTTTCTTAAATCGTTAAATTTTAATTAATTGGATTGTTGTGACTGTTTTTACATGTTGTGAGCCGCCCCGAGTCTTCGGAGAGGGGCGGCATACAAGTCCAACAAATAAATAAATAAATAAATAAATAAATATTGTGCATGAAGCCATAAAACTGAGCTCAGGCAACTCAATATCCAATCAACTCGTTTTGATGTCCTCATTTGCCTTCAGTCACATAAGATGGGGATAACAGAAAGTTTGAGCTCACTGTTAATTCAATAGATGACAGGTAAGGAATTACAATGGTACCTCTACTTAAGAACTTAATTTGTTCCATGACCAGGTTCTTAAGTAGATACGTTTGTAATTAGAAGCAATTTTCCCATAGGAATCAATAATGCATTCGATTGGGAAAACCACAGGGAGGGTGGAGGCCCTGTTTCCTCCCAGGAGATTCCTAGAGATGCCCAACAGAGGCTTTTCCCATCCTTTTCTGGCCATATTTCCTCCCAGGAGATTCCCAGATAGTCCCCACAAGGGCTTCTTCCCATATTTCCCAGCCCTGTTCCCTCCCAGGAGATTCCTAGAGAGGCCCCATGGAGGCTTCTCCATGCCTTTTCCGGTTACAGTTTCAGAGGCTCAGGTTTGTAACTGAAAAATGGTTCTTGAGAAGAGGCAACAAAATCCTGAACACCCGGTTCTTATCTAGAAAAGTTCGTAAGTAGAGCATTCTTAGGTAGAGGTACCACTGTACTTTATTTAGAGGACTGTTATGCTAAAATGGTAACATGGTGGAAAACATTGGTGAAACAGACATATATACTCTAACACACAACTAAACACACTCATTGTGACACAGTTCATGGATAACGATATCTTCATTTTAAATGCAAAGCCCAGGATCCTTAAAATTCCTTAAAGTTTAAATGATAAAGCCCAGTATCCTTAAAGTTCAGTTTTGCTCTGTGGCTTCAACAATGCAACCATTGCTAATGTTCTTGGTAACAATACAGAAATAACTCGCCCTTTTTTGCTTCCATCTATCATTGTTGAGGAAATTTGTGAAGATCCATTTTTCAAGGTACATGCCCCATCATTCAGTCAGAAATGAAGAAGCTTATTTATTTATTTATTTATTTATTTATTCATTCATTCATTCATTCATTCATTCATTCATTCATTCATTCATTCATTCATTTATTTAGTCCAATACACAATGAGGGTTTTAGTGGGTATATATCTATATACACATAGTAAAATACATGATGAAGGTTATAGAGGAGACACTCATAGTAAAATATATCTAAGAAATAATAGAAAAGAAGATATAGTAATAGAACATACCAATGAAAAAATAGAAGAAGAGGTACAGGAATAGAAGAAAGGTATAGGAGATATAGGAGAGCAATAGGACACGGGACGGAAGGCACTCTAGTGCACTTGTACTCGCTTCTTGGATGGAAAGTGTTGTGGTTGGCTAGCAGCCAGGGTCTCTGGCCATGGACTTTGAGCCTGATGAGCTTTGGTCATCTGGGCAGGGCCAGCCTGTGTGGCTGCCGGAGGAATCAGAGAGCGAGTCAGAGGAAGAGGAAGAGACAACAATGACCCTGGATGTCCAAGAATCTCCATAGCATTTGTAAAGATGTGTTCCTTTTTTCCAGGCTTTTGTTAGCTGATTTAATGTTATTTTATTTTTAATATATACTTTTAACTTTTGATAACCTGAATTTTACCATTGTTGTTAACTTTATGTTATCTTTTTTGAGTCTTTTTAGAGCAGAAAGACAGGGTTTAAGTAAGTATTTTTCAAACTGAAACACTTTGAGATGTGTGGACTTCAACTCCCCAGTCAGATGAGACCGTGACAATAAAAATGAGATTGGACACTTTGGAGGCATGAGCTCCTGATATTTATTATTATTATTATTTATTAAATTTGTATGCCGCCCCTCTCCGCAGACTCGGGGTGGCTCACAACAGTAACAGAAAACAATATATAATACAAATTCAATAATTAGAAAGCGAAAAACCGATAGTTTAAAAAACATGCACACATCATACCATACATAAACATGGTATGTTTACCTGGGGAAGATATTTCAGTTCCCCCATGCCTGACGGCAGAGGTGGGTTTTAAGGAGTTTGCGGAAGGCAAGGAGGGTGGGGGCAGTTCTAATCTCAGGGGGGAGCTGGTTCCAGAGGGTTGGGGCCGCCACAGAGAAGGCGGTTGCGGTAGGGTACAAGAACAGAATCATGGAAACCTCCTACTTTCCCTCTTCCTCTCTTATACCAAATATAGGTCGTTTATTGACTTATAATAGTTCATTTAGTAACTGTTCAAAGTTAAAACATTACTGAAAAAGTGACTTATGACCATTTTCACACACTGTAGTTCAGTGTTTCAAGTCTCACCACTGGCTCAAGGTTGACTCATCCTTCCATCCTTCTGAGGTGGGTAAAATGAGGATGGAGATTGTTGGGGGCAATATGCTGATTCTGTACACCGCTTAGAGAGGGCTGTAAAAGCACCATGAAGCAGTATATAAGTCTAAATGCTATTGCTATTGCTATTTTGATTGTTGCAGTATCTCCGTGGTTACATGATTGAAATTCAGATAATCGACAACTGACTCATATTTATAATAGTTGCTGTGTCCTTGTATGTAAATATGTTGCAATACAGAAGCTAACAATGTAAGTTTACGACTGTACCTTTAAGTGTCATTTGCTGGTTGGCCACAAGAGGGAGCCAACAATGTTCCTCTTGGGGGAGTTCTTTAATGGAGATATATATATTTACTGTATGTACTTTGCTGTGTGCTATAACCTGGCTTGTAAACTATTATTAGGATTACATGTGTATGATATTGGACTGTGCAACTACTATTCTTTTGCCTATCTGTAAATAATAGTATTGTTCTATTTGTACTAAGTCTGATTCATTGGCTGACTAACCCTCCTTGCTGCATTAGTGCTGCTTAAAGTTTGTTGAATGTCGTTTGGCGGGCCCCAGGGGAAGAGCCTTCTCTCTGGCGGCCCCAGCCCTCTGGAACCAACTCCCCCCGAGATTAGAATTGCCCCCACCCTCTCTGTCTGTCGTAAACTACTGAAGACTCATTTATACCGCCAGGCATGGGGGAGTTGAGATATTCCTTCCCCCTAGGCCATTACAAGTTATGCATGGTATGTTTGTGTGTATGTTTGGTTTTATAAATAAGGGTTTTTAGTTGTTATATTATTGGATTGTCACATGTTGTTTTTATCATTGTTGTTAGCCGCCCCGAGTCTACGGAGAGGGGCCGCATACAAATCCAATAAATTATTATTATTATTATTATTATTATTATTATTATTATTATTATTATTATATTACCTAGACATTCTATCAGTCCTGCAGTCAAGTGATCGACCTTCTGATAAGCAAAGTCAATGGGGAAGCCAGATTCATGTAACAACCATGTTACTAACTTAACAAAAGCAATCATTCAACAACTGTGGCATGAAAAGTTGTAAATGGGGCAAAAATCACTTAACAAATGCTTCACTTAGCAACATAAATTTTGGATGCAATTGTGGCCATAACTTGAGGACTACCTGTAGAATTGAGGTGGTTCTTCTGAGCTTCTTTCTTATGTCTACCTTTTTCACAATACTAAGCTGATTCTGATTTTTCTTTATTAGATTCTCATGAAAGTTATCCCCACATCTTCTAAAAATAACACCAACATTAGACATCTTATTTAAAATTGTAAGTACAAAACATATATTAAATTTACTTAAAAGGATAAATCACCAACTGTTAGATTAAGGCTGCTGAGAGTAAGTGAAGTTAAAAGAAAAATATTGCATAGTATTTCACAGATTAGGTTTGTACTGGGATACTTCACAAGCCCTTAGACAATCATATAAGTTAGTGACCTCCCCGCAATATTTTGGGGGCAGTGAACTACACTGGAAATTTTAGAAACATCATATTTTTTTGCAAAATGCTAGAAATTTCACTACTGCTTTCATGGCTGATTTAATCAGGTAGCACACATGTATGGGAATAGTCTCCATCTCAGGGGTGGGTTCTAACTTACCTTGCTACTGGTTTGCTTCCTCCTGCAGTGGGTTATGGGTGGGTGCATGCACAGTGGCAAAAAAATCCAACCACTCCCCCCCACACAAAAAAATATCTGAAAACGTGATGCCTGTGCAGTGCCAGAAACCTGGCTTCTGCGCATGCACAGAAGGAGGGAAAAATCCAAACCACCCACCCCACATAATATTGAATTTTCTTTAAAAAGATGGTGGCCTCCACAGCCTGGCAATGACCAAGCCAGTTGTGGATGCACCAAGTTACACCCATATCACATCAGCACTCCGCGGGCTGCACTGGCTTCCAATCGGTCTCTGGGTGCAATTCAAGGTGTTGGTTATCACCTATAAATCCCTACATGGCTTAGGGCCAGACTATCTTCAAGACCGCCTCCTGCCACACAGCTCTCGGTGACTGATCAGGGTCCCCAGGATTGGCCTTCTCTGGGTCCCATCGAACAGACAGTGTCAGTTGGTGGGGCCGTAGAGGAGGGCCTTCTCTATGGTGGTGCCGGCTCTCTGCCCCCTGAGGTCTGTACTTCCCCCATCCTGCTGGCCTTCCGGAAGGCCGCAAAGACTTCACTTTGCCGGCAGGCCTGGGGCTGTTGAACACCTTGATCTGGCTACTAAATGAGATGAATGGTTTTTAATGGGTTTTAGATTGTTTTTATACTGTTTTCTTTATATGTTATACACTGTCCAGAATCTGGAAGGAGTTGGACAGCTTAGCTGCCCCGAGTCCTCGGAGAGGGGCAGCATATAAAACCAATTAATAAATAATAAATGAATACATTAAACAAACAGACAAACAAACAAACAAACAAACAAACAAACAAATAAGGTAGACTCTAAATGAGAAGTTTAAAATTACTATTGCTGGTTGTTGTTTTTCTGGGCTGGTTGGGGGAGAAAGTTTTTTCTCCCCCAAAAAACTTTAAACCATTAAATACAAATAGACAACAGCAGCCTAGGTGGAAATTCACCCTAGACCAAATGAGGATTTTATATTCTTTGAGTCAGAAAGACTAGAATTTATCCTGCAGGGCAGTTTGTAGTAAAGCAGGCGAGATTAATGTGGTCAGACCAAATTGAAAAGTGTGGGGCGGGGGAGAAAGAATTTATGTTTTATATTTTATCTCTGTGAAGATGTAAGAAAGAATGCAGCCACTATGCTAGTTCAAAAGATTCTTGGGACAATATATAATTTCTGTGAAATTAATTCTCCTTACATCGGGTAGGAATACCGTGCGTTTTGTCTGTCTGAGCTGTTGAAAGAAAACTTCCCCATTTTTTGAAACCTGCTATGCTCCAAAATCCTTAAAATGATTAAAATTGCTGAATGCTTGGAACCGTTGTTGCTTTTAAAAATGGAATGCAGCTAGTCCTCATTTAGTGACTGTGTTGTTTAGCAGTAATGATGATAAGGAAAAACTAATCTTGTGTTCAATCCTGAAAGTTATAACCTTTATAGGCTTATAAGGCAAACAAAATCTTAAGGAAGATCATGAGCATAATCATGATTTCACTTCTCAAATGTTTCACTTAACCATTGTCACTTAATTGCCAATTCAACTTGTGGTTGCCAAGCAAGGATTACCTGTAATAATTTCTCCCTGGAAAGACTATTGAGTTTTCACCCCCCCCCCCCCCCCATTAAACACGGAGTTCCTCATATGTACTTATTTCATCCACTCATGAAGGCAGGGAGAATTAAACATTTAGAGTGACAGCTTGATATTTGCCCAAGAATTAAAATCATGTGCTCATTCATTTATAAAGTCTCAAAATTGCAGGAGATTAGGTGATACTTATACCGAGACGTAACAAGTTAGTTTGGTGTATGTGTAGTTTGAATCCTGGGAATTAGCCCGTTTAAAGGGCAATAATGTCCCTTTAAGTGGTATGTCGATTACACATTTATTAGAATCTTCTGATTAAAAATACTAATATTTTTAATTAAATGTATAGGCCAGCTATATATAGGAATACATGCTTCTGACATTTTCTCTTCTTTTTGCAATAAAACATATAAATGAGTAGAATATTTGCAGTCCTCGGGTTAATTGACAGGTTTATGGATTAGAGATATTTTTGAGAAGCAAGTTGAAAGCCTTTTTTCATACATGTCTTTAGCTATGTGATTAGTGGATGAACTTGTGCAAACTACAGATCCTTACCAAAAGTAGAAACTAAGAGTAGCAAGTTCATCAACTATTTTGGAGAAGAGGAGAGAGTTGTATTTTTCTTACAAAAATATCAAACTCATACATGAATAAAATATTTATTTTTATTTTATTTATTATTTAGATTTGTATGCCGCCCCTCTCCGCAGACTCGGGGCGGCATACATAAAATAAAATATTCTTAAGAAGGGAAGGTGAGAAGGGAAGGTGAGAAAAAGACAAGAAATGGAGAGAAACACAAGTCAATATTTTTGTCTATCCGTAAAGATCCCAGAAAACAAGAAAGAGAAATCAATAGAATTATAGGATGATTGTGGCCTTAATGTAGAAGATTTATTTATTTATTTATTTATTTATTCATTCATTCATTCATTCATTTATTCATTTATTCATTTATTCATTTATTCATTTATTCATTTATTCATTTATTCATTTATTCATTTATTCATTTATTCATTTATTCATTTATTCATTTATTCATTTATTCATTTATTCATTCATTTATTCATTCATTCATTCATTCATTTATTCATTCATTCATTCATTTATTTAATTATTTATTTATTTATTCATTTATTCATTTATTCATTCATTCATTCATTTATTTATTTATTCATTTATTCATTCATTCATTTATTCATATATTCATTTATTTTGTCCAATACACAATGAGGGTTTTAGTGGGTATATATCTGTATACACATAGTAAAATACATTATGAAGGTTATAGAGGAGATACTCACAGTAAAATATATTGAAGAAATAATAGAAAAGAAGATATAGTAATAGAACATATCAATGAAAGAATAGAAGAAGAGATCTGAGTGGTCTGATAGGGTTCTATATGCAATCCTGATTTTATTGATTGCATGTAATATTCTAATTTTCTGAGATTGTGGATTTGGGGTTTTTATGAGCTGTACCCCATAATCATCACAATTATGACAAATCACAGCTTGAACTATCTTGCTTTGCATGTAATAGTCTCGTCATATAATAGTTTCAACTTTTAAGTTGCATTTTTGAAATAAATAAACTTTTGCATGATATTCTAATTTTTTTAGTTTCAGTTGTATGTGTTCCCGTTGTACTCTTACTTCTGTGATTATTGGGACACACAACTGTCATGGATTTTCTCTGTCATAGATTTTCTCTTTTGTCAAGTTGGTCTCACTATTGAGCTATTAGCTTCTTTTTATGTTAAATAAACTAGAGAGATATAAAATACTATACCACAGTGGTCTGAGGACAGATTAAAATGGGTGAACAGTGCAGTCAGGCAGTAGGGAAAGCAAGTAGGATGCTTGGCAGCATAGCTAGAGGTATAACAAGCAGGAATAGGGAGATTATGATCCCGCTATATAGAGTGCTGGTGAGACCACATTTGTAATACTGTGTTCAGTTCTGGAGACCTCACCTACAAAAAGATATTGACAAAATTGAACGGGTCCAAAGATGGGCTACAAGAATGGTGGAAGGTCTTAAGCATAAAACGTATCAGGAAAGACTTAATGAACTCAATCTGTATAGTCTGGAGGACAGAAGGAAAAGGGGGGACATGATCGAAACATTTAAATATGTTAAAGGGTTAAATAAGGTCCAGGAGGGAAGTGTTTTTAATAGGAAAGTGAACACAAGAACAAGGGGACACAATCTGAAGTTAGTTGGGGGGAAGATCAAAAGCAACATGAGAAAATATTATTTTACTGAAAGAGTAGTAGATCCTTGGAACAAACTTCCAGCAGACGTGGTAGATAAATCCACAGCAAATGAATTTAAACATGCCTGGGATAAACATATATCCATCCTAAGATAAAATACAGGAAACAGTATAAGGGCAGACTAGATGGACCATGAGGTCTTTTTCTGCCATCAGACTTCTATGTTTCTATTTGGGTATCTAAATTTTCAATAGTGAATTTTATTTTGATGTTTAGAAGGCATGGAATATATTGAACACAAGCTGTATAGAGCCTTGAAGAAATGATTCTACAAAGAAGTTTGAATAATTGATAGATACGTAAATACAAAATGAGATTTCTTAATGGTTTTAGTAAAGCCTATTCTAAAACAGCCCATCAGGTATAATATTACATTTTCTTTTACAAGTACTGATGTCTTTATTTTACTTAGTGTCTCATCCTCCCACATAAATTACAAAAGCAATATAGGATGCTCACAAAAGAAATTTAGGATAATTTTAAGAACCTCTGTCAAAGTGATTTTTAAAATATTTTACATGAAGATTTCCTTCCTAAAGGGGAAAAAGTCCATCTCAGAGACTTCTTTTCAACAGTGGATGCACAGAAATCAAAATTGCGATGTGTTTAAGAGTTCAGACATCAGATCTGCAGTTAGCAATAAAAAGCCCCTAAAACCATGGAGCTGTACTTTAATTCTGCAGTTTAGAATCACATTGTCAGCACTGAGTTATTGTCATTGCAAAGATCAGACTTCTCGTATACATGGTAAAAGAAAGAAACAGTAAGAGAATACAACAGAGGAAAAGGAAGCATTATAGTACAAGAAAAGCTGTAGGCTATCAGATGCAAGCAAATAAACATCAAACTAGTGCTGAATCACATTCTTAATTCATTTTTTTCAAAAGTATCCTCAAGTTAATGGAAAAATCTCCCCTGAATAAAAATATTATATCATCTACAGTATCTGTGTTACTGTCTGTTTTATCTTTATTGCTATCTCTAGTTCGAGTTCGAGTTTTATCATCTCTAATTCTAGCTCTATCAACTCTAACTCTAGTTCTATTAACGTTATCTCTACCTCATCTCTCTGTTATATCTCTATCTTCTGCCTTCTGCCACACAAATCCCAGTGGTGGATTAGGTCCCACAGAGTTGGCCTTCTCCAGGTCCCTTCAACTAAGCAATGTCGTCTAGTGGGGCCCAGGGGAAGAGCCTTCTCTGTGGTGACCCCGGCCCTCTGGAACCAACTCCCCCCAGAGATCAGAACTGCCCCCAGCCTCCTCGCCTTTCGTAAGTTGTTGAAAACTCACCTTTGCCCCAGGCATGGGGAAATTGACACCCTTCCCAACTACTTGGTTTATGTTATTGGGCTGTGTGATTATTTTATTATAAGGGTTTTTATATTATGTTTTTAAATATTGGATTGTTTATTATTGTTGTGAGCCACCCCAAGTTTTCGGAGAGGAGCAGCACATAAATCTAATATATTATCATTATCATTATCATTATCATTATCATTATCATTATCATTATCATTATCATTATCATTATCATTATCATTATCATTATCATTATCATTATCATTATCATTATCATTATCATTATCATTATCATTATCATTATCATTATCATTATCATCTCTCTATCGTCTAGTCTGTCTGTCTGTCTGTCTGTCTGTCTGTCTGTCTGTCTATCTATCTATCTATCTATCTATCTATCTATCTATCTATCTATCTATCATGCACTGCCGTATGGAGTATGGAGTTGCATAGCCGCCACTAATTGGCTAATCAAGTGACGGGAGAAATGAACTGCTATCAGTGTCTGGCCAGCTGCAGGGAAGCCCTTAAAATAAAACTTCCCTGCAACCTGCTGGCACTTGGTATTAGTCTCAGCTTAGGAGAAATAAAGATGCTGAACAGTTCCTATATCTTGCTTCTTCATTAACATGCAAATCTAATCCTGGTGATGAAGGTGGTTGAAGAAGGACAACAGGGCAAAGGCACCTCATGACATCCATGGACATATTAAAATCAAGCACCAACCTGCTCCATCAAAACTTGAGGATGGCTATTCAATTCTCTCCAGCTCCAGAAACCTTTGTTCTGAAGACCGAAGAATGGCAAACATACTGTACATGAGCCATTTTTGAACGTTCCCAGAATCTAACAACTTCCAAGATCTACCCAACAACAGGAAGAGGGCTATTTTCCTGACCTACTGCAGGCCAAAAATATGTCAAATGGCACAGATCTTGGTGGCACCAGTGGATTTCACCCCTGGTGCTAATGCATGCTCAGAAAGGGCACTTCAGAGGCTTCTCAATTATGCCATGCATCATACAATGCCCAAGTGATAACATAGCACAGTTAGTCATATTGATATTTCAAGAAACATTGTCAAATACAAAGTAAGTCTCTTTAAACAGCTTTGCTTCTTTGCAAGCAAAAACAGAGTTCTGATGGGGTGAGAGAAAATCACACTGATGCTTTCAAGGGCATTGCACATTTGACACATATTCTTTCTTCATGGCAGTATATGGTGCCATGGATATTAAATCCTAAAATATTGTCCCATTTTCTGCTTGGATTTCACATTTGTTTTCTATGCTCACTCTATTTATAATTTATGTTTGGTATGTATGTGTTGTCTGGTTTTAATATGATAGGGTTTTAGTTATTTCTTTTAATATTAGATTTGTGCCACTATAATATTGTTTTTATCATTGTTGTGAGCCTCCCCGAGTCTTCAGAGAGGGGTGGCATACAAATCTAATAAACTGAATTGAATTGAATTACTTCATCCAGCTGCCTAAGTTTTTGAAGATATCTAATGTGGCAGTGCAGTGGTTAGAATTTAATGAGTGTAAAAAATATGACTTTAGTAATCGGGTTGTTGAAGCATGGAACTCATTACCGGACTCTGTAGTATCATCCCCTAACCCCCAACATTTTACCCTTAGACTATCCACGGTTGACCTCTCCAGATTCCTAAGAGGTCAGTAAGGGGCGTACATAAGCACACTAGAGTGCCTTCCATCCCTTGTCCTATAGTCCTATATTTTGTATTTCTTCTCTACTATATCCTCTATAATCTTCATTGTGTATTATTGTGTATTGGACAAAATAAATAAATAAAAAATAAAAAATAATAATTCTGCTGGCTGCCAGCAGTTCAATTCTCACCAGTTTGACTCAGCCTTCCATCCTTCTGCGGTCAGTAAAATCAGGACCTCGATTGTTGGGGGCAATATGTTGACTCTGCCAAGCACTGTAAAGCAGTATATAAGTCTAAGCTCTATTGCTATCTGAGCAAAATATTTATCAAGCACAATTAGAGATGTCTGAGAATAGCAGAACAATGTAGAGTCAGAATCCCCAACTTTGTTTTAGGCTGAACACTATATTTGGACTTTGAGGGACACACCAGGAGCTGTGTAAATGAGTAGTAAATAAGGTTCTGTAAAAACTAATACATTTTCATTTACATTTGAACTTAAACGTAGTAAATATGATTGTTCTCCTATAATGTAGCTAATCTCTTGTGTCTCACTAAAGATTCTAGTTTAAAAACATTCAAAAGTTCAAAAAAACCTTGGAGTATCATTCAACCTGACATGTAGTATCATTTAGAGTTGTGATGGCGAACCTATGGCATGAGTGTCACACTCATGCACAGCCATATCAGTGGGCAGCAAACTCAGGTTGGGAAACAGGCCATTTCTGGCCTCCAGAGTGCCTCCTGGTGGGGTGGTGGGAAAGACTATTTTCAGCCTCCCCAGGCTCCTAGAAAGGTTTTGGACCTTGGAGAGAGCAAAACAAAAAGCAAAAGCAAAAACTAGGCATTCTGATTCAACTGGAACTTGGCAAATGGACCATTTTCTGCCTCCAGAGGACCTCTTCATCCTTCCCAGCCTCCTAGAATGGCTCTGGAGCCTGGGGAGAGTGAGAAACAAGCATGCTATTGTGTGTTGGGGTGTCACATGCACATGTGCGGGGGCGCATGCAATTATGGGTGTGGACACACACACACAAGACCCCCCATGACCTCTTTTGGCACACAAACCAAAAAAGTTTCACCATCAGTGATTTAGAGAATGAATAAGTTACCTAAATACAATAATAGGAACAGGACACTATTACATATCACAGTTCCTGAATAGATTTTAGCCACAGTTCTGCCTATGGATACATACACATTGGTTTTGAGATCTACTAGAAACCAAGTAAGGTGCTCCATATGTAATTACAGTAGTACCTCTAGATATGAGCTGCTTCACATGCGAGTATTCCAAGTTATGAGCCACGACACGAGCAAAATTTCTGTTCGACACCCGAGTTCAAATTCGGTATACAAGCCAAGCTTCCACTAGGTGGCGCAAGAATCCTTGCTTCTGGTTATCTCAGCGCGAAAAACAAAGTCTAAAGGCATTCATTTGAGATGCGAGTTGATCGACTTACGAGCTCGGGTCTGGAGCGAATTAAACTTGTATGTCGAGGTACCACTGTACTGGTGTTTTATAGATAGATTGGTTTATGCCTAGCATGGGAGAACACAAAGAGACAAGGAATGGCATACTTATATATTATCTTAAAGAAGCAAAATAATTCCATAAGCCATAGTTTTAACCCTGCTGTTCTGTTCGAAAAAAGTTCCTAATGTTATGTTCCCGGGTCACCCTGACCCGGACCGAAAACTCTTCATTTGCAGTGCTTATGTTTGGTCTTTTTGAAAGCTTTTCTCACCTGGAAACATGTTTGAACATTTCTGCACACAATGGAATGAAAATTGAACTGAAAAAATTAATCCTTATTGGTTTATTTTGCACATAAATGTGCCTCCCCCCCCCGTTTTTGTGAAAGTTTTTTCAATTTATGGATAGTTTTGCTTGCAAAATCCATTCTATTTTACTAAAGTTGGTGTGGGATTGGTAGCTTGAACATTTCTGCACACAATGATATGAAAATTGAACTGAGAAAATAATCCTTATTGGTTTATTTTGCACATAAATGTGCCTCCCCCCGTTTCTGTGACATAGTCTTCACTTTATGGATAGTTTTGCTAGCAGAATACATTCAATTTTGCTAAAGTTGGTGTGGGATTTGTAGCTTGAACATTTCTGAACATAATGATATGAAAATTGAAGTGGAAAAATTGATGCATATTGGTTTATTTTGCATATAAATTTATTTCAATTTATATAAAATTTATGCTGTTAATTTCAAATTTACATACTTTTTTTTAGTAAAATGGATTTCTTTCATAAAATTAGTTATCTGGCTACAATGTGGTTGATTTTCAAAAGGATATTCCAAATATTTCTAGACAAATATGTATGAACAGTGACAATAATGGCACACAGCAAGGCCGGGGGGGGGTGTCCCTTTTGTGGCAAAAATAAACCAATAAGAACCATTTTTTTCAGTTCATTTATATTTTTCTTATATTCAGAAATGTTCAATTTAGTATATCAAACCTTTTGGGGGAAAATTCCTTAGGGATTTGTAGCCTTAAAAAATAGAAATTGACACGAAATTCAGAAAGGATGGGGGGAGGGGCTTTTTGATCAAAATAAAAATATAAGTCTCAATTTTTCCAGTTCAATTTTCATATCATTATGTTCATAAATGTTCAAACTAGTTTTCCAGTTGAAAAAGTTTTCAAAAATACCAAATTCAAGTACCTAAAAAAAATCATTTTGGTCCGGGTCTATATGACCCGAACAGACTAAACGTGACTTTTTTTTTGCCCAGAAAAAAAAAAATTTCCCCACCCCCACAAATATTTTTTTGATGATCAGCATTGTTAAATTGAGTAAATGAATGCCTAAGATATTAAAAATATTTTGGATTTGAAGCCTGCGTAAATATAAAGTGAAAATGGTTGCAAGCAGCCGAGGGGGGGAGGGAGGCCTTATTTCTGATGTTAAAAAACCAGTAAGAATCATTTTTTTCAGTTCCTTTATATTTTTCTTATATTCAGAAATGTTCAAGGTACCATTCCCACACCAACTCCAGTAAAATAGACTGCATTTTGCAAGCAAAACTATCCATAAATTGAAAAAACTTTCACAAAAACGGGGTGGGAGGCACATTTATGGGCAAAATAAACCAATAAGGATTAATTTTTTCAGTTCAATTTTCATTCCATTGTGTGAAGAAATGTTCAGACTACTTTCCAAGTGAAAAAAGCTTTCAAAAAGACCAAACATAAGCACTGCAAATGACGAGTTTTCGGTCCGGGTCAGGGTGACCCGGGAACATAACATTAGGGAGTTGTTTTTTTTTCAGCAAGAAAGAAACCTCCCACCCCCCAAAAAAAATTCTCATAGAGAGAACCCCTGAAATGATGAAAAGTCATGAAATTTCAAGTTTCAGATATGCAGGGAAAATTTTTTACAGGGTCTCAAACCTTGATTTCGGGTCTCACAGACCCGAACAGAACTTAAAAAGGGATGAATCATTTTCTTTAGCCTAAAGGCCAATCTGATTAAAGCAGTCCAAAAAGCAAATTGATGTCAAGGAATAAGGTTCTTTGTTGGTATTGTTATTTTTTTTAAATAAAAAAAATTGGAACCCTGTAATATAACATACATACTTATTGTATTTTTCAAAGTATAAGACTGTATAAGATGTGCCTTAGTTTTGGGGGAGAAAAATAGGGGGAAAATCTGCCTACCATCTGGCTAGCATCCTTAGTCTGGTCAGCTTCAGCACATTATTTTATCCCCTGGTTAGGGCTTAAAAAACCTTATTTGGAGGGAGCAATAACGAAAGAGCCTGCAAGACGGTAAGAGCTGAGAAGATCATTAGCACATCGTTAGGATTGGAAAAAAAACTTATTCGGAGCAATTAACAATGAAAAAAAGCCTACAAAGTCTTAGGGCTCAAAAAACATTCTTTGGAGGGAGTAACTATGAAAAAGCCTGCAAGGTAAGAGCTGGAAAGATTGTTAGAACCTTGTTAGGGCTGAAAAAAATGTTTCGAAAAAGCTACATTCAGAGGATAAAATGCACCCAAATTTTCAGCCTCTTTTAGGGAGGAAAAAGGTGCATTTTATAGTCCGAAAAATATGGCACATACAAACACAGAGAGGGACAAGAAGAATCTTTCCATTTATTTCCCCATGCATCTGGTTTCACACATTACATATATTTCTACATAGGCAGAAAGTGAGTAATCACATACTCACAAACCGAAAAAATGCAACTGATCTTTGATTTATTTTGCCATTGGGCAGAGAATACTCACCTTCCCTGAGCAAAAAATTATAATAATTATAAGCAGAGGGATTTCTTGTTATCATTATTACTGTCACTTTTGACTTCCTGTTAGATTACATAGTTAAATGAGAATTTATTTCTTTTCTATTAATTATAAATAAGGGTTCCTTGGAGATGTATTAAGTAGGAGAGAGAGGGGGGGGGAGATTCAACATTTGATAATATTACCAATATTACCAGGGCATTTTCTAGCACAGCCTATGCTAGTCATCTAACATTTCCCATCTACAAATATCTAGTATGTATAATGTATTTCTGGTTGCCTTTTGTACTTTCAAACTCACAAAGAAAAAATAGAAAAAGAACATCAGTTTCTAAATCAGTATGTTCTTTTCCCCTTTCAGCTGAATTCTTCTTTCCTCCTCATGGGCTCATTTTCAGCAACAGCAAAAGGCAAGAAGTTTCTCAATTAGCAATGGAGAACCTTAAATAAATTGGACATATATCAGAGACATATCAGAAAAGAAATATTTCTAGGAATGACTGGCATTAGTTCCTTTGATGCCAGTTGGTGCTGGGAAAGTCAAACCTGAAGCAATTTCTTGTGACTTATGATATGCAGCTAATGAAATGCTGCCTTAGTCATTTTTTGAATTCTGATGTATATTGCATTAAGCAAAAAAAGGAAAAGGGAAAAGTCAAGTGAACAAAATTAGGGTTATTAGAAATGGAGGAAAAAACCATCAGTTAAAACTTCAAGAAGTGGACAATTTAAGCCCACAAGGATGTTTTATGTTAAGCAGAAAGTGTTGAAAAGAATCCAACAGAGAAAAAATAACCTCCTTTTTCTATCCGCAAGTGATATGGACTATAAAATAAAGACAATTTTCTATTTGTTTCCACATTTCTTTTCAAATTTCAAATTACTGTTTCTCTCTCTCTTTCTTTCAAAATCCCAAATTGGTATCCAGAAAATAGTAATAAAACTTTAACCATCAATCAAAACTTAATTAACATAAAATTGAAGTCAAGTCTATTGCTGGCAAGAATAATTTTATTATAATAATGGCAGAAACATTTGTTTAAAAAGAAAAACAAGCCACAAGAAGTTGTGCTGAGGTGGTTGAAAAAGAATCAGCCACTCAGCTTTCTTGAATCCTTCCCCAAAGAATAATGCCTTGAAAGTAATAAGAGGACAAGGTTCAGGATGAAATTTGAGAATACTCTTCAATGAAGGAATTCATGGGACAATCGGTAAGTACTTCAGTGAGGGAATTTTGCATGAATAACGTACCAGAATAGAAGTCCTAAAGCAGTGGTTCTCAATCTAGGGGTCGGGACACAGGTTGAACAACCATTTCACAGGGGGCACCTAAGACCATGGGAACAGACACATTTCCCATGGTGTTAGGAACTAAAGCTTCTATTTTTGCACCTTGGAACATCCCCGGGACCGCCTTCTGCCGCACGAATCCCAGCGACCGGTTAGGTCCCACAGAGTTGGCCTTCTCCGGGTCCCGTCGACTAAACAATGTAATTTGGCGGGACCCAGAAGAAGAGCCTTCTCTGTGGTGGCCCCGACCCTCTGGAACCAGCTTCCCCCAGATATCAGAGTTGCCCCCACCCTCCTTGCCTTTCACAAGCTCCTTAAAACCCACCTCTTTCGTCAGGCATGGGGGAATTGAAATTTTTCCCTTCCCCCTAGGCTTATAGAATTTATACATGGTATGCTTGTTTGTATGATTGGTTTCTTAAATTGGGTTTTTTTAGATTATTTTTAATATTAGATTTGTTTACATTGTCTTCTTTATTATTGTTAGCAGACCCGAGTCTTAGGAGAGGGGCGGCATACAAATCTAATAAATAGATAGATAGATAGATAGATAGATAGATAGATAGATAGATAGATAGATAGATAGATAGACAGACAGACAGACAGACAGACAGACAGACAGACAGACAGACAGACAAACAAACAAACAAACAAACAAATAAATAAATATTTTTGTAATCCTACCAATCAGGCATTTACAGTGGGGGTGTCCCTCCGACCTTCCTGCCAATCAGCTTAGAATTGTCACTAGATTTATGGTTGGGGGTCACCACAACATGAGGAACTGTATTAAGGGGTCACGGCATTAGAAACGTTCAGAACCACTGCCCTGAAGAATTCTGAAAATGGCAGTATGCCAGATCTAATTTATTTGGAGACTTTCTTTCTGTCCTGAAATGATGTGCACAGATCTATGTTCCAGCGAAGCAAAACTCAAATCAGTTTAGATTGTTTGTGTGAGAAAAGAAAAGGAGCAAATTGCTTTAGTTTGAGAAAAATTCTGTCTATAGAAAGGGTGGGTTCTAACTTGCCTCACTGCTAGTTTGCTTCCTTCCATTCCACATGGCCCTGCTGTATGAGCATGTGCGCACATGCACAATGCCAAAATATTTTTAAGTACAGTGTTCCCTCGATTTTCACAGGGGATGCATTCCGAGACCGCCCACGAAAGTCGAATTTCCGCGAAGTAGAGATGCAGAAGTAAATACACTATTTTTGTCTATGAACAGTATCCCAAGCCTTCCCTTAACACTTTAAACCCCTAAATTGCAATTTCCCATTCCCCTAGCAACCATTTAGATTATTACTCACCATGTTTATTTATTAAAGTTTATTTAAAAAAAATGTTTTTTAAAGGCAGATGAAAGTTTGGCAATGACATATGAAGTCATTGGGCGGGAAAAACCGTGGTATAAGGGAAAAAACCACGAAGTATTTTTTATTAATATTTTTGAAAAACCGTGGTATAGATGTTCCGTGAAGTCCGAACCCGCAAAAATCGAGGGAACACTGTATATAAAAAAAGCCAAAAGCAAGATGGCGGTCCATGCACAGTGCCAGAAAATCAGCTTTTGCGCATGCGCAAAAGAAAAACATGAGCAAAAAATTACCCCCTACCCAATATGGCAGCATCCACGGACCGACACAAACAGAACCAACTCTGTGACGTCACCAGCAGTTTACTACTGGTTCTATAGAAGGAGGAACCCACCTCTGATTTATAGGTAAGGAGCAATAACGAAATCTACTCACAACATATTTTTCTTGGGTCTTGCAATCTGTCAACTCAATATGAAATCCAAATTATCAAGAATGATAGATGGTAATTCAACATCCTAAAAGGTTAATGTTGCTATCCAAAGAATAGAAATAGAAATTTGGCAACTCCAAATCTCAACCAAATCTCATATATCCAAATCTCATACAGTATATCGTATCTACTATTCTTCTATTCCATTCTCCTTATACTACTTTCATAATATTCTTCCATTCTCTTATTTATATATTCTATTCCTATATTTTCACTTCTATTCTTTCTCTAATATATTTTACTCGAGTATATCCTCTATAACCTTCATTGTGTATTATTGTGCTTTGGACAAAATAAATAAATAAAATAAATAAAAATAAATAATAGAAATAGGAATGGTAACAAAATGGAATACTTATTTGGTCAAGTGTGAATAAACACAAAAGGATTCTGTCTCTGTTGCAGAAGCTCTCAATATAAAATGTACACTATAAATAGCAGCCTGTGGGTTTGGCCATTGTGGAGGATTATCTGATCGTTGTGTTTCGTGACTGCTTTACTGACTTTGACTTTTTGGTCTGCTGATTTTTCCCCGCTTTGAAACTAAACCAGAGCAAAGTGTGTTTCACTTTGTGAAAGAAGAAGGACTGTGAATTACCTCACAGCTGCAAGCTAAGTATCACAGAACTGATAAGGGACTTGTACAAATTACCAGTTTGTTTGGAGACAAGTGCTCTTTGCTATACCAAAAGAGGGCTTAGTTTAAGTGAATTTTCAGTATAAAGAACATTGTTTTGAATTTTCAAACGTGTGTGGTGTCTGAAATTTGTACCTGTGAATTTTTGGGAGGTTTCTACCAGAGACCCCGACAAAACAACTAGGAATCTTTTTAATAACAAAAACTATACATTTTAAGGGTACACTGATCAATGTGTAGAACCAGATATGAAAGTGGATGGAGCCACTTCTATGCCTGTTTCTCTTATTCCTTTTTTCTAGTGTCTCTTCAACCTTTCTTGCTCTTGGTTCTCTACTCATTCAATACATTGCAAGAGTTGGGCCTCAAATGACAAATGTATGCAGAAAATCTAGGTGGACATTATTCCAGTACAATGTCCTAGTTACAAATCTGCTATTGGATGCTTGGAGAAGACAGAGGATAAGAGGCATTCAACATGTTACTTCAACAAATAGTTTGCAAACAAGGCAAAGTTAAATAATGGATTTGAAAATGATGCATTGAAATTCCAAAATAATGGCTTATGTTTGTGCACAAAAGCAGGACAAACCTGGTAACTTCAGAACTATGGGCACCTTCTAAAATCATGTTCAAATGCAATGTTATGCTGCTTATTTGTGATTAAGCCTCTCTGAATTTTATGGGACTTGCTTCTAAGTAGTTTTATTATGTTAGATCTTTCCTATGGTAGCTCTTTCCTGCTGCATTTATAATGTACATTTTATATGAAAGAAAAATAATATTTCTTTATACGGTATTCTCAAATGATAGTTTCTTATAAAATGATTATGTATGATATACATATTTTTTCAGTTATAAATCTTTATATTATAAATGATTATAATGATCAGTTTTTGCTCATGGATCACCTTAGAACATTATTTAGAAGCACATTTACTTTACAAATATTCAGCACAGATGAGGCTGTTGGAGAAAAATAGAAGAGCAGAGTTAATTATATAGGAATAGACTGCTAGCAATAACAATAACACTTAGACTTATATACCATGCCATAGTGCTTTATAGCACTGTCTGAGTGGTTTACGGTGTCAGAATATTGCCCCCAACAATCTGGATCCTCATTGATCTGGGAAAAATAGAGGGCTGAGTCAATCTTGAGTGCTCATGATCAAACTCTTGACAACACTGCATTCTAATGACTGTACCACTGCTCTTATATATAGCCAAAAGTGCATCAATCCAACACCTTATGTCCTATAGTTAAAATCGGATATGTTTTACAAGTTCATGAACAGACAGTTCATGACAGATGAATAAAATTGTTTCTTAATTTCATGGAGTTAGCAAACTAACGTCAAATCTAATAGGTACGAAGAGAAGAGAACAGAACAGAACAGAACAACAGAGCTGGAAGGGACTTGGAGGTCTTCTAGTCCAAACCCTGCTTAGGCAGGAAACCCTATACCACTTTAGACAAATTGTTATCCAACATCTTCTTAAAAACATCCAGGGTGGGAGCATTCACAACTTCTGGAGGCAAGTTGTTCCACTGATTAATTGTTCTAACTCTCCTGAAATTTCTCCTTAGTTCTAAGTTGCTTCTCTCATTGATTAGTTTCTCTCCATTGTTTCTTGTCCTACTCTCAGGTGCTTTGAAGAAATGCTAGACTCCTTCTTCCCTGAGATATTGGAATACTGCTATCATGTCACCCTTAGTCCTTCTTTTCATTAAATTAGACATACCCAGTTCCAGAAATGTTCTCTATATGTTGTAGCCTCCAGTCCATTGTAGCCTAACCCTGTATTAATTTATTTTTAACCCTGCTGTTCTGTTTAAGAAAAGTAACAAATCTTCTGTTCCCGGGTCACCCTGACCCGGACCGAAAACTCTTCATTTGCAGTGCTTATGTTTGGTCAATTTGAATACTTTTTTCACTTGGAAAGTAGTCTGAACATTTCTGCACACAATGATATGAAAATTGAACTGAAGAAATTAATCCTTATTGGTTTATTTTGCACATAAATATGCCTCCCCCCCCCCGTTTTTGTGAATTTTCTTTAGGTTTATTGATAATTATGCCTGCAAAATACATTCTATTTTACTAAAGTTGGTATGGGATTGGTAGCTTGAACATTTCTGAACATAATGATATGAAAATTGAACTGGAAAAATTGATGCATATTGGTTTATTTTGCACATAATGTATGCCTCAATTATTTCAATTTATATAAAAATTATGCTGTTAATTTCAAACTTACATACTTTTTTTTAGTAAAATGGATTTTTTTCATAAAATTAGTTCTCTGGCTACAATGTGGTTGATTTTCAAAAGGATATTCCAAATATTTCTAGACAAATATGTATAAACAGTGACAATAATGGCACACAGCAAGGCCGAGGGGGGGTGGCCCTTTTGTGGCAAAAATAAACCAATAAGAACCATTTTTTTCAGTTCATTTATATTTTTCTTATATTCAGAAATGTTCAATTTAGTATATCAAACCTTTTGGGGGAAAATTCCTTAGGGATTTGTAGCCTTAAAAAATAGAAATTGACACGAAATTAAAAAAGGATGGGGGGAGGGGCTTTTTGATCAAAATAAAAATATAAGTCTCAATTTTTCCAGTTCAATTTTCATATCATTATGTTCATAAATGTTCAAACTAGTTTTCCAGTTGAAAAGGTTTTCAAAAAGACCAAATTCAAGTGCCTAAAAAAAATCATTTTGGTCCGGGTCTATATGACCCGAACAGACTAAGTGTGACTTTTTTTTTGCCCAGAAAAAAAATTTTTCCCCCACCCCCACAAATATTTTTTTGATGGTCAGCATTGTTATATTGAGTAAATGAATGCCTAAGATTTTAAAGAATATTTCGGATTTGGAGCATAAAAAAATAAAAAGTGAAAATGGTTGCAAGCAGCTGAGGGGGGGGGGGAGGCCTTATTTCTGATGTTAAAAAACCAGTAAGAATCATTTTGTTCAGTTTCTTTATATTTTTCTTATATTCAGAAATGTTCAAGCTACCAATCCCACACCAACTTCAGTAAAATAGAATGCATTTTGCAAGCAAAACTATCCATAAATTGAAAAAACTTTCACAAAAACGGGGGGGGGGCGTGCATTATATCCGCAAAATAAACCAATAAGATTTACTTTTTTCATTTCAATTTTCATATCATTGTGTGCAGAAATGTTCAGACTACTTTCCAAGTGAAAAAAGCTTTCAAAAAGACCAAACATAAGCACTGCAAATGAAGAGTTTTCGGTCCGGGTCAGGGTGACCCGGGAACAGAAGATTTGTAACTTTTTTTGCCCAGCAAAAACTAAGCCCCCCACCCCCCAAAAAAAAATTCTCATAGAGAGAACCCCTGAAATGATGAAACTACATGAAATTTCAAGTTTCAGATATGCTGGGAAAATTTTTTACAGGGACTCAAACTTGGCTTCGGGTCACATACGACCCGAACAGAACAGCAGTTAAAAAGCATCTGAATTATGAACTAACCGAACTTCTGATAGCAGCGAGTGCCATAGTCTAGTCTAGTCTAAAGCCCTGGAGTTTGCTGGAAATTTCCCACCAGAATGTTAACCAAGTCTTTGCCTGATTAAATTTGATGAGACAGATGTTGTCAAAAAACTTGGCTGGATAGCTTTGTATTCAATATTTTATCACATTTATTAAGGCATTGACAAATTCTTCTTTTAAAAAGTCCAACTAAAGCTTTTGATCTCCTCTGGGTTTTTTCAGTATTTCAACATGAAAGCAATTATGTCCCACTTTCATAAGGATGAGGAGTGATGAGAAAAAAATGGACAATCCTAATTAAGTCCCACAAATATAGATGCAGTGCGCATACAAGAGTTCATTGATATGTAGCTGCATGTACTAGATACATAGGAGAGCCATCTTGTGAAGGTAAGTGCTGGAAAGGGGAATCAGGGACCATAATTTTACCTTTCAAAGGGTTTTGAGAAGCAACCTGGCCATAGTGATGTGATGACATCACTAAAAAGATTCAATTTTCTCCTTTTGATGAGGAATTTGATCTAATTCAACAGGAGGTTGGACTAGAAGACCTCCAAGGTTCTTTCCAACTCTATTCTGTTAATCAGTGGAAGAGCTGGGCTTCAGAAGTTGTGGATGCTTCAACACTCATGGTTTTTACAAAGAAATTGGATAGTATAAAATTTCCTACTTGGGCAAGGGGTTGAACTAAAAGACCTCCAAAGTTCCTTCCAACTTTGTTATTCTGCTTCTATGCTTTGACTGTTCTCCTTTCCCTATAGCAAAGGGAAGATATGATTTTCCTTCCTGAAAAACAGTGATGGGCGAACCGAACTCGCACAATTCGGGTCCGTACCGAATTTTGCGGTGTTCGGTACGCCGAACACGAACCTGAATTTTTTTGAAACTTCGGGCAAAGTTTGGGGTCGTGTTCGGTGTTCAGAGCTTTGACGTCACCGGCAGATTTCTAAGGACGCCAAGGTGATCACTTCCTGGATTCCATGGAATCCAGGAAGTGATCACCTTGGCATCCTTAGCAACCTGCCGGTGATGTCAAAGCTCTGCCCCCGGAATCTCTTCACGGGAGGGATTCCCCAGCTCCTTCAAAGCGAGGTCTTCATGTAAAAATAAACATTGTTATTTTTACGTGAAAGGACCGCCCTTTGCTTGCAGCGCTGCTGCGGCATCCTTTCACGTAAAAATAACAATGTTTATTTTTACATGAAGACCTCGCTTTGAAGGAGCTGGGGAATCCCTCCCGTGAAGAGATTCCGGGGGCAGAGCTTTGACGTCGCCGGCAGGTTGCTAAGGACGCCAAGGTGATCTCTTCCTGGATTCCATGTACGTGACGTGACATCAAAGCTCTGCCCCTGGAATCTCTTGGTGGGATTCCCTGTTCGGGTTCGAGTTCGGGTTCAGTTCGGGTTCGGCTGAATTTTGCGTAAAGTTCGTCCGAACTTGCCGAACCTGAACACCGTTGGGTTCGCCCATCACTACTGATAAACAGTTGGATTTCCTCTAGAGGAAAAATGAAATGGTTTTAATATACTTTTCAGGTTCTCCTCATGAATATAGGAGTGGGGAGGTACAAGACTGTGCAAGAGACTCAAGCCATAGTAGGCATATCCAGTGAAGGGCTACCAAAAAGTTTTACTACCACACTGTGGACGTGGCTTATGCATTTTCTTTCAACATCTTTCAGTGCAAATTGGGTATTCTGGGGTGGAGCTTCATTTTCGCTATCCCACTGCGTCCCCCCTGGTCTGGACAATAGCCCACCCCTGGGCATATCTGAGATACAACAACACCATTCCTCCCTTACATGTCACAATGATGTGGCAGAATAATAGAAATGATTGACCTCGAAGATAAGTGATTTCTCATTCTGGAAAAGATAACTTATTGACACCCCCAAAAAACCCACAATGGAAGATTTCACTTTCTATCTAAGTAGGTAGCCCAGGGGACCGCTAGCACATTATAGAACAAGAAAGCACAGAAACCCAGGGATATTCTAACAGTGCAAGTTATATAAAGAACTAATAGAGAATGAAAAGAAGTTTGAAATAAAATGTCCACTTTATGGAGAGAATTAAATGCTAAAGCCTAATTGACAATTAAAGACAGGAAGAAGCCTGCAAGTGCTGATATGTCAAAAGTGGCCACCAGGTGAAGTAGGATCATCCTTTACCAGTATAATATACAGATGTTCATGGTTAGGGCTGTGGTTTGTAATCAATAGGTGAAAGCAAATAAAACCTTTATGGATTAGCGATAATCTATAATTATGAGGCAAAGGAAGGAAGGAAGGAAGGAAGGAAGGAAGGAAGGAAGGAAGGAAGGAAGGAAGGAAGGAAGGAAAGATTAAAAAAAAGGGACATACTGTAAGTCAAATCATAAAGAATAAAAGATCCAATTTTTCTACAGGGGCAGAAAGAAAGAAAGAACATTGAATAGAAGAGGAACTACATGATATAGCAAAAGGGTATTAAGGTAAATTAAAGGGGGAAATATCCCAAACAAGGAGGTAAAATATGTTTTAAATTGACCAACAACAGGATCATCCTATAGCTCCACAAGGAAAATGAAAAATCAAGGCAGACAAATGAACATGTCCATCCAAAGTACATGTAATCGCCTACTACTACTACAACAACTACTACTACTACTACTACTACTACTACTACTACTACTACTACTACTTCTTCTTCATCATCATCATCATCATCATCATCATCATCATCATCATTATTATTATTATTATTATTATTATTTATCTAATTTATATGCCGCCCCTCTCCGAGGACTCGGGTTTGCTTACAACATATAAAAAGACAATTTACATCAAAATCCAATTAATTAAAGTTAAGAGTTAAATCTAAAAACTAAAAACCACTTAAAATGCACACATATCCATTCAAACCCACCATACATTCATCAGCTAGGGGGCAGAATCTAATGGCCCCAACCTTGGTGGCATAAATGACTCTTTAAACGCTTATGAAAGGCAAGGAGAGGGGCAGTACTAATCTCCAGGGAGAGCTGATTCCAGAGGGCTGGGGCCCCCACAGAGAAGGCTCTTCCCCTTGGTCCTGTCAAACAACATTGTCTAATTGACGGGACCTGGAGAAGGCTGACTCTATGGGACCTAACCGCCTGCTGGAATTCATGTGGCAGGATTATGATTGTCTGTTGATAAGAAAGACAATTATTAAGTGAGGCCCATTTTGCAACCTTTCTTGCCACTGTTGTTAAGTGGAACAGCTTGTCTCCAGAAGTTCTGAATACTGCAACAATGGAAGTTCTTAAGAAGATGTTGGAGAACCTTTTATCTGAAGTGGGGTTGCGTTTCCTGCCTAAGTAGTGTTGTGGTTAGCTCTGGCCCAGCTCCTGCCCCAAGGACTGTGGATGTGGGGGAGACATCCACTTGCTGCAGGCCTGTTTTGCCCCCGGTGGAATCTGCTGATGAAGGCTCCTCTGACCAAGAAGACATGAGTGACAGGGAGGAGGAGAGTGTGGCAGACAGCTCAGAAGGAGATCAATTATCTAGCTCCTCCTTGGATTCAGAACAAGAGTTAATGATACAGCCACGCATGCGGAGAGCGATGCATAGGCAACAACAACTGAGAGATTATTATCAAAGAAAATGAGGCCACCTGTGGTTGGGTGGGGCTGTGGTAATTAGTGAGGCTGCTATAAAGAGCAGCCTGTGGGTTTGGCCATTGTGGAGGATTATCTGATCGTTGTGTTTTGTGACTGCTTTACTGACTTTGACCTTTTGTGTGCTGATTTTTCCCTGCTTTGAAACTAAACCAGAGCAAAGTGTGTTTCACTTTGTGAAAGAGGGACTGTGAATTGCCTCACAGCTGCAAGCTAAGTATCACAGAACTGATAAGGGACTTGTACAAATTACCTGTTTGTTTGGAGACGAGTGCTCTTGGCTATACCAAAAGAGGGCTTAGTTTAAGTGAATTTTCATTATAAAGAACATTGTTTTGAATTTTCAAAGGTGTGTGTGTGTGTGTGTGTGTGTGTGTGAAATTTGTACCTGTGAATTTTTGGGGAGAAGTCTACCAGAGAGCACGACAGAACAAGTAGGGGCTGGACTAGAAGAACTCCGAGGTCTCTTCCAGCTCATTGTTGTTGTTGTTATTGCAGCTGTTAAGTTTGCAAAAGAGGATCATCTGACCTAAGGACGTTGCAGTTGTCATAAACACATGCCATTGTGCCAAGAATCTGAATTTTGATCATGTTGCTGCACGATCAATTTTGCTGCAACGGTTGTTAAATGTGAAAGTCACATTTTTAAATGTTGTTGTAACTTCAAACAGTCACCAAAATGAATGTTTGTAAGTCAAAGACTTAACGTAGATCATATACATGGCGTTAAAAGCCATTTTTTTCCAAAACAAAGCTTTCAAAACAGCTGGATATGTATGTGTATGTGTGTAGTGTTCTGTCTCTTCCCCAAACATATAGAATCCCAGGACTGAATAGTCTAAAAACAATTATAAATAAATAATAAAGCACATGTGTGCACACAAACAGACTTGATGGTTTATGCACTTGAGAACGTTGCCGTAGGATTTCTCCAAATTTTATAATTTTATAGCATCTTCATCATTCGTCTACTCATTTCCCCTTCATTATGCTTCCCCTTCAGTCTCTAAATCGTGCATTGCAGTGATTAGCATTGCTTATAATAACACATAATTTGGATATATTTTATTGTACTTACATACAATATTGTATTTCATGTCTCAGTACTGAAAATAATGTATATATGTACGTATCTCTATCTATCTATCTATCTATCTATCTATCTATCTATCTATCTATCTATCTATCCATCCATCCATCCATTTATCCATCCACGCATCCATCTATCTATTTATCCATGCTTGCATGCATCCATCCGTCAATCCATGCATGCATCCATGCATCCATCAATCCACGCATGCATGCATGCATTCATCTATTTATCCATCCATCCATGCATCTATCTATTTATCCATCCATGCGTCCATGCGTCCACGCACCCACGCATGCATGCACACATGCACACACTCATGCACCCACCCACCCACCCACACATGCACACATGCACACATGCACACAGGCACACAGGCACACAGGCACCCATCCATGCATCCATGCATCCATGCATCCATGCATCCATCCGTCCGTCCGTCCGTCCGTCCATCTGTCTGTCTGTCTGTCTATAAAATACACAGAGAGAGAGAGAGAGACAGACAGGCAGGCAGGCAGGCAGGCAGGCAGGCAGGCAGAGATTTGGCCCTAAGTTATGTACCATTGTCTATGGAGATTTTCGGTGGTGCAATGGTTAGAGTGCAATACTGCAAGCTACTTCTGCTGATCACTCAGTAGGCTCAAGGTTGACTCATCCTTCCATTCTTCCAGGGTCAGTAAAATGAGGACCCAGATTGTAGGGGGCAATGTGCTTACTCTCTGTAAATCACTTAGGGAGGGATGTAAAGCCCTGTGAAGCGGTATATAACTCTAAATGCTATTGCTATTGCTATTCTCAGTCATCCAGGTCACATTTATCCCAAAGGTGAAAACTGTTGAAACTACAAGTTTCAAAATGGTTGAAAGGCCTGTGTCCTAATCTGCATTGTGCAACATCAAAGTCTTTTCAGCAGTTTCAAGAAGGTTCCACGCCATTGGAGGGCAAGATAAACCTCCAAGTAGCCTCAACGAATCACAGAAAGAGTGCTAATGATCACATGACTGCAAGGAATATACGTAAATCCTTCTATCTTCCACCAGTCAGAACTGAAGAAGGTTATTGGATAAGAAGTTAAATGTCTTCAAAGAAAAAACCCCAAAAAAAACAATGTCCAGTTGCTTTTGGAAAAAGTGCCTTTGGGTTATGTACCCTTATTATATGGGTATGATGACTCTGAAATATTGCTTTTGTGCCCTTTATTGCTCTTCAAAAATGAATACCAGAATGTTAAAAGCTGTTTTTAAAATATTCATCAATGACTTTTGAAAAAAGAAGAAGAAAATGTTACAAAGCATTGCAATTCATCACCGCTCATCTGTCTTGAGATGAGTTTCTCTTACACGAACTGCAGCCGAGAGGGTTTATTGAAAATACGGGAAAGGGGAAAAAAAATAAAACAAAATGGATTTGCTTTCCCTACGCAAACAGAATGAATGTCCCGACTGTTTTAATGGAAGAATTCATTTAAACATTTGGAACTTTATGATAGGCTTAATATAGGAGCTATCTGTAGCTTATGCTAATGTTGCCCTTCCTATTCAAGCTGGACTAATTACTGCTAAAGATTACTTTTCCAGAATCTTGAAACCCAGTTTTGTTTTCTACCACCCTTGCCAAAAGTCCTTGCATAGATTAATGCCAATTATGCAAATGTATTTCACTACTCTTACAGCATCCTCGCTCTCTTCCTCTCTCCATCCCCTTTGAGCTTGATATACATATAAAACCATGCCAACAACTGCTAATCTGAACAGCCACATCTTCATGTTGCTTCATATTGGAATAGTCACCAGAGCTGGAAGGAGAAACCCTTTGTCACCCCACCCACCGCCCACTATGTATTCAATTGATGTAAGATAATTTTTCTCAAAGGAGAATAGAGTTTTTGAGAAATTTATGGGTGATTATGTCTTTCTCTGAGGTAACCAAGATCTTATATGTGAGTATCTTTAATTAATCAGCCATTTCTCTTCTAGCCTCCTTTCCGTGCCTCAATTCAGTCCTAAATCCCAGCGACCAGTTAGGTCTCACAGAGTGGGCCTTCTCCGGGTCCCGTCAACTAAACAATGTCATTTGGCAGGGCCCAGGGGAAGAGCCTTCTCTGTGGCGGCCCCGGCCCTCTAGAACCAACTCCCCCCGGAGATTAGAATTGCCCCCACCCTCCTCGCCTTTCATAAGCTCCTTAAAACCCACCTCTGCCGGAACTGAGATATTATTTCCCCCTAGGCCTTTACAATTTATGCATGGTATGTTTGCTTGTAGGTATGATTGGTTTTAAAATAAGGGTTTTTTAGTTGTTGTAGTATAGGATTTACATGCTGCTTTTATTATTGTTGTTAGCTGCCCCGAGTCTACGGAGAGGGGCAGCATACAAATCCAATAAATAAAATAAATAAATAAATAAAATAAAAATTTTACGATCTATTCCCACATACTTTTTTCAAACAGTGGTGTTTACCACATATGTCCATCTTCTGTAGTGATTATTTTGCTTCTTTTCCCAGGATCCCTTAGCACAGTGATGGTGAACTTCCCCCCCCCCCCCCCGGATGCCGAAAGAGCATGTGTGCATGCTATCATGCATGCATGAGTGGCCACACCCATAATTCAATTCCTGGGGAGGGTGAAAACAGCTTCTCCTACCCCCCCAGGAGGCCTATGGAGGCCGGAAATGGCCTGTTTCCCAACTTCTGGTGGGCCCAGTAGGCTTGTGTTTCACCCTCCACAGGCTCCAAAAGCTTCCCTGGAGCCAGGGGAGAGAAAAATGCCCTCCTACATAACCCCTAGAAGCTCTCTGGAAGCCAAACACACCCTCCCCTAGCCTCTGTGAGAGACAAAAATCATCTGGCTAGCACACACAGGCATGTTAGAGCTGAGCTAAGGCATTGACTCGCTTGCCAGCAGATATGGCTCCGTGTGTCACCTGTGGCACCCATGCCATAGGTTCGCCATCACAGCCTTAGCTAATAAAGTGAGCCCCAACTCAGACATGCTGGAAACAACCTTTGACTGACTCATTTCTTTGTTGTTATTGTTAGTTGCAAAGTTGTGTCCAACCCATCAAGGCTCCATGGACAATGTTCCTCCAGGCTTTTCTGTCCTCTACCATTCCCCGAAGTCCATTTAAGCTCATACTGATTGCTTCACTGACTCCATACAATCACCTCATTTCTCTGTTGTCTCCTTCTTTTTGCCCTCAATTGTTCCCAGCATTTAGCTCTTCTCCTGTGAGTCCTTCCTTCTCAATAGGTGGTCAAAGTATTTGAGTTTCATCTTTAGGATCTGGCCTTCTAAAGAACAGTCAAGATTGATCTCCTCCAGGACTGACCGGTTTGGTCACTTAGCAGTCCAAGGTACTCGCAGGAATATTCTCTAGCACCATAGTTCAAAGGTCTCAATTCTTTGGTGCTCAGCCTTTCTTATAGTCCAACTTTCATAGCCATACCTTGCAACTGAGAAAACCATAACCTCCACTATACACACTATGACTCATTACTATTGTTCATCTAATTTTTGCCTAATGGCACTGGCTGAGTAAGTTTTCAGGCAGGGAGTTATTTATTTGCAATCCCAGGAGATTGTGAAATGGGATCATCAGCATACAAATAATTTATTTATTTTATTTATTTATTCATTTGTCCAATACACAAATACATAGGAAGAAAAATAGACATGTGTTGATATAAATGAGGGTGGGAGTGGAGTTAGAGGAGAGGATATATGAAAGGAAGAGAATATATAAGATAGGAGGAAGAAAAAAAAGACAATTGGACAGGGGACGAAAGGCACACCAGTGCACTTATGTACGCCCCTTACTGGCCTCTTAGGAACCTGGAGAGGTCAATCGTGGAGAGTCTAAGGGAGAAGTGTTGGGGGTTAGGGGTTGACACAATTGAATCTGGTAATGAGTTCCACACTTCGATAACTCGATTGTTGAAATCGTATTTTTGACAGTCAAGTTTGGAGCGGTTCGTATTAAGTTTGAATCTGTTGCGTGCTCTTGTGTTATTGCGGTTGAAGCTGAAGTAGTCATTTACCGGTAGGACGTTGCAGCATATGATCTTGTGGGCAGTACACAAATCGTGTTTTAGGTGCCGTAGTTCTAGGCTTTCTAGGCCCAGGATTGTTAGTCTATTTTCGTAGGATATTCTGTTTCGAGTGGAGGAGTGAAGGGCTCTTCTGGTGAAATACCTTTGGACATTTTCAAGGGTGTTGATGTCAGAGATGTGATATGGGTTCCAAACAGATGAGCAGTAGTCTAGGATAATAATAATAATAATAATAATAATAATAATAATAATAATAATAATAATAATTTATTGGATTTGTATGCCGCCCCTCTCCGTAGACTCGGGGCGGCTAACAACAATAATAAACATAACATGTACATTCCAATAACAAAAAACAACTAAAAACCCCTATTATAAAACCAAACATACACACAAACATACCATGCATAACTTGTAATGGCCTAGGGGAAAGAGCTATCTCAACTCCCCCATGCCTGGCGGTATAAATGAGTCTTGAGTAGTTTACGAAAGACAGGGAGGGTGGGAGCAGTTCTAATCTCTGGGGGGAGTTGGTTCCATAGGGCTGGGGCCACCACAGAGAAGGCTCTTCCCCTGGGGCCCACCAAACGACATTGTTTAGTCGATGGGACCCAGAGAAGGCCAACTCTGTGGGAACTTATCGATCGCTGGGATTCGTGTGGTAGCAGGCCATTCAGGATGGTACTCTACTACTAGACCGTAGTCTTTCCTGTTGAAGTCCTCATAGTTATGACTGGTTCAGCTACTACACAAGCCTGATTGGCTCTGATGCAAGCATCTGGCAAGCTGAAAAATGGAGCCCTGTCATTGGCTCAGAGTTTGACAACTCCAATATAAAAGGAGCTGTCAAGCTGTCTGTTCTCTGTTATGTTCTGGGGTGCTGAAATAAAGGTTTGCTGTTACTGTTCACCTCTGCATCGGCCTCCATTCCTGTCTGCCCTGACTCACTGATTTAATATTTCCCACTGTACAGATCCAGAAATGGTTAATAAGAGTACAATAGACAGTGAGGGGAGGAAATCTCTTCTGGTCTCAATAAGAACTGATCTTTTGAGGTAATCCTTGTCAAAAGCAGAAACTCGTGTCCTTTAGACATAAGCAGATGATGAAATGAGAAAAAAATAATTATGCTGGGCAAGAAAAAGAATGTAGAAAAAGAGAGAAGAATTGATAAAGTGTATGGGCAGGATCAGAAAAATAATAGGAATGTTTTTAGAAAAATTGTAAGTTGTTACTAGAATTGGACCTAGGTGGCCACCACTTATTGATATAAATTATTGGGAATCAAGCATAACTCAATGGCATCTAAGATCTTTTTTAAAAATTAATAAGTATGTTGTATTTTCTCCAGTATGCCATTCTTCAGATAGGAGCCATAGTGGCACAGTGGTTAGAGTACTGCAAGCTGTTTCAGATGCCTGCTGGCTGCCTTCAATTTGGCAGTTCAAATCTCATTAGAGTCAAGCTTGACTCAGCCTTCCAAGTTTGGTAAAATGAGAACCCAGATTGTCACGGGCAATATGCTGACTCTGTAAACTGCTTAGAGAGGGCTGTAAAGTACTGTGAAGTGTTATATTGACCTCTCCCCCTTTCTAAGAGGTCTGTAAGGGGCGTACATAAGTGCACCATTGTGACTACCGTCCCTGTCTTACTGTCCTTTTATCATTATATTTTATCATTACGTTTCTAATGTTATGCTTATACAATGCCGCCGGCGACTTACCAGCCGGCGCGGGGTTGCGGCGTGGGTGGGGAAGGAGGCCGCCATTGTGGGGGCGGTGCCTGCGGCCCCTCGTCATCCCCAGGGGCCGCAGGGATGATGTGTGTGGTGGCGCTGGCCACCCATTGGCCGGGCGAGGGTGAGGCAGCCCTATAAAAGGGGCTGCCTCGTGGCGCAGTTTCCCTCGCCCGGCAGCTCGGAGACACGGCCCTGCGGCAGGAAGAGAAGTGTGGCTAGGCCCGAAGGCCGAAGAGGACGCATGGGCAGCGATCGGAGCCGCAGGCCGGCGGCGAGCGCTGGGGGAGAGCGAGTCGGGCCCGGAGGCGAAGAGGACGCGGCGGAGGCAGCGGGAGGCTCTGAGCCGGCTGCGCACGCGGCGCGGAAGGCGCGACCAGGCCCGGAGGCCTGACAAGGCCGCAGGGGCTTTCTGAGGCTCAGGCCGGCGGCGCTCCTGCGGTCATTCGGGCGATCTTTTCTTGCAGGGGGTAGTGATGGCTGGAGGCAGCAGGGCTAAGTCGGGGACCCGGCGGGGGGCAACGGGGGGGCAGGCTGGTGAGCAGGGCACCCCCCCCCATCGAGCCCCGCCGTACGGGCAGGAGGAGGGCCCCCAAGAGGACATGGGGGGAGGCCCCTGGAGCTGGACAGGCCGGTAGGCCTGGCAGGGATGGCAGCTCCAGGGGGGAGGTAAGCCACAGGGGGCGGGCAGCAAGGAGCCGGGGGAGGACACCCAGGGCTGCAGGCCGCCAGGGAAGGGCCCCATCCCGGGGGCCATGTGGCAAAAGGAGGGAGGCCTATGATACAGGGGAGGGGGACCCCAGCCCAGGGGAAATGAGTGGATTTGATGAGGGGTCCCCCACTGCACGGGCGGTTGGGGATGTGGATGCTGGGGAGGAGTCAGTGTCTGTATCCTCACACCTTCTTTCTGCCTTGCTCGAGAGATTGGATGAGGGGCCAAAGAAGAGGGGCAGGTCCCGGCACGAGGACGCCAGGGGTGCCACGAGCGCAGAGGGGACCCGGAGCTCCTCGGAATCGGAGGGAAGGTCCCAGAGGGTGAGATCCGGCCAGCGCGCTAAGAAGAAGCGCAGAAGGAGTCGGGGAAGCAGGGCTGCTTCCGGCTCGGAAGAGGCTGATGATGACTCTTCACATTGGGGTGAGTGCCCTGTGCCTGGGCATCGTTGGTCCCGGCCACGGGGTCCACGAGGCAGGCTACGGGCGGTTAAACGCAAGTCACACAGGTCACATAAAACATGGCGTTCGCGCACGGCAGCTCAAGTGTGGGGGAGGGGCCGAAAACGTGGGGTGACAAAACGGGCAGGAAGAAGAGGGACTCCTCGAGGGATAGCTCTGAGTCCACAACCACGGAGTCCACTGATACTTCCACGGTTGATAGTGACAACCCCTTTGCCCCGGGCCTCCCTGACACTCCTTTGAGTATGCATATGTCCCAGGCCCTTAAGCGTAAAATTTGGCGCGGGGCCTATGTGGATATATTTAAGATTTTATTGCCGAAGACATCCAAGAAGGACAAGGACAAGGACGGTAAGAAGGGATCTGAGGAGTCAAAGGACACCAAGATGGACAAGGGGATATTATCTTGGGCATACACCTTTTTGGCGTATCACTCGGTGGTGGTTGAGGATGACGTCCATAAGACTCACGAGCTCATCCTGTATATGAATATGATACTACGTACGTATCAGGAGTTTGGAGGGGAGGCTTGGAAGCAATACGATGAAAACTTTAGGAGGTTCGCCGCCCACAATAGGCACTGGCCGTGGGACATGCGGCACAACGATCTGTGGCTTCAAGCCACGCAACAACCGGCCACCCCAGCTAGCGGGCGTACGCCTACCGGCCACCTGCTGCTGACCCAGGGAAAGGAGGCTACCCTCCCCCGCCCGGGGGCGGGTTCGGGGACCCTGGGCTCGGCGCAGCGTAATGCGACAAGTTCGCCCTTTCGGATCCAGCCGTACTGTTACGAGTACGGCGCCAGGGGAGCCTGTTCCAGGCCAGTTTGCCGCTTTCGCCATGCCTGCGCGTTGTGCAATGGCAGGCACCCCACATCAGCCTGTTATAGGAGCAGGGGAGGAGGCGGTAACAAGTCAGCGTTGGGCTCTGCCAAGCCCCAGGCGGCTGGAGCTCAGAACAAGGGGACCAACCCCCATTAAGGTGGACAGGTTGAGGGAATGGCTCACGAGCTACCACCCTAGGAAAGGCGCCGAGTTCTTGGTTTCAGGTTTTTCGGAGGGCTTTAGAATTCCATACGAGGGGCCCAGGATTGCTTGCCTGGCAAGCAACCTGAGGTCAGTGTCCGGGATGGAACAAGTTGTGAGGGAGAAAATTATGAAGGAGGTGCGGGAGGGCCGGGTGCTGGGCCCCTTTAGGGAGCCGCCCCTGCCCTCTCTGCAAGTATCCCCCCTGGGAGTGGTGCCCAAGCGAGCGGCCGGGGAGTTCAGGCTCATTCATCACCTGTCTTTCCCTCCGGGCGACTCGGTAAATGATCACATCCCTGGGGACCTGTGCTCAGTGCGCTACACCCCTTTTGAGACGGCTGTCTCGGTGGTGCGAGAGTGCGGACCAGGGGCCCTGATGGGCAAATGTGATATCAAATCGGCCTTCCGGCTTTTGCCGATTCACCCGGAGGATTTCGACCTTTTGGGTTTTCAGTTCGAGGGGGGGTTTTTTGTTGATCGGGCTCTGCCGATGGGTTGTTCAGTTTCATGTTCATTGTTTGAGAAGTTTAGTTCTTTCTTAGAATGGGCCCACTTGAAGAGCTCAGGGATTCGGTCAGTTGTCCATTATTTAGACGACTTTCTTTTCGCAGGGCCGGCGGGCTCTGACGAATGCCAACGGGGAATGGCTGGTTTTCAGGGGTTGTGCGGGGACCTCGGCGTGCCTCTGGCACATGAAAAGACCGAGGGACCCACCACTAGGCTTACATTCCTGGGCATCGAAGTTGACTCGGTTGCCCAGACTTGTAGGCTTCCGGAGGATAAACTCGCTAGGCTACGGAACACGGTGAGGGTAGTTAGGGCCGCCAGAAGGGTGACTCTTCGGCAGGTGCAGGAGCTGGCTGGTTTGTTGAATTTTGCTTGTAGAGTGATAGCGCCGGGGAGGGCGTTCATGTTTAGGCTCTACCAGGCGACGGTCGGTCTCAGCAAGCCACACCACAGAATTCGCTTGACGGCTAGTGTTAGGAAGGACCTGGGAGTCTGGCAGGAATTTTTGGACACGTACAACGGGGTCTCCTTTTGGAGGCAAGACATGCTGTTGAAGGGCGACTTCCAGGTGAAATCTGACGCTGCCGGGACGGCTGGTTTTGGTGTGGTCTGGAAGGATAATTGGTTTAGGGCGGACTGGCCTCAGGAGTGGCAGGGCACCGCAGTGTGCAGGGACTTGACGTTCTTGGAACTGTTCCCAATTGTTGTGGCCATCGAGCTGTGGTCCCCTAGCTTTGCCGGGAAGACGGTACATTTCTGGTGCGACAACATGGCGGTGGTGCATGTGGTCAACACGCTTTCTTCCAAAAACGAGAGGGTGATGGGTTTGGTGCGTCACATGGTGGTTAGGTGCCTGGCCAGGAACATGCTTTTTCGGGCTCACCATGTCCCGGGGATCAGGAACGGGGTAGCTGACGCGTTATCAAGGGGGCAGTTGGCTAGGTTCCGGCTGCTTGCCCCACAGGCCGCGGAGCATCCGGAGGCATCCCCCCGCACCTATGGCAGATTGGAGGGTCGACATGAACAGGGCAATGGACCTGTCCATAGCAGCAAGCACCAGGAGGTCATACCAGCGGGCAGGTAGGGAATTTTGGGCTTTTCGTCAACTTAGGAGATACGATCAGCTTTGGCCTGCCCCGGTGGAGCACCTGCTTGAGTTCTGTTCTCTTAGTAAGCGCTGGGGGTTGTCAGCCCGCACAATTCGGGGCAAGCTGGCTGGCCTTGCTTTCATAGCCAAGTCCAGGGGTTTCGCGGACAACACGGGGGACTTTAGGGTCAGGAAAACACTGGAGGGGTGGATCAGGGAGAAGGGCCCGCCCCGGGGAGATTGGAGGCGCCCCCTTAAGTTAGCTCACCTACTGGGCTTGGGCGATTTGTGGAACAGTTTGTGCCGCTCTCAGTACGAGGCGGCCCTTTATCGCGCAGTTGCGGTTACGTTGTTTTTTGGTGCTTTCCGGATAAGCGAGGTTTTGGCGGCATCCAAGTTCGATAACTCTGGCCGCGCCTTTACGGCTAGGGACATTCGATTCCGGAGGGGCTCAGTTTGCCTCCAGCTGCGCTGCTCCAAAACGGACCAGAGAGGCCGGGGCATGACAGTCCAACTTGCCAGGACCAGCCATAAGAAGGTGTGCCCCGTTAGGGCACTCTCAGCGTATTGGAGCATCCGGGGAGGTTACCCCGGCCCGCTTTTCTGTCACGCCTCTGGGGAACCTCTCACCAGGTACCAGTTTTGGGCTGTGACGACTAAGGCCCTGGCCCGGATGGGCCTGGACCCCAAACGTTTTGGGACTCACTCTTTCAGGATTGGTGCAGCTTCCTTTGCAGCCAAAGTGGGTTTCAGCACTCCAGACATACGTGCGGTGGGCCGTTGGCGATCGAAGGCCTTTCGGGCCTACATCCGTCCTTAGGTGAGTGGAGCGGGACCGGGCGTGGCCCAGGTGGCCAATTCTGATGCTGCTTTGTTTCTTCCCTTCCTTTTAGATGATGTTCAGGGGGCTCGGAGAATCCTGATCTGTGGCCACAGCATGGTGTACTGGGCCGAGAGGCGGGCCCAGGAGACAACGCCTGGCATGCAGTTGCAGCTGGACCGGCATGTTAGAGTGCAATGGTTGGGTCGTAGAGGCCTACGTTGGTTGGATTTGCTTCCCTTGCTTTTCAACAGCGGGAAGGTGCAGAGGGTGCCGGGATGGTTGGTCTTACATGTGGGGGGTAACGACCTGGGAGCAATAACGGGCGTTGACTTGCTGTGGCACATTTGTGATGGCTTGCAGGTGATTTGGAAGCGGTGGCCGGACACCCATATTTTGTGGTCCAACATCTTGCCACGCAGGGTTTGGAGGCATGCTAGAAACCCCAGGGCGGTTGATAGGGCTAGAAAGAGGGTCAATAGAGAAGTTCGGAAATGGTTACTCCAGGCGGGGGGTGGAGTGATAGACCACCCTGACATCAGGGCATCACTGATAGAATTATATAGGCAGGACGGTGTACATTTGTCAGATAAAGGGAATGACAAATTTTTAGCGGACCTGCAGAGGTGCCTGCACATTCATGTGCAGGGGGGGGGAGCAGGGGGAATAAATTAAAATTTCACCCCCTGCTGTGGCCGATAGGGGGCGGAATTGGGCGTAAGCAGCAACGTGTGATCTCCTTTAGGGGCACCTCTACTGAGGTGAGGGGTGATCTCCCTCTCGGATCACAGGGCTCGACCGGCCTGGGTTCGGTGAGGGGGGTTGCTCCTGTGGCTCGCTGCATGGAGATTATCAGAGACCAGTGGCGAGCCATCCCACACGCCGCGGGGGCGTGGCCTGGGGCAGGGCGCAGGTGTAATTTTACCATGACCCTGCACCCGGGCTAGGAGCTTTCGCCCAGATGTTGCTCAGTTGAGTTTGGTTGGAAAGTTAACTCCGCCCCCATTTTATTTTGCACCACTGCAGGTCACGTGGGCTTATTTGGTAAAATAGTTAATCCAAGTTGAGTTAATAAAAGTGACCCTATTTATACCCATACCTTGTGTCCGACTGTTACTCCGCCTGCGCTGCAATGCCGCCGGCGACTTACCAGCCGGCGCGGGGTTGCGGCGTGGGTGGGGAAGGAGGCCGCCATTGTGGGGGCGGTGCCTGCGGCCCCTCGTCATCCCCAGGGGCCGCAGGGATGACGTGTGTGGTGGCGCTGGCCACCCATTGGCCGGGTGAGGGTGAGGCAGCCCTATAAAAGGGGCTGCCTCGTGGCGCAGTTTCCCTCGCCCGGCAGCTCGGAGACACCCGCCCACCCTCCCTCTGCTACAGGGTACATATGATGGGTCGCCCACGGTGGGGCCGAGTAGGAATTTTTTGCAACCACAGCAAATTGGCCTGGCTCTGGTTGTTTTTTCGCCTGCTCTACTCTGTACGTGGGAGTGCGGTTAGGAGGTGGTCTCACAAACTAGTGCCCCCCCCTCAAGGTCACTGGGGGGGGGTGTTGGCCGATAGGGGGTGGAATTGGGCGTAAGCAGCAACGTGTGATCTCCTTTAGGGGCACCTCTACTGAGGTGAGGGGTGATCTCCCTCTCGGATCACAGGGCTCGACCGGCCTGGGTTCGGTGAGGGGGGTTGCTCCTGTGGCTTGCTGCATGGAGATTATCAGAGACCAGTGGCGAGCCATCCCACACGCCGCGGGGGCGTGGCCTGGGGCAGGGCGCAGGTGTAATTTTACCATGACCCTGCACCCGGGCTAGGAGCTTTCGCCCAGATGTTGCTCAGTTGAGTTTGGTTGGAAAGTTAACTCCGCCCCCATTTTATTTTGCACCACTGCAGGTCACGTGGGCTTATTTGGTAAAATAGTTAATCCAAGTTGAGTTAATAAAAGTGACCCTATTTATACCCATACCTTGTGTCCGACTGTTACTCCGCCTGCGCCGCAAATTACCATCCTATAATTGTTTGACAAATAAAAAAAATAAGTAAGTAAAATAAAAATATGTAAGATAAAGTGTTATTAATATTCAAAAAATGTTCAAATTTGGATAGTTCCAAGTATTAAAACAAGATTATATAAAATGTGCATCCTCCTTGGAAACTGCTGGATTGACTCCTGCAGTTTTATTAGCCAAATTTTCAGAAGTGATTTATTTTTGCCTTCTGCAAATGCTGAGTAAGAATGCCTGGTCTAATATATGACAAGCATCCACGGTTTCTAACCTAGTGCTTTAACCACTCCACAGAACTGACTCTATTTACTGTGCTGTATTCATATCATGCTCTATTCTAACTTTGGACTATGATATACAGATAGATGGATATTTTATTATTTTGGAAAATAATTCAGAATTTCCTGGTCTATGTTTTCTTTAAGCCCAGGTAGTCTTGTGTGAATATCTGAGCAGGTATTGTCTCTGTTTATTTATTTTTTTGTCCAGCTTTCTTAGTCTGGGGTCCTCCAACTGTGATGGTTTGCAACTTTCACAATAGTTATAATCCAGCACATCTGAAGAATAGCATACTGGAGAAAGCTAATATTTATAATTTATAGCAGACATTTTTGAGGTCTTTTCAGTAACCATGTTTAAAAATGGTTGCTCACAAAGAAACTTCTCTTCAGTATGAGTTTTATCTGACTTCCCACCTTCTTCCTTGTCTATTTCTTCTTCTTATCACGAGGGATATGTGAATGAAAACAGCACCTTTGATTCTTTTCAGCTCACCTACCCTGAGGCTTGTTCTCACTTGAAGTCATAATTCAGTCATTGTAGTGCCATCCATTCAACCACAGCTAATTACAGTGTCACAAAGAAGAAAGTTATGGATTGTACTGAGGAACAATACTAAAGGTAGGTATATTTTCAGGTAATCGGAGTCCGAACTCTACCGTTCCTGACTCAAACTCTCTCTTGTCCTTAAGAAACATATAGATCGGGGTGTCCAACTTTGGAAACTTGAAGACTTGTGGACTTCAACTGCTAGAATCCCCCAGCCTTCAAATCAACAAGTCTTTATTAAAGTTGCCAAGATTGGACACTGATCTAGAGCAAGTAGCATTTGCAAGCTATGATTGCAAATTCTAACGGTCAATTCTAAGGCTTTGTCTATATACAAAGGTTGTAGACTGCTTTCTAGTCTTGAGGGAATTGTGAAGAATCAGAGGAGAAAACCCAAGTGAGGTGCTTTTAATAACTTCATGATGAATAGCTGTGTGGGATTTTTGTTTCCTTTCTGGTGAACTGGTGTGAAGAATCTGCATTCTTTGCATTTTTACCCATCAAAATCCATAAAAGCATATAGATTTCTTTTTCTTTTCTTTTTTAAACTTTTTTTTAGGTTGGATAACAATTTAACAGTGCAAAAAATAAAGGAGAATTCGTCTCCCCCTTGAATGTGTTTTGGCATTGCATATAGAAATATTTACTGATTAATTTGTGTTCCCTCAATCTTAAATTGATTTTGTTTGCCCTCGATTTTGTTCATTGTTCTAATATATTGATGTATTTTTTATTGCTTTAAAGATTTTGAAGGAGTGCCAATTTAGGTAGAAGGTTGAAGAACTAGTAGCAGGGAAACGGGAAGCCCTATTAAGCAGCAACATGTAACAAAAAAAATGTTTCTTTTGTTCTAGTAGAACTCTTCTTGATATCAAAGCCACAATAATAGCAATAGCAATAGCATTTATTTATTTGTTTGTTTGTTTGTTTGTTTATTCATTCATTCATTCATTCATTCATTCATTCATTCATTCATTTATTGTTAGAGTTGAAAGGGACCATGCAGGTCATCAAGTCCAACCCCCTGCCTGAGCAGGAATCCTAGAGCACCCCAGCCAAGTGGCAGTCAAATCTCCTCTTGAAAGTGTCCAGAGTTGGGGAGTTCACAACCTCCGCAGGCAGGTTGTTCCAGTGGTTGATCGCTCTGACCGTCAGGAAGTTCTTCCTTACTTCTAGGTTGAATCTCTCCTTGGTCAGCTTCTAGCCGTTGTTCCTCGTCCGACCCTCTGGTGCTCTGGAGAATAGAGTGGCCCCCTCCTCTCTATGGCAACCCCTCATATACCTGTATACAGCTACCATGTCCTCTCTGCCCCTCCTTTTCTCTAGGCTATCCATACCCAGTTCCCGCAATCTCTCTTCGTAAGTTTTGGTTTCAAGTCTTGGTTTCACTTGCTTCACAGTGACATCAAAGCTCCGCCCCTGGAATCTCTTCATGGGAGGGATTCCCCTGCTCCTTCAAAAGGAGGTCTTTTCATGTTAAAAATTTTTTTTTTACAAAAAGGACACCGCAGCAATGCCGCAAGCAAAGGGAGGTCCTTTCACGTAAAAATATTTTAAAAAAAATAAATAAAAATAAAATAAAAAATCCATTAAAATAAAAAAACTGTGGGATTCCAAGGACGGAGCTTTGTTGCTATGGACCATTTGGGTTCGGGTTTGGCTGAACTTTGCGTGAAGTTCGTCCGAACTTGCTGAACCCGAACACCATTGGGTTCGCCCATCACTATAGGCCAATCTTATCTCTGGGGGAATGATGATCCACAGGGTGGGTCCCATGATAACAACAACAACAAAACTCCCTTCCAGACATCCCTGGATGATGGGGCCAGAGCACGTCCCAGATATGGTGAAAGAGGTCATTATAACTGTGGAGAGGCAGTCCCTTAATAAACACTGCACCATTTATTTATTTATTGGATTTGTATGCCGCCCCTTTCCAGAGACTCGGGGCGGCTAACAGCGACAATAAAACAGTGTACAATAGTAATTTGGTATTGATGATTAAAAATCAATTAATATAAAAACCAAACATACATACATACATACATACCATGCATAGAATTGTAAAGGCCTAGGGGGAAAGAGGATCTCAATTCCCCCATGCCTGGCGGCAGAGGTGGGTTTTAAGTTGTTTACGAAAGGCAAGGAGGGTGGGGGCAGTTCTAATCTCTGGGGGGAGTTGGTTCCAGAGGGCCGGGGCCGCCACAGAGAAGGCTCTTCCCCTGGGTCCCGCCAGGCGACATTGCTTAGTTGACGGGACCCAGAGAAGATCCACTCTGTGGGACCTAACTGGTCGCTGGGATTCGTGCAGCAGAAGGCGGTCCCTGAGGTAATCTGGTCCGGTGCCATGAAGGGCTTTATAGGTCATAACCAACACTTTGAATTGTGACCGGAAACTGATCGGCAACCAATGCAGATTGCGGACATATGTGCTGCTGAACTTTGGTTCCTTGTTGATTTGCAAAAATCCCTGCACAAACAGTGATTCCCACCATCACCCACCTCCCACTATTCTGAAGATGCAGTGATGTATACTCTTGTGTGAAGTTGTGCCCATAAAGGATGAGGTGGTTCTGTCTGATGTACACCGCTCAAAAAAATAAGTAAATAAATAAATAAAGGGAACACTTAAACAACAGAATATAACTCAAACTTCTATGAAATCAAACTGTCCACTTAGGAAGCAACACTGATTGACAATCAATTTCACACGCTGTTGTGCAAATGGAATAGTTGTGAAAATGAAATATTCAATGAGAATATTTCATTCATTCAGATCTAGGGTGTGTTTTTTGAGTGTTCCCTTTATTATTATTATTTTGAGCAGTATATATAAGCAAACAATGAATTGAACTCTGGGTGAATTGTTCTTTGCCATTACCTGCCTTATTAGATCCAGTGAGTGGCTCTTTCTATATGACCTTATTTTAAGGAATGCCAGTTTCTGAGGCTGCACAAGATGCTTTCCCTACCACTAGCCATTTATTATAGAACAGCATGTCCCCTTTTCTTTTGGGTTAGGAATCTTAAGGTTTGGTTCTATAAACAGCCCTGGGATCTCAATAATTGCATTTCCACCCCTCAAGCTTCTAAAGCTGTTCATTGTGTTTTGTGAGTTGTGTCTTATTCTCCACTCTTATATCGGTGATTTTATTACGCTACATAACAATATTGTTTCTTTTTTCTTCTTCTACTTATATCTTGTTATCACGACTTTCACTGGGGGAATTGAACTCCACTCAGAGTTAGTTCAGATTGGAGGGGCCTATAAATCCGGCAAACAAGTACGGTAAGTAAATAAGCAAGCAAACTTGCTACTGGGAGGAAAAAATAAATCAGAGGTCAGAAAGAGAGAATGCTCAGAATGATAAATCATGACTGAGTGGGTGGTTTGAACCCAGGTGACCCATTCCTAATTCAATTACACTAATACATTACCTAATGAGCCCCTGAGGCTTTTATTTTAATTTTATTCTACTTACATCCTAAAGCTTTCATTAACTATAGAGGCTGGAACAAAACTGGTCAAAAGTCAAATGGCCTTTTGATAGATGCCAAACATGTTGTGGGTGAATGTCATCATTCCTTGTAAAAAGGGGCAACTACTCTATCATTACTGATGACTTTTCATTCTCTTTCATTCCTCTTTAAGTGTAATTCCAGAATCAAATCTATTTCTTCTGATATGAGCCATTTTGTAGAGGGCAAAAAAGCATGTGTAGTTAGAAGGCAATGACTGGTATGCTTCGAGTTCACTTACACCAATCTTAAGTGAACTTCATGATAAATTTTATTCAGCGTTCTTTAATCACGGAAAATGGCCAGGGCAGATATCCATGAAGTCCTCAGAAATTAGTTGAATCAACAGAGGCTTCCCTACTTCCGCCTTTATGCATGACTGCCTTTGCATTTCAGTAAACTGATCCTTCAGCAGCTTCTTTGTGGAAGGTTTGGGATTAAGGGATTAGAAGTGTGAGTGATAAACCTGGCATTAGAAGTTCTCAGGGCAGATGTCAACTCTATCAGCAATCTCTTAGCCTCAAGGCCAGGGGAAAAGAATGAATTGCAGAGAAGTGGAGAAGAAGAACGGGCTTAAATTGCCATGAGTTAAATAAAAGGGACTACGCTGCCAAATTGACAAATCCATGAATATGATTCTACTCTAGGATAAAGAGTGATGGGTAGCTGCCCTATATCCTGTGTTTGAGTGAATTTTCCTGAATTTGGGACTAATAATCTAAAAATTCTATTCTCGTGCCTTTCTTTTTTTCCTATCCATCTGATGAATTTTGTATATTTCCCTGTTAAATTCCATTTTATTTTTTTCAACCTAATACCTGATCCTACGCAGCTTCTGCTCCGGCAATCTCACATTACTCACCAGAGCCTACAAAACTTTTGCCAGACCAATCCTTGAATACAGTTCATCTGTCTGGAACCCATACCACATCTCGGACATCAACATCCTAGAAAATGTCTAAAGATACTTCACCAGAAGAGCCCTTCACTCCTCCACTCGAAACAGAATGCCCTATGAAAGCAGACTATCAATCCTAGGTCTAGAAAGCTTAAACTATGACGCCTAAAACACGATCTACGTATTGCCCACAAAATCATATGCTGCAACATCCTGCCTGTCAATGAATACTTCAGCTTCAACCACAACAACACAAGAGCACGCAACAAATTCAAACTTAAAATTAATCACTCCAAGCTTGACTGTAAAAAATATGACTTTAGCAATCGAGTTGTCGAAGCGTGGAACTCATTAGCGGACTCAGTAGTGTCAACCCCTAACCCCCAACATTTCTCCCTTAGACTATCCACGATTGACCTCTCCAGGTTCCTAAGAGGTCAGTAAGGGGCGTACATAAGTGCACTAGTGTGCCTTTCATCCCTTTCCAATTGTCTCTCTTTATCTCATTTATCATATATCTTTTCTTCCTTTCATATATCTTGTCCTCTACTTTTATATCTTTTCTTTATATATAATAATTCATGTCTATCCTCTTCAATATGTATTGTGTATTGGACAAAATAAATAAATAAAATAAATAAAATAAAATAAAATATGCAAACATATTTTTCACGATCTCTTGTTGGACTGCAACTCGCAGAATTCCCCAGACAGCTGTCAGCTTGCGATCCAAAAATGGTCAGGTTTTGGCACCCCTGTTCTAAGGCCACCCTTCCTAACATTGTATCTTCTGTAAATCTGACAAGCAGGTCATCTTATAGGAAGCACTATTTTAAACTTTCTGTTTGGGAGGAACACAAATCTTGCATGCACCTTGCAGATCACAATAATTGTTCTTTCATTGTTCATATTGCTTAGTGCTTCCCAAATCCCCATTCTGAAATTCTCTGTAGCCTTGAGATTACATATTTGCATTAGCCAACCAGACATATGCCTTTAAGGTGCAAATCAACTAAGCTAAATCACCTTTAAAGTCTTGGGATCGTCTTGGGGAAAGCAAATTGAGTATATGTGTGTTTTTTGTTATTCACAAAACATGGGGAAAGAAAAACCCTGCTGCAAACAGAATGAAAACAATTTTTATCAAGTGATAAGAGCCACTTTCTTGACGCAAAATTGTTTTTATTCTGTCCTTCAGGAATTAAAACAAATCAATGCCCTTTTAAAATAGTTTACATTCTTAAGCACATTACTAAATCCTTTTGTCTTGAGTTTCAGTCTTTTGCTAACTATTTCATATTACAATATTGATTTATGCTACTTTATATGCATTATATAGAAGTAAATGAGACATATATGCTCATAAAAGATTTAAAAAAATTAATCTAGTATATACTTTTCCCTTTCAAACAGAGAGAGATTCCCCAGAAGCTGTCTCCTAATAAAATCAGACCTGATGAGAGGATTAAAGACATTGTAAACTAATTTACTTCCAAGACTTAAGTTGACTACTTCTTAAACTTGATTAGTTTCACTGCTTAATGATATTTAAGAGATTAAGATCATTCTCATGTTGAACAAGATGGGATAGACCCTTTTCAACTCTCAGCTAATTGATTTATTGAAGTCTTCCTACTTTTTTCTCTTCAACACACTTTCCCTAGAAACAGGGGGTTTGGGGTTTTTTTTTGCAAGAATCAGCATTTTGACAAGGAGTCGACATTATGGTACATACGTTTTTGCTCTTTTACATCATTATGAAAATGTCTTTGAACTTTTAGTTTTTGAAACATCTCTGCATTGTTGGAACTTATTCCCAAGCTCTTAAATTTACCATAAATTGCCTCAAATTAGCAGGGGGGAAAAAGTTGAGCACTCAAGGTTATTATTATTATTATTATTTAAAAAACCCTGCTTTATCAGCCAAAAGTTGGGACTATACATCTCTAGCCCAACATGATCAAGAGATGCTGTCAAGGTGATTTCTCAATGTTTGGAGGCTACAGGGGGAAGAAAACTTGGGAACAACCATGCCAGGACCAATGGTTACAAGCTTCTGCAAGATCTTAGAGATGGCGAGTTGCCCTGAATGGGATTTATTGGACCAGATTACCTCTGGAACCACCTGCTACTGCATAAATCCCTGCGATCGATAAGGTCCCACAGAGTTGGCCTTCTCTGGGTCCCATCGACTAAACAATGTCATTTGGCGGGCCCCAGGGGAAGAGCCTTCTCTGTGGCGGCCCCGGCCCTCTGGAACCAACTCTCCCCGGAGATTAGAACTGCCCCCACCCTCCCTGTCTTTCATAAACTACTCAAGACTCACTTATGCCGCCAGGCATGGGGGAGTTAAGATATTCCTTCCCCCTAGGCCATTACAAATTATACATGGTATGTTTGTGTGTATTTTTGGTTTTATAATAAGGGTTTTTAGTTGTTTTATTAATTTGATTGTTACATGCTGTTTTTATCATTGTTGTTAGCTGCCCTGAGTCTACGGAGAGGGGTGGCATACAAATCCAATAAATAAATAAATAAATAAATTTATCTACTGGGGCTTATTCTATACCCGAGCAGCAGGTGGCAGCTTGGACGGTCTATGCATTCTTCTCTATCATAAAGCCTAACTTTTGAAGTATTTCTACTGGTACTTTGATGGCCATAGTCTTGCTAGATTTTTGTAAATTGCTAAAATCCTGGTGGTACAGTGGTTAGAATGAAGTATTGCAGGCTAACTCTGCAGATTGCCTGGAATTCGATTCTCAAGGTTGATTCAGTCTTCCACTCTTCCAAGGTTGGTAAAACGGGGATCCAGATTGTTCGAGGTAATAAACCACTTAGAGCGGGATGTAAAGCACTGCAAAGCAGTATATAAGTCTAAGTCAGAAGTGGTATTCAGTAAGTTCTGATCAGTTCTGACCAGTACTGGAAAACTAGTAGTGGGGATTTTGAATAGTTTGGAGCAGTGTTAAACACCACATCTGACTGCCCCTGCCCCCATCTATTTTCTGTCTCCTCTGTACCAACTAATTTGGAAGGAATGGAGATTTTGCGGTATCCTTCCCCTGGAGTGGGGAGGAAATGGATATTTTACAAGCCATACCATGCCCACCACCCTTCACCCACCAAGCTGCACCTACAGAATCCCACTTCTTGTAAGTGCTATTGCTAAGTGGGAGACTGGAAGCGAGCTGACGTAGTCCCCATCCACAAAAAAGGCAAAAAGACCGACCCAGGTAACTACAGACCAATCAGTCTGACCTCTATACCTGGAAAAATACTGGAGAAAATAATCAATAAACAACTTACCCACTTCCTAGAAACAAACAAGATCATATCCAATAGCCAGCACGGATTCATCAGAAACAAATCATGCCAAACCAATCTCATATCATTTTTCAACACCATAACCAAGTCAGTTGACCAACGCAACTCAGTGGACCTCATATACTTGGACTTCAGTAAGGCTTTCGATAAAGTCGACCACAATCTCCTAATCCACAAACTAGAAAAAATGGAGTAGATTACTACACATGTAGATGGATAAACAGTTGGCTGACCAACCGCACCCAACGAGTAGTCCTCAACGGCACCAAATCCACATGGAAAAAAGTAGACAGTGGAGTACCACAGGGCTCTGTCCTGGGTCCTGTACTCTTTAACATCTTCATCAATGACCTGGACGAGGGAATAAAAGGGGAACTAATAAAATTTGCAGATGACACCAAGCTGGCGGGGGTAGCCAACACCCCTGAGGACAGGCTCAGAGTATAAGAAGACCTAGACAGACTATCACAGTGGGCCCATACCAACAAAATGATGTTCAACACCGACAAATGCAGAGTTCTCCACCTCGGCAAAAAGAACCCTAGACATACATACAGCCTGGGAGATACCCCACTCAGCAGTAGTGACTGCGAAAAAGATCTTGGAGTCTTGGTGGACAATCAACTAAACATGAGTCAGCAATGTGCAGCAGCAGCCAAAAAAGCCAACTCAATCCTAAGCTGCATCAACAGAGGAATACGCTCCAAGACCAGGGAAGTACTAATACCACTCTACTATGCCCTGGTCAGACCCCACCTGGAGTACTGCATCCAATTTTGGTCACCTCACTACAAAAAAGACATCGAAACTCTGGAGAAGGTGCAAAAAAGAGCAACCAAAATGATTAGGGGACTCGAAACCAAGACTTACGAAGAGAGATTGAGAGAACTGGGCATGGACAGCCTAGAAAAAAGAAGGTCTAGAGGGGACATGATAGCAGTTTACAGATACTTGAGGGGTTGCCACGGTGAGGAGGGGGTCTCTTTATTCCCCAGGGCACCAGAGGGCCGGACGAGGAACAATGGTTGGAAGCTGACCAAGGAGAGATTCAACCTGGAAATAAGGAAGAACTTCCTGACGGTCAGAGCGATCAACCAATGGAACTGCCTGCCAGGGGAGGTGGTGAACTCCCCAACTCTGGACACCTTCAAGAGGAGATTGGACTTCCATTTGGCTGGGGTGCTGTAGGGTTTCCTGCTCAGGCAGGGGGTTGGACTCGATGACCTAACGGTCCCTTTCAACTCTATTAATAAATAAATAAATAAATAAATAAATAAATAAATAAATAAATAAATAAATAAATAAATAAATAAATAAATAAATAAATAAATAAATAAATAAATAAATAAATAAATAAATAAATAAATAAATAAATAAATAAATAAATAATGAATGAATGAATGAATGAATGAATGAATGAATGAATGAATGAATAAATAAATAAATAAATAAAGTGCTAAATATCTACATCTTCCAGTATTACTCCTAGGTGATGCTGCTTTGATGTAGTGACTGCTCTTTTTTATATTTCGCTCGGAGCTTGAAATTGTGTTTTTCTTCACATTATGGGCTCTATTAACTTCCCAGAGTTGTGCATTAATTCAGTAGCCATACAAATAAATAAATTCATTTTACTCCTAGCTTAATTTGGTGGGGGTTTTTTTCTTTTTGCCAATTTCCAGGAACATTTTGCATTATTTTATAATGAAATAAACTTTACTCAACTACTCCAAGTAAGGCCATCTCCCAAGACCTCTTCAAATGAATGATTGAAAGGAATATGCTAAAGTTTCAGTGGATGGCAAAATTCTTCATGAAAAAAATCCAGCTAATCAGAAGGAAATGAAGATTTTGCAGTAACCTTCCCCTGGAGTGAGGTGGGAATGGAGATTTTTCACTATCCTTCCTCTGCCATGCCCACCAAGCCATGCCCACTGAACTATTGTTTGCATTACAAACTGTAGATTACTATGTAGTAATCCACTCCCTCTCATGATTATTGAAAAGTGCCAACACTTTTCAACTACTGAAATACTTTCTAACTATTCTATTCTCCATCTGTCTTGTTCAAGGCTACCAAAGGCTGAAGTATTGGGTAAACAAAGTTGGAGAAGGAATCAATCATGGCAATCCTTGGTCCATCTAAAAATCCAATCCATCTGATTTCATGACTATATATAGAATGGGTTGAAGATAAAATCAAGGGTGGCGATTAAAATTATAGAATTGAGAGCTCACATATCAAGGTTCATTCATAGTGTAAACACAGTCCAAACATCTAGAATTCCAAGAGTACACGAATCATGAATTAAAGCAACATGGCAAATGCTGGAGCAACCTAAATAATTTATATTTTGCATATATAGTATAAATGAAAGACTTTTATCTGAGTTATTCTGGGTCATTTCTTCGCTTTTTTAAAAAGGTAAGATGCAGTATTCTTTTGAAGAATTTGTTGAAGATTACACTATATCACTGAAGCTGTTTTTGACAATCTTAAAAATTTAAGTTTATTCCCGGTTCTTCCTTTGAATTAGAAGAAGAACATTTGAATGTGGTCCTTCATTCTTCAGACTTTAAAGTTTTTAAATCAGGTATAAATGAGCAATTGTTCTCTTCTCCGAAAAATCATTTAACTAAGATCTCCTTTATTATTATGGATATTCTTTAACTTTTTAAATGGGACATTTTCTGTAATTTTCTACACTCAGGCATTTTATGTATATCACTAAGCAATGCAGTCATATGATGTCATACTTTACAACTGCATCACTTAGCAATGTTTAATATTTAAACTGTTTTTAAATATCAGATTTGTATTCATTGCATTGTTTTCCTTGTTGTGAGCTGCTCCGAGTCCTCAGAGAGGTGCGGCATGCAAATCTAATAAATAATAATAATAATAATAATAATAATAATAATAATAATAATAATAAAAAAAAAAAAAAAAAACATGGCCTCAATTCCTATTGTAATTTGGGTATTTCCAATAGAACTTCATATTTGCACACATAATTCAGCGGAGCATCCTCACCTTTCCAGCAAAATGCAAATTCCCTGTTGGAAAATAAAGCTGAAAATGCTTAACAGGACCAAGATAAATGATTCATTTCTGCAAACAGACCACTATTCTCAGCTTTTGATGAAGTTCCTTTAAAAAAAGAAAAGAAAGGAACATCTGTGCTACCCTGTTAGCTTAATGATGTGGTTTGTGAAAATTCCTTCACAAGTTTTTTTAATTTTCCACTAGATTTTTCAAAACTCTGTACCTTGATGCGTTAAAGAGTGTACCTGGGAGAATCCTGATTGTTGGTAGATTGATTTGGCTTTAGAGAAACGCTTTGGTCTGCTACGCCACTGCAGATCACAGACTTGTCCATTTTTGTATGCATGCTATGACGCTATTAATGTGGCACAGATTATATGAATTATTCAGTAGTGGAAAGAAAACAGCTGCTTGCCCTATTTGTCTTAATTTTACAAAATAGAAAACCATTCTGAAGACTGGCGGGAGCAACTACAGCAACTAGAGAGAAAGTGCAAATAAACTGGGCTTATATTAGACAGGCTTCAAATTTTGCAAGATGGGTTTGTGCGGATTAAATTTGATTAACTATGCCATTGCATGAATAGAAAAAGCTAGCAAGCAAAAAAAAAAAATTTTTTTTAAATTACTACAAGAATATTAGCACTATGTAAAAAAAGTGAAATATCTTCTGCATTCCCTACAATTTAATGCACTGATTAGGAATAGTAAATCAAGGTCTTCTTTCATCCATGGATTTTGGACTCTTGTCCACTCATTGCAAATGGATGAAAAACATTAGGAATTTCAGGCATAGGACAAGATAGAACCCTGTGAAGCAGAATATTAGTGTTCTTACATTGTAGGAGATAGAATGGAATAGAATAGAATAAAAGAGTTGGAAGGGACCTTGCAGGTTTTCTAGTTCCTAGGTCACCAACCATGAATCACTGGTGGTCTATGAGAAAATGTTGATGGTCTCCAGAGAAATCTTTGTATTTTTGCATGTGTTATATTGCCCTCGGCCTCAAGCTACGCCCCTCCCCTTTTGAGAGCTATTAATCTAGTGCATGCGTGGGAACACAATGCTGCAATGTTCAAATTACCCTGCCCACATGCTAACCTCCACTCTTAAGGGCATATAATTTCTTTTCTTTCTCTGCATTTGGCAGACTAATGACCAACATGTGGAACCGACGTAGAATAAGCCTTGCTACAAAGCTCAAAGTCTACTGAGCAATAGTGCTAACTACCCTGTTGTATGCCAGTGAGACTTGGAGACATGCTAGGCAATTGAACCACTTCCACATGACCTGCCTCCATAGAATCCTGAAGATCCGGTGGCAGGATAAGGTGCCTGACACTGAGGTCCTCATCAGAGCAGGCCTGCCATCAATTCTCACTCTGCTGATGAAAGCCCAGACACGCTGGGCAGGCCATATTGCTAGGATGCCAGACCATTGCATCCCTAAACAGCTCCTCTGTGGTGAGCTGTCTAAAGGAAAGCGATCTCACGGGGGACAAAGGAAGCGATACAAAGAGACACGTTGAAAGCCTCCTTCAAGTCCCTCAATATTGACACCACCTCCTGGGAAAGGGCTTATATTAGATAAGTTTCAAAATTTGCAAGATGGGTTTGTGGGGATTAAATTCGACTAACTATGCCATTCCATGAATAAAGAAACATAGCAAATAAATAGATAGATAGATAGATAGATAGATAGATAGATAGATAGATAGATAAATAGATAAATAGATAAATAGATAAATAGATAAATAGATAAATAGATAAATAGATAAATAGATAAATAGATAAATAAAATAAATAAAATAAATAAATAGACAGACAGACAGACAGACAAACAAACAAACAAACAAACAAACAAACAAACAAACAAATAAAATTACTACCAGAATATTAGCACTATGTAAAAAAAGTGAAATATCTTCTGCATTCCATACAATTTAATGGCACACATTGATCCACCAAGGCTGCCAGACATCAGAGGCCAAAAGAACTTTCAGAGCAGTAGAGCAGTGTTTCCCAACCTTGGCCACTTGAAGATATTTGGACTTCAACTCCCAGAATTCCCCAGCCAGCAAATGCTGGCTGGGGAATTCTGGGAGTTGAAGTCCAGGTATCTTCAAGTGGCCAAAGTTGGGAAACACTGCAGTAGAGAAATGAGCACTCTGCAAAGCCAGGGCTGCAGATGCAAATGTGACAATGGTGCCCACACATGTCTGCCCAACATGTGGCAGAACATTTTGTGGCCATATAGGCCTTACCAGCCACCTGCAGACACATCATGTACAGCCCACAACTCATTAGATGTCAAGATCCTCCTCGAACACAATGGACGAACATCATCATCATGGTAAGGCATGTCCCCCATAAGCTGGGCTGGCCCCACTTTCTTCACTGGGCCAGCCTCAGCTGGAGATGCAGGATCACCCAGCTTGGAGCCTGAGAGAGAATGGAGATTTTTCAGTATTCTTCCCTTGCCACGCCCACTGAGCCACACCCATCAAGCCACACCATGCCCCCCAAGCCACGCCCACAGAAGTGGTAATTAAATAATAATAATCCCATCACAATTTGAACCATCCAGAGTCATTTGCATATGAATGAGTGGCCATATAAATTTGCCTAATAAATAAAATAATGAGCCTGGATAACAAGAATTTTGTTGAACAGACTGGCTGATATTTAAGATGGTTTTGATGTTTAATTTGAGATTTTTATTTTTAAATTTTTAAAAAAAGACTTCATGAACTCAGTTTCATCATTCATGTAGATTATATGTAGATTAATTGCTTTGAGAAAACCTTTCCACCAACATAAATGAAAAGGGATCCATGAGAAGCTATTAGAAAGTAAAAAAAGGAGTCAAGGATTTTCTATCCTTTGCAAAGAAAAAGAAAAAAAGATTGACAGTAAGACAAATTTAATAATTACAAATGGATTATCTTGGGAGTGAACAGTAGATATGGAAAAAATAAAGATGATTCCGAATGTATTCTGAAATTGTGAGTTAATCCTCAAAGGCACTGAATAGCTCTTTGATACCTGCTCTTAGAGCAAGGAATTAGTACAATTTGGAATTAACTCTGTTTTTCTCCATAAAATGGTATTTCCTAAGCTTAAGCAATATCTTGTTTTTCAGTCAGTGATACAGTAACATAAGCTGTTAAGGGAGTTGATTTTTTTTAGAGAGAAAAAGATCGATATTATCAGACATGCTCTTTCCAGGTCCTTATTTTTATTTCCAAACTTTATAAGGTAAAATTTCAAAGGTATCATTGGAAATTCTATGTATAGGGGTCATGATCAGGAGTTCAGAATGTGCTACTTGGCTATAAAGCTAATATCAAAGGAAGAGGAGGGGGAGGGGGAGGAGGAGGGGAAGGGGGAGGAGGGGGAGGAGGAGGGGGAGGGGGAGGAGGAGGGGGAGGGGGAGGGGGGGAATCTTGAGAACCAAGCCCTCATTATCAATGAGTTCACTAAATTGGATACTTCAGAATCTTTGAATCTCTTAGTTCTGGAATAATTTCATAATAGTTATTTGTTAAGCTGTAACGGGTTCCCTATTTTTTTAAAAAAATATTTTGTCCAATACACAATACATAGAAGAGTATAGACATGAGGTAATACATATAAAGAAAAATATAAAATAGAGGAGAAGATATATGAAGGAAGAAAATGTATATGATATATGAGATAAAGGAAAGACAATTGGACAAGGGACGAAAGGCACACTGGTGCACTTATGTACGCCCCTTACTGACCTCTAAGGAACCTGGAGAGGTCAATTGTGGATAGTCTAAGGGAGAAATGTTGGGGGTTAGGGGTTGACACTATTGAGTCTGGTAATGATTTCCACGCTTCGACAACTCAATTGTTAAAATCATATTTTTTACAGTCAAGTTTGTAGCGGTTAATATTAGGTTTCAATCTGTTGCGTGCTCTTATGTTGTTGTGGTTGAAGCTGAAGTAGTCATTGACAGGTAAGATGTTGCAGCATATGATATTGTGGGCAATACTTAAATCGTGTTTTAGGCGTCATAGTTCTAAGCTTTCTAGGCCCAGGATTGTTAGTCTATTTTCGTAGGGCATTCTGTTTCTAGTGGAGGAGTGAAGAGCTCTTCCGGTGAAATATTTTTGGATGTTTTCAAGGGTGTTGATGTCCGAGATGTGGTATGGGTTCTATCTTTTGATCGTTTGTGTTTACTGATATTCCTCCCCCCACCCCCCCAGTATTGGCAAAATGTCTTATACCACACTAGAAGTAGCTTTCAGATCCCTGGTAGTTACAACTATGCATCCTTTGGAGCCCCATTGCATCCTCATGTTAAACAATTGTTACACAACTGTAGAGACTGTTGCTGTGAAATAATTTGTTGATATAGCTAAATTCTCGCCCTTTGGAAAAGACCAGAAATACTCTCTATAAGATTCTTAAATTTCACCAATTGTTTCCTTCCAATGGTCATAAAATTGCCGTAAAAAAAGAGTTTCAAAATTACCATTCACTCCTATCTGAAATAATTAGCCTTCATCATTAGATCAAGATACAGCTAATGTCTAGATATTTGCATGCCACAAAAGGTTAATCATTTCTGTATACACATTTATGTCACAGAGATAACATTCTAACATGATATTTCATCAGAAATACTGCCAACTGCCTATCTTCGCTTTCTCTGAAGCTTGCTAGCAATCGCTGTAACCAGAGGGGAGGAGGCATTTGAGAGGGGAAGAATGCTTTAGGAAATTGGAAATAGAGAATCTGACAGGAACCAGAAGTGACCACACCTAAATACTGTGTCCAATTTTGGTCACCACATTATAAAAAGATGTTGAGACTCTGTTCTGCCGGGCTCTGTGATAGGAGCCACCCGAAAATTCAAGGGTACAAATTTCAGACACACACACGTTTGAAAATTCAAAACAATGTTCTTTATCACAAAAGTCAAAATAAACTAAGCACTCTTTTTGTATTGCAAAGAGCACTCTTCCCAAAACAACCAGGTAGTCTGTACAATTTCCCTTAAGCAGTCATTAAGTACTTAGCTAGCTCTCGTGAAGAAACTTCACACCCCTTCTTCTTCCAATGAAGTGAGACACCCACACACTTTGCTCTGCTTTGGTTTCAAAGGCTTGAAAAAGCAACAAAGTCCAGCACACAAGATTCCTGACGAACTGTGATCAGATATTCTTCCACAATGGCCAAACCCACATGCTGCTATTTATAGCAGCAGCCCTAATTACTGGAGCCCCACTCAAACACAGGTGGCCTCCCTTATTTCCTGTAATATGTTATTACTTTGTCTCTTCTATGCATAATTCTGCGCTTGTGTGGGTCCAAAATGTCATCATCTGAAGCTATAGAAGATGAGGAAGATTGACTGCCTTGGCTGTGTGCCAAGCCCTCCTCTGCCGAGTCACTCCCACCTTCTTCTTCATCCGAGGAAACTAAACTCTGAACTGATTCTGTCGGCAATAACCCAGGCCTGTGACATGTTGAAGTTTCCCCTGCATCCACCTCCCCATTCCCTGGGGCAGGAGCTGGGCCAGAGCCAACCACAATAGACTCTAGAAAAAGTGCAGAGAAGAGCAAGAGTTAGGGGACTGGAGAGTAAAACATATGAAGAACAGTTACAGAAACTGGACATGGCTAGTCTAGCGAAGAGAAGGAACAAGGGAGACATCATAGCAATGTTTCAATATTTGAGGGGCTGCCATAGAGAAGAGGGGGTGCTCTGGGGTGGAGCTCCATTTTCGCTATCCCACTGCGTCGCCGCCCCCCCTCCCCCCCCCGATCCGGGCAGTAGCCCATCCTTGCTCTTACTTGAATGTAACCAAGGGCATAAACTCTTTGAACATCACTTTTTTTTTCCCCATTGTCAGGTGGAATACCACTTCCTATAATTAAAACTATTGTTCCATATCCAGCCCTTTGTGACAATAATACTTTTGGCATTCTGTGTTGTATTCTTCGGTCCTTCCAGATATTTGAAAAATACTCATATTTCTCCTTCGTTGTTGTTTTTCTGAAATCTAATTCCTCCATTTCCTTCTTCCAGGGCGTAATTTTTAGTTTCCTGATTATTATTCCTGTCTTTCTCTGCAATGAGATCATTTTTCTAAGTTCCCCTGGATCATTCTTCAACCATGCCGCCAGAATTAAAGAATATCTTTCAAATGAAATCTGTCCAAGAAAGAAAGAAAAAATTATTTCCATTACTATCGTATTTGTTTCTAGAGGCTTTTAACCCATCTTTGAGGTGTAATAGCACACTCAACATAACCCTTGCCTCGTAAGTCAAATGTTGCTGGTTTGATGCTCCAAAGAAACATTTTAAGAATGTTATTTTGCTTTGCAACCGTCCTACTTTTTCTTGGTTCTTTCTTTCTTTCTTTCTTTCTTTCTTTCTTTCTTTCTTTCTGTCTGTCTTTCTTTCTTTCTTTCTTTCTTTCTTTCTCTCTCTCTCGGTCTCTCTCTTATAATTTTTATAAATAAGTTATTGAATCAGCTGAATCAGTCATCTCTGTCCTGCTTCTGGGTTTGATTTTGAAACAAATTTTAATCCTTCTTCCTTCCTTCCTTCCTTCCTTCCTTCCTTCCTTCCTCTCTCTCTCTCTCTTGTAATGTTTGAATCAGTTGAATCAGTCACCTCTGTGTGTTTCTGGTTTTGATTTTGAAACAAACTTTAATCCTCCCTCCCTTCCTTCCTTCCTTCCTTCCATCCCTCCCTCCCTCTTTCTTTCTTTCTTTCTTTCTTTCCCTTCTTCCTTCCTTCCTCCTCCCTCCCTCCCTCCCTCCCTCACTCTCTCCCTTCCTCTACCATTTCTCTCTCTCAGGACACTGTTCTTTTCTCTTCCTTTTATTTTGAATTTATCCAAGTAAATCCTTTTTCTAGGTCCTTCTTTTCATGTCTATCAGGGAAATGGGTGTTTAAGAAGTTTGATCCATCATCTAAATCAGTGTTGTCAAACTCACAGCCCATGAGCCAGATACAGTGAAGGGCTACCAAAGTTTTTACTACAACACTGAGGGTGTGGCTTATGCATTTTCTTTTAACACCTTTCACTGCAAATTGGGCGCTCTGGGGTGGGGCTCCATTTTCACTACTTCACTGAGTTCCCCACCCCGTCCAAGCAGTAGCCCACCCCTGGCCAGAAGTATCAAGTGCTGCCCATACCCACCATTGGTGTAGCAAAGGGGAAAAATGGTGTGATATATCCAGTGAAGGGCTACCAAATTTTTTACTACCACACTGTCGGCATGGCTTATGCGGGATGCCCTGTATTTTCTTTCAACATCTTTCAGTGCAAATTGGGTACTCTGGGGTGGAGCCCCATTTTTGCTACCCCACTGCATTCCTCCCCCCCATCCGGGCAGCAGCCCACCCCTGGATATATCACATGACAATAACATATCTTTGTGAGTTTGCCCCCCCCCGATGTCTGTCTGTCTGTCTGTCTGCCTGCCTGCCTGCCTGCCTCTCTGTCTGTCTGTCTGTCTGTCTGTCTGTCTGTCTGTCTATCATCTATCTATCTATCTATCTATCTATCTATCTATCTATCTATCTATCATCTATCTATCTATCTATCATCTATCTATCTATCTATCATCTATCTATCTATCTATCTATCATCTATCTATCTATCTATCATCTATCTATCATCTATCTATCTATCTATCTATCTATCTATCTATCTATCTATCATCTATCTATCTATCTATCTATCTATCTATCTATCTATCTATCTATCTATCTATCATCTATCTATCTATCTATCATCTATCTATCTATCTATCTATCATCTATCTATCTATCTATCTATCATCTATCTATCTATCATCTATCTATCTATCTATCTATCTATCTATCATCTATCTATCTATCTATCTATCTATCTATCTATCTATCTATCTATCTATCTATCTATCTATCTATTATCTGTCTTTAAAAACTCCATTAACTGAATGGAATATACAAGGGCTGATATACAACTGTATTTTTAGATTAATCAGAGCTTTGCATGTCTCTCTCTCTGTTTGCGTAGGTTTGTTTGTTTGTGGGATTAATGATCTATCTTAATCTGTTATTGCTCTAACAGTTTACAGAATGCTATAGTAAATGTAATAATAAAAACAAAGAATGTCATCACCAAAAAGAGAAAGTTCAGAAAAGATCACCAAGCAATTCAAAGACCAAAACATCACACTTTGTCAGTCATTCTCAGCCAAGACCGGGAGATCCAGCCAGCTTTTAATTGCTCATTTAAATAAGGCCAGGGTAGAAACTGTACAAATTTGTTATCAGAATAATGCTTTCCAAATCTGAACGTATGTAAATATTAATTCTGCTGAGTTGGGACAATCCATATCATAAAAAATGAATTAAAATATGTTCTCCTTGCCAAGATGTTTCAAGACATTTGTAGTCTTTTATTTTGTATTTATTTTTGCAGGGGGGGCGGTACGTGTGGTACAAGACATTTTTTAAGTCCCTTTGTTTAGGGCTGGCGTTCTAAATGACCTTGCTTGTTTATTGCTCTGAAAGTTTAGCAACTCTGCTCTATCTTGCCCAATTTTGTCTGGGTAGATGTTCTGTCGGGCTCTCTGGTAGAATCCTCCCAAAAATTCACAGGTACAAATTTCAGACACACACACGTTTGAAAATTCAAAACAATGTTCTTTATAATGAAAATTCACTTAAACTAAGCCCTTTTTTGTTGTAGTAAAGAGCACTCCTCTCCAAACAAACTGGTAATTTATACAAGTCCCTTATCAGTTCTGTGATACTTAGCTTGCAGCTGTGAGGTAATTCACAGTCCTTCTTCTTTCACAAAGTGAAACACACTTTGCTCTGGTTTAGTTTCAAAGGGGGGGGGATCAGCAAACAAAAGGTCAAAGTCAGTAAAGCAGTCATGAAACACAAGGATCAGATAATCCTCCACAATGGCCAAACCCACAGGCTGCTCTTTATAGCTGCCTCACTAATTACCACAGCCCCACCCAACCACAGGTGGCCTCATTTTCTTTGATAATAATCTCTCAGTTGTTGTTGCCTATGCATCGCTCTCCACATGTGTGGCTGTATCATTAACTCTTGTTCTGAATCCAAGGAGGAGCTAGATAATTGATCTCCTTCTGAGCTGTCTTCCACACTCTCCTCCTCCCTGTCACTCCTGTCTTCTTGGTCAGAGGAGCCTTCCTCATCAGATTCCACCGGGGGCAAAACAGGCCTGCAGCATGTTGATGTCTCCCCACATCCACAGTCCTTGGGGCAGGAGCTGGGCCAGAGCTAACCACAAGAGTAGAGAGATTAATGATTGCCAAGAAAAGGATGCACTTATAAGTTGCAATGTTCTTTGCAATTGGCAGGCAAGTAAAATAATATGTGAAATAAATGCTTTCTCCTTCTCCTCTTCCTCCTCCTCCTCCTCCTCCTCCTCCTCCTCCTCCTCCTCCTCCTCCTCCTCCTCCTCCAGCTATATAATTCTGTAATTACGAGGTCTCAGCTGGAAGAGGAGATAGTAGGGAAAGAACTCATGAAGATATCCAGTGCCAATTGAAATGCGATAGCAGGCCTTAACAAAGCAAGTGATCCTTGTGAGGCCTCATTAGAGACATTTCTATGGCTACATAACAACTTTGGAAAAGAAAACAGCATCTTTATAACAGGAGCTCCTAAATAAAATGAGAACATTTATGTCTATATCTATCTTTTGTTTTATTTCCTAAGGATGTGAAGGAAAACCTGGCTAATTGATCCTTAATGTGGATGGTTGTATCTTTTTTTGTTGCGCAACCTTCTTATTAACATCAAGTCTCCACCCCCAGGTGTAACTGTCTCCAATTAAATGATGAAAAACGATGTCCCTCTGACTGTGCCCCATCTTTCTAGTCCCTGTGTTCAAGGCAGATTGCTTTCCCTTTGCAAGTTTTATTTTCCCACGTAAAGAAAACGGAATGATTAAAATAAACAAGCAAATAACAGCAAGGCAAGCCATCTGTTATATACATATGTGCAAATATACCCATGCACAGGAACACACATCTTGATTTCTTGGAACAGATATGTATTTTCCTTTTCTGTAGCAAAAGCTGAAAGAGTTGGGAGGGGGGATAGAAGAGGATCGGAGAAGGGGGGGAAATGTTACAACTGCATTATTGTGAAAGTTGCAGGAGAAAAATAAAATGAAGAAAAAGCCATTATAGTTCACAAGAAAGCAGTAAGTTTGCCAGCCAAAAAAAATCATTTCACTGTCATTGTTGCCATTATTATTTTCAAATCTACCCATCTCCAAACCTCCTTTGCAAAAAAGGAAGGTGTCAAGCCAACAACTGATATTCTGGCAACTCCAATAGAGATTTGTGGCTGATCCAGCAGAGAGTATACTGGAGGCAGTTGAACAGTAAACTAAGTTGGAAGAGAAGACCTATGTGTTATCCAATTGTTTAGATTTTTTTAAAAAAAATACTCATAGTTGGCAGAGAGTACAGTTGTATTTTAATTTCTTCATTGATTAATTTTTATTGCTTCTTCAAACTCTACAATTAGATAGATAGATAGATAGATAGATAGAAAATAAACAAATAGATAGAAAGATAGATAGATAGATGAAAGATAGATAGATAGAAAATAAATAGATAGATAGAAAGATAGATAGATAGATAGATAAATAGAAAATAAACAAATAGATAGATAGAAAGATAGATAGATAGATAGATAGATAGATGATAGATAGATAGATGATAGATAGATAGATACAAAATAAATAGATAGTTAGAAAGATATATAGATAGAAAGATAGATGTATAGATGTATAGATGTATAGATGTATAGATGTATAGATGTATAGATGTATAGATGGATAGATGGATAGATGGATAGATGGATAGATGGATAGATGATGGATAGATGGATAGATGGATAGATGGATAGATGGATAGATGGATAGATGGATAGATGGATAGATGGATAGATGGATAGATGGATAGATGGATAGATGGATAGATGGATAGATGGATAGATGGATAGATGGATAGATGGATAGATGGATAGATGGATAGATGGATAGATGGATAGATGGATAGATGGATAGATGGATAGATGGATAGATGGATAGATGGATAAGATAGATAGATGGATAGATGGATAGATGGATAGATGGATAGATGGATAGATGGATAGATGGATAGATGGATAGATGGTGTTGTGGTTCCGTCTGAGGCCCCTCCGGGAACGGCTGACCTTCTGTCGGTTTCCAGCTCAGAGGGAGAGGCTGAGGAACAGGAGGTGCAGACAGACGAGGAGGAGGAATCCCAGGCTGAAGAAGAGGGAGGACAGCCAGAGTCCCACCAGGGGGAGCTCTCCCCAGCAAGCAGCCTGGATTCCTTAGAGGAAAGTGCACAAGCCATAATTGATCTGCGACAACGAAGAGCTACTCAGAGACGGAATCAATTGGCTAAATACTTTCAGCATTAAAGTGGCAACAGCTGGGTTTGGGTGTGGTGCTCTTGGGAAAGGCTAAAAGGCAGACCCACCCTTCCTGGCTTGTGGAGTTTTATCTTTGAGAGTCGTGGGACCTGACTGTGAACTTTGGCGTCTTGGAATCCTGGTTTGTGCCTTTGACTATTGAAACCTTGGGGGGGGGGGGTGCCAGCAAGAAGCTTGCTGTATTGTCTGGACATCAGGACCCTGCTGTACCGTATTATATCCTGTCTGTTGGGAAGAACAGGTTTTCCTCTGTGCTTATTTTTTCCAGTTATAAAATACTTTTGGCTTTTACCAGAGTGTCTGGCTGTTTTTTCCAGTTGGTGTTGAGGTCTGGGGGAACCCAGACAGAACAGATGGATAGATGGATAGATGGATAGATGGATAGATGGATAGATAGAAAGAAAGAAAAGAAATAGATAGATAGAAAGATATATAGATAGAAAGATAGATAGAAAGATATATAGAAAATAAATAGATAGATAGAAAGATAGATAGATAGATAGAAAATAGATAGAAAGATAGTTAGATAGATAGATAGATAGATAGATAGATAGATAGATAGATAGATAGATAGATAGTAAATCATCTCATGTTTAGGGTTCTTCTCAATTTGGAAGCCATTGTTTGACTTAGAAATCCAGCCATCTGATATATATGTGACTGTATCACAATTCAGGATAATGCCTGAAGAGGTCTCTTATGTCGGTCTGGTTTTTCTTCCAAAGAAAACTCCATTCCAAGCAATGATGTTCAGTATTTCACAGACAGATGAAAATTCTTCAGTTAGCTATGCCAAGAAAGGTGTGATCTCTTTTGAAACAAGAAAATTAGGACTTGCCAAGAAAAGGAAAAGGAGGAAAGGAGCCCAGAGTCATCAGGAATGGGAAAAACTGAAATATCTTCTTTTAAATATGTTTATTTATCATTGCAACGACTGCACAAGAGAGACAAGCAAAGCTTGTGTTGGACTGCAGAATCTCTGGCAAGCCAAAATTTTAACTAAACTTCAGTGTTTGCCAAGACATTGGAACTGGAGAGATGTTGGTAATGACCTTTAAAGCCCTACATGGCATTGGACCAGAATACTTCCAGAACCGCCTTCTACCGCACGAATCCCAGCAGCCGATAAGGTACCACAGAGTTGGCCTTCTCCGGGTCCCATCGACCAAACAATGTCGTTTGGCGGGCCCCGGGGAAGAGCCTTCTCTGTGGTGGCCCCGGCCCTCTGGAATCAACTCCCCCCCGGAGATTAGAACGGCTCCCACCCTCCTTGTCTTTCGCAAGTTACTTAAGACCCACTTATATCGCCGGGCATGGGGGAACTAAGACATCTCCCCCAGGCTTATTATATTTCATGTTTGGTGTGTATGTGCTGTATGGTTTTTAATTGTTGGGGTTTTTATATACAGTGGTACCTCGAGATAAGAGTTTAATTCGTTCCGGACCTGGGCTCTTAAGTCGAGCAGCTCTTATCTCGAACGACTTTTCCCCATAGGAATTAATGTAAATAATTTTAATTGGTTCCAGCCCTCAAAAAACTCACAAAGTTAGTCTAAATTATGCAGAAAGACATGTTTTTAATGAAGAAATGTACATGTACAGTACATATAAATGAATAATGAAGTTTCTTTCACTTAACTTGTAAACTTTCTTAAACTTTTAAATTTACATATGTTCAACTTCTCTGCCACCCAATCCTGTAGGACAGAGGTCCCCAACCCTTTTTGCAGCAGGGACCGGCTTTAAGTGATCAAGAGAGGAATGGGTGAATGAATGGACGGAGGGTGGGAAGGAAGGAAGGAAAGAGGGAAGGGACAGGAACAGAGGAAGGAAGCAAGGAAACTTATGAAAGGGGAGAGTAAGAGGGGAATGAGTGAAGGGAGGGAGGGAGGGAAGAAGGTGGGAAGGAGAAAGAAAAGAAGAAATAGAGGAAGGGAAGGTAAAAGAGAGAAAGAAAAAGAGCAAGAAAGAAAGAAAGAAAGAAAGAAAGAAAGGGGGAAGGGACAGGAACAGAGGAAGGAAGCAAGGAAACTTATGAAAGGGGAGAGTAAGAGAGGAATGAGTGAAGGGAGGGAGGGAGGAAAGAAGGTGGGAAGGAGAAAGAAAAGAAGAAATAGAGGAAGGGAAGGTAAAAGAGAGAAAGAAAAAGAGCAAGAAAGAAAGAAAGAAAGAAAGAAAGAAAGGGGGAAGGGACAGGAACAGAGGAAGGAAGCAAGGAAACTTATGAAAGGGGAGAGTAAGAGAGGAATGAGTGAAGGGAGGGAGGGAAGAAGGTGGGAAGGAGAAAGAAAAGAAGAAATAGAGGAAGGGAAGGTAAAAGAGAGAAAGAAAAAGAGCAAGAAAGCAAGCAAGCAAGCAAGCAAGCAAGCAAGCAAGAAAGAAAGAAAGAAAGAAAGAAAGAAAGGGGGAAGGGACAGGAACAGAGGAAGGAAGCAAGGAAACGTATGAAAGGGGAGAGTAAGAGAGGAATGAGTGAAGGGAGGGAGGGTAGAAGGTGGGAAGGAGAAAGAAAAGAAGAAATAGAGGAAGGGAAGGTAAAAGAGAGAAAGCAAAAGAGCAAGAAAGAAAGAAAGAAAGAAAGGGGGAAGGGACAGGAACAGAGGAAGGAAGCAAGGAAACTTATGAAAGGGGAGAGTAAGAGAGGAATGAGTGAAGGGAGGGAGGGAGGGAAGAAGGTGGGGAGGAGAAAGAAAAGAAGAAATAGAGGCAGGGAAGGTAAAAGAGAGAAAGAAAAAGAGCAAGAAAAGAAAGAAAGAAAGAAAGAAAGAAAGAAAGGGGGAAGGGACAGGAACAGAGGAAGGAAGCAAGGAAACTTATGAAAGGGGAGAGTAAGAGAGGAATGAGTGAAGGGAGGGAGGGAAGAAGGTGGGAAGGAAAAAGAAAAGAAGAAATAGAGGAAGGGAAGGTAAAAGAGAGAAAGAAAAAGAGCAAGAAAGAAAGAAAGAAAGAAAGAAAGGGGGAAGGGACAGGAACAGAGGAAGGAAGCAAGGAAACTTATGAAAGGGGAGAGTAAGAGAGGAATGAGTGAAGGGAGGGAGGGAGGGAAGAAGGTGGGAAGGAGAAAGAAAGAAGAAATAGAGGAAGGGAAGGTAAAAGAGAGAAAGAAAAAGAGCAAGAAAGAAAGAAAGAAAGGCAACTTCAAAGAAAGGCTCACTGAGCATCTCTCACTCTCTCTCTCTTTCTATCCCTCTCTTTCTCTCTCTCCCCCCTTTCTCTTTCTCTTTCTCTCCCCCTCCTGGACTCCCGGATCGCTCGCGTGTGGCAGCAAACATGCTTTGGGGGTTTGGCTGGGGGGGAGAAGTAGCACCTTCCAAACCCCCAAAGCATGTTTGCTGCCACACGATTTAGCCAGGACATGAGCGTGGAGGATTGGGGAGCTGAAAATGCCCGGTTTCAGCTTTCCAATCCTCCACGTTACTTCGCCGCTAAATCGTGTGGCAGCAAACATGCTTTGGGGCTTTGGCTGGGGGGGAGAAGTAGCACCTTCCAAACCCCCAAAGCATGTTTGCTGCCACAGTATTTAGCCAGGACAGGAGCGAAGGAACGTGGAGGATTGGGGAGCTGAAACCGGGCGTTTTCAGCTTTCCAATCCTCCACGTTACTTCACCGCTAAATCGTGTGGCAGCAAACATGCTTTGGGGGTTTGGCTGGGGGGAAGTAGCACCTTCCTAACTCCCTCCCCCCCCAGCCAAACCCCCAAAGCATGTTTGCTGCCACATGATTTAGCCAGGACAGGAGCGTTCGGAGCCGGAGAGGGGGAAAGAGAAGAATGGAGAGAGAGACGCTGCCGCCTCAACAGCAGCCACGGGAGGGGAGTCGCGCGCGTGGGAGTCGCGCTCGTGTGTCGGTGTGATTGCGACTCCCCTCCCGTGGCTGCTGTTGAGGCGGCAGCGGCTCTCTCTCCATTCTTCTCTTTCCCCCTCTCCGGCTCCGAATGCGGCGGGCGGCGGGAAGAGGAAACGAGGCTTGCTGGCCCGGGAAGCAAGCGATCCGGGACTGCCTCGTTTCCTCTTCCCGCCGCCCGCTGCATTCGGAGCCCGAGAGGGGGAAAGAGAAGAATGGAGAGAGAGCCGCTGCCGCCTCAACAGCAGCCACGGGAGGGGAGTCGCGCGCGTGGGAGTCGCGCTCGTGTGTCGGTGTGATTGCGACTCGCCTCCTGTGGCTGCTGTTGAGGCGGCAGCGGCTCTCTCTCCATTCTTCTCTTTCCCCCTCTCGGGCTCCGAATGCGGCGGGCGGCGGGAAGAGGAAACGAGGCTTGCTGGCCGGGGAAGCAAGCGATCTGGGACTGCCTCGTTTCCTCTTCCCGCCGCCCGCCGCATTCGGAGCCCGAGAGGGGGAAAGAGAAGAATGGAGAGAGAGCCGCTGCCGCCTCAACAGCAGCCACGGGAGGGGAGTCGCAATCACACCGACACACGCGCGCGTGCGCACCTCTAGCTACTCATAGAATGTGAGTGCGGGGAGGGGGGTTCCTCTCTTCTTATGCCTCCCCGCCACCCCCACCCCTCCGCTTTCTCCTTGCATCGGCTTTCACCCCCCCTCCTCCTCCTCGCACCCTCTGCCTTCCACCGAGCAGCCACGGGAGGGGAGTCGCTGGAGCTGCCCCCGGACTTTCCACCAAGCCCAATGCCACCAGCCCACATGCCCGCCTCTCCCCGCGGCGGTGGCGGTAGTGCTGCTCAGCGCTCCAGCGTTGTCCGGGCTTCTCCCGCTACGCGCAGCCCAACAGCTCGCTCCGGCTGGCGGCGGCGGAGGAAGGCGAATGCGGCTTGGAAGCTGGGAGGGGGGCGGAACGTCTTTGGCCACTTAGCTCTTCCTCCGAAAGGAAAGCGTGGAGGCTGCCTCTCTCCTCCCATATTCCGCCCCCCTCCCAGCTTCCAAGCCGCATTTGCCTTCCTCCGCCGCCGCCAGCATCCAGCTCTTCCTCCGCTTCTTGCTTCTCTCCAAAATGACAGCTGGGCGGAGCCTGGCGGCGGCGGAAGCAACACTCGTACCCTGAATGTGGGCTCGTAAGTAGAACAAAAATATCTCTCCCCTCCTAGCTCGCATCTCGAAATGCTCGTATATAGAGCAGCTCGTATGTCGAGGTTCTACTGTATTTTATTATTAGATTTGTCCCATTGTTATACTGTTTTTTATTGCTGTTGTGAGCCACCCTGAGTCTTCGGAGAGAGGCGGCATACAAATCTAATCAATACTAAATACTAAATACTATTTGCTGATGCAGACGTCACTCCAGTAATAGTAACAAATTTGGAGAAATAGTGTAGGAAGTTAGCACCCACTCAGTGATAGCCTGCTACCAGAACGGTAAGGTAAGGTGCTAAATTCCAGATTTTCGTGCCCCCAATGTACAATATATGTAAATATGTAAATAAAAATTATTTTTTTTAAAAAAAAGAAAAATATAGTTTCGATTATTTACTTAATTTATATTTTTGTTATACTTTCAACCGCTTATAGTCAATCAAAGGTATAGTTTGATTGTACAGTTCATATATATCAAATCATTCATAATTTATCTCAAAGTTCAATTCTTTTATAAATTCGTCACTTTTGTTTTAAATCTACTTCATATATATATATATATATATATATATATATATATATATATATAATATTTTTTATTTTTTCCTTGTTTCTAACCACTCATGCATGCACCCACGACAACCATGGAGGATGTGGTAGTAGTGCCGAAGACCACAGGCCTTCGCTGCATCCACCCCTCTCATAGAAAAAAGATCCTAGGAAATATTTTAAAGGCAGAATATTACATAGAATATCCCCAGAAACATGCTTTTTGGTAGAAAACAGACTCATTCTTAGTAGCCCCCACCTTTGTCAATGTGCCATCAAGGATACTGAAAAATCCTTATTGCCATCCTGCCACTCTGGGGCTAGCCAGAAGTGGTATTTGCCAGTTCTCCGAATTACCATATTTTTCGGTGCATAATACACACCTTTTTCCTCCCTAAAAGATGCTGATAATTAGGGTGCGTCTTATACACTGAATATAACTTTTTCCCCCCAGCCCTAAATAGCTGCTAATGATCTTCCAAGCTCTTACTTTGGATGCTCTTTCATTGTATCTCTCTGCTAAGAATGTTTTCCAAGCCATAAGTCTTTGCAGGTTTTTTTTTTTCTTCATTGCTCTATTGCTGAGACTGTTTCTTTCCAGGTGCTAATGACGTTCCCAGCTCTTGCTGGCTTGCAAACTCTTTCATTGTTACTCTCTCAGAATAAAAAAAGAATTAAGTCCTTAACTGTTGTGGTTAGCTCTGGCCCTGCTCCTGCCCCAAGGACTGTGGATGTGGGGGAGACATCCACATGCTGCAGGCCTGTTTTGCCCCCGGTGGAATCTTATGATGAAGGCTCCTCTGACCAAGAAGACATGAGTGACAGGGAGGAGGAGAATGTGGCAGACAGCTCAGAAGGAGATCAATTATCTAGCTCCTCCTTGGATTCAGAACAACAGTTAATGATACAGCCACGCAGGCGGAGAGCGATGCATAGGGAATAACAACTGAGAGATTATTATCAAAGAAAATGAGGTCACCTGTGGTTGGGTGGGGCCATGGTAATTAGTGAGGCTGCTATAAATAGCAGCCTGTGGGTTTGGCCATTGTGGAGGATTATCTGATCGTTGTGTTTGATGACTGCTTTACTGACTTTGACCTTTTGTGTGCTGATTTTTCCCCGCTTTGAAACTAAACCAGAGCAAAGTGTGTTTCACTTTGTGAAAGAAGAAGGACTGTGAATTGCCTCACAGCTGCAAGCTAAGTATCACAGAACTGATAAGGGACTTGTACAAATTACCAGTTTGTTTGGAGACGAGTGCTCTTTGCTATACCAAAAGAGGGCTTAGTTTAAGTGACTTTTCATTATAAAGAACATTGTTTTGAATTTTCAAACGTGTGTATGTCTGAAATTTGTACCTGTGAATTTTTCGGAGGATGCTACCAGAGAGCCCGACAGAACATTAACCAGGGGATAAAATAATGCGCTGAAGCTGACCAGACTAAGGATGCTAGCCAGATGAATATATGGTAAGCAGATTCTTTTCCCTATTTTCCTTCCCAAAAACTTAGTGCATCTTATATTCCGGTGTATCTTATACTCTGAAAAATATGGTACTCAAAATTTCTGTTACCAGTTCTCCGGAACCTGTCAGAATCTGTTGTATTTCACCCCGGTCAGTGTGCTATGATAAGATTTGAGCTGTTACCTATTTTTTTCCAAATGCTACCATTTAAAAGTGTGGAATTCTTTAACATATGGTATCATATCTTAGGAAAATATGTTTGTATCTGCCAACAGATATGTGGCTCGCTAGGCAAGTGGTTTCCCTGGAGGAGAAAAGGTGATGGGCAAATGGGCAGATGCAAGAGAGAAGAAGGGATCTTGGGTCTATTATATTTGGAAACAAGAAGGGGCCTTCTGCTGAAAATCTCTCCTCGCCCCATTCAATTAATGATGCAGGAGCTCTGATGTTTTCAGCATTGGTTGTCCTGTAGCATTACTAAAGGGTAATGGATTTTACTGATAAAATAATTAGGTAGTTTTAAAAATGCAGCACCTGGCGTTTCATAATTGCCCATCCTATGCGCAGAGGAACATGTTGAAAGGTGGCAGAATAAGCAATGATGCATAAATAAGTTGAAGGCAACCCACTAACCACATCTGATGGTCTTGCAGGAACTTATAACCTCATCTCCCACTGTTCCAGAAAATCAATTTATAAAGGCTTCACCAGTCATACATGAATATTGGTTGGGCTATCAAATATACTCAATGCTTAGATGAGAAGTGCTTTCAGTCCAGGAGCATTACCTAGTCAATGGAGTAAGGTTTGTGGGAAATGGATATTAAAGTCTTCTTCAGGGGAAGAGTAATGGGCCTTGTAGCCTAAGCAAAAAGCTCTAGATCTCTAATAGCAAAGCCAAATTTCCAGTCTTAGTCTTCATGCTGGCTACCTCTGCTGCAGCCAGAGTCATAGTTGTGCTGCAGTGATTCAGGAATGGGACTAAATTTCATCTCCCTTCCCCTATTGAATCTCTTTAAAAGTTAGAACTGGAATTCAGTTTATTGACCAAGCTAGAGAAGCAGGAAATGCTTCTTGGAATCAAATTAGGAGTTATAGCAGGAACCCAGGATGAAGACAGGGATGCCAACAGGGAAAGAAGTGGGGGATGCAAGACTGTGTATTGTGTTGATTCCAGACATTCTACCCCACTACTTGGAATTTAATCCTGAAGGACTCAATGTTGACACAGCCTTCCATCCTTCCAAGGTTGGTAAATTGAGGATTCAGGTTGTTGGAGGCACCAGAGGGACGGACGAGGAACAATGGCTGGAAGCTGACCAAGGAGAAATTCAACCTAGAAGTAAGGAAGAACTTCCTGATGGTCAGAGCGATCAACCAGTGGAACAACTTGCCTGCGGAGGTTGTGAACTCCCCAACTCTGGACACTTTCAAGAGGAGATTGGACTGCCATTTGGCTGGGGTGTTTTAGGATTCCTGCTCAGGCAGGGGATTGGACTTGATGACCTGCACGGTCCCTTTCAACTCTAACAATAAAAAAAAAATGCTGACACTGTAACCCCACCTGCCCTTACCCCAAAACATTGAGATGGGGAGAGCATGTGGCATTCCCAGAACAAAAAGTTTTTCCAGAATTTTTCCTTACAGTGGTTACTCCACTTGCTTTCTGCAAAATCAAGGTGCAATTCAATCATGGAGGATCCATTTTTGCTCCAATTCTTCAATCATGGGACAAGAACTTCCTTTTTGATTTTAGGTACTACACAATCCAGAATAGGAATCAACACACAAAGACCTGAAAGATAAGCAAAGGTTCTTTGAGGTCATAACTAGCTCTTCTAGTCCTCCACTGAAAGTCATTTTTCCTTCTTTTTTTCTAAGAATAGGGAAGCAGGATTAGAGATGTGGTTTTGAATCATTTAAATCACACCTCAGTTTGAGTCCAAGAAATGATGTTGAAGTTCAGACTTGCCAATTATCTTGAAGAGATTGTATTCCCTGCCACCTTTTTATCCTATCTATATTTTGTAAAATTAGAAAGAGATTGTGGAGTGGTGCTAATCACATATTCCATTCTTATTGCTAGTACCAGAGTAGGTTTCTACACTTTGTACATTTCTACATTTTCGCTTTTGTGTATTTTAGCAGTGGCTGCCTACATCCTCTTAATACTAACTTCAGATTAGACTGGTCCAAGAGAGAAAGGGAAGGGAAGGAAGGGAGGGAGGGAGGGAGGGAGGGAGGGAGGAAGGAAGGGAAGGAAGGGAAGGGAGGGAGGGAAGGAAGGAAGGAAGGAAGGGAAGGGAAGGGAGGGAGAGAGGGAGGGAAGGAAGGGAAGGGAAGGGAGGGAGGGAAGGAAGGGAGGGAAGGAAGGAAAGAAGGAAGGGAAGGAAGGAAGGAAGGAAGGAGGAATAAGGAGGGAGATCTATTAGATAATTTTGGGAGAAAAGAGTTACAGTTGCATTATGTGAGAATGATCCATTATACTTTTCTGTATTATAAATCCTAGTGATAAGTGCAGGGAAAAAAGAAAATCAGGTACATTTTAAAATCTGACCCTCTCTATGACCAAAATCTCTGTCATTTTATTTTTGAGAGGTTGAATCATAACATCTGATTGTTTCTCAATGTAATGTTTTGTGACACTTTTAATGAAACTTCCCACAGTTTCTTAGCCTTCTTAGTGATCTTGCGGATGTTTGTCATTTAGTTTCCTTAATCAGAAAGTGCAGCTCTCAGCATTAGGCAATGTAATATAGTTCCACAATCCTTCAAACCCCCTTACCCCGGGTCAATGTATGGCCAGACTATTCAGGAATGCACACTCTGCTTTACTGCATGCTGAGTTTATGTTCAAATCTTAAGGGCACTTTTTAGCTATAAACATGTCTTTGTCAAGCTGTGATATTTTTAGACCTTTTTCTCTTTAGACTTAATAGTCTTCCAAGATTTCTCATTTGCCCTGGCCTCAGCCATTTGGGGCAAGACATTAATAGCCATTTAAAGCAGCCTGCAATGAATTGTTTTATTTTTCTCAAAGAACGGAGAGCAATTGTATCAGCTAGCACCAAGTGAATAGCAAGACAAAACAAACAGCCTCTTTTTATTCATCTGCCAGGTCCAATTTTGAAAGACGATTTTATGAGAAAGAGAATGCTTAAAGGAAGTTTGATGCTATTTCCATTATGTAATGCATTTGTTTCCTTAGATGTTTACAGGGCAATCCAAAGATTTATGCCAGAGGCCTCCAATACCAATATCTTTGAAATTCTCTGTACCCTGAAGAAAGAAGACTGCTAAGATAGGTATAAGGACGGAGAGATACCCATATCTTGAATTCCTCTTCCTGCTGATGTCTGTCCCACACCTGTCCCAAACATTGTTTTGAATTTTCAAACGTGGGTGTGTCTGAAATTTGTACCCTTGAATTTTCGGGAGGCTCCTATCAGAGAGCCCGGCAGAACACTTACTATGCCCAATCCTTGCTTAGACTCTCTCTCTAACATTTTTTTTAAAAATTAGATTTACCTGATAGATAAAAGAGACCAGCTCATTGCCCAGCAGACAAATGAAAATATGATCAATGGTACCTCTACCTAAGAACGCCTCTACTTACAAACTTTTCTAGACAAGAACCGGGTTTTCAGGATTTTTCCCCCCCCCCGTCTTCTAAATAACTACTTTCTGCTTAAGAACCTGAGCTTCCAAAACTGTAACCGGAAAAGGCAGGGAGAAGCCTCCATGGGGCCTCTCTAGGAACCTCCTGGGAGGAAACAGGGGTGAAAAAGTCAGGGAGAAGCCTCTGTGGGAGGAAACAGGGCCTCCACCCTCCCTGGGGTTTCCCCAATCACACACATTATAAAAAAATTATACCAGTAAGAAATGCAATTCACAACCTTCATGCTATTATGATGTGATGCAAGTATAAGAAGAAGAGAACATCCCTAGAGAAAATGAGAGATATGGCCAGGAGATGCCAGCAGAAAGAAATCATGGTCTCCTTACTAATCTTCATAGTTAAAGCATATAAGAAAATTAAATTAATCTTAATCTGTGGACAGTTTAATATGAGAACTTGACTGCAAAAAATACGACTTCAGCAACAGAGTAATCAACGCCTGGAATGCACTACCTGATTCTGTGTTTTCTACTCCTAACCCCAAAACCTTTAACCTTAGACTATCTACAATTGATCTCTCCTCCTTTCTAAGAGGTCTGTAAGGGGTGTGCATAAGTGCACCATTGTGCCTACCGTCCCTGCCCTATTGTCTACTTTTTATCATTACTTATCTAATGTTTTATATGTACAAATTATCACCCTATAATTGTTTGACAAATAAATGAATAAAAGTCTTTAAGAGGTGCAGATTTTAAACCAGTGGTGGGTTGCTACCGGTTGGCACTGGTTTGGTTGAACCTGTAGCAGAAGTGGTGGGAGGCTGGATGTCATAAAAAATGCTCTGTGCATGCGCAGAAGCATTGCGCCCACACAAAGCACCAATGCCTGCCCACCCACTCCTGTTCCTGAACTGATAACAAAGGTAAATGAAACCCACTAGTCTTCCAAACTATATTTTCTATTATGGTATTTCTTACTAACACTTAGTATAGTGAGCAACAGTAAAAGTGAAACATGTTTATTATCTTAAACATGTGCTTAGGACAACTCTAAAATATCTAAAAGTGGAATTATCTGTGAGAGTGGATACTTAAAAGTATTTCACGTAATGGATTAAATTGTTTAAAAATATTCACATATTTCTTCTGTTAACGGGATTTATTTATTTATTATCTTTGTCAGCATCACAAATTTTAGCTCTGGATAGAAACATGTATTGTATCTCATGATAGATGGATTCTTGTCAAATAAATTTGCAGTGAGCTTCGCATTTGTGTGAGCATCAGGAGGATTTTTTACCCACCCACCTAATAATTTTCTTACGAGTTATAATTGTGGCTTTAGTGAATGTGCGTGCATCTGTTATATGTCCCTGTTTGTATCTTATTATTGTAGCTCAATGTACTTATCTGTGCATTAGTTTTTCCATATGTGGGCAGTTATTTGGTTTTCTTTTCAAATTGATGTATCCTGATGGATAAAACTTTGTATACTGTATCTGTATTTTAACCCATGAGTTATCTTTTCAAAATATTGCTAAGTGTTCGGAAACTTCCGATCGTGCAGAATGCAGCTGCGAGAGCTATCATGGGCTTTCCTAAATACGCCCGTGTCACACCAACACTCCGCAGTCTGCATTGGTTGCCGATCAGTTTCCGGTCACAATTCAAAGTGTTGGTTATGACCTATTAAGCCCTTCATGGCACCGGACCAGAATATCTTCGGGACCGCCTTCTGCCGCACAAATCCCAGCGACCAGTTAGGTCCCACAGAGTTGGCCTTCTCCGGGTCCCGTCAACTAAATAATGTCGTTTGGCGGGACCCAGGGAAGAGCCTTCTCTGTGGTGGCCCTGGCTCTTTGGAACCAACTCCCCCCAGATATCAGAGTTGCCCCCACCCTCCTAGCCTTTCGTAAGCTCCTTAAAACCCACCTTTGTCGTCAGGCATGGGGGAATTGATACTTTCCCTCCCCCTAGGCTCATAAAATTTATGCATGGTATGCTAGTATGTATGATTGGTTTTTAAATTGGGGTTTTAAATTAACTTAAATATTAGATTTGTTTACATTGTATTATTATTGCTGTGAGCCGCCACGAGTCTATGGAGAGGGGCGGCATATAAATCTGATTAATAAGTAAGTAAGTAAGTAAGTAAGTAAGTAAGTAAGTAAGTAAGTAAGTAAATAATCATATAACAGAATAAAGAGCTGGAAGACACCCTGGAGGTCCTCTAGTCCAACCTCAAGAAGGAAACCCTATAACATTTCAGACAAATGGTTGTCCAATCTCTTCTTAAAAACTCCAGTGTTGGAGTACACACAACTTCTGGAGGCAAGTTGTTCCACTGATTCATTATTCGAACTGTCAGGAAATTTATCAGTCTTCGGAGAGGGGTGGCATACAAATCTAATAAATTGAATTGAATTGAATTATCTGTAGTTTTAGGTGAGTTCACTCCTCGGTTTATTTCCATTTATTGCTTCTTGTCCTAACTTCAGGTGCTTTGGAGAATAGATTGACCCACTCTTTTTTGTGGTAGCCCCTTAGATATTGGAACAGTGCTATATTTATTTATTTATTTATTTATTTATTTATTTATTTATTTATTCGTTCGTTCGTTCGTTCGTTCGTTCGTTCGTTCGTTCGTTCGTTCATTCATTCATTCATTTATTTATTTATTTATTTATTTATTTATTTATTTATTTATTTATTTATTTATTTATTTATTTATTTATTTATTTATTTATAAGATTTGTATGCCGCTCCTTTCCATGGACTTGGAATCATATCATACCCAGAGATAGAAGCCAATGATGAATTTTGCAAGCAGAGAATGACAGACAAATGATGCCTCTCTGGTTGGCTGGAAAAAGGTAAAGGACATTGTGAGTTCCTGACTTTGAGAAATGGACAATAGCTTGCATTGCACTATGACAAACTGTGTAGTCTATGTGTAATCCAACAAATTATTATTTTAATTCTCAGCTTCATATCAGCATCTGACCAACCGTTCCAATATGTACATAATGTAGAATAAATATTTTGTCACATGACACAACATGAATATTTTGATTGTTTTGCTACTTTATTTTAAATGTCTTATATTTGAGTAGACTTTCAACCAAAATGTATTTTCAATCCTGATGAGTAAATTGTATAAAATTAAATGTCCACATATGTTTAAGTAAGGATAAGCAATTTGCAAAAATCTAACAAGGCCAATTATATTTTGAATTCAATCATTTGGAAAGGTTTTCATTTCACATTGTTATTTTTGGTCTTTTTATTAGTTTATGTAACTCTGCCATTATATCATGCAAATATATTCTGCAGAAGCATAATACTTTCTGGCTGGCTTATTTATTTTTTTAATCTTTCCATTCCATTTGCAAATACTCCATTTCTGGTCTGAATGCTCTCCAAAATAGCTTTCACTCTGCAACTGGTTATTTGGGTGACAGTTTATATCAACTTTGCAGTATTCATGATTGAACTATAATTTTCTGAGATCTTATGCCCTCTGTAATTACATCACCTCTGGCTTCAAGGTGGATAAAAATGTCCATCAAAAACTGAATTGAGCTGAAGAATTCAGTCTCCAAGTCAAGATAACTGAGGGAATATGAGAACAATACAGGAAGCAAAAATAAATAAATAAACCCACCTCTGGAAAATAAATAAAAATATTTTTAGTTTATGTCTGCCATCCATCTGAGTGCTCTGCTCCTAAGCACATTTATTTGGAAGTAAATCTCAGCAAAGTCAATAATATTTAATTTAAAGCTTAATATGATTAAGAGTGGAGATACAATGTGATCCAGGGATTAAGCTGCGGAATTGAAGTGTGGGAGATTTTCCATTGTATTGGTCCAAAGCAGAGAAAATATCCCCTCCACTAAATAACGTACAGAGAGGAACAAAAAATAAATATAGATTTATTTTCCCTTTCAAGATTAACTAGGATGTTATATGTTTTAGATTATTGATCCACTGACAAACAGGTAATCTGAATGATCTGAATCAACTTGAAAAAGGTTAATTTTCAAAGGTTGAAATATTGTGTTTGGAAGATGGAAAAACTTTAGAAGAGAAAAAATTGAGGCTTTCAGTGTTTAGCTATATTTTCCCTCTTATCCCCCCCCCCCATGCCCATTGTTTTCCCATTAGTGGAACTATTGAGTTGCCAGTGCCCTCATCACCTCGAGGTTCGATTACTGCAATGCTCTCTACATGAGGCTACCCTTGAAAAGTGTTCGGAAACTTCAGATCGTGCAGAATGCAGCCGCAAGAGCCATTGTGGGGCTCCCTAGATTTGACCATATTTCTGCAACACCCCGTGGCCTGCATTGGCTGCCGATCAGTTTCCGGTCACAATTCAAAGTGTTGGTAATGACCTTTAAAGCCCTACATGGCATTGGACCAGAATACCTCTGGAACCGCCTTCTACCGCACGAATCCCAGCGGCTGATAAGGTCCCACAGAGTTGGCCTTCTCCAGGTCCCGTCGACCAAACAATGTCATTTGGCGGGACCCAGGGGAAGAGCCTTCTCTGTGGTGGCCCCAGCCCTCTGGAATCAACTCCCCCCGGAGATTAGAATGGGCCCCAACCTCCTTGTCTTTCGCAAATTACTCAAGACCCTCCTATATTGCCAGGCATGGGGGAACCTCCCCCAGGCTTTTATATTTTATGTTTGGTATGTATGTGTTGTATGGTTTTAATTGCTGGGGTTTTATATATGTTTTTATTTTTAATATGAGATTTGTTTCACTGTTATATTGTTTCTATTGTTGTTGTGAGCCGCTCCGAGTCTTCGGAGAGGGGCGGCATACAAATCTAATAAATAATAATAATAAAAAATAATGATTAAAAGGAATTCCTCTATGGATTTTCATGGAAATGAATTTGAATATTTTGCTGCAACAGATCTATGATGGAGTGAGTATTACCTTAGATTAATAATGAAGAAATGGCTCAGTTTATGTGCTATGAAGCACTTACGCTATGACAGAGATCTCTATTAGGGTACAAACAATTGGCATGTTCAAATAAAAAAGAGTGTTTTTAAGAATGTCATACGGATGTGAAAATTGGGTAGTGGAGAAATAAGAAGACAATTAGGGACTGTCTCCTCCCTCATGCATCCCAGCGGCCAGTCAGGTCCCACAGAGTCAGCCTTCTCCAGGTCCTGTAAGCCAAGCAATATCGTCTGGTGGGGTCTAGGGGAAGGGCCTTCTGTGTGGTGGCTCTGGTCATTTGGAACCAACTCCCCCCAGAGATTCACACTTTGTTCTTTGAAAGGTTTTGAAAATGCACATTTGCCAGCAGGCTTGGGGCCGTTGAGCGTTGACATTCTGCAGTATAACTGTGATTTGGATGAACATGGTTGAATGGTTTTAAATTTGGGTTTTTAAGATTAGTTTTTTATGGCTGGATTTCATAATTCTATATTTGTATTGTTTTTATATGTTGTAAGCCGCCCTGGGTCCATTCTGAGATGGGCGGCCTAGAAATCCGAATGAATGAATGAATGAATGAATGAATGAATGAATGAATGAATACTTTTAAATTATGATCTTGGAGAAGGATAGTGCAGGCACCATAGATTGTCCAGGAAACAAATCAATCTACAGTACATTGGAGTGGGAATATACAGAGAAAAAGGAAGATGATGAGCCGAGGTGGGGCAGTGCGTAGAGTGCAGTACTGCAAGCCACTAAAGCTGATTGCTAGATCTGCAGGTCAGTAGTTCAAATGCCATCACTGGCTCAAGGTTGACTCAGTCTTCCATCCTTCTGAGGTAGGTAAAATGAGGACACGGATGGTGGGGGACAATATACTGGGTCTGTTAAAGTGCTATTGCTAACATGTTGTAAGCCGCCCTGAGTCTAAGGAAAAGGGTGGCATAAAAGAAAATCAATCAATCAATCAAACAAACAAACAAACAAACAAACAAACAAACAAATAGGACGTAACATATAAGCACATCTTGTAGTATTGTCACGAGTCTATAATATTATCATGAGTGGTACATATCCTTTCTATAACCAGTTTTCTTTGTTACCTTCTGGGAGGAGGCTTTGCATTATCTGAAGCAGAACAATTAGATTCTGTAATAGCTTTGTACCATATAATATCAACATTATCGACTCTCAACATTTTTCTGCTGTGTATTCAAAATGGACTGAGATTAATTAATATACATGTCTCTGTGTGTATGTATACGTATAACATGTGTATATGTGTGTGCAAGTATGTGTATGGAAAAAAGTGACAATGGAAGTTATCATAATCTTCTCTTTATCTTGTCTTGCCTTGTTTTATCTTATCATCTCATCTCTATCTTTCTCTTCTCTTCTCATCCCATCTCATTTTATCTAAACAACAACAGCATGCTTGACAAGTTTAAAAGAAAGGGAAAAAGAACAAGTCTGAAAATATAGTGGATTGATAAGATAACAACCCTATTACTGTAGAAAAAGTTAGTTCCTTTTTAGGTTTGGATATTTAGCATTCCTACTTAAAAGAAAAGCCCACTGAGATCTGAAGCTCAGAATCTGAAGTCCTATTTCCTGCTCAGCTTTAATGTACATGTGACAAGCTGCTAATTTTATACTAAGGTGGTTCAACCAAGAACCCATCGTACCGAACAGATCCCATATATTATTTTATTTGATATGATTATAAAACCAATCGATTAATAAAGTACCCTCTGATTTTATTTTAATAGTTCTGCTTGAAGCAAAGCCTCAAGATCTGCAGCAGCATTTTATTAATTAATTAATTAATTAATTAATTAATTAGTTTGTTTGTTTTGTCAAATACGTATTGGTGGTATACAAAGATATAATATTTCTATACATGATACTAGTAAAAGAAAAACATTGGGACAGGAGATGGAAGGCACTCTGGTGCACTTATTATTATTATTATTATTATTATTATTATTATTATTATTATTATTAATTGGTTTTGTATGCCGCCCCTCTCCGCAGACTCGGGGCGGCTAACAACAATGATAAAAAACCAGCATGTAACAATCCAATTAATAAAACAACTAAAAACCCTGATAGCAAAACCAAACATACACACAAACATACCATGCATAACTTGTAATGGCCTAGGGGGAAAGAATATCTTAACTCCCCCATGCTTGGCGATAAAGGTGGGTCTTGAGTAATTTGCAAAAGACAAGGAGGGTGGGGGCTGTTCTAATCTCTGGGGGGAGTTGATTCCAGAAGGCCGGGGCCACCATAGAGAAGGCTCTTCCCCTGGGGCCCGCCAAATGACATTGTTTGGTTGACGGGACCCGGAGAAGGCCAACTCTGTGGGGCCTTATCGGCCACTGGGATTCGTGCGGTAGAAGGCGGTTCCGGATGCATGCTTATGCATGCCCTTTATGCATCAAGTTGGATACATCTAGCTGAATGAACATGGCTGATCTCAAACACAAACTATAGCCAAACCTGATCCAGGTTTAGATGGGGGAATTACCTGGAAATCCTGGGGCTGTTGACAAAACTGGATAATTGAAAACTTGTCCTAGAAGTGGGCAATTGCAGACACTTCCCTAATGTTGTCAAGGCACCTGCATGAATGTGTTCACTAGAAGTGAAGCTGAAAAGGTAACCTGTTTGCAAGGTAACAAAAGCTGACTGTGAACCATTTTTTTCCCTTCGTCAATGACCAGTGCTTTTGAGAATTGAAGCTGTAGGAGCAAATACTGCATTTATTAGGTCCGTACTGATCTTCAAATGCATTCATTCTCTGGCAGGCGTGAACAAAGCCTTTCCTTCCAATGTCTCACAAAAGAGTGCAGCTTTTTTACTTCGAAGAGCAAAGTTATGTGACCTGCTTATTGAAGATACTGGTGAAGATATGAATCGATGTTGAAATAAATTGTCTCTATTCATAGCCCTAGTAAAGAGAACAGTCACTTGCATGGTATGAAATCTATTGTCAAAGCACATTAGACTAATACTTATGGGCCTGGTATTTATTTATTCAAAGTGTTGGTTATGACCTATTAAGCCCTTCATGGCACCGGACCAGAATATCTGTGGGACCGCCTCCTGCCGCACGAATCCCAGCGACCGGTTAGGTCCCACAGAGTTGGCCTTCTCCGGGTCCCGTCAACTAAACAATGTCATTTGGCGGGACCCAGGGGAAGAGCCTTCTCTGTGGCAGCCCCGACCCTCTGGAACCAGCTCCCCCCAGATATCAGAGTTGCCCCCACCCTCCTTGCCTTTCGCAAGCTCCTTAAAACCCACCTCTGTTGTCAGGCATGGGGGAATTGAAAAAATTTTCTCCCTTCCCCCTAGGCTTATAGAATTTATACATGGTATGCTTGTTTGTATGATTGGTCTCTTAAATTGGGGGTTTTTAGATTACTTTTTAATATTAGATTTGTTACATTGTTTTTTATTGTTGTTAGCCACCCCGAGTCTTAGGAGAGGGGCGGCATACAAATCTAAATAAACTAAACTAAACTAATTATTTGAAAGGAAAACTAGCTGTTCCTTCACCTTCACCACATCTTCCAAAAATACAGACTACAATCTTCCTTACCCCATAATCCAATGTAGCAGGCCGCCGAGCCACATTTTTAGGTTCTTCTAGAAGGCCAGAATGATTTCAGAATAACGACTAGAATTTCAGAATAACAACTGAAATAGTCCCAGATAATCTGGGACATCCTAGCTTCCTATCTCTGAGAATGGTTGAAATTATTCCCCTGGCTTTGGGAATTGGGGAGTCAAAGTATTTCTCAAAGCTCCAATTTATTTCTGGAGCCATTCTGGCACCACACAGGTAAATCTGAATCTGAGCTTCTCATTCAATTGAAAGTTCACATCCCTTGTCTCCCACCTACAACTTGTGAGGTTGTCCATATAGACTGTGCTAGCATGGCAGCCTTTCCTTCACTTAATGGTAGTCCGGGATACAAATAAGCAATCAAATCATATTAGGAACCAGTCAATATGAATTGTAAAGATACAAGTTACAAAGTTACAGTCATGCAGTCGTTTGTGAGATGAGATGGGTGATGGGAACGATGAGAAGATTAATAGTACTGAAGACTTAGTAAATAGTTTGACAGTGTTGAGGGAATTTGTTTAGCAGAGTGATGATATTCAGGAAAAAAAACTGTTCTTATTTATTTATTTAATTTATTTAATTTATTTAATTTGTTTAATTTGTTTAATTTGTTTAATTTGTTTAATTTATTTAATTTATTTATTTATTTGTTTATTTGTTTATTTGTTTATTTGTTTATTTGTTTATTTATTTATTTATTTATTTATTTATTTATTTATTTATTTATTTATTTATTTATTTATTTATTTATTTATTTATTTATTTATTTATTTATTTATTTATTTATTTATTTATTTATTTATTTATTTATTTATTTATTTATTTATTTATTTATTTATTTATTTATTTATTTATTTATTTATTTATTTATTTATTTATTTATTTATTTATTTATTTATTGGATTTGTATGCCACCCCTCTCCGTAGACTCGGGGCGGCTAACAACAGTAATAAAAAACAGCATGTAAATCCAATACTAAAACAACTAAAAAACCCTTATTGTAAAACCAAACATCCATACAAACAAACAAACATACCATGCATGAATTGTAAAGGCCTAGGGGGAAAGAATATCTCAGTTACCCCATGCCTGACGGCAGAGGTGGATTTTAAGGAGCTTACAAAAGGCAAGGAGGGTGGAGGCAATTCCAATCTCGGGGGGGAGTTGGTTCCAGAGGGCCGGGGCCTCCACAGAAAAGGCTCTTCCCCTGGGCCCCGCCAAACGACATTGTTTTGTTGACGGGACCCGGAGAAGGCCCACCCTAACCAGTCGCTGGGATTCGTGCGGCAGAAGGCAGTCTCATAGATACCCTGGTCTGGTGCCATGAAGGTGATGACCAACACTTTGAATTGTGACCGGAAACTGATCGGCAACCAATGCAGACTGCGGAGTGTTGGTGTTACATGGGCATTTTTGGGAAAGCCCATGATTGCTCTAGCAGCTACATTCTGCACGATCTGAAGTTTCCGAACACTTTTCAAAGGTAGCTCCATGTAGAGAGCATTACAGTAGTTGAGCCTCGAGGTGATGAGGGCATGAGTGACTGTGAGCAGTGACTCCCGGTCCAAATCTTGTGTCCAGTGTTGTATAGGGTTGTTTTGTGATTTGGAGTTGAAACAATTTATATTCAGGATGCAAGGGGTCAGTAAATATTTTCATGGCCGTATTTTTGACTTGTGCAGCATACAGGTCTACAATGGAAGGCAGGTTGGCAGCAATTATTTTTTCTGCAGTTCTGATTATCCTCTAAAGTCTGGGTCTATCTTGTTGGTTTGCAGACAGTTATAGATCAGACACTTATAGAGGTGCCGATGACAGATTCAATAATTCCTCTATAGAACCATATCAGCAGCTTCTTGGGCAGTTTGAGCTTCCTGAGTTAGCGCAGAAAGAACATTCTTTCTTGTGCTTTTTAATTATTTTTAATTATTTAAAAATAAATACAATTGTTGTTGTTGTTATTATTATTAAGAATCTACCATTAAAATTACTTTATGTATTCTCCCAAGGCTCTTGGGATAATACTTTCCAACTTTTTTCTTCATCTGTAGAAGTAGGAAAGACCCTCCACTAGGAGAAAAATACCTCTATCCCATTTCTTCTCTCAGACATAGGTCAAAATTTTTTCCTAGCATCTAAATCACTGTAAAGAGCTCAATAATGCTTGAATACCATTCAATTTTCTAGCACCAATGTGTTTGCACAGAATATTTGTGTCCTTTTAAACAGGAGGCTTAAAAAGCTTTTGTGTAAGGACAAGGACATTTCTCAGGATAATATGAAGATTCTGAACCAATGAAAAGATGCAGAAAGAGGATGGATGGTAGAAGAGGAATTTATATAATGTTCATCCTCTTATAAAGCAGCTTATGCTTTATAAGAGGAATATAAGCTGCTGTTTGTTAGAGAGGAATATAAGACTTGCTAGGTATTTACTATGTATATTTCAGCTGGAAAAAAATCCTTTTTGAAGAAAATATTGTGCTAATATTGACAAAAGAAGAAGGGGACCAGAGAGAATGAGGTGATTGGATGGAGTCACTGAAGCAGTAAGCATGATCTTAAATGGACTCCAGGGGATGTTAGAGAACATGAAGGCATGATTGGATTGAGAAGGGCAGCATAGAAGTCTAATTAATTAAAAAACCCAGATAGATAGTGTTCTGTCTGGGTCACTCCGGAAGCTATGACCAACCCCAAAAGATAAGCCAGACACACCGGTAAAATGCAAATACAGTTTATAAAGTTCAAGAGAAACAAAGCTAACAGAAAATGTCCTTACAAAGCAGGAAAAACACTGGAACTCCAAATATATACACGAAGGCAATTGTCCATGCAGCAATACAGGATTCTTGCTGCCAAGACGAAGCTGTAGATAACAGATATCTACCTCCCACGGGTCTTCCAAACTGCTGGGCCACAAGCCAGGAACAGAGACGCCGAGATACAATGCAGGTTAATGTAACTCCAAACTGATAACACTCCACATGGCTTCAAGAGCTTGCCTGCCTTATAAACCCTTCCCTGCTAATGAGGACCACACCCAAGCCCTGCTGTTCCTAATTTAATGCTGGTAATATTTCTTCAATTGCTCCTTTCTTTGATCTAAACATCTCTGTCGCATGTCAATGACCGCTTGTGCTTCGTCACCTAATGACTCCAAGCTACTGGCTGGGGAGAGCCCCTCCCCGGGACTCTCATGCTGTTCTCCCTCGTCCGACTGCCCAGCCCCCTCCTCTTCGCTGTCATCCTCCTCCGGGCATGGAGCCAGCAGAGACGCAGCTGGTCCCTGAGCAGCCTCACGCTGAACCACAACAGATAGATAGATAGATAGATAGATAGATAGATAGATAGATAGATAGATAGATAGATGATAGATAGATAGATAGATAGATAGATAGATAGATAGATAGATAGATAGATAGATAGATAGATAAATCTCCATGGGTCAAACATGACTTTGAAGCTAACAACAATAACAGCAACAACAACAACAAAATATTGCCCCAGTTAGATCTTCAACATTAAGAAACATTACTTAGCTAAGAAGCTATGGCTGAAAAGCAGGGGTCTCTTCCTGCAATATTGATTTTCATTCTCCAATCGGGGATGTACCAATAGGTTAAGTTATATATAAATTAACTTGGCAGCTGATATACACTTGAACAAAAGAAAATTGCATAGTGATGTTTGATACTCTTATAGTGTCATGGAAACACAGAAAGTTAGCAAACTAAAAAAAACCCCATTATGTCAGATTGGTACTATCCCTTTAACATCACCTGTCTCAGAATATTTTAACTACCTGATACAAGAATCGGAGAGTTTTTTTCATGCCAAAGATGTATATATCCAATGCTTCCTTCTGGATTATTTAGAATAGAATAGAATAGAATTTTTATTGGCCAAGTGTGATTGGACACACAAGGAATTTGTCTTGGTGCATATGCTCTCAACGTACATAAAATAAAATATACATTTGTCAAGAATCATGTGATACAACACTTAATGATTGTCATAGGGGTCAAATAAGCAATGAAGAAGCAATATTAATAAAAATCTTAGGATATACGCAACAAGTTACAGTCATACAGTCAACATGGGAGGAAATGGGTGATAGGAATAATGAGAAAAACTAGTAGAATAGAAGTGCAGATTTAGTAGAAAGTCTGACAGTTTTGAGGGAATTATTTGTTTAGTAGAGTGATGGCGTTCGGAAAAAAACTGTTCTTGTGTCTAGTTGTCTTGGTGTGCAGTACTCTGTAGCGACGTTTTGAGGGTAGGAGTTGAAACAATTTGTGTCCAGGATGCGAGGGGTCAGTAAATATTTTACCCGCCCTCTTTTTGGCTCGTGCAGTATACAGGTCCTCAATGGAAGGCAGATTGGCAGCAATTGTTTTTTCTGCAATTCTGATTATCCTCTGAAGTCTGTGTCGGTCCTGTTGGGTTGCAGCACCAAACCAGACAGTTATAGAGGTGCAGATGACAGACTCAATGATTCCTCTGTAGAACTGAATCAGCAGCTCCTTGGGCAGTTTGAGCTTCCTGAGCTGGCGCAGAAAGAACATTCTTTGTTGTGCTTTTTTGATGATGTTTTTGATGTTAGGTGACCATTTTAGGTCTTGAGATATGATAGAACCTAGAAATTTGAAGGCAATAGCAATAACACTTATATACCACTTCACAGTACTTTACAGCCCTCTCTAAGTGGTTTACAGAGTCAGTATATCACGCCCAACAATCTGAGAACTCATTTTATCGACCTCAGAAGGATGGAAAGCTGAGTCAATCTTGAGCCTGGTGAGATTTCAACTAGTGAACTACAGCCAGCAGTCAGCAGAAGTAGTTTGCAGTACTGCACTGTAAGCCCTGTGTCACCAAGGCTCAGTATATGAGTATCTATGTAAAAACATAAATTCATATTGCATTTGAATGGGCAAGCCAAAGTCATCACACCAGAATGACAATAGATTATACCTACAGAACTTTACTCTGTGCCACTGAGTCTCCCTACCCTGTTGGCTTTTCACAAAACTTTGAAAACATAGCTATGTATCCAGACTTAGGGCTCAGAATGTATTAGAGCCCCATTACTTCCCTTTATTATTATTTCACGAGACTCCAGCTTCACTCAGACTTGCATCCTTCCGAGGTTGGTAAAATGAGAACCCAGATTGTTAGGGGCAATATGCTGACTCTGTAAACTGCTTAGAGAAGGCTGTAAAGCACCATGAAGCAACATATAAGTTTAAGTGCCATTGCTAATTGGTTAATCACCATGGCTGCTGTTTGTATTTATTTATTTGTTTTGTGGATGTTTTTATTTTTTAATGCTTTTTTAAATTGTTTTATAATTTTAGAGTTGTAAGATGCCCAGTTACTTAGTTGAGTTGTATGGCTATATAAAATGACTGACTGACTGACTGACTGATTGACTGATTGACTGAATCAATCAGCCAGCCAGCCAGCCAGACAGCCAGCCAGACAGCCAGACATACAGCCAGACAGCCAGACAGCCAGCCAGACAGCCAGACAGCCAGACAGCCAGACAGCCAGACAGCCAGACAGCCAGACAGCCAGACAGCCAGACAGCCAGACAGCCAGACAGCCAGACAGCCAGACAGCCAGACAGCCAGGCAGCCAGGCAGCCAGGCAGCCAGGCAGCCAGGCAGACAGACAGACAGACAGACAGACAGACAGACAGACAGTCAGCCAGCCAGCCAGACAGCCAGACAGACAGACAGACAGCCAACCAGCCAACCAACCAACCAACCAACCAACCAACCAACCAACCAACCATCCAACCATCCAACCATCCAACCATCCAACCATCCAACCAACCAACCAACCAACCAACCAACCAACCAACCAACCAACCAACCAACCAACCAACCAATCAAAATCCCAGTCAAAAAGGTACAGTCCCTGCAAGAAAACCTAGGAAACTGTAATTTCCTGCCTCTTTTGCTTTTCACTTATCTAAATCATGTAAAGGAAAATTCACAAAGGGTTAACTGAGGTTTACATCTCTAGGGACAGAGCTGGGGGAAACTTGTCCATCCTTACAATTGCAGGCAGAGAAGGAGAAGAGCCGCAGACAGGGGAAAAGAATGTTTTCTGGTTTTGCACAGCTGCCAAAGTACTCAGCCTGTACTAGCAATGAAAAGAAAGAATCAAACCTGTTTTTTTTTCTTGTCTCTATTTGAATGATAAGACTCCCTAGGGAAGGTCAGTTTAGTTCCAAGGAGGGTGAGCTATTTGATCAATATCTTTCCCCAGGATAATATAGCTGGTGCTTCACAAATTGGGAATAAGCACGGCTGCCTGAAGAAGTTTCAGATAGATTCTACATAGAAACATAGAAACATAGAAGTCTGACGGCAGAAAAAGACCTCCTGGTCCATCTAGTCTGCCCTTATACTATTTTCTGTATTTTATCTTAGGATGGATGGATGTTTATCCCAGGCATGTTTAAATTCAGTTACTGTGGATTTATCTGCCACGTCTGCTGGAAGTTTGTTCCAAGGATCTATTACTCTTTCAGTAAAATAATATTTTCTCATGTTGCTTTTGATCTTTCCCCCAACTAACTTCAGATTGTGTCCCCTTGTTCTTGTGTTCACTTTCCTATTAAAAACACTTCCCTCCTGGACCTTATTTAACCCTTTAATATATTTAAATGTTTCGATCATGTCCCCCCTTTTCCTTCTGTCCTCCAGACTATACAGATTGAGTTCATTAAGTCTTTCCTGATACGTTTTATGCTTAAGACCTTCCACCATTCTTGTAGCCCGTCTTTGGACCCGTTCAATTTTGTCAATATCTTTTTGTAGGTGAGGTCTCCAGAACTGAGCACAGTATTCCAAATGTGGTCTCACCAGCATTCTATATAGCGGGATCATAATCTCCCTCTTCCTGCTTGTTATACCTCTAGCTATGCAGCCAAGCATCCTACTTGCTTTCCCTACTGCCTGACTGCACTGTTCACCCATTTTGAGACTGTCAGAAATCACTACCCCTAAATCCTTTTCTTCTGAAGTATTTGCTAACACAGAACTGCCAATACAATACTCAGATTGAAGATTCCTTTTCCCCAAGTGCATTATTTTACATTTGGAAGCATTAAACTGCAGTTTCCATTGCTTTGACCATTTATCTAGTAAAGCTAAATCATTTACCATATTACAGACTCCTCCAGGAATATCAACCCTATTGCACACTTTAGAGTCATCGGCAAATAGACAAACCTTCCCTACCAAACCTTCCCCTATGTCACTCACAAACATATTAAAAAGAATAGGACCCAGAACAGACCCTTGTGGCACACCGCTTGTAACCTGACTCTGCTCAGAATACTCGCCATTAACAATAACTCTCATTTCTTTGCATGTTCCAAAACATCTTTTCCCCTGATTCCGAACCACAGGGTAAACAGCTTCATTGTTCACAGATGAATGTACAAATGGATGCAGGAGAACGGCATTGTGCCCATGTTTCCTGGGGCTTTGATTTGCAATAATTCATCCATCCATCCAAAGTTCCATCAGATGCTCAACCATCAAGTGGTAAATCCATCCATATTTCTTCCTGATTTATTGATCTATTGGACACAAAGCTGGATGAATTCTAACATGCATGTATCTCTCATGATCAAACTTTATTCCTTTTTTATTACCAAATGTTATTTTCAGTGCTTTAATCATAGCAGTTGTTCTTATTTTAAGTGACATGAAGTGCACGGACCTACAAAAGTCAGAACTGTGTGAATCACGATATTCCCTGAGACAGACTCTAGAAACACACGGATAGATGATCAAACAATCAACCAGGAGTTTTTACTTGAGGAACAAATGGCCAGATGCAAATTATTGTACTTTGGGCATAGACCCAGCTCTCTGGAGAAGATTCTAATGCTACGAAAAGTGGAGAATCCACAGCAAAGTAGATGGATTCAGATGTGATTGATGCAAAATCAGGATAGGAACAAATCACCAGGGAGAAAATCTATATGTCGCTAAGAGTTGACAATGACATGATGGCATGTAATCCATGATCTGTAATGCTCTCTACATGGGGCTACCTTTGAAAAGTGTTCGGAAACTTCAGATCGTGCAGAATGCAGCTGCAAGAGCAATCATGGGCTTTCCCAAGTATGCCCATGTTTCACCAACACTCCGCAGTCTGCATTGGTTGCCGATCAACTTCCGGTCACAATTCAAAGTGTTGGTTATGACCTATAAAGCCCTTCATGGCATCGGACCAGAATATCTCTGGGACCACCTTCTGCCACACGAATCCCAGCGACCGGTTAGGTCCCACAGAATTGGCCTTCTCCAGGTCCCGTCGACTAAACAATGTCATTTGGTGGGACCCAGGGGAAGAGCCTTCTCTGTGGTGGCCCCAGCCCTCTGGAACCAACTCCCCCCAGAGATCAGAATTGCCCCCACCCTCCTTGCCTTTCATAAACTTCTCAAAACCCACCTCTGCCGTCAGGCATGGGGGAATTGAAATATCTTCCCCAGGCCTATATAATTTATGTATGGTGTGTTGTGTGCATGTTTTTTTAAATTATGGGTTTTTAACTTCGTATTATTAGATTTGTATTGTACATTGTTTCTATTACTGCTGTGAGCCACCCCAAGTCTACGGAGAGGGGCGGCATACAAATTTAATAAATGAATGAATGAACGAATGAACGAACGAACGAACAACAAACAAACAAACAAACAAACAAACAAACAATCAGGAGTCTCAAACTCAAGGCCCGTTGGCCAGATCAGGCCCACATATTTCTTAGATCTGGCCCATAGGTCCACCCTGAGAACAGCAAAGTATAAGCCCATGGGGCCTCTGCCAGCAAAGCTGGAGGTTGGGGGAGGCCATGCACAGCCCCTACAGGGCCCCCTTTTCAACCACAATGACTTCCTGCAATACTATCACAGAGAAAATTGAGCTCAAGGGGCATCATGGCCAAAAATGGAGTGTGGGGGCATGTATGCCCCCCCCCAGGCTCCATTTTGCTGACAGAGGGCTAGTAAAAGAACTAAAAACACAAAAAAAGGAGAAATGTTTTCCCTTTTGCACCTGAACATACAAGAAGGGACAGGTAAGGGTAGAAAGGAAAAAGAGGAATGACAAAAGAAAAATAAGGATAGAAAAGTAAGAAAAGATGGGAAGGAAGAAGAAAGGGAAAGGAAGAGGGAAAGAAAAAAGAAGAGAAGAGAAGAGAAGGAAGGAAGGAAGGAAGGAAGGAAGGAAGGAAGGAAGGAAGGAAGGAAGGAAGGAAGGAAGATTATAATGAGAGTGAGGGAGGGTCTGAGAGAAGTCCTGCCTTAGCACTTGGCCCCCATAGGTGCCCCTGACATGAGTGACATTGATCTGGCCATGCCTACCATTTTCAAGCCCACAATGGCCATGCCCACATCAGCCACACTCCCACCCCCGGATCCTAGAGATCAAACACAATCCTGATGTGGCCCTTAATGAAATTGAATTTGACACCCCTGTTCTAGAACATGTAATTCCAGTGGATATTCACATATTTCCTACTGCTATGGTTCAGAGTTTAACCAAACCTGTCACCCCCTAATAAGCTTCCTAACGTTAGCATTTACGTACATCAACAAAATCAGTTAAAATCGGTTCCCTCTTTTCCATTTAATGATTAAATAAATTAAACTCCAAACCAAATAAATTAAGCTAAAACTGAAAGGTAAGCTTAAAAGCAAAAACAGGTTATTGAAATATCGTGTGATGTTCTTCAGATCTTAGAAGAGCTAAGATGGAATCAATCCGAAAGCAGTAGAGTGTTGCTAATAGAAAAATTGTTTCACAAGTACCAGAAAAAAAGTATGTGGGGTTGTAAATGAGATCATTCAAAAAAGGAATTGAAGTGGGAGAAAAAACACAAACCGGTGAAGGGAAACAATGGTTATCATAAAAGTTATCATAAAAGTTATATATTTATTCAATTTATATGTAGCCATTAAGTTAGAAACTCCAGGGACCATAGAGAATGCCTTTCCTCACAATAACCACTAAGTAGGTACTCAAAGGCAGTGATTGGTTCAGAGTTACCTAGTGAAGATAAAATTGAACCTGGATCTCCACATGTCTAGCCCAACATCTTAACTAATGCACTAGACTGGATCTTTTGTTGTTTCCCCCTTAATATTTATAAACATAGATTTTTTTTAAAAAAAAATTAAAACAATGATCAACGAAGACAGAATGTTATATAAAAATATGCCATATCGAGTATGGAATTGCATAAATAACCTTGAAGTTAACCCAAACCTACAATGAAACCTATAGTACATTAAATGAATCAAAGTACGTCTTAAACAACAAAAAGCAATATTTGAAACCAAAGATATATGAGACACCTTGCATAGATGGCATGCAAGCATGGCACAGAAATTAAACAAACAAAAAAATAAACAAACAAGCAAGCAAGCAAACAGAGTTTATGTAGTATATAAAAACAATTGAAAAAGAAAAATCAATTGCTGCTAATCTGCCTTCCATTGAGGACCTGTATACTGCACGAGTCAAAAAGAGGGCGGGGAAAATATTTACTGACCCCTCGCATCCTGGACACAAACCGTTACAACTCCTACCCTCAAAACGTCACTACAGAGCACTGCACACCAAGGCAACTAAATGCAAGAACAGTTTTTTCCCGAATGCCATCACTCTACTAAACAAATAATTCCCTCAAAACTGTCAGACTTTTTTTTACTAAATCTGCACTCCTATTCTACTAATTTTTCTCATCATTCCTATCATCCTTTTCCTCCCACTAAGGACTGTATGACTGTAACTTGCTGCTTGTATCCTAAGATTTTTATTAATATTGATTGTTTCTTCATTGCTTATTTGACCCCTATGACAATTATTAAGTGTTATACCACATGATTCTTGACAAATGTATTTTCAGCAGAGGCGGAATAACAACACGGACACAGAGCTGGATTTAAACTGGATCATTCGCCTGCTCATTGTCTGGGGCAAAAAGGAAGTCCCGAGCCTGCGCAGCCCTTTATAAAAAGGGCTAGCAGGCCCCGAGCCAACATCGTCATCAGTCGGAGCCGATGACAGGCATGGCCGGGATTTTGCAAAATCTCGCGAGATCCCGTCCATTCAAGATGGCGGCTATGCCGAGGGCCACATTTCCCTGGCCCTGCTGCAAATCCGGGCCGGGGATGAGTCGCTGGCTGGGCACTTTTTCTTTTATGTACGCTGAGAGCATATGCACCAAGAAAAATTCCTTTTGTGTCCAATCACACTTGGCCAATAAAATTCTATTCTATTCTATTCTATTCTATTCTATTCTATTCTATTCTATTCTTTTCTAGTCTAGTCTAGTCTAGTCTAGTCTAGTCTAGTCTAGTCTAGTCTTGTCTACTCTAGTCTAGTCTAGTCTAGTCTAGTCCATTCTAGTCTAGTCTAGTCTAGTCTACTGTAATACATACAGGTAAGTTCAACAAACTTTGTGAGATATTTTTTGCAAGTCCAATTTAACATGATTAAAAACATGTTGGCTAAATATTTGAAAGCAGACTGAGAAGTGAAATTAAATAAAAATGAGTGAAGAGTGAAACATACGGTCATCAATTTTAAAATTACATCAACAGGATGTATCCTGTGGTTGACTATACTGCTAGTCGCACATTCAATTGCATTATTCATATTTCCTGCTTTACTTAAAATGTTAAACATATCCCTTGCCACCCAAAGTCTGTTCATTTTTGCTCTAGTCTTTCTACTTTCAACTGATTAAAATTTATAGCAGAAAATAAAGACCATCTTAGCATCCACAGATAGAAATGAAGGAGGAATATGTTGCCTTTTACTTCTGTATCAGGTCTGAAAACGAAGGCTTACAAAACTTCATTTGTTCTTTGTTCCAGGTATCTCGACATCTTATGTTCTGGACAAGACATCAAGTAGCATTAGTCACCCTCTTGTTATAAGATCTGCAAACACTATTTCCAAACACTATGTCTCAGATCAAATCAGATGACTCATCTGGGAAGCCACTTTCAAACCTGTTTCTGAGGTAAAATTATTTTATTATGAACAAAAGGCAATTCATTTCTTGAAATCATACCTCAGATGTACCTCAGCCAGTAACTGTCTAATGATAGGCAAGCAAACTTGAGAACTGGTCCCATATTTATGAGCCTTTTTGCAGAAGTCTACTTTCAGTATGAAAGTTCTTCTAAATCATTGGCTTGTTACATTTGTGTACCATGCTGATAGAGAAGTTTGAAGGCCATGAATTGTATTGCTTTCTTTTATGCTGTAGTGTTCAATTACTTCAAAAAACATTCATTGTGAATAAAATGAAGATTTTAGATTTGGATGGGAATGAGCAAGAAATAAATGTGAAAAAATATACTCCAAACAAAAGACTGGATCATTGGAGAATCTGATTACAATTTCAAGAGTTGAGCTCAATACAAATTGAGGTGTGGAACATTTTCAGCAGGATCCTATTGAAACTATAATGCTGTTAACATTTCAGAAAACTGTACACATTCTACCTAGCTGTTGGCATTGTATTTTATAATATTTCAGTGTGATCAAGATTTTCACTAATAGTTTAAGTAAAAGGAAGGTACCCAAGATATATGCTGCAAGGCTTCCTGGATATGTTACCCAAAATTAGATTAAAATGCTTCTTTATTTGTTTGTTTGGATAATGACAAATGAACCTATTAGCCAATCACAACAAGGACATTTAAATTGAATTAAAGTGTTTTACCTATGTTGGTTAAAAAGACATTCCTTTAATAATTGTTTCTGAGTAGTGAAGGGAAATGTTTGGGAAACATTACCTGCGATGTTTCTGAGGAAGCCCACTTTCTAAATTATATTTCCCTCTTAGACATCTGTGAGTTCTAAAGTAAAAATATCCAACTGTGACAATTGCTATAACTTGTTTTTCTTCCACCTATTCTAAGGATGGGTGCTCCAGCATGAGTCCAAAAGCTCAGAAGACTAAATCTCTTGTCCTGGTCAATGACCCAAATTGGATCTGCAACCTAATCCTGAGACATATATATTTGCCTTCATTAACATTTCCTTGCCATAAATCTAATTGTAGAAGTCTTTAGAACTTCAGAATTGCAGAAAAAAGCAATTGCTGCCAACCTGCCTTCCATTGAGGACCTGTATACTGCACAAGTCAAAAAGAGGCCCATGAAAATATTTACTGACCCTTCGCATCCTGGAAATAAACTGTTTCAACTCTTACCGTCAAGATGTCACTACAGAGCACTGCACACCAAGACAACTAGACACAAGAACAGTTTTCCCCCGAATGCCATCACTCTGCTAAACAAATAATTCCCTCGGCATTGTCTGCTATTTACTAAGGCTACACTATTATTAATCTTCTCATTATTCCTATCATCCATCTCTTCCCACTTATGACTGTATGACTGTAACTTGTTGCTTATAACTTTACGATTTATATCAATATTGATTGTTTCCTGATTGCTTATTTGTATCCTATGACAATCATTAAGTGTTGTATGACAAATGTGTCTTTTTCTTTTATGTATACTGAGAGCATATGCACCAAGATAAATTCCTTGTGTGTCCAATCACACTTGGCCAATAAACCTATTCTGTTCTGTTCTATTCTGTTCTGTTCTGTTCTGATCTGTTCTGTTCTGATCTGTTCTGTTCTGTTCTACTCTACTTTACTCTATTCTATTCTGAAAATATAGTTTTCTATTGCGAAGAGCTTTATTTTCCTATAGCTATATAGATAACCTATGTTGTTGTAACACAAACTTTGCTTCTTTACCAGGTGCACTGTGATTAAGTATCTAAGGAGTGGAGTTTGTGCTGTGATATTTTATATATGTTTAATCATTCTACAAAATCATGGCTTGCTGCTCCCAGAACCAAAAGTGGTTGGAGTCCAGTCTTGGAGTCTTTTGCTAGCAAAATTACTTATTCTTTACATTATGCTTTTGACTTATGCACTTATAAATACCCAGTCTAAAAGCAAGTACTGAATAGATGGTCAGGGGAAATTTTGTAGAGCAAGTTTGAGGAAATATTATTGAACTAAAATTCCCAGCAGTCCAATCAGCACAGCTAATATTGGAAAGATGGGTGGAACACAAATCTAATAAATAAATAAATAAAATAATATGCATTTGTTAGGTTTATGTCCTACCAGTCTTCCAGCAGATCAAGACAGGATGCATAATATATTTCCAACTTTTCCCATAAGCCTATGGAATAGGTTACCTAAGAAAGCTATTAATCCAAAATCACATAATGAGCTTACACAGTTGGAATTTTCCTTTACACCTCGATAGTTCTAGACTAATACCATTACTACATTATGCTATTTTTGTGTAATGAAAGGTGCTTTCATAATGAAGTTCAAAAAAAAATCCAGGAATGGTGTCTTATTACTATTTTGACCTTCCATTTGCATATTTTTAATCATCTGTGTAAGCTACCGTGAATTGTTTGATGATTGGGAAGCCCTGGAAACCAAATACAGGGTAACTAAAAATACCCAAACATCTAGATAACTAGATAGATAGAACAGATTGGACAGGAATAGTTAGCCATTTGACTGATATGCTGTAATTTGGATACTTGCGCTGAATAAGAATTTGGACTGAATGGCCCAGGGGTGGGTTCTAACTTACCTTGCTGCTCATTCGCACAGTGTGGGCGCAAGTGCTGAAAATTCACATTGTTGGGGTTTTTTTTTTAAAAGAAAGGCAAAACAAGATGGTAGTGCTGGAAACTCAGCTTCTGTGTTAGAAAGAAAAGAAGAAAAGAAGAAAAAATCAGTAAATGTTCCAAAAAAAATGGTGGAATCCATGGACTGGCACCAACAGAACCAGCTCCCTGACATCACCAGCAGTTTGCTACCAGTTCTATAGAATCGGTATGAACTGGGAGGAACCCAGCTCTAGAATGGCCTTTCCTGTGAAAGGGGAAATTAAAAAGGGAAAATAAACTTCATTTTATTTATCTATTTATCTATTTATCTATTTATCTATTTATCTGTCTGTCTGTCTGTCTGTCTGTCTGTCTGTCTGTCTGTCTGTCTGTCTGTCTGTCTGTCTGTTTGTTTGTTTGTTTGATTTGTATGCCGCCCCTCTCCGCAGACTCGGGGCGGCTAACAACAGTAGCAAAACATCATATAGCAATAATCCAATACTGAAAACAGTTAAAAACCCATTATTATAAAAACCAAACATACATACAGACATACCATGCATAAAATTGTAAAGGCCTAAGGGGAAAGTGTATCTCAATTCCCCCATGCCTGGTGGCAGAGGTGGGTTTTAAGCAGCTTACGAAAGGCAAGGAGGGTGGGGGCAATTCTAATCTCTGGGGGGAGTTGGTTCCAGAGGGCCGGGGCCACCACAGAGAAGGCTCTTCCCCTGGGCCCTGCCAAGCGACATTGTTTGGTTGACGGGACCCAGAGAAGACCTACTCTGTGGGACCTAACTGGTCGCTGGGATTCATGCAGCAGAAGGCGGTCCCTGAGGTAATCTGGTCCGGTGCCATGAAGGGCTTTATAGGTCATAATCAACACTTTGAATTGTGACTGGAAACTGATTGGCAACCAATGCAGACTGCGGAGTGTTGGTGTGACATTATGACAGCTTTCCACATTCTTCTTATCCTCTTTCTGGCTTTATGGAAGAAACACCACTGACTATGGTAAATGTAATTTTTAAGATTTCCTGACATAGTACAAGATTTTGTTGAAAGCATATGGCATCAATGAAAAAGCCATCATTCATGGTAAATTGTCTTTAAAATGCTGGCTCTCAAATTTCCCTGAAAAGGGAAACTGTATGTTTTTACTTCAAGTTCTGAAGGGCGAAAAAGGATCTCATCAATTTTTTATTTTCTTAAATAATTCATGAAATTTAGTGAATCAGCAGATAATTAGATCTTTACAGCCAGGCTATTTGAGTATTTCTCCCACACAGATAGTGATTTCTTAAATAGTTATTTTTTTATTAAAGATTACAGTTATGCAAATAAAAACTAACACAAATTATGAAAAAGAAAAGTAAAAGAAAAATAGAAATTGCAGAGGAAGGAAGGGGGGAGGGAGGGAGGGAGGGAAGAAGGAAGGAAGGAAGGAAGGAAGGAAGGAAGGAAGGAAGGAAGGAAGGAAGGAATATTTTATCTGTAAACAAATCTTTAAAACCATGCCATTCATTCTTGGTTAGCAAAAGCCCATTAAAGATTCCTAGAAATAGCCATGCTTATTTTACCTTTGATTAAATAAACCTATTTTATATTTTTCCCTCTTTACTTTAAAAATCTTGAGGTTCCACCCAGATAGTGATGATTCATAACTCATTTAAGTATAACATCTTTTTAAAGGGTGTATTTTAAAAAGTGTTTCTCAGCCTTGACAATTTTATTTTATTTTATTATTTATTTATTATTTAGATTTGTATGCCGCCCCTCCCCGCAGACTCGGGGTGGCTCACAGCAGGATACAACAATTCATGACAAATCTAAATATAATTTAAAATATTTTAAAAAACCCATTAACTAAACAAACATACACACAAACATACCATGCATAAATTGTACATGCCCGGGGGAGGTGATTCAGTTCCCCCATGCCTGACGACAAAGGTGGGTTTTAAGGAGTTTACGAAAGGCAGGGAGAGTAGGGGCAGTTCTAATCTCTGGGGGGAGTTGGTTCCAGAGAGTCGGGGCCACCACAGAGAAGGCTCTTCCCCTGGGGCCCGCCAACCGACATTGTTTAGTTGACGGGACCCGGAGAAGGCCCACTCTCGGTCGCTGGGATTCGTGCGGCAGAAGGCGGTCTTGGAGATATTCTGGTCCAGTGCCATGAAGGGCTTTAAAGGTCATAACCAACACTTTGAATTGTGACCAGAAATTGATCGGCAGCCAATGCAGACTGCGGAGTGTTGGTGAAACATGGGCATACCTAGGTAAGCCCATGACTGCTCTTGCAGCTGCATTCTGCATGATCTGAAGTTTCCGAACACTTTTCAAAGGTAGCCCCATGTAGAGAGCATTACAGCAGTCGAACCTCGAGGTGATGAGGGCATGAGTGACTGTGAGCAATGAGTCCCGGTCCAGATAGGGCCGCAACTGGTGCACCAGGCGAACCTGGGCAAACGCCCCCCTCGCCACAGCTGAAAGATGGTTCTCTAATGTGAGCTGTGGATCGAGGAGGATGCCCAAGTTGCGGACTCTCTCCGAGGGGGTCAATAACTCCACCCCCCAGGGTGATGGACGGACAGATGGGATTGTCCTTGGGAGGCAAAACCCACAGCCACTCCGTCTTATCCGAGTTGAGTTTGAGTCTGTTGACACCCATCCAGGCCCCAACAGCCGCCAGACACCGGCACATCACTTCCACTGCTTCGTTGACTGGACATGGGGTGTAGATGTAAAGCTGGGTATCATCAGCGTACTGATGATACCTCACCCCATGCCCTTGGATGATCTCACCCAGCAGTGAGATGTATGGACTACAATTCTCATAATTCCCCAACCAGCTGACTGAGGAATTCTGGGAACTGAATTTCATACATCTTAAAATTGCAAAGGATTAGAAGCACTGCTTTAAAAGGTTGTAACACACAAACAATCTTTTAAAGACCAAAGAGAACGATTTCTTACAGGCATAATAATATCACTCTAAATTTTTGACAGATATTTTAGGATTTTTTAAAAATTTTCTCATCCATTCCTCATCTATGGTAAATGATAAACATGTACACACACACACACACACCAGCCCTGATGTTTTAACACCTGAATCAGAGTATGATGCTATGATGTCTGTCAATAATAGTCTAATGTTGTAAGCTGCCGATTGGGCAGCATAGAAGTCAAATTAATAAATTAATAAATAATAAATAATGATAAAGGAGCCACAAAGATCCTTTCCAAGACTGACCTGAATACAGAGCTTGATAATACTGGATCTGATGCTCTATTGTTCTCATTCTTCAAAGCACATTTCTGTAATCAATACTGTATGATCTCCTGAACTGACTCTTGCTCGATTCACCAATGTCTCACCAGTATTCTTTTTCAGGTACCCTTTACTGAAACTTAATGAAAGAGTTAGAATTCTGCAGCATGTTCCTGCTGTATACAGACCTGGAGGATTGTATTGTGGAGGAATTCAGTATCACTGGAAAAGAGGCAGATGCAACATGGATTGACTTTATCCTTTGCTCTGAAATTGTTGGATAAATGATCATCAAAACCAAAGCACAGTTCGCTTATGCAAAAGTAGCAATGCAGACCTGATATAGCAGTATCATGTCATATATCTCCATATAATTATTTTCTTTAAGGCAGTTGGTCCTGAGGTTGAAATGGCCATTAAAATGTATCAATTTTGTCAGTGTCTAAGAAATTATGAGTTGAGATAACCATAACAACCAGTCAGCCAATGGGAACTTCTTTGATGACTAAGAAATAGGATCTGTTACGAGCCCTGTGAGATGGCTCAGAGCCTGGGCAGAGCTTAGCTTGACTGATATGTATGTATGAGAGCCGGGGTGGCGCAGCAGGTAGAGTGTTGTACTGCAGGCCACTGAGGCTGACTGTAGATCTGAAGGTCAGCGGTTCAAATCTCATCACCGGCTCAAGGGTGACTCAGCCTTCCATCCTTCCGAGGTGGGTAAAACGAGGACCCGGATTGTGGGGGCAATATGCTGGCTCTGTTAAAAAGTGCTATTGCTAACATGTTGTAAGTCGCCCTGAGTCTAAGGAGAAGGGTGGCATAAAAATTGAATGAATGAATGAATGAATGAATGAATGAATAAATAAATAAATAAATAAATAAAATGTATGTATGTATGTATGTATGTATGTATGTATGTATGTATGTATCTGTTTCTTGTACCTGCTACCAAGAGCTGCATGGATATTTTGAATACATGCATCATGTTTATATTATTGTATATAAAGAAGTTTCTTGTATAAATTAATTTACTTGTGTGCTGGTTGAGTTGCTACAAACTAACAAATTCAGTGTACAGTTGTATATACGTATGCATGTATTTATGTATGCAGCAGTAGGCTCATGAATACTTGCAGGGCCAGCGTGATTTTGGTTCTCCACCTGTGGAGGAAGCAAAATCGTGCATGGAGCTGCAGGTGCGCCTGTATTTCAGTGAGGTTTTTTTGCTTCCATGCATGCCGAAACATGGGCGCACCTGCAACTCCGTGCACAATTTTGCTACCTCCACAGGTGCAGAAGCAAAATTGCTCTGACTTCGCAAGCACTTATGAGCCACAGTGGTGAGCAGAATTGAGCATTCCAGCTACTAGCCCACCGCTGTATGTATTATTATTATTATTATTATTATTATTATTATTATTATTATTATTATTATTATGTCAATACAACACAGCAAACGAGATCACTATACTGGATTTTGTATTTCATCACCAGTCGGGCGCTTCCCAAGCACCTAGGACTGTGTGATGTAGCGGCGAATTATGTTTGCCGATCCCAGTAAAGCGGCTTTTTGCAATTGACAGATGGAGATTTTGTCAATTCCGATGATTTTCAAATGTCCGCTGAGATCCTTTGGCACTGCACCCAGCGTGCCAGGTACCACTGGGACCACTTTCACTGGCTTATGCCAGAGTCGTTGCATCTCGATTTTTAGATCTTCGTATTTCACTAATTTCTCTAGCTGCTTCTCCTCAATTCTGCTGTCCCCTGGGATTGCGATGTCGATGATCCATACTTTCTTTTTCTCCACAATCAGGATGTCTGGTGTGTTATGCTTCAGTATTCGGTCAGTCTGAAGTCGGAAGTCCAACAGTAATTTGGCTTGCTCATTTTCGACCACTTTTTCATGCTTATGTTCCCACCAGTTCTTTGCCACTGGTAAATGGTAGTTCCGGCACAAGTTCCAGTGGATCATCTGTGCCACAGCATCATGTCTATGCTTGTAGTCAATCTGTGCAATCTTTTTGCAGCAGCTGAGTATGTGATCGATTGTTTCATCTGTTTCTTTACAGAGTCTGCACTTTGGATTGTCTGTTTATTATTATTATTATTATTATTATTATTATTATTATTATTATTTATTAGATTCGTATGCCGCCCCTCTCCGCAGACTTGGGGCGGCTCACAACAACAATGCATAACAAATCTAATAATTAAAAGTCACTAAAAACCCCTTATTAATAAGCAAAATATACACACAAACATACCATGGCAGAGGTGGGTTTTAAGGAGTTTATGAAAGGCAAGGAGGGTGGGGGCAATTCTAAACTCCTGGGGGAGCTGGTATATAAGTATGTATGTATGTATGTATTTAATTTAGGCATGTCCCCAATCTGCTTGGATTTTAGGAGTTAGTATTCAGCATCTTAATCATCCATGCTGGTTTTTATCTTTTTGAAAAAGTCTTACAGTGTCCTAAATCTGGAATGATGAACTAGTTGTCCTTATAAAAGCCCTGTGACATATTTAGTCTGTCAGTGACAGACAGAGGTGGAAGTCCCCTTTCAGAAATAGATGGAGAACACAGAATTTTCCTACTAACTCCGAAATGATCACCATGTACATTCTGTTCCAGGAATTATTCTGACCTTTGAGAAAAGCATTTCTCTTGACTCTCTTAATGTCTAAGACTTTACTTCATTCCAAGCTGTCACTGCCACTGAATGAAGGACTTGAAATATAGATCTTATCAATACTGGTAATATCCTCAGAGTTAATGAACTCTGACTCATTCACAAGTTTCTTAAAGATCGGTGTTGTACAATCCATCCCTTAATTACTTGAAAACTCTAATCTTCTAATAATCTAAGCTTTGCATTTCTTTTCAAACTAATGTCATCCTCTTTCTTCCCCTCTCCGCTTCCCACCACACTTATTATAAATGATTTCCTCTATGCTGAGCAGGCATCTACCTTGACGGGGTAGATGTGTCAGCAAAAGCAAGGTGAAAAATCCTGATTCTGTACTGCATTATAAAGAAGCAGCCAAGCAGTTTTCATAAAATATGTATTCATTGATGCCCACTCTTACTATCTACCCCACATGCTCTATTCTTCTTCTATTGGTAATCAATTATGTTGGCTCTATTGGTTCTACGCATGCATTTGGACTCCACAGTTCTGGACTTAGGTTAATATGTTGGAATCAATCAGACTTGCCATTCTTGAGAAATGTTGACCTCTACTAATTCTCAAATCTTCTGATTTGTTTGGAAGCTGAGAGCCTGACTGCCAGATCAATTTAAGGAAGATTTCCTATATTTTTTCTCCATTCTATAACCCTGTGCTATAGTTATTTTAGAGGTTACTACAGCTTGGGTCCTTTGCATTTCATTTTACTAATAGTGCAAAGTTGACCATCAATCAACAGCTTTTAGTTCAGAATGATAAGCTTGTGTCTGAATATTTAAACAATAAAGCATTACAATGCCTATAATTCCTTTTTGGTTTAGCTTTTTAACCTAATGTAAGTAAATGTAGTCTAAACTGATCAATACTTATACAGTGATACCTTGTCTTACGAACATAATTGGTTCCGGGATGAGGTTTGTAAGGTGAAAGGTTTGTAAGACAAAACAATGTTTCCCATAGGAATCAATGGAAAAGTGATTAATGCATGCAAGTCCAAAACTCGCCCCTTTTGCCAGCCGAAGTGCCTGTTTTTGCACTGCTGAGGCTCCCCTCCATGGGAAACCCCACCTCCAGACTTCGGTGTTTTTGTGATGCTGCAGGGGAATCCTAGTAGGGAATCCTAGCAGTGCAAAACTGGGTGCTTCACTGGCAATAGAGGTCCGGAGGTGGGGTTTTCCAGCAAGGGGAGCCTCAGCGAAATTGCAGCATCACAAAAACATGTAAGTCCTCGAAACCCACCTCTGGACTTCCATGGTTTTTTGATGCTGCGATTTCACTGAGGCTCCCCTCGCTGGGAAACCCCATCTCTGGACTTCTGTTGCCAGCAAAGAGCCTGTTTTTGCGCTGCTGGGATTCCCCTGCAGCATTGCAAAAACAGGAAGTCCGGAAGTGGTGCTTCCCAGCGAGGGGAGCCTCAGGGGACTCCCAGCAGCGCAAAAATAGGCACTTTGCTGGCAACAGAAGTCTGGAGGCGGGGCATCCCAGTGGCGGCGGCTTGGGTTTGTAAGGTGAAAATAGTTTGGAAGAAGAGACAAAAAAATCTTAAACCCCGGGTTTGTATCTTGAAAAGTTTGTATGACAAGGGGTTTGTAAGACGAGGTATTACTGTATTATGAAAAATATTGTTCTATCATATAGAAAGAGAATGAGATATGGTTAGTTCATAACCTTTTTATGCTGTACACTGCTTTAAGTCGATTGAGAAGGGTGGCATAGAAGTCTAATTAATAAATAAATAATAAATAAACTAGTTAATTCTCAACTCAGAATAAAAACAAAGCTTGGAAAGGAAACATGTTTCTGGTCCTATGTATATCAAACATTGTTAGACTGAATGAGTAGTTATACTCTATATCTGAATGAGTAGTTATACTCTATATCTTTTTATACGCTTAAGGTACTGTAACTTCTCTTACTTCATTGACTGATGTACTGCTAATTTTTTAAAAGTAGCAGACTCAATAGAGCTTCAGCATGAAGAGTCATCATAAATTGTTGAGACAGAAGGATTCCCTTTTTATTCTTCATTAATTCATTGATAAATTAATATATCTAACACAACATTCATTTTTAACAGTGATCAACTAGATCATTGTGGGAAGTTAGAAGCAGAGCATAAGCGCATAGAAGCTGCCATATTTCAAGATTAACATTTTAAGGTCCATTGCGTCTAACAGCAGAAGTAATATGGAGCTGATTCAGTTAGTAGCAACTGATAGCTTTCTCTTCCATGAATGAAACTCTTCTAAAAAATGGCAAACATTTGTAAAAACGATTCTTTAAAATCATTGTATTTCCAGAGTCAATTAGGTGGCATGATAATATTTTTAGATATCCTGAACATCAACTAGGAAGAATAAGATTTTTCAGTTTGAATTTTCACCATCGATTATCACTAAATGCAATTGGTTTAGCATTTCCTAATTTAATAAAGAAGGCTAAATATAGGGTTTTTAAATTTGTGGATATGCTTCCCAGTTAAAATATATGTATAAACACACACACACTTCCACATGCTGCTCCAGGCAGACTACTAAAAGGTATATTTTGGGATCAAATCTTATTTATAAAGTGCCTACATTTGGGGTAAGTATAAATTTCTTAATCAGTGAATGGGTATAAAGATAAGACTTAAAGGTATTGCTTAAACATTTATTGTAGGGGACATAAAGCTATAAATAAAGAACCAGTTTGGTGTAATTGATAAAAGCACTGGGTTAGAAGCAAAGAGACTGATTTCTAGTTGAAATATTGCATTCATTATGGATGTCAAAGTGTCACCTCTAGGTTGGTTGAGGCAGGCAGGATTCCCTTGGGTACCATTTGTTGGGGGTCAAGGGAAAGGGAGGGTTTTGCCTTCTCTTTCTGCTCAAGATCCCCATGGACAATTGGTGGGCCACTGTGTGACACAGAATGCTGGACACAATGGGCTTTGGCTCAATTCAGCATGGCTCTTCTTATGTTCTTATATTCTTACTATGGATAAACTTTGATTTCAATCAAATTGCTTTGCCCTTGAATTAAATCATGCCTTCTTTCAATCTTGTATCCCCAATTTAAATTGAATCAGGAACTGATTTGCACAGGCATAGAAATAATCACTTTGGCTGAATTAATTCTAATTTTAAATCTATAGAAATGTATCTTATGGTTGCCAATACAGTAAGTCAATTAGCATGGATATATTGAACAATCTAATTCCCAATTCTATGCTGTGTTATCTAACAATACTTCTTAAAATCTGCTTATAGAATGATTGTAGGATTATTATTTAACAAAAATACAATATCACACAATACACCTGTCGGCTGATATACTGCATGCAGCTATCTTGATATTATTTTTATCTTCAAATAACCTATAAATGAGTTAAAAACGAACTGCCCCAATATATAGTACATACTTAAGGACAGCTTATTGGTGACATTAATCCATTGTGACAATTATCCACTGATTATCTCACTCTGCCTTCTATCCTTTAATTAATTACTAAAGTCTAAGAGTTTGGCTAGGGAATCACACCTTTTTAGATGTCTGTTGACACTATCAAAGAATGTTAAAATGCTATTTGAAAGAATTTGATGTGCTGATATAGAAACCACATTAATTAATTGGTTGGCATGTTTTGGCCTTCAGCATCTATGATAGTTTTATCTCTAATTATGTTGGAATAAATAAATAAGATGATAATTGGTTTATTTATTTAAAAACAAGGATAAACAATATTATCCCTGAATTACATCTCTCTCAGCAATGCTGAGTCTAGGCCACTTTATGATGGAGCCAATTCACAGGTTTTAATTAAACCCCAGGTTCCAGGCAAAATGATTAGAGGGAGATATAATAGTCCAGATCAGAAGTCGGTTCCTCCAGGTCTGCACTGGTTCTATAGAACTAGTAGCAAATCGCTGGTGACCTCAAGGTGACATCATAGAATGGTTCTGTCAGTGCTTTTCTGTGGCTGCAGCCATCTTTTTAATTTAAATTTAGTTTAAATGTTAGATGTTTAAATGTTAAATGTTATTTAATTTAATATTTTTTAACTCAAAAGCTGAGTTTTTGCATCACTATCTTGCTTTCAGCTGTTTTTGAGGCAAGCCGGCATGAGGTAATTTGGAAGCCACCCCTGGTCCCGATGTATTCTTTCTTTTACCTTCCCTGCTTTAATGAAGCTAAAGTTGAATTTAACATTCTGGATGTGGTCTTTATTAATTTGCACAAATGGAAAATTAAACTGTACAGTGCTACATTCTAGTCAAGACGGCACAATAATGAGAAGCTATTTCATAAAAGCATCTAAATTCCATCACTCCAGCAATCAGTAGAGCAGAAAATTAAAAGTGATTATACAATAAAAGGAAAACCTATTAACAGTGAACTTGACTATTTGGAGGTTCATCAATGAAGTCAATATTAAAATAAAAGCTATCTCGGTTGCAAAAACTGCCTTTGCCGTATTCTGATCCAGGTAAAATATGGAGAATAATAATTCCTCGCCAAAAGAGGGTGTGTGATACTTTTACACTTCAGACCCAGTCCTGATTGGCTAAAGGGCAGTGTCTTGCCATCCTTGGAGGCTAGCTCCACCCTACAAGAAGGGGAGTATCAAGTAGGTCCAATGCCCAATCTCCTAAATAATTTCCACATTCCCTGTTCTTGGGAAAAGCTGCAAATCAATGCAATCCTGAAAAATAACCTTACTTTTTCCCATCTCAGTCAGACTTCCATATAACTTGTTCTAGCATTTAAAACAAAAAAAAAGTTTTTGAAAATAAAGAATCCAAGGAGCCTGGAATAAAGAATTTAGGGGACTGGAGGCTAAAACATATAATGAATGTTTACTGGAATTTGGCTATGGCTGGTCTAGTGAAAAGAAGAACTACCATATTTTTTGAGTATAAAATGCATTTTTTCCTCCCTAAAAGAGGCTGATAATTTGGGTGTGTCTTATATTCTGAATGTAGCTTTTTTTCCAGCACTAACTAGCTGCTAACAGTCTTCCCAGCTCTCTTATAGGCTCTTTCATTGTTTCTCTCTGTGATGAATGTTTTCCAAGCCATAACTCTTTGCAGGGTTTATTTTTTCATTACTCTAATTTGCTCTGAATAAGTTACTTTCCAGCCCTAACCAGGTGCTAACTATGTTCCCAGCTCTTACTAGCTTGCCAGCTGTTTCATTGTTCCTCTCTGCAAAGAATGTTTTCCAAACCCTGTCTTTGTAGGGGTTTTTTTTCATTCTCTATTTGCTCCAAATGTTTCTTTCCAGCCCTAACCAGGTGCTAACAATGTTCCCAGCTGTTACTGGCTTGCAAGCTCTTTCATTGTTACTCTCTGCAAAGAATGTTGTCTAAGCCCTAAAATTTGCAGATTTTTTCATTGCTCTACTTGCTCCAAATGTTTCTTTCCAGGTGCTAATGATGTTCCCAGCTCTTACTGGCTTGCAAGCTCTTTCATTGGTATTCTCTCCAAATAAGGTTTTTATTAAAGCCCTAACCAGGGGATAAAATAATGTGATGAAGCCGATCAGACTAAGGACGCTAGCCAGATGAATATCTAGTAAACAGACTGGGACTAGGACAGACCCTTTTGGTACTCCACTTGAAACATTCTTCCAATTGGATGTGCAACCATTTATTACCACTCTTTGAGTATGATCACTAAGCCAGTTTTGAATCTATCTAACTGTTCTTTTGTCAATCCCATACTTGACAATTTTTTCAATAAGGAGGGAATGAGATACTTTGTCAAATGCTTTACTTAAGTCAAGATATACCACATCTACTGTATTTCCCTGATCAACCCATTTGGTAATTCTATCGTAGAAGGAAATTAGATTAGTCTGGCATGACTTGTTTGTTACAAATCCATGTTGGCTCTAGCTAATTACTGCATCCCTATCCAACTAAGACATATCTAACTTCTAATATCTCCTGTATTGACCTAAAGAACTTCATCCTCCAATATTTCATTTCTAAATGTCACCACTAACACCATGTTTCAAGTTTCAAGTTTTATTGGATTTATATGCCGCCCCTCTCCGAAAACTCATGCTAAAACTGTCTTTCAATTTCTTGAACATGCTCATCACTAAAAAGAAGGTTTCTTTAAGGTACATTCTAAATTCTTTGGGAGGCATTTGTGAGTTCATTTTATTGTTCTGAGTTATGCAATCTGTATCACCTGTAGTTCAGCATATTTTTGTCACTTTCTGTGTCTCTATATCTTGATATAAAAAAAGGTTTTGGTAGGAGTTTCCTTCTGATATTTTTCTTCCTGATCTAACTAATGTGTGTGAAGCAGGTGGAAGCAGATCATTGGAGTGATGAACAAAAAATAGAAGTCTCAATGAACTTCTTTGCGACATCATCATTAAGGAAAATTGTAAAAACCCACACTTACTATTATATCACTGTAATTCTCTTCTTCCATAAGAGAAGGGTTAAGACTAATTTATCTTCTGTCAAAATGCTTAAAGAAAAAATGCAGAATAATTTTTGGGTGACACACTAATTGTAACTTAACTGAGAATCATCCATTCATTCCACAAAAAGAACAGATTATTCTATTATGTCAACCCTGCATCATTCATACTCTTAATTGATTATGTGCATCAAGTTGGTGTTTATTCTTAATGACTACACTTTTTACAAATGGCCCTTCAGATATTCCAATAGTGCACCTATTGTCACTGTATCTAAATCCAACTATTTATTGTAGGGTGGTTCTCCCTCCCTCCCTCTTTCCTTCCACATGTAAGGCCTAAACTATTTCTAGTTTGCCTTGCCTTCATCTTAGGCATTTATGTTGTGTTCAGTAGTGTTCTGGTTTCTGGTAGAAATTTAGCAAATACAAATAACTCTTATTAAATGCATCACTTCACGAATAAAGAAACTCCATTTATTTCTCTGCTCTCCTGTAATCCAAACACATTCCATACAGGCACTCGGTCCTTATCTCTCTTAGCTGCATTTCTCACATTCCTTCTCCTGCTCCACTTAACAAGATCTATTTTCCTAACAGCATGACTTTGAAAAACAACAGAACTGAGCGTTAACAACACAGAATCCTTTTGCTTACTTTAACGCGGCAAAAACACATCCATTTTCCCTTCGGCAACGTTGAAACTCCACCCTTCTTCTCCACTGACCCCATGACGTGCCAAATACATCACTACAGTATTTAACCCATTCCTCTCCTTAATATCTTCTTCCAGACCTCTGTTCCCTACATTTTTGGGCCCTTCTGAATTTAGGGTTAACCCAGCGAACGTCTGATTCTCCCTCGCTAGATCCTGAACTCATAGCCCCATCCTGTGGCTGGCCTCCCACCTGTTCTACTACCTGGAACCCCAGGCCCCCCACTAATTCATAAACACTATCTGAATCCAAGTCCTCAATATCTTCATCATCCTCCCACTGATCAGGAGTATGTACAACAAGTAGTGGGTTCTAAAACCCATTACTACCAATTTCCATGTGTGTGTGAGTGCGTGAACATGATGGATAGCCAGAAGCATTTCAGGTGGTGCTACTTATTCCTAGAACTGGGCCAAACAGGGAACAACCCACCGCTGCTGGTGATTGCCCAAAGGTTTTGATTTGCATTGATAGAAGGAGTCATTAGCCTGTGGTGGCAAAAAATCAAGAATCTGGAAATAACAAATTTTATTGAAAGGTATGAGCTGTATGTGATGAAGATTGTTAGTCAGAAAAGATACTACTGGACTTTTAAAAAAAAAATTGCCATTGGTGGTAGAAAAATGTGCAAAAAAAATTTCCCTGCATTTCTTTATAGACAGGATTGAAACAGAACTTGGACTTCCTTGATAAGGATTTTTCATGAATTCTATCTGCCAGTTCCAATTCTCTTTCTTTCTGCTGTGACCCACAGAGTAAAATACGGTCCTTTAGTGGCTTGCAAAACAAAGAGAAATAATATTTTCCATTAACTATGAATGGGTTGCTGAAGACTGATTAATGGGCTGGCATATCCCCAATGACTAGTCAGTCATTCCTTTCTTATAGTCCCTGATCAGAGATTTTTCTCAAAAGGTAATAAATAAATAAAAACTAAAAGGGCAATAGTAAATAACAATAAGAAAGCAATGAATATAAATGATCTTACTGAATGGAAGCTTCAAAAAAACTACAATTATATTGACCGTAACAGCATCATGGAATAAATCCAAATGGCTGTGAAACTTAATTAATAAAGGAGATATAACATGTATCCATGCATCTTTATAAAGCAGGTAGTATCCAGATTGTATTTTCTGTCACTCCTCATAATGAGGATAGACTCTTAAGGAGGAAGTGAACAAAGTTATATGGAACATTTTAAATGTTTAGTCTGATCTAATGGTCATCTGGAGTTTTGCTATTCAGGAATGGCAAGGCTAAAGATGAAGACAAATATACAGTGGTATCTCTACTTAAGAACTTAATTCGTTCCATGATAAAATTCTTAAGTAGAAAAGTTTGTAAGTGGAAGCAATTTTTCACATGGCAATCAATGTAAAAGCAAATAATGCGTGCAAACCCATTACGAAAGAAAGAAATAAAAGCTCGGAATTTGGGTGGGAGGAGGAGGAGGAAGAAGAGGAGGAAGACAGTCGCTGCCGAAGGAAGAAGAGGAGGGCAGGGGAATAAAAAAAATCCAAAAGTTTAAGGGTTAAAAAAACGAGCGACTCTGAGGTGACGAGGAAGAGCACGCACTGCCCATACACCCAGAGCAAAGCTGCCTCCCATACACTCTGCCAGAGAGAGAAACCCAGGGGGAATGGCAGGAAACTGGCCGGGCTTTGTGCCTCTCTCAAATTTTCTGGGAAATTTTTACAGGCTGGGATTCTTAAGTAGAAAAGGCAAAAAAATCTTGAACACCCAGTTCTTATCTAGAAAAGTTCTTAAGTAGAGGCGTTCTTAGGTAGAGGTACCACTGTACTCTGAAAATTCGGCACCACTTTTGAGTACAAGAGAAATTAGTTGAATGCTCTTCCCAGGGGTAAATGTTCCCAGTTTGCTCGTGCCTGTCGGTCATTGGAGAGCCAGTTGTGAAAGCAGCACGAGGCTTTGCCCACCTGCATGGCCGCCGCCATTTGGGTTCTTTTACCCGTTGTGCATGCACAAAGTGTTATGAGTCCAGGTGGGGGGTGGAGCTTCACGTGGCCTTCGCGACCAGCTCTCTGAAGACCAACAGAATCGAGTGAACTGGGAACATTTCACCCTTGGCTCTTTCTGAATTTTTCCAAGAGAGGAGCATGTTGTAAGGAACACATGGAGAGAAAAAAAAAATCAAAAGGACTCATTTTATCTGGCTAGCAAATTTTTATTAAAAGCTACAAGATTTCATGAGCTGCAGCTTATACTTCTGATGAAGTGAGCTGTGGCTCACAAAGGCTTATGGCTTTCTATGATAGTGAGAAAAGGTGCTACCAGGCTCCAGGCGAAAGAGAAATTACCCAATACATTTTCAGTGGAAATTAGCATCAATAATGAAAACAACTGCAGGGTTGGAAGTGACCCCCAACCCTGCAGTTCTTCTGAGCAGAACGTTCATAAAGAGAAGGGATGTACCAGGAAAGAAAGAGGTTTATGCATATCACATAGTCACCTCATAACTAAAGAAGGTCACAAACCTCATATCCCATTCATGAAAGCCTGACTGAAATGCATTTTCTCTCTCTTTCTCTCTTTCTCTCTTTCTCCCTTTCTCCCTTTCTCCCTTTCTCCCTTTCTCCCTTTCTCCCTTTCTCCCTTTCTCCCTTTCTCCCTTTCTCCCTTTCTCTCTTTCTCTCTCTCTTTCTCTTTCTTTCTTCCTTTTCTTTCCTTCCTTCCTTCTTTCTTTCTCTCTCTCTCTCTTTCTCTTTCTCTCTCCCTCTTTTTGAAATCATTCCCCCCCCCATCAAGTAGGAAGGAGGATACTAGAGAAGTTCTCTAGCTGGCACAAATATACACAGATGTTATCAATGGCAACAACTTCAGGACACTTTAAAACAGAACTCTTTGCAAATTAGTCAGAATTTGTAGACTATTTCATAAATTCTTTCAAGTGGGCCTTTTTTCTTTGTTTTTAATAATGCATCTGCCTTTCAAGCAATGAATGCAACACTCCTACATGTATCCTATTTCCCCCCTTTCACTCAATCATGGTATGCATGTTGTCTGATTGAATTGACCTCAGAGTTTTTAAATGGAGTTTTTATAATTTTAACATTTATATTTAACTTATCTTATTACTGTATTGTATTTGCACTGTGGTAAGCTGCCCTGAGTCCCTTGGGATTGGGCAGCACAGAAGATAGATGATGGATGGATGGATGGATGGATGGACGGACGGACGGACGGACAGACAGACAGACAGATATAGAGAGATAGATAGACAGACAGACAGACAGACAGACAGACAGACAGACAGACAGACAGACAGACAGATAGATAGATAGATAGATATAGAGATATATATATAGAGAGAGATAGACAGACAGACAGACAGATAGATATAGATATATATATATATGTATAGAGAGAGAGAGACAGAGAGAGAGACAGAGAGAGAGAGAGAGAGAGACAGACAGACAGACAGACAGACAGACAGACAGACAGACAGACAGATAGATAGATAGATAGATATAGATAGATAGATATAGACAGACAGACAGACAGATATAGATAGCTAGACAGACAGACAGACAGACAGACAGACAGACAGACAGACAGACAGATAGATATAGAGATATAGATAGATAGATTCCAATTCTTGTCCTTGCAGTTTTCTTGGAAAGGTTTTTCAGGAGTGGTTTGCAATTGCCTCCTTCCTAGGTCACTCAGCTGGCATCAAACCAAGTCACAGTCTCCTGGTTCCTGATCCAATGCATTAACCACTCATCACACTGGCTCTCACATATTCAGTAGTAAAATGTTACTAAAAGAAATGACAGAAATAATACCATACAATTTTTTTTTCTACCAACACCATTAGTGTAAAATATCAATTACCAATTTCAAGTTAAATGTGTTCTTGAAAAAAGAAATTATATTCTAAAGGCAAGGAGAAAAGCTGTTATTTAGTAACCGTTGGCCAGGTAATGGTGATGGGAAGTCACTTCAGTATTTCTCAATGATTGTTATTTTATTTGATATATGTATTTAAAAACTTTTCGTATTTAAAGTCCATGTTCAAGAATCAGCCCTAGTCTAGCCAAAAGTTGATGTCTTTATAGGAACTCAGGCTAAGAATGATAAAAAAAATATGTGGTCCATGTTATGAAGCAAAACCCTTAATTCTCATTTCTCAGATTTATATAGTCATTTTATATCTATAAATCGTTGGATTGTATGTAAGCATGTATCTACCGTATTTTTTTGGAATATAAGATGCACCGGTGTATAAAACACACTTTAGTTTTTGAGAAGGAAAATAGGGGAAAGAATCTGCTTACCAGGTATTCATCTGGCTAGCATCCTTAGCCTGGTCAGCTTCAGCACATTATTTTATCCCCTGGTTAAGGACTTAAAAAAAAACTTTATTCTGAGAGAGTAATAATGAAAGAGCTTGCAAGCCAGTAAGAGCTGGGAATATCATTAGCAACTGGAAATAAACAGTCGGAGCAAGTAGAGCAATGGAAAAAACCCTGCAAAGACTTAGAACTTGGAAAACATTATTCGCAGAGAGAAACAATGAAAGAGCCTGCAAGGTAAGAGCTGGGAAGATTGTTAGCACCTGGTTAGGGCTGGAAAGAAACTTATTCAGAGCAAGTTAGAGAAATGAAAAAAAAAAAACCCTACAAAGACTTATGGCTTGGAAAACATTCTTCACAGAGAGGAACAATGAAAGAGCCTGCAAGGTAAGAGCTGGGAAAATTGTTAGTAGCTAGTTAGGGATAAAATAAAAAAAATAAAAAATAAAGAAGAAAACCCTACATTCAGAGTATAAGACGCACCCAAATTATCAGCCTCTTTTAGGGAGGAAAAGGGTGAGTCTTATAGTCCCAAAATATGGTAACATGCACATTTTAGGGAAAGATGTCTATGAAATCAAGATGTCACAGAAATAGTGTGTATCTGCATGTGTGTTTATGAGTGTATTTTAATTTTTTTCCCTTCCCGTGTTCTTAAGAGTTAAATAAATAACAATTTTGTAGTTTGCTGGCTTGCATAATTGCAATATTTTTCCATATGTTTGCAAATCATTTCAAGGATACTTGCCAGTTGGGTGATATACATATAAACCTATACCTCATAGACGCCCTTAATTATATTTCTTTGGAAAACCAAATGTTAATGTACCAATCTAAACTTCTTAATCAATTCTCCCCCTGCCCCATCCCTATGGCAGAGGAAAATATAATAATAAAAGTCTGTAAACATCTACAGTCTGAACATATCCTTTTTTCCTACAAGATAAACAAAGTTCTGAATCTTTATTATGGAAACAAACCGGGGGGGGGGGGATTGCAATATGCTAAATTTCAGCTGAAATTTAGATGAAGGCAAAGATTCACGATACATATGATCCTTGCCTTACAACCACAATTGTACCCAATTTTTTTGTTCTTAAAGGAGACATTTGTTAAATTTCAGTATCTTACCAATAATGTGAGTAATTTTCTTTTTCCCTGTTTCTGCCACTTCCCACAAATCCTTCCTTTCAGGATCATTGATTTATTTTTTGCTTCCTTATTCTGTTTAAGGTTTTGCCTGTTGTTTTCTTAAATCCAATTTGCCCCTCTTTTTCACTGCATTATTTTTTTTCCACGAGACTCTTATTTATATCTCTTATTCAGGTAAGGTAGACACTAAAGTAGAATTTTAAACCAAGGGAATGAAAGGAAGAAGTGGAGAAAATCTGATGTAAATTAAAGGAATCTAATTACACAATGTACAGCCAAACCGATAGATCGAGCATGAGAGATTTTCAAAGCAAAAGTAATTAAAACTACAACAACCCATGAGAACATTTTCAGCTTTTATCTTTTATTTAGATTTGATTGGCTTTACCTAGGACCTGCTTTGAGGCAAGAAAATCTCTAGTTATAAATAAACATGGACAAAAGTTCAGAGAGAGTGGACAAAAGCCCAACCTATTTGCAAGAGAATTTTACCTATTTGAAATCCTGGCAGAAGGATAGCCATCTGTATTAAAGAATTTTCAATTCAAAAGTCCATCCCTTCCAAATCCAAATTAAAAAACTCTAAAGAAGGAACATCAAGAGTGATTTTGAAGTTGTCCATTGCTGAAAGACTAGTGCCAACTGGATGCTAGAACACAGCCAACAACAGGCTTTATTATAAGGTATAGTGAAAAGTTACTTAAGTTGTAATAATTTATTGTTTTATATATTTATATTTTGACTGTGATAATGAACTAACAAAAGCTCTAAAAATATAGGTAGTCTGTAAAGAAAAAAAATGTGTTGTACACTACGCCATTAAATTAGATTGTGTGTTGTGTAGATGTATTTAAATATATACCTTTTGTGGTGTGAACAAATTATTATAGCTTACTTCAGCTGTGGATTTGAATTATAACTTCACTTTAGAAGTATACTGTAAGGCAATCTTAATTTCACTGCTGGTTCTTACAATGCCGTCAGGCATGGGGGAACTGAAACATCTCCCCCTGGGCACGTTTAATTTATGCATGGTATGTCTGTGTGTGTGACTGTTAGCATATGGGGTTTTTTAAATATTTAAATATTTTAAATTTGTCTGATTGCTTATGATTTGTTTTTTACATGTTGTGAGCCGCCCCGAGTCTTCGGAGAGGGGCGGCATACAAATCTAAGTAATAAAATAAATAAATAAAATAAATGTCAATGGGATTTTTTAAGGAATAGTACACAGGTGACATGGGCAGCTGTACAAGATGAAAGATAGATAGATAGATAGATAGATAGATAGATAGATAGATGGATGGATGGATGGATGGATGGATGGATGGATGGATGGATGGATGGATGGATGGATGGATGGATGGATGGACGGATGATGGGTGGGTGGGTGGGTGGATAGAGATAGATAAATAAATAGATAGATAATAGATAATAGATAGATAGATAGATAGATAGACAGACAGACAGACAGACAGACAGACAGACAGACAGACAGACAGACTGTCAAAGACCATTTAAGAAGGTCAGGAATCTGTCCCAAATCAGATTGTTATATATACAGACATATTTCTATTCCTGATAGGCAATTAAAGAATCTGTCAATAGGAAATAGCCAATAGGAATAACCGATTAAAAAACTGGATTAACTTGCATTTAACAGTCTGAGTGGAATCATTTTTTTTTAATCTGTATACTAGTATTATATAACAAAGAGCAACTAAGATGATTAAGGGAGTGAGGATAAAACATATAAACAATGGTTTCAGGAAGTGGATACCTCTAGTTTTGTGAAAAGAAGGACTGGAGTGACATGATAGCAGTGTTCCGATATCTCAGGGGTTGCCACAAAGAAGAGGGAGTCAACCTATTCTCCAAAGCACCTGAGGGTAGAACAAAAAGCAGTGGGTAGACACAAAGCAAAGAGAGAAGCAACTTAGAACTTAGGAGAAATTTCCTGGCAGTTAGAATAATTATTCAGTGGAAGAACTGGCTTCCAGAAGTTCCAATATGAACATGTTCCAATATGAAAGTTTTAAAGAAGAGATTTAAAGTAGAAATTTCCTGATAGTTAGAACAATTAATCTATGGAACAACTTGCCTCCAGAAGTTGTGAATGCTCTAACTCCGGAAGTTTTTAAGAAGATGTTGGATAACCATTTGTCTGAAGTGGTGTAGGGTTTCCTGTTTAAGCAGGGGCTTGGACTAAATGACTTCTAAGGTCACTTCCAATTCTTTTATTTTATTCTTATTCCTTATGCTAAAATGTGAAGCAATAACCGGTGAAAACAAAGTAGGTTTGGAATACTATATGCCTGTAGTAGATCACTACCTCTTATGATTAAACGTTTTTAGGAACACGTGAAACTTGCAAAGTTCCCTGATATTCCCAGAAAAATAATATTTAAAGCTAACAAGGAATCATCCTTGAACTAAATCAGAAACTATTGTTCTATTATCATGAATATGCAATATTCCAATTTCCAGTTAATGGATTAACCAAAGGCTTCTCTAAAAATCTCTAGGTTGAATTACTTCTTAATGCATTTTAATGGTAATTCTTAATTGCATATTTAATCACACTTAAGTTCCAGCTCTTCAATTGTAGTTTTCCCATATCTCCGTTATAAACATTCTCCTTTCAAGAACTTGGTATGTTCTGAACCTTCATTTTACATCATCTTCTTACCATATATGATGTTCGGTGCACCTTGCAGCAACATCAGCATTTTTATTATTTTATTATTTACTTAAATCAATTTTACTCGCTAGGAGAAGTTTAATTCTAGCATTTGTTGACCAAATGGAAATCAGCAGCCAGTTCAGCTCCAGAAAAGTAAGTTATTGGTGCAAAAGACTATAAACAGAAATATATAAACGGAAAATAATTTGCTAGATTAGATTAGAACGGCCCCTATCCTCCTCGCCTTTCGCAAGTTGTTGAAAACCCACCTAGGTCACCAGGCATGGGGTAATTGATATACCCCCAGCTATCACGGTTTATGTATGGTATGATTGGGTTGTGTGATTATTTTAATGATAAGGGTTTTTATTATTTAATGTTGTTTTATTATTTAACACTGTTTGTTATTGTTGTGAGCTGCTCCGAGTCTTCGGAGAGGGGCGGAATACAAATCTAATAAATTATTGTTATTGTTATTGTTATTGTTATTGTTATTGTTATTGTTATTGTTATTGTTATTGTTATTGTTGTTGTTGTTGTTGTTGTTGTTGTTGTTGTTGTTTGGTGTCACTGACCCTAAATTTATAAAAGCCACACTAAAAATGTTATCTTCAAATCTCCCCTTTTCACTTGGACAAGTATAGCAAAACTTATACATACTGTGATATTGTGAACTGCATTTTGTGATATTGTGAACTGCAGAAAAAACAAGTGCTGCCAACCTGCCTTCCATTGAGGACCTGTATACTGCACAAGTCAAAAAGAGGGCTGTGAAAATATTTACTGACCTCTCACATCCTGGACATAAACTGTTTCAATTCCTACCTTCAAAACGTAGAGCACCACATACCAAGACAAAACAACAGTTTTTTCCCAAAATGCCATCACTCTACTAAACAAATAATTCCCTCAACACTGTCAAACTGTTTACCAAGTCTGGACTACTATTACTATTACTAATAATTTTTTGTCATCATTCCTGTCAGCCATTTCCTCCCATTTATGACTGTATGACTGTAACTTGTTGCTTGTATCCTTAAGATTGTTATATTTATTGTTTCTTCATTGCTTATTTGACCCCTATGACAATCATTAAGTGTTGTACCTCATAATTCTTGACAAATGTATCTTTTCTTTTATGTACACTGACAGCATTCCTTGCTCTCCTTGTGTGTCATATCTCACCTGGCCAATAAAGAGTTCTATTCTATTCTATTCTATTCTATTCTATTCTATTCTATTCTATATGCTGTAGACCAGTGATGGTGAACCTTTCTTTCCTCGAAAAAGCGTGGCCATGCAGTATCGCACAAATGCGAGTTCCCACACCCATAACTCAGTGCCTAGGGAGGGCAGAAATGACTTCTCCCACTCCTGGAGGCCCTATGGAGGCTGGAAATGGCCTGCCCACCAACTTCTGGTGGGCCCAGTAGGCTCCTGCTTTGTCTTCCCCACGCTCCAAAGGCTTCCCTGGAGCTGAAGGAGAGTAAAAATGCCCTCCCAGAGCCCCTGTGCAAGATAACAATCACTTGGCTGGCTCACACATGCACATTGGAGCTGATTTAGGGCAATGGCTTGCGTGCCAGCAGATAACTACCGTCCAGTCTCCAACCTTCCCTTTATGGGGAAGGTTGTTGAGAAGGTGGTGGCGCTCCAACTCCAGCGGTCCTTGGAAGAAGCCGATTATCTAGGGCCCCAACAGTCGTGTTTCAGGCCCGGTTACAGCACGGAAACTGCTTTGGTCGCGTTGATGGATGATCTCTGGCGGGCCCGGGACAGGGGCTTGTCCTCTGTCCTGGTGCTTCTTGACCTCTCAGCGGCTTTCGATACCATCGACCATGGTATCCTTCTGCGCCGACTGGAGGGGTTGGGAGTGGGAGGCACTGTTCTCCAGTGGTTCTCCTCCTACCTCTCTGGTCGGTCGCAGTCGGTGTTAGTGGGGGGTCAGAGGTCGACCTCTAGGTTTCTCCCTTGTGGGGTACCTCAGGGGTCGGTCCTCTCCCCCCTGCTATTTAATATCTACATGAAACCGCTGGGTGAGATCATCCAAGGGCATAGGGTGAGGTATCATCAATATGCGGATGATACCCAGTTGTACATCTCCACCCCATGTCCAGTCAGCGAAGCAGTGGAAGTGATGTGCCGGTGCCTGGAGGCTGTTGGGGACTGGATGGGTGTCAACAAACTCAAACTCAATCCAGACAAGATGGAGTGGCTGTGGGTGTTGCCTCCCAAGGACAATTCCATCTGTCCATCCATTACCCTGGGGGGGGGGAACTACTGACCCCCTCAGAGAGGGTGCGCAACTTGGGCGTCCTCCTCGACCCACAGCTGACATTGGAACATCATCTTTCGGCTGTGGCGAGGAGGGCATTTGCCCAGGTTCACCTGGTGCACCAGTTGCGGCCCTATTTGGACAGGGAGTCATTGCTCACAGTCACTCATGCCCTTATCACCTCGAGGTTCGATTACTGCAACGCTCTCTACATGGGGCTACCTCTGAAAAGTGTTCGGAAACTTCAGATCATGCAGAACGCAGCCGCGAGAGCCATCATGGGGCTTCCCAGATTCGCCCACGTTTCTACAACACTCCGTGGCCTGCATTGGCTGCCGATCAGTTTCCGGTCACAATTCAAAGTGTTGGTCATGACCTTTAAAGCCCTACATGACATTGGACCAGAATACCTCCGGAACCGCCTACTACCGCACGAATCCCAGCGGCCGATAAGGTCCCACAGAGTTGGCCTTCTCCGGGTCCCGTCGACTAAACAATGTCATCTGGCGGGCCCCAGGGGAAGAGCCTTCTCTGTGGCGGCCCCGGCCCTCTGGAATCAACTCCCCCCGGAGATTAGAACTGCTCCCACCCTCCTTGTCTTCCGTAAACTACTTAAGACCCATCTATACCGCCAGGCATGGGGGATTTGAGACACCTTTCCCCAGGCTTATTATAATTTATGTTTGGTATGTATGTGCTGTTTGGTTTTTTAAATTGTTAGGGTTTTTAGTTTTTTCTTAATATTAGATTTGTGCCTGTACAATATTGTTTTATCGCTTGTTGTGAGCCGCCCCGAGTCTTCGGAGAGGGGCGGCATACAAATCTAATAAATTATTATTATTATTATTATTATTATTATTATTATTATTATTATTATTATTATTATATGGCTCTGCGTGCCACCTGTGATACCCTTGCCACAAGTTTGCCATCACTGCATAATCATAATAAACCTTCTGTTGCAAATTGTGATCAATATAATGATGCCAATAAGTCTACTTTAATTCCTGTGCAATTTTCTTAGCACAATATGGAAGTAACTTGCCATTGCCTTTTGGAATTTGTTTTCAGCTTTCCAGTCCAGCTAACAACTGAGAAAACCTGATCCAACTTAACTTCTTAACCCAGAGAAATGCCCTCTATATAATCCCACCTTGTGAGACACTTTAAGAACTAACTGTAAGAAATGTTGAATAAAATAACTTACAAAAGGAGAAAAGTTCAGAAGCAGAACAATTTCATTTTTTGGATAAAAAAAGATCACAGTTGAGGATATTTGTGTCCAGCCTGCTAAAGTAAACAGTAAAACTGATACTGTTATATAAGTGCTATTCATAGGATGGTCCCCAAAAATGAACCGCTGTGGAATAAGCCTTGTGAGAATTACCCTGATGTAAGGCAATGAGACTTGGACTGTATACAAAAAACATGCTAGGCAATTGAAGCACTTCCACATGACCTGCCTCCGCAGACCTCTGAGGATCCATTGGAAAGAAAAATTGCCGGAGCAGGCTTGCCATCGGTTCACACCCTGCAGATAAAAGCCCAGACATACTTCAGCTTCAACCGCAACAACACAAGAGCACGCAACAAATTCAAACTCAATGTTAATCGCTCCAGGCTCGACTGTAAAAAATATGACTTTAGCAATCGAGTTGTCCAAGCGTGGAACTCATTACCTGACTCAGTAGTGTCAACCCCTAACCACCAACATTTCACCCTTAGACTATCCATGATTGACCTCGCCAGGATCCTAAGAGGTCAGTAAGGGGCGTGCATAAGTGCACCAGTGTGCCTTTCATCCCCTGTCCAATTTGTCTCCCCTTATCCCACATATCCCTCCCTTTCATATATCTTCTCCTCCATTTTCATATCTTTTCCTTGTACGTAATACTTCATGCCCATTCCCCTTGATGTGTTTTGTGTATAAATAAATAAATAAATAAATAAATAAATAAATAAATAAATAAATAAATAAATAAATAAATAAATAAATAAATAAATAAATAAATAAATAAATAAATAAATAAATAAATAAATAAATAAATAAATAAATAAATAAATAAATAAATACATACATACATACATACATACATACATACATACATACATACATACATACTGGGCAGGCCATGTTGCAAGGATGCCAGATCGCAAAATCAGATTATTTGACATTGCTTAGCTATTTTCTGTATGGTGACAGTGTATTTGGATAGGGATTCTCTTGTCACAGTCACTCATGCCCTTGTCACCTCATGGCTCAACTACTTGAATGTGCTCTACCAGGGGCTACCCAGAGTGTTTGGAGACTACAATTAGTCCAGAATGCAGCTGTGCAAGCTGTTGTGGATGTGCCTATGTACAGCCACATAACTCCATCAACCCGCGAGCTGCACTGGCTTCCCATTGGTATCTGGATGCAATTTAAGGTGTTGGTTATCACCTATAAAGCCATACATGGCTTAGGACAAGATTATTTATAGGACTGTCTTCTGCCTCACACTTCCCCGCGGCCAATCAGAGCCCTCAAGGTTGGCCTTCTCCAGGTCCCTTTCACCAAACAGTATTGACTGGCGGGACTGTTTGGGAAGGCCTTCTCTGTGGCAGCACTGGCTCTCTGGAACCAGTTATCCCCGGAGATCCCCACCGGCCCCCACCCTCCTGGCCTTCCAGAAGGCCTTCAAAACATGGCTTGGCCAGCAGGCCTGGGGATGTTGAGCTATAGCACTCTGCTCCACCCTAGAAATGATGAATGTTTTTGGAATGGGGTTTTAATTGTTATATATGGTTTTATTGTGTACACCACCCAGAGTCCGTTTGGAGTTGGGCAGCCTATAAATTCAATAAAATAAATAAATGAAATAAGTATGTTCATTACAACATTCATGTTTCACCCTGGGCATCCATACATTTTTGCTCTCCTGACTTAGCGTCCTGTTCAAGAATTGGTTTACCTGATAGAAGACAGATTGATTTGATTCAACAAGATGAATCTCTTATTGTAGAGGATGAAGCCATATCTACACTGAATACTGGCACTTTGCAGGAATATATGATAGCTTGCTAGACAGACAGACCCGTAATCTGCCACTTCACATATCTAAATTGTTAAAAAGGAACCAACACTTAATATTGGTTGTAAAGCTGTATTTTTAGCATGGGCATTTTCATATGTGAACATCTTTTCAAGGTCTTATCTCCAATTTCATTGTCTGTAGATGTTTGGCTACAATGGAATCCCATGGAAAAAAATACATACACAACCAGAATATTTATTTGCACATATGTACCAGTCTATAGATTATAGATTTATATAGACCCTCTGTCCACAGACATGCAGACAGATTTGGAATTGAACTTTCCGGAAAGTTTTCCTTGTCGAGACTCTTTAAAAAAAAGATATAATTTAAGCTAAAGCCTAAGATGCATTCAGTAGTTGTTTGTCATAGCTTTCCTTTACAGTTTTATGACACTGAGTGACTCATCCTTTTTCATGGCAAAAACAGGATTTTGATTCTTCAACTCTTTGTAAGCCCAGCCTACATTTAAGGCTGTAGATACCTTCACTGTCTGCCTCCTATTATATTCCATGTACAATAAAGTGTCTGTATAGTAAAGTGATAACTTTTGTGTTATAGAAACATAGAAACATAGAAGTCTGACGGCAGAAAAAGACCTCATGGTCCATCTAGTCTGCCCTTATACTATTTTCTGTATTTTATCTTAGGATGGATATATGTTTATCATAGGCATGTTTAAATTCAGTTACTGTGGATTTATCTACCACATCTGCTGGAAGTTTGTTCCAAGGATCTACTACTCTTTCAGTAAAATAATATTTTCTCATGTTGCTTTTGATCTTTCCACCAACTAACTTCAGATTGTGTCCCCTTGTTCTTGTGTTCACTTTCCTATTAAAAACTCTTCCCTCCTGGACCTTATTTAACCCTTTAAAATATATTTAAATGTTTCGATCATGTCCCCCCTTTTCCTTCTGTCCTCCAGACTATACAGATTGAGTTCATTAAGTCTTTCCTGATACGTTTTATGCTTAAGACCTTCCACCATTCTTGTAGCCCGTCTTTGGACCCGTTCAATTTGTCAATATCTTTTTGTAGGTGAGGTCTCCAGAACTGAACACAGTATTCCAAATGTGGTCTCACCAGCATTCTATATAGTGGGATCATAATCTCCTCTTCCTGCTTGTTATACCTCTAGCTATGCAGCCAAGCATCCTACTTGCTTTCCCTACCGCCTGACTGCACTGTTCACCCATTTTGAGACTGTCAGAAATCACTACCCCTAAATCCTTTTCTTTTATATCCTAGAAACAACAAACCTGAATGAGATAAAAGGCTGGGAGTTCAAAGATCAAAACATCCATTCAAAATAGATGTGATATGCAGTGAGATGCCCAGTTACCTTTCAAATGCTTACTAACTTAGATAGCTTTCAAAAGAGTTTGGGTACATCAAGTATATCAGTCAATGGTCATTAATCTTGAGACTCAATGTTACTTCTGAGTTTGAGATAGCATGCCTTAAAATAACCGTTATGGGAGAACAGTGATGGGAGGGGAGCATATTTCTCTTTTGCCTGCCATAATCTGTTTTTGATAAACCCAGGTCAAAAATAATAACATGGGTTTTTATAAAATGGGTCTTTCTACTTATTGACCCTAACTATCCAACTAGGTTTGTAAAGCTGTTTCACTGAAAACTTGACATTGACAAAGAAAAAGTTGAAGTAAACGTTTTATCTTCCTAAACTCAAAAGGGACATCTTGCTGATGGAAAATTATATAACTGGTAAGACTGTAATTTTCAAGTTCTAACATACAACTGTGAAAGTTGGACTATCAGAAAAAACTGAACAAAGAAAAAGAAGATGTCTTTCAACTATATATATAATATAATATATAATATTGGACAAAGAATAAATAAAAAAATAAAAAATAAATAAACTACGATACTGGAGAAATTTACTGAACATTTCTTGGACCACAAGAAGAGCAAATAATTCAATATTAGATGAAGTAAACCCAGCCTGCTCATTGGATAATAAAGATAATAAAGATAAATCCTAACTATTTTGGACACATACAGTAATGCAATGGCAAAGTCATTGGAGAAGACTCAATTTTTTTTTAAAAGAATTGAGGGTAACCAAAACAGTGATTGACAGATAGTGGCTATCAGTGATGACATAAGCAGCATCTCTGAAGAATTCAAAAAGCAGTTACTGACGGACGGCCCTAACAAAATGATAACTATGGCATTTTGAAATCCTGGCAACAATAGAATGATTTTGTCAGCATTCCACACTGGGCCTAGACCCAATGATAGACATACTGCATTGTAACAGAGTACATGTGGCAGTGGTGGCTTGTTCAGACAATACAAGGTCAACAGGATATTAAAGGTATTATTTACAGGATATACACAGTAATTATAATACAGACCATAATACAACTCTTCTTCACACACAGTCAAGTACGTAGTATCATAATAAGTGTACAAGCCAAACTATTACGTATCTTATGCGCACACAGCCAAGATGTATATTATTATGTATATTATCTCCCTTCACACACAGTCGAGATATTTTTATTTTATTTTTATTATTTTTTTTATTTATTGTTAGAGTTGGAAGGGACCATGCGGGTCATCAAGTCCAACCCCCTGCCTAAGCAGGAACCCTATAGCATCCCAGCCAAATGGCAGTCCAATTTCCTCTTAAAATGTCCAGAGTATTGGAGTTCACAACGTCTGCTGGTAGGTTGTTCCACTGGTTGATCGTTGTGACCATCAGGAAGTACAGTATATATAATGTACCATTTAGTATTAGCACACAGCCTTGTCTCTTATTAATACCGCATATACTACAATCCTAACATATAGTAGATACTGTAGCACACAGCAATTACATATATTCTCTTATTAGTACAGCAAATACATTTACATTAGTTGCACACAGCTCTTAAAATGTTCAATACAATATCTTGCACATAGCTCAGAGGTTAATACTTAACCAGCACATATAAATAACAATATACAGTGGTCCCTTGACTTTCCGTAGGGATACTTTATTTATTATTTATTTATTATTTAGATTTGTATGCCGCCCCTCTCCGCAGACTCGGGGTGGCTCACAACAAAGTGAAAAACAATTTACGACAAAATCTAAATTACTGTTTAAAAATATTTTTAAAAAACCCCATTTTCTAAACAAACATACATCCAGACATACCATTCAAAATTTGTATATGCCTGGGAGAGATGTCTCAGTTCCCCCATGCCTGACAACAATGGTGGGTCTTAAGGAGCTTACGGAAGGCAAGGAGAATAGGGGCGGTTCTAATCTCCGGGGGGAGTTGGTTCCAGAGGGCCGGGGCCACCACAGAGAAGGCTCTTCCCCTGGGGCCCGCCAACCGACATTGTTTAGTTGACGGGACCCAGAGAAGGCCCACTCTGTGGGACCTAATCGGTCGCTGGGATTCGTGCGGCAGCAGGCGGTCTCGGAGATATTCTGGTCCAGTGCCATGAAGGGCTTTAAAGGTCATAACCAACACTTTGAATTGTGACCGGAAATTGATTGGCAACCAATGCAGACTGCGGAGTGTTGGTGAAACATGGGCACACCTAGGTAAGCCCATGACTGCTCTCGCAGCTGCATTCTGCACGATCTGGAGTTTCCGAACACTTTTCAAAGGTAGCCCCATGTAGAGAGCATTACAGTAGTCGAACCTCGAGGTGATGAGGGCATGAGTGACTGTGAGCAGTGAGTCCCAGTCCAAATAGGGCCACAACTGGTTCACCAGGCGAACCTGGGCAAATGCCCCCCTCGCCACAGCTGAAAGATGGTTCTCTAATGTGAGCTGTGGATCAAGGAGGACGCCCAAGTTGCGGACCCTCTCCGAGGGGGTCAATAATACCCCCCCCAGGGTAATGGAAGGACAGATGGAATTGTCCTTGGGAGGCAAAACCCACAGCCACTCCATCTTATCCGGGTTGATTTTGAGTCTGTTCACACCCATCCAGGCCCCAACAGCCTCCAGACACCGGCACATCACTTCCACTGCTTCGTTGACTGGACAAGGGGTGGAGATGTAAAGCTGGGTATCATCAGCGTACTGATGATACCTCACCCCATGTCCTTGAATGATCTCACCCAGCGGTTTCATGTAGACATTAAATAGCAGGGGGCAGAGGACCGACCCCTGAGGCACCCCACAAGGGAGAGACCTCGGGGTCAACCTCTGGCCCCCCACTAACACTGACTGCGACCGACCAGAGAGGTAGGAGGAGAACCACTGGAGAACAGTGCCTCCCACCCCCAACCCCTCCAGCCGGTGCAGAAGGATACCATGGTCGATAGTATCGAAAGCCGCTGAGAGGTCAAGAAGCACCAGGACAGAGGATAAACCCCTGTCCCGGGCCTGCCAGAGATCATCCATCAACGCGACCAAAGCAGTTTCCGTGCTGTAACCGGGCCTGAAACCCGACTGCTGGGGACCTAGATAATCAGCTTCTTCCAAGGACCGTTGGAGCTGGAGTGCCACCACCTTCTCGACAACCTTCCCCATAAAGGGAAGGTTGGAGACTGGATGATAGTTATTGAGTACGGCTGGGTCCAGGGAAGGCTTCTTGAGGAGGGGGTGCACGAGCGCCTCTTTATAGGATGATGGAAAGGATCCCCTCCCCAAGGAAGCGTTGACAATCTCCTGGACCCAGCTCCGTGTCACCTCCCTGCTGGCCGAAACCAGCCAGGAGGGACACGGATCCAGTAAACAGGTGTCCACTTCATCAGGTGTCACCAGATCAAACTCTTCCCAGACAGGTGGACAAGTACGGGCCCCAGTCACCTCAACTGACTCATTGTCAGCCGACTCTGTTTTCCAATTGGAGTTGAGGTCTGCCCGGATCTGAGCGATTTTATCAGCGAAAAACGTGTTAAAATCCTCGGCACTACTCTGTAAGGGCTCCCCAACTCCCCCCTGGTTAAGAAGGGAGCGGGCCACCCTAAACAGAGAGTGGCCGGGCGGGATTCCGCTGATGCAATCAAGGCGGCATGATATGCGCATCTTGCCGCCTTGAGCGCCACTTTGTAAGTCTTAATAAAAGCTCTTACAAGTGTTCGATCGGATTCAGACTTACTCTTCCTCCATCGCTTCTCTAGACATCTCTTCTGGCGTTTCAACTCCGGGAGCTCCTCGTTGAACCATGGAGCTCTACGGGGTCTAGCGCCACGGAGAGGTCGCAAAGGCGCAATCTGATCGAGAGCCTCCACTGCAGCCTTGTTCCAGGCTTCCGCAAGAGACTCCGCCGAACTGTGGACGAGTGCATCTGGAATGACCCCAAGCACTGTCTGAAAGCCCTCTGGGTCCATCAGGTGTCTGGGGCGGAACATCTTAATTGGTTCCGCCTCCCTGCGGGGAAGGATTGGAGCCAGGAAGTCAAGCCGTAGTAGAAAATGGTCTGACCATGACAAAGGCAATACTTCTAAGCCCCTTAATCTCAGACCATTACTCAATTGCTCAGAGAGGAATACCATGTCGGGTGCATGCCCTCCCTCATGAGTCGGACCCTGTATTACTTGAGTCAGGTCCATGGTTGTCATGGTGGCCATGAACTCCCGTGCCAGTCCAGAGGCTTCGCCAAGTGATGGCAGGTTGAAGTCCCCCAGGACAATAAGTCCGGGGAACTCCACCGCCAACCCGGCTACCTCCTCGAGCAGCACAGGCAGGGCTTTTGACACGCAGCTGGGAGGCAGGTACCTGAGAAATAAGCCCACCTGAATGTTCCAAGACTGCCCACGAAAGTCAAATTTCTGCAAAGTAGAGACACTCCCTCCCTCCCTCCCTTCCTCCCCCTCCCTCCTCCATTCCTGGTTTTACTTACCCCAGAACCTGCAGGCGGAACAAGGCGGCAAGCTGGGGGCTTTGCTGCGCTTGCCTCCAGCGTCTCCCTTGGTGGCAGTGACAGCACTGGTGCTCAGGGCAGGGGAAGGGGAAGCTCAAAGCAAGAGGGATCCAGGCCAAGATTCGAAGCCGGGGTTCCAGGCCGGTCAGCTGGGAGGTCAGACGTTACCACTAAGGGAGATGGCTTAGGTGGGTGGAGAAGAAGAGAAGGCAGTGGTGGGCAGCAGTAAGGCTTGGCTTCAAGTGGAGCGTACGAACGCTCTGAAAATTAAGGGGAGGGATTGGAAGGGGGTGGAAGTATAGTTTTTATTTAAAGAAGCAGGATGGCTGGGGGGGGGGGGAAGGAGGAGAGTTAAAATGCACAATATTCTTCATCGGGCAGCCAGGGGAAAACGTTCAAATGTTCAAAAAAAACCATGGAGTATTTTTTTATTAATATTTTTTGAAAACCCATGGTATAGCCTTTTCGCGAAAGTCGGACCTGCGAAAGTCAAGGGACCACTGTAACCAACGTTACATGATACAGCATCAGTACATAAGGCAGAGCAACAACAGACTGAGAATGTAACAATGGAATGTAACCTCAGAATGTAACAGAGAGCAGCACAACTGTCTCCCTTATATTACCAAATTGCAGCCCAGCCTATAATAACTGCCTAGCTCTTAAAGCAATACCTGCTCTTTCTTCCTAACATTCTATGCTGGCTTATCCATAATATATTGGAAAACCCAACCAAAACAGTATGTGGTACTGACAGATTTAACGGTGAATGTGAAAAGAAGTCTACTCTTACCAATTTGTAAAAATTTGGAAATTGCAAGGTGGGATCATTGAGTAAATAAAGCATAGGCACATGGCTGTTGGGTTGTTGTTGCTTTTGCGTAGACATCAGAGAGTTATTGTTAATGGCGAGTATTCTGAGCAGAGACAGGTTACAAGCGGTGTGCCACAAGGGTCTGTTCTGGGTCCTATTGTTTTTAATATGTTTGTGAGTGACATAAGGGAAGGTCTGGTAGGGATGGTTTGCTTATTGCCGATGACTCTAAAGTGTGCAATAGGGTTGATATTCCTAGAGGGGTCTGTAATATGGGTAAATGATTTAGCTTTACTAGATAAATGGTCAAAGCAATGGAAACTGCAGTTTAATGTTTCCAAATGTAAAATAATGCACTTGGGAAAAGGAATCCTCAATCTGAGTATTGCATTGGCAGTTCTGTGTTAACAAAAATTTAAGAAGAGGAAGGATTTAGGGGTAGTGATTTCTGACAGTCTCAAAATGGGTGAGCAGTGTGGTCGGGCAGTAGGAAAAGCAAGTAGGATGCTTGGCTGCATAGCTAGAAGTATAACAAGCAGCAAAGAGGGAGATTGTGATCCCCTATATAGAGCGCTGGTGAGACCACATTTGGAGTACTGTGTTCAGTTCTGGAGACCTCATCTACAAAAAGATATTGACAAAATTGAACGGGTTCCCAAAGACAGGCTACAAGAATGGTGGAAGGTCTTAAGTATAAAATGTATCAGGAAAGACTTAATGAACTCAATCTGTATAGTCTGGAGGACAGAAGGAAAAGGGGCGGGGGACATGATCGAAACATTTAAATATGTTAAAGGGTTAAATAAGGTTCAGGAGGGAAGTGTTTTTAATAGGAACTGAACACAAGAACAAGGGGACACAATCTGAAGTTAGTTGGGGAAAGATCAAAAGCAACATGAGAAAATATTATTTTACTGAAAGAGTAGTAGATCCTTGGACAAACTGTCCAGCAGACGTGGTTGGTAAATCCACAGTAACTGAATTTAAACATGCCTGGGATAAACATATATCCATTGTAAGATAAAATACAGGAAATAATATAAGGGCAGACTAGATGGACCATGATGTGTTTTTTCTGCCGTCAGTCTTCTATGTTTCTATTGTTTCTAAGTCAAACTATTTTGATCAACGTTTTTTGACTTATTCTGCCTCAGATTCAAATTTTCTTGATCTGACCACTACTATCTTGGTGTCCAGATCATTTCCCCCATTCATCAAGGTTTGTAGTGGTAATGCAAATTACTTGGGAGGACGAGGAGGAACCACAGACCTACGTAATGATGAGATGAGAGACACCTAAACTCAAAGAAGAATTGGGAGGTATGGCAAATTTCCTTAGAAGTGGTCACTCCCCTGGTTTCTTGGATTATGAAATTAAGGGGATAGAAAAGTGCTTTGAAACTTGCAAGATTCTGTTAATATAGCTTTGCAATAAAGATAGAGGTAGTGCTTCTAACTGTGCTTCAATGCAGCCACCTACCAGGAGATTTTGGAGCACTTCATGCCTATTTATTTTATTTATTTATTGGATTTGTATGCCGCCCCTCTCGTAGACTCGGGAGACTGGGTCCTGCCAGACGGCATTGTTTAGTAGATGGGACCCGGAGAAGGGCCAAATCTGTGGGACCTAATTGGTCGCTGGGATTCGTGTGGCAGAAGGCGGTCCCGAAGGTATTCTGGTCCGATGCCATGCAGGGCTTTGAAGGTCATTACCTAACTCTTTGAATTGTGAACGGAAACTAATCAGCAACCACTGCAAGAGTGTTAACGAGACATGACAAGATATAGAAAATGTACAGAATTTTGATGCTCAAGGCCTTAAATAATTTTTGTATGTATTTTATATGTGTAATAGTTTCATTGACTTCTCCCTAACCACCCATTTTCAGAGGGAGCACAGTGAAAATGATAACAAGGTGTATGGTGTTTTTTTAATTACTCTCCTTGACAAATCCTTCAGTTGATGACTGTATTAGTTGCACAAAGGACTCCGCTTAAAGTAGCAGTTATAACTCTTGATTCCAGAAATGGGGGGAGATTATTTGGTTGTAATTAATTGCTAACAGCAAATTCATCACATTCTCCAAAATTACAAAACAATGATAATGTTCACGGTAGATCCTGCTCAATTTTCAAATTATAAATAAAAGCACCACTAAAAAGATTCAGTCAATGCATGTACACCTTACCTAATTACTACCATTTGCATGTCACACAGTCTCAGATTATTACAAAGCCACACTTGCAAAACTAATTATGAAAACTTAACATTACACAGACAGGTAATTTAACAGCATCACACCTAATGACTCTCTTCAATTATTTCCATAGCAAACAAATAAAAATGTTTGGATTATAGATTCCTGGTGGATCGGCCTGGAGGCAATCTCTGCCCTCCAGTTTCAACTTCACAACCCACTTCTACTCTCCAGTCCATTCCACCACCCTTCCCTCCTCCCCCCCCGCCCCACGTACATCATCTTCCTTTTCTCAGGCTCATTAAGGGTGAAAAAAAGATGCTGAGATTAACAAAACTTACATTTCTTTCCCTGAAGCAACCATCTATCTGGCCATGTCCTTGGAGAACCAGGAGTAATTGCTAGGCATGCTAACCAAACAAATTGTAGCAAGTCACATCCCATCTTTATTAATTTCCATATATTGGAAAATATACTGGATATCTGGAAACGTCAACAGACTCAAGCTCAACCGGATAAGACGGAGTGGCTGTGGGTTCTGCTCCCAAGGACAATTCCAACTGTCCATCCATAACCCTGGGGGGGAATTATTGACCCCCTCAGAGAGGGGTACGCAACTGGGGCATCCTCCTCGATCCACAGCTCACATTAGAGAACCATCATTCAGCTGTGGCGAGGGGGGGGCTTTGCCCAGGTTCACCTGGTGCACTCCAGTTGCGGCCCTATCTGGACCGG